>NC_141755.1:26697530-27908363 GCF_982258835.1 Parasteatoda tepidariorum
ATGAGAGGTCTAATGTAAGAGGTTTCAACTAGAAAAATGTATGTTTAATTTTAGAGATGGGGATATTTTCTGATCAGATTCTATAATATTTTTTTTAATTTCCAATGGCAAATTTATTGGACAGTAGTTACAGCACAATAAGAAAAGTAAAATGCACTAAAAGATGGTAAACATAATGCAGTAACATGAGTCCATTAATTCAAAAGGTCTCGGGCTTCACAATATCGCTTGGCTAGAGAACACCTGCGCAAAGCGGGACAGTGCATAATATGGGCGGCATCCAAAGATGCCGCCCATAATTAAAGATTCTATAATATTTAATTTATAATTTCTTCTTATAAGTAAATCTAGCAGATAATTAATAAATTATAAAATTTGAAATTTAATAATATTGAAGTGTTCTATAATATATTTTGTCCATTGAAAAATTTTTGTAATGCAAATTGCTATCATATCTAGTGGTCAATTTCTATTAAGGTTTAGAATTAGTTACTCATATTTCTACACATGGTGAAAATTCCAAGCAGCAAAATGTTCTAACCTACCTCATAGGTAACATATATAAGATGTCAAAAAATCCGAAATCAGATTTCTGGAGGGAGTATGATTTATTCGAATCCCATTACATCATACTGAATTATTAACAAACTTAACGAAATTCTTTTTCCATAAGTAAGAAAGTAATTTTTGGAGTTTCATTTCTTTAGAAAAAAAGCGCTTTTATTCTAAATTAATACTTGAATTCGAACAAAAATACATTTAAAAGTAAAAGGTTATCGATAAAGGGTTTTTTGCCTGTATAATTTATTAAATTTCTAATCATTCTGAGTACATGTATTATCGAAAAAAAAGAATATTATTTTATTATTTAAAAAGAAATTGGAAAATGTATCGATTAGTGAAATGTGCCGTGACAACTTAGATAATGTCTCAGCCACTAAAGATCTCTGCGAATAAAAAAAAATCAAACTTTGGATGTGCTGTCTCTTTTCATATCTTTTATCCTCCAGTTAGGAGTGTCAAGAAAGTTTTTACTTCGTATGAGTGATGAAATGAATTTTTTCCTCTTCGTTTCACTTCTAATTCTGCTGGTTGAAAAAAAATCGTCTGTATGTTTTTTCATATATGATTTGTTGAGGGAAAAAGTTGCTTTCAGCTCTGCTTGGCATTTTAAAAGAACTTTGTTCAAATCGTCAGGAAAATTTTAAAGCTTTTGTCTGTCAAGAATTTTATTGAAAACTCTTTTTAAACACTCTTTCTCTTGATATATCTATATTAATATATTATAACAGCTAGAAACACAGGAAAGAGAGTGGTTTTCTTGAAAAAAATAAAATTTCCAGGGAATCTATAAAAAAATAGAAAAATGATACTTTGTAAGTATTTTACGAAAGAAAAATTCTTAGACCTTTTTCAGAGAATCTTAATGAAAAATATAAACTTTCGAGGTATTGATAGTATTTCCATAAATATGACGGCTTTTAATTTTAAGTTAATTTTTAATGCCGCGAAGAAAGGATGTTTCTTTACCCATGTCTTTTGATTCTGGAAATTATGTTTTCCATGAAATAGGATCGAAAAATTGTTTCAAAAAGTTGCACTACTTAACTGCGTCTTCAAAAAGGCTCTAACGAGAAATAAGAAATAACGAGCATTATTTTTTGTTATATATAGTCATAGTCTAGTTGTATTATAGTCTAGTTATATAGTCTAGTTATATTATAATATTCTTCCGAATTTAAAAATAAATTAATGTCCATAACTTTCAAAATTAAAAATAATTAAATAAATAACAACAATTTTGCAAAAACATCAAAGAACATAAGAATATTATTCAATAAAATTTTAGGTTATTTTTTTGAATTTTCGATTTCCTAGAAATATACTTTTAAATCGTTACTATTTTTGTTTAGTATTAGTACTTTTACTTGTACTTTTTACTCGTTACTTTTTAAAATAAGAACTTTTTACTTTTCACTCGCTACTTTTTTTAAAAATACTTGTACTTTTACTCGTTACTTCTTAAAAGTAACATTGCCATATATGATCATATCACAAAGTTTATGAGAATAATGAACAGTTTTCATCTGCCATCGAAAACGATGTAGCTTTTGTAAGGGATAAAATTAAACTTAATCACTTTATCAATTCAACGAAAAAATGATGTAATTGGAAAAAAACGAGGGTCAATAGCGTATTTATTTTTATATTTTAATTATTTTTAGAGAAGTGGTCTTATAATTTATTAACATTACATTTTTCATCTATTTCCAATGTTTTTGTTAACTTAATCAGTATATGCGTTATTTCAAATCCTGTTTTTGTGTTAGAATACATCAAATTGTTAGAAATGTGTTGTTAGTTCTTATTTCGTACATTTAAATTTTAAATAGAACAGTTATACATCGCGTAATTTAAATAAAAGTGGTTTTATAATTTATTCGCAGGCTGCATTATAATAACGTCATGTAATTAAGAACGATTACTATCCACCGATGTATCTGCACTCTGTTCTTTGCTTTTATCCAAATATAACGCTTGAAAAAATGTATGTATTAGTTAAGATAATTGTTTTTCTGTGATCTAAAAAAATTTACTAGCGTTCACGTTATTTTTCTCTTCCTTACTCTACGAGATCTCTTACATCATTAAGATTTTGACTTTTATCTTTGTTCCAACATCGATCTATTTATCTTTTAGTCGGGTTTCCATTTATCTTTATCCGCTGATCTTGTATATCATGAGGATGTTCCGCAACTTATCTCAAAGATTTCCGTTTTAATTTTCTTAATATATCTCTGTTTATATATCGATGACAGCGAATTAATTGTACCGTAACAAAGCATTTTCCATTTATGTTAGATTTGTTCGAAAATCAAATCGTTTAAACCATTTGTCATTTCTAAAGGGGAATTTTAAATACAAATTAATTGATTCGGAAGATTGAGGAAGATGTTAGTTGGTTTAAATAGAAATTACACATAAGTTTATTTTTCCTTAAAAACCATTATTGTATGAAGAATTTTACGCCTTTTACATAAATAAAAATCATAACTCGAGCACGTCAGCTTATGTTTTCATTTTTCTAAATTTAATTTTATGTTTTTGTTGCTGATATGTACGTAACAAAAAGTTACTTTCATCAATTGGTTATGGTTTATTGTATAATCAAATAGTTTTAACTATTAGAATGGTTATGTCTATGTTTTCAAATCTTTAATTCGTTATGCAAACGAATAAACTATTCATATTATAAACAATCGAACGTTTTAATTTTTAAAAAAAAATTTTTTTATTCTGTTTATTATTATGAGAAACAAGTAATTTCACAATTAAACATACTTACGTGAATTACTAATTCATCAACTTATCAATACTTTGATCAATTAGTAATAGTTTATTGTATGATCAAGTGACAAATTTAACTATTAGAATGGTTAATTCCTTGTTTTTAAATCTTTAATTCGTTATGCAAATGAATCAACTATTCATATTGTAAATAATCGAACAATGTTTTAATTTTTAAAAAGATTATTTTATTCTGTTTATTATTATTAAAAACAAATAATTTCACAATTAAACATACTTACGTGAGTTATTAATTTTCATGCAATCTTAATAAAGTATATAATATTTTAGTTGCGAATATTTTTCGTTAATGAGTATTTCAAGATATATTTTATTTTAAATGAAGTGTTTTTTTAAGTAATATAATGCAAAACCATTGCATTTTTACATCAAATTAATCCTTAGTATTGTTTTAGAATAAATAGTTCCAGAATTTCTAGTTGGTAGCATCTCAGTGCACGACAACATCTTATTGCCCACAATGAATCTGCATCTTACTAAATCTTGTGGCAGTATTTTTCACCAAGAACGTTTTCTATCCTTTTTCAAATGTGGTTTATAATTGTATTTTTCCACGTTTTTTTATCCTTAAAGTATCTCATAATAGTTCATAAACTTATCTTAGAAGTAACAGTAATAAAATGAAAATGAGTAGTGGGACTTTTAGTATATATTTCTAAATTCAATTTGCCTAAACACTAATCAATTACTGTAATATCATTTAACTGATAGCTGCATGCATTATTCTATTATTCTAAGTGGTTCGTTTGATCTCTGCTATCACTAACAAACTCAAATTAATCAACTATTATTATATGCTAAGCCTTTAACTAATTATTTTGTGTAATAACTCGCAAAAACTAACACATTTGATATAGTATTCTTAAAATTCTATAACGAGATAAAATTACGAATTTTCCAAGAAACGTTGTTTGAAAAATGGAAAAAATGCTTGGCGTACATTTGTTAGATGATTAATTAGTTTAAACTCTTGATTTGTTTTCATTTGTGGCTAAACATAATTATCTTAACGTGTTTGTTTACACATTTTGCATGCCTCTGCAACTGAAGATACCGTTATCTTCTGTAGGTAAAAATATTTTAGACTTTTTTTTAAGTATTTTAGTTAATTTTTAGTTTATTCTTAGTCAAATGTTTACGAATTATTCTTAGGGTAAATTTTTAGCAGCGGCAAAATTAAATGCAAAATGTTCTGAGTAATCTTGTTTTAAAAGGAAGCAGTTGCCAAAGTTTTAATTGTAGGTAGAAGATAGAATTGTTTGAGTTTTTGATTCGCAACTATCTATGGTAAAATATAATCAATCTGAAGATCCAAATTTCTTTCATTTGTAGAAACTTTGATTTCAACAATTGCAATATATTTCAATTACATATGTAGCTTGATTATTTTTAAATTATTTCCATATAAGAAAATGTCAGTATATTCATAGCTTAATATAAATTCCAATAAAAGTTTCAGTATTAGTTTTATAGTATTAAACTATTCAGTATTCATTAATAAATTTAAATTAAAAATTCAGTATCAATTTTAATCGATTAACGATCTTGATTTGAACTCTGAGTTGATCTAAACATATAATTATAAGTCTAAATCTTTATCTTGAAAAAATATGTATATATATAAGGTTTTAATACAAGTGATAGCCAATATCATCAAAATAAGATAATTTTTTTAAAGTAAATAAATGAATAAAATCATAATCTTTTGACTTAAATTATATAATTTTATTTTTGATATTTACCTGTCTAATCATCTGATACAATATCTTAAAAATACTTAATTTCATTTAATATTATTTAAAATACTTAACATCATTAATATTATTTGAAGGAGAAATATTTATTATTTAACTATTAAAGACTAACCAGTGAAAAAAATTAAAATCATGATTATTTTTGTTCCAGATAAGCATCCTACTGTTTTAAAGACATGGCAGCAATTTGCCAGTCAGATCTCCAATAAAGAGAAAATTACTTTAGATCCGAATACATTTACAAAAAACAGTTATTCTAGGTTTCTCTGGGCGAAACAGAACAAATATTTCTTCAGTATTGATTAGGACTGGGCGATATAAGAAATTTTATATCGTGATGCATCGTCACCAGAAAAAACCTTTCCTGGACTACAAATTCTTTTAATCATAATCTCGTATTAAAGTGAACGTTTCGATATTAAAATTTACACGACCACAAAAATTTTAAACTTAATTATATTTTAAGCAGTCTAAATGAAGCAATTTTAACTATTGCTAATTATTTTTAAATTTTTATTTTTATCGATAATTACATAGTCTTAATTATTTTTAAATCTTTTCTCCTTACCTTACTTTTAGCTATAAATGTTGATAAACTTTATAGTTTTATATTGCTTTAAATACAAACATTTAATGTTATCAATATTTTTTTAAATATATATAAACTTTTTTCAACTATAAAACAGATGAAGAATACGAAGGGTGTAAGCGACGCCTTTTTAAACGCTGAGTTTTCTTGAAAAAGTTCTTATTTGTATAGTCTCATTTAACTATTCATCGTTCATTTATTTTGCTAAGTCTATGAATCTCAAAGATATTTTATTTTATAACCATCGTTGAACAACCAATTCAAATTTTGAGTATAAGGCGACTAATGTTCTACTCTGTAGTCTTGTAATTTTGAACCACATCCAGAAAACAAGGGAACTCTTGGAACAAATAATGGGGGAAATTTGCCTTCATGGAGGACTTTTTGCTGGAACTAACCCTCGGTTAGCCTGACAGCAAGGGGACTCAAACCCCATGACCAGTCTATAACTAAGGATATTTTACGTCAGCACTGTGGTCTGTGTTTGCCAGGTGTGAAATTTGTATCGACCAGCTATCGCTCGACCAGCATTCAAAAACGGTCCACCTCATTGGGAGGAGAGTGCTTCTTCCCCAGAGCCACCACGTCTCTCAATGATATTAAAGGGTGAGAATAAAACATGAGAGTCTTGGAATATTTTTGGAAGGGTCCAAAGCACTGGACAACAAACATTTGGTTAACAGCCCTAGAAAAGTTTCACTCGAAATCATAGTGAAAGATACAAATGCCAAGATGCGGACAGTCCGAAAATGGATCATAGATTTGAAATTGTAAAATGGCATTACATTTACCATAATAGAAAACACAAATAAAGCAGTTCTTGCAATTTTGATTTTTTAAGAAATCTTGTCCTTGCTTTTTAAAGAAAAACTAAAAGCTTTTAATCTGATGCACAGCTATTGATTATGCTTGATAGGAAATAAAATATTTAAATATCTTTGATTAAAACTTAATAAAATGAAATCTAAATTAATAAATTATTTAATCTTACTCGTTTCTAACTATGATTTTTTCTAAAAAATAAATACATTTCAAAGAAAACTTAAAACTGAAATTTATTTTTCGATTTTTTAGCCAACTCATATATAAATGTCCGTCAAATGTCTAACTATACAACTGTTAATTTTGTAAAGCTCGCTAATTGTTTTGAAATGGTTTACAGACGATAAAGCCAGTATAAACTACTTTGACTTCTTTTCAACACTTCTCAAGATTTATTTCGAATAAATAAGCCTGAATAAATTTATATTTCTTCTATTTTTCATAAAATATCCGCTGAGAAACAATTAAAATTCTCCAAAAATACTACTTTTTTTCTAATAGTATTATACGAGAGTTGTTATTTATATTTCTGGCCTTGGCAACAGTAAGTGTTGATAGGTGACCGCAGACGATTTTAATCGAAAGTTTGATATTTTTAAACATAAATTCAGCAGAAGATTTACCATTATAGCTTCATTTGTGTTGTTGACAGTAAATTGAAAAGTTCTTCTCTTTCAAAAAATGGAATTGAATCGTGAACATTTTCGTGTCATTATTTTTCATAACTTTCGACGTGTATTGTCAAGACAAGAGTGCTTCGATGAACTTAATTCTTTATTCAGCGATAAAGCGCCATCCTACAGCACTGTAAAAAATTGGTATAACGAATTTCATCGTGGTCGATGTTCTATCCAGGACGAATCCCGTGCTGTTCGTCCAAAATCCATTGTTGTGCCAGAAAAGATCGATGCTGTGCGTGAACTGATAAAGCAAGATCGTCATGTGACATACCGTGAGATGGAGGCGTCTTTGGACATTAGTATGACTAGCATCAATAAAATATTGCATGGACATTTGAGCGTAAAAAAAAATTGTTCGCGTTGGATCCCGCATAATCAGACAAACGCTCAAAAAAAGGCTCGTGTCGATTGGTGCAAGGAAATGTTGGAAAAATACGTTCAAGGTACATCAAAGGCTGTGTATAACATCTACATAGGTGACGAATCATGGTTCTATGCATATGAGCCGGAAACAAAACAGCAATCAACTGTATGGATCTTCCAAGACGAGGCAAAACCAACAAAAGTTGTTCGAGGAAGAAGCACATCGAAACAAATGATTGCCTGTTTCTTCGGCATTAACGGTCATGTGGCAACAGTGGCGTTAGAGCAACGCAGGACTGTCAATTCTGAATGGTACACGACCATTTGTTTGCCAGAAGTCATCGGAGAAATTAGAAAAAAGCAGAAGAACAGGCGAATCATTCTTCATCATGACAATGCGAGCTCTCACACATCGACTCAAACAAAGGCATTTCTGACGGAGCGAAAGATCAAACTGATGGGTCATCCGCCGTACAGCCCTGATTTGGCACCCAATGACTTCTTCTTATTCCCACACATCAAAAATAAATTACGTGGACAACGATTTTCGACCCCCGAAGAAGCGGTTGATGCATTCAAAACGCATGTTTTGGAGTTACCTCAATCGGACTGGAAAAAGTGCTTTGAAAATTTGTTCAAACGCATTCAAAAGTGTATTGATCATCATGGAGAATATTTTGAAAAACAATAAAACCAATTTCGATCCTACATATTTATTTTTTCATTATTAGGCCAGAAATATAAATAGCAACCCTCGTACTAACATTATTATACTAATAATAAAAAAATTGATCAAAGTAAGAAATATGAGTCGATGAACTTTAAAGACAATTAATTTATTTAAATTCACTAAAACGAACTCAGACTACTCATCCACTCAACTCTTTAAATACGCATTTAAAAAATATTAAACTAGAATTTACAAAAATAAATCATAATTAATTTGTAGAAAATTGTTTTAAAGAAAACGCTGCGTACTCCTAACGATTAAACTTTAAAAATGATTCTTTAAAAAAAATCGTTTCTTTTTTCTCTTAAGTCAAATTGTTTCAGGAAAAAATAACCAAAAGAAAATAACAAATAAAAAAACGCACTCTGATTAGTTATTAAAATTAACTTCGACCCTTCATCCCCTCACCCCTCCAACTAAGCAATTAAGAATTATTAAATTTAAAATGATAAATTATTATAAGCATCTATAGAACATTGTGTTAAAGAGAGCATTTTGAAAGTTAGGTATTTTTATTTAAAACATTTAAAAAAAAATCTTTAAAAAAATAACCAAAAAAAAAATTTTTATGAAAGCACATTGCGATTAGTTATTAAAAGTAACTTAGAACTTTCATCTGCCCATTATTTCAAACAAATGTATACAAAATAATCAATTAAATTTTAAAAATTAAAGCTATAATAATTATGTTGAGAACATTGTATTAAAGCAAACTCTCTAGGACACTCACTTGTCTTTTTAACGGAAAAAAATAAATATTTACAAAAAATCGATCGATTTTTATTTTCTATTGTCAACATCCTTTGAAAAAAAAATAACTAAAGGAAAAATCAAAACTCGTTTGTTGTTAGTTCCGTCCGCAACTTGGGTTTATTGAGTACCCAATCTCAATTATTATTATTATTTATCTCGGCGAGAATAACAACATCGATAAAGAAAGAACTTTTATCCAATGTTTCATCTCCTTGAAGCTGATAATCGGAAATCGATCATCATGCCACGCGGTTCAATGGAGCTCTCATAATCATTTGATATTTCTCTGGAGTCAATTATCCACAATAACTTTTGCATTTATCTTTGCTTATTTCGAGATATTGCTTTCATGACTTCGCCAAACTTGGTTCTTAGTTCGAAATATAATAGGGAATGAAAAGAAAATACTATTTCGTATCGTCATTTTATTTTTGATATAACTTGAACTGTGTCCTTTTTTTTAATGACCGTCGTTGAACAGGCGACCCAATTTTATGGGTTTACGACAAGTGATGTTCAACTCCGTAGCCTTGTATTTTTGAACCCAATCCAGAAGACAAGTGAACTCTTGGATCGAGTTTTGGGAGAAATTTGCCTTCGTGGAGGACTTTTTCATAGAACTAACCCGCATTTGCGTTACATGGCGAGGAAGACCACGATAACCTCCCACGGTTAGCCTGATGGCAAAGGGACTCTAACCCATGATCTGTCTACCACTGAGGATATTTCACGTAAGCACTGTGGTCGGTGCAAGCCGTATCGACCAGCAATCGCAGGGATCGAACCCCGGTTCACCGCATTGGAAGGTGAACGTTCTCTCCCCTGAGCCATCGCGGCTCTGAACTGTGTCTTTGAAACATGGACAAAGCTTGAATGAGGGTTAAAGAAACTGGCCGAAGCAGAAAATGAATCTTTCAAATGAAATGCAGTAAAACAAACTAGATATTCAAAATGCGTGTTCATTTTAAATGTTAAACAATGAACCTCAATTTTTTGCAAGTATGTTACTCATGAAGAAATGCGTGAGCAGCAAAAAGAAAATTAATGCAAAAGCAATTGATTCTAGATTATTGAACTCCATGCATCGCAAATGCATGAGATTGGAGCGGTGAAAGAAAAACATTACATTAACTTCTGTCATTTTTTCTTTAAACTGCGCAGGTTAGGGGGCGTTGTTTTTATGTTCATTTTATTTTAGTTGTGTCTTGCAGTCAATTGTGTTATCTAGTTATTGGATTTTTATTTCAAGTTAGCTTTTGTTCGTACCATTCTTATGTATTTGTCTTGTTTTTATTCTACTGTATTTGCTTCTGTATTTTATATTGTATTCTTCTGTATTTTATATTGTATTCTTCTGTATTTTATATTGTATTCTTCTGTATTTTATATT
Organism: Parasteatoda tepidariorum; assembly: GCF_982258835.1. Taxonomy (NCBI): domain Eukaryota; kingdom Metazoa; phylum Arthropoda; class Arachnida; order Araneae; family Theridiidae; genus Parasteatoda; species Parasteatoda tepidariorum. Next base: position 26,707,981 of record NC_141755.1, read on the forward strand.
GTATTCTTCTGTATTTTATATTGTATATTGTGTATTCTATTCTTTTCCTGGACTCAAAACCTTTGAGGTACAGAGAGGGCAATTCTAGACTTTTGTCTTGCTCTCTTGATAGAAAAGGTTTTGCTTTTATGACTTCCGGAGCTGGTACCCCCTGAAGATGTCAGCTTTGGTTGTCATATTTATCCAATTTTTTTAATTTTCTCATTTATTTCATAGTTGAAACAGTGATAGAAGATTCATAACAGTAAATACACTAAAACAAGAACAAATCAGTCTATGGACGCCAACTGCATCATCCCTCCTGCTTCTCTCTATCGATAGTAAAAGTTTTCTTTTTTCAAAAGGCACTTTTTGCTAAATTCTGTTTGTTCAAACTGCACAAGCAACTAGTATATAAATATTAATGCTGTGTAGGTATTTGGCGATACAATCTCGTCCAGTCACCAAATAAAATGTTGCAACTGCGGAGGATCTGAGAAAATTTGAGATATTAAGGACCAAATATTTCTACTTCTTATTTTTAATCTCTAAAGTTAATTTAGCGTCATCATTTTTACTGGTGGCATTTTTAATATTTCTCTTTATTGATGTAAGTGGTATGTCACTATTTTTTAACTGCAAAATTTCTGTTTATGGTTTTGAAAGTCAATCAGTCCTTTCGTTCCAAGCTATTCCAACATATACCGGTATCCATTGAAATACAACATTTATGGATAAAAAAATAAGTTTACTGGATAAAAAAAATAATAAGAGTTTTTCTACAATATTAATTTATTTTCGATTCTGCAACGTTCTTTGAGGGAATACTTGGATGGATGGAATTGAATCTGACCTGTGCAAAATCAATATGAGGATTCACTTAGCTTTTTCTGGTGCAAATCTATTTAGGGGACCACAAAAACACTATTATAATTGTACCTACCCATTGAAATACAACTTTTATGGATAAAAAAACTAAGAGTTTTTCTACAAGATTAATTTATTTTAATTACAAATATTGAAAGTACATACGTACAATCTACATAAATACCTATATTTTGTGTGCATAGTATGTGGAAACTCCGCGTACAGACAAACATTATATGTACTTACATAAACTTATTGTTACAAACATTTGCCTGCATATATTGCACGCAAACTCTGCATATTCATACATATGTACATATGTATTTTTATAAGTTGTATGTCCTACCGTACAAGTATTCGTATTGTAATCTCATATTATATTATTTGTTATTGTTGGTTTATAACAGCTAATCGTAACTTTTTGTCATCGTACATTTTGATAGCATACAAATTATGATAACTCGTAATCACGATAACATTTAACCATGATTACCTGCAATCGTTTTATCTTTAGACTACATTTAATCATTCTTACGTTTTATCAGAGATCTTGATTAATTGTGTTTGTAATTACATTCAATTACAAGTAATTGATTAGATAGTAGTAATTATACGTTAACAATTGGAGATGTTGTCGATTCCTGTAAATGACACCAAACTCTGGATTAGGCTGTAGAAAACAATGGGGCATTTAAGAACTTCAAACTGTAGCAATTAGGATCACTGGAAAATCAGGCTCTAAATGAGTCAATTATTTTATACCTTTTCTGAATCTAATGCATGTGGTATTATCCCGTTTTTCTTTTATTTTAATTAATAAGATACTTAAAAAAGTGCTGTGGACGAAGACATCTGTGAACAAAATGGTTCTAAGCTATTAACAATTTAACAAATTTGCTCTAAACAATTTTGTGAAATAGCTACATTCGATAAAACTAATTTATGAATTGAAAATACGTTACTTTTGAAATTTTACTACAATTGCACAGAAAAATAAGGGTATTTTCACTTCTACTATGCTCTCAACCATTTTATCTAAAATAAAAAAAAGTTCAATACATTATTCATAAAAAAATGGGGTCACCCACTTCGAAGGAACTTGGTCACTCAAACTAACCTTCAGTAATGACAAAAAGAAAAACTGTTCCTGTCATGTTCTTATTTTATTATTTAATTCCGGCATTTGTCATGTTATCGCAAGTTGCAACCAAAAAAAATGATAAGCACCTTATCATTTAAACTATTTAGACTGATATTTTATAAATTGCCCGCATAAATCAATAGCCTAACAAAATGACTTTTGTTTAAAATATAATTATAGCAATCATAAAATATAAATTTTAATATTTTTATTTAACAAAAACAAATTTTACAAAACAAATAGCGTAATAGCTTTCTTTTATTAAACTATGAACGTACTTACACTATTTCAACAGAAATTTGTTCATAAATTGATAAATATAGTAAGGTAATATAGTAAGATAAATATAGTAAGATGATATAGTAAGATAAATATAGTGAGATAAATAAGTGTAAATTTAATTACTTTTGAAGTTCGTAACTTGCAATCCTCGTTTCTGAAAGAACGAGTCAAAATTAGAGAGTAGAAGTGTTTATAAAAAAGACACTACTTTTACTGCAGACGCTATTACTGGATTTAGAAACAGGATAAAAGTTCATTTCATTTTTTTAAAAGTATTACTAGAATCAACTACTCTTAAGTGCTCAACATTCAGTTTTCGGAACGGAAACTGTTGTGTTTATACTCTGGAAGCTTTAATAGTTTCGCAATAAATCGTACTGAGGAACAATGAAAGAAATAAAGCTTAACAAAAAATTAAAAATTAATAAACTTGTAATCGACTTTATAATCTGGGAAGCTCTGAAAGCCAGGAAACTAATTCATAAAGAACTGAAACATTCGTAACAAAGATATATTTCATCGTTTTTTTTTTTTTTTTTTTTTTTTGTTCTTTCAAAAATGCTGGTAAAAAAGAAAACATAACTTTTTAAAATTCGATGAACTTCTTAGTTGGTGCGTTATTTAATAAATAAATAACTTCTATAACAAAATTTTAGCACATTTTTAACTTTTCCTCAATTAAGTGATAGATGAAACTTTTTATATGATTATTTTATTGAATACAACGCAACACTATACGGAATTACTTATTTTGGGAATCAGATTTAAGTTTCAAAAATGTATTTAGGATTTTCGAACTGTAAACTAAAAAAAAAAGGTTTAGAATCTTGAAAGCATTTTCACGAATAAATACTTTTTTTAATAACTCACGAATAAATAATTTAGATTCAATAACGGAGCATCAATTAAAAAAGTGACATTTTTTTAAAGATTTCAAAAATATTTAATTTGAGATCAATAAGCATAAATAATCAGAAACAAAACCCATCAATATCAATAATTCGAATGAAATACTTTTAAACATAGAAAAAAGTCCTTTAGTTACACAGAATTAAAATCTTTGAAAAAATCAGTGATTTTTATAAGAAACTGAAAAATAAGGGACCAGTATGCAAGGAATGGGTGATATATTATTCGTTCTCTGACCAATTTTAAGTTGACGCTACCTACATTTCTCAATACCTTTTCCTTCATTTCTTTTTTACTTTTTTTTAAATTACTAATTCAATTCCACCTTGCCATAATGAGAAGCATTGACTCAATATTAAGCGCATGAAAACTTTTTAATAGCCGATTCTATTTCTTATTAAGAAAAATAATTACAATTGATATAAGTTTCAAATTTAATCCACTTCAATTTCAATAACGGAGCATTAAGAAAAAAAACCCACACATTTTAAAAGAAGATTTTTTTTTATCTCGCACTAAATGTCCTTTTTACCGAAATAATCGAAACACATTGCTTTATCCATTTATTTCAAATTATTTTTAAAAGCAGAGGAAAAGTTTTTCAAACACCCAATAAAATCTCGTAAAAAATTTCACTGTTTTTTTTTATAATTGGAAACTAAAAAAATGGTGAAATCTTTGGCAGACAGATAATTCTTTCTTTGATCAATTTCAAGTTGATGCAGCCAACATATTTTCTTTTTTTTTTCTTTCATTTCATTTTTTTTTCTTAATGGTGAAATTATTAATTCGATTCCACCTTGCTGTAATGAGACGCTTCAACTCGTATTTAAGTGCTAGAAAACATATCTTGCAGTCGATCATTCCTCCCAAAACAAAATTTGGAGCATTTGCATCGTGAGGTAAATTAATGGAGTAATGGCGATTTTTCTTTTCCAAACCTCAAGTTCTTCAATGCCCATATCTTCTCCCAATAATCCATTAAAGTAAAAACTTCTTAGAAACTTCTTTTCGGGTTTTTTTTCTCTCTTTTTGAGCCATGTCATTTGATTCAACTACATTTCTTTTTTTTTTAATTTTCTGCGTTTAAAAATATTGCCGTCTAAGTTTATTTTTCCGTACTATTTCTTTTGCCCATAAATGTGTGTTCTTTTGACATACAGTTTTTTTTCTTTTTAAACTTGCTTTTTTTTTCTCTTGAAATTTTTATAGGTTGAATGGTATATTTAGTGTGATTTTTAGTGAATAAGATTTTATTTATAGTTATTTATAATCATGTAATTGTTGATTTAGGTAAAATATTGAAAAAATTTAATTTTATAAACGAGTGAAAAATTATTGTTTAATATACTTTATACGTTATCACAATCAACAAAAAGTCGTATAGATATGTACCGTGTGATTTAGCACACATGTGTATATCTTCTACATGTCACATATTTTATTGATTTTATTACATTTGAGTACCAGACCACAATACTGACTCATACTGCATCTGTGAATATAAAACATAACATGACAAACATAACAATAAACAAACATGACATAACGTTATTATTTTATTTTATTTTTATTTTTATTTCATAACCGTCGTTGAACAGCCGACCCAATTTTGAGGTTACGACTACCAATGTTCAATTCCGTAACCTTGTAATTTTGAAGGCAATCCGAAAGACAAGGGATCTCCTGAATCAAGTATTGGGAGAAATTTTGCCTTCATGTAAGAATTTTGTATAGAATTAACCAGCATTTGCGTTACATAGAGTGGAAAACCACGATTCCCACCCACGTTTAGCCTAATGGCAAGGGGGTTCTAACCCATGAACCGTCTTCCACTGAGGATATTTTACATCAGCACTGTGGTCGGTGCGATCCGGGTGCGGCCATCAACCAGCCATCGCTGAGATTCAATCCGGTTCACCTCATTTGAAGGCAAACGCTCTATCCTCTGAGCCACCACGACTCCTATGATAGTAATTGTCATATATTCATAGCAAATGCAGTGTAGTTCAATCATAAACTAAAGATAAACTCAGTGACGTGGCAGCCATGGTGAACCAATGACTACTGTCTCTATCCCAGTGTTCATGGCCTTAGGCACTGGGGTGTAGAAGCAGACGTCTTTTTTGGGTAGTCAGCAAAATACGGAGTGTTTAATCCTCATTTTATTGATCCCACTGAAAGGATGAAACACTGGGTAAATCTTGCCCGGTCTGAGGACAGAACCCCGATCCTGTGGCATGGAAACATGAAACGCCACTACTCAGAAGCCGGGCATCATGAATCAATACAGAGGTTATACGCTCTTAGAGGGCTGGCCTCCATCATAAGGACTGAGAATAGCATAGCTACCTATGCTCGGAAATGTCAATGTGTGCCGCTAGGGGGGCTTCTCCTTGATGGATTGACTGCTCGTACACATTTATCTGGTAATTTTTGTTATTTACACTATCGTAATTTTATTTTTTACAAAAACATATTGTAAGCAATCGCATTAGATTTGGCTTATCTGCATCGGTTTTTATCGTATTTTAAAGGAAGTAAATTAAGATAAACTGTCAAATCTGGAAATTAAGATAAAACAGCTATTTCTGAACCTGTTTGTATGCAGTTTCAGAGAAATATTAGAAAACAGGAACTTAAAATAAATTTAGATAGAATTACTCATCCGGCTATGGGCTGCTATGGAATTTCTAATCCTACCTCAAAGTTGGTCAACGCTGAATCCCTCTATATAATTAAACTCATAAAACTCGGAATATTATAAACTAGATTTTGTATTAAACTTGTTTCCTAAAAACTGTTAACAAGATAGAAAAAAAAAATAATTAAAGAAACGATTCAGATAAAAGCAAGGTTTTTACGTTTGAAAAGAAAAAAATTAATGTTTCAGATAACCATCGCTTATCAGGAAGAGTAACAGCATTAAAATTTTAGTTTCACTTATCTTGAAGTCAAGAAAAAAAGAAAGTGACATCATAAAAATACACACTGCCGGTACTTTTTCAACCAAATCTTTGCAAACGCAACACTCCCATGCAAATAAAAGTTGAAATAGAGAAGAGAATACATCCTTTAACCTAAAGAAAAGAAATAAAAAAGAAGGCAATTAAACCACACAAAAAAAACGAAAGTAAAAATTCTATGTTCTTAATACCGAGTGACACATTAAATGAACGTGGCACGAAATAAACGTTTTGTTCTTAATCTGTGTGTATTTGTTACAGGAAATAAACTTTTTTGCTGCCTTACCGAGAGAATGTAGTCTATATTGGAATGAACTGTGTGACTTAGAAGAATGTAATTCCACTAAACGTAAGTAAAACAAATGTTTCTTGTAATTCTTTCTGGGGCTATAAATACTTCCTTATAGAAAGGTTTCATTTAAAAGAAAAAATAAGTATAGCTATAACTTAATCTTAATTCAGAATAGTTATAGTACATATGACCTTTTGATTGCGAGCACATAAATTTAACATAAATCAGTAGAATATTTATGCAGACAATATTTTATATTGCATAGATGTTTAACAATCTGCTAATCATAAAATTTGCATTTTCCATTTGACATAAAATATATATATAATCAAAAATACTCATTAAATACGTCAGAGTGTGTTATAGCGAATTTTTTCTATTAATATAACGGTATATATTGATTAATATATGAGCAACTTTTACTCAGTGGTTAAAGTACTGATCTTTCATAGTGAAAACCGGGGTTCTATCTTCGGTGTTGGCTTGAAGCCCACTCATCTTTCTATCGATTGGTACCAGCTTGTCTGAGAAGTAAAGTCAGTTGGTACGCAATGCTGACCGTATTGACATCGCCATGTTGTTGGTCTCTAAATTGTGTACACTTAACCATTATGGCCCCCTGATCTACAAACTGAATCTTCAGGACGTGCTCTTACTATTATTGGTTAATGTACTGTTAATATTTATGATTATACTATTCTCATCAACAAAGATAAAACATATTAACCCTTGGATGCAGATTGGGGACTGGTATCCCTATTATTGCTGGTATCCTGACGCTTTTCTGACAATCTAATGACAAGTAAAAATATACTCTGGTATTTTTTAATTATAAAAAGCAGTGTCATATTTAACAAGAAATCTGTTAAATTATCTGAATTATATTAGTACTTAAATATTATTATTTCCCATGCCCCACCTGTGTTAACATTTTGTCAATTTAGACATTTTACATGGCAAATTTATTGGCCACTCTTTCAAGGGTACCATATTAGGTGGGCCAACGTTACTCCCACATTAAGAACAGATAGTACAGGGAATGAAAGAACATCCATACCTTGCCCGTGATTCGAATCCAGAACCTTTCCGATGCAAGGCCCAGTTCCTTGACACAGGCCGGTCGCCTAGTACTAAAATATAAAATATAAGAGATAGTTCGAAGCTTTTCTTTTTATTCATATTCAAAAATTTATCAATGATTAATTTTGTAAATTAAAGAAGTTTCACTAACGAATTACTGCTTCTCTTAGATATAAAAAAACTGCAAATAAGTGCAAATTTGAAAAATTATTTTCTGTCAGGAAAGAGTTAAACCATATTTGCCAAGCGAAATATATGTCTCTATTTGCACCATCAATCTATCTCTATTTCAAAACCATAAATTATTAAAATTCGAAATACAATATTTTTCACTTATTTTGATCCAAATTATTAGATATTAAAGGGGGAAAAAGTTTGAAAAATATGTTTAATAAAACTTTTGCGTCAAAGAGTTCAAAACAATGACATTAATTAATGAACACTCCCTAATGTTGGGTTCATTTTTATGCCAGTTCATTGAGTCTTTCATACACTAATTGACTTATTCATAGATTAACTAATTGATCATTAATTCTCCTATTTATGATTGATTAATTCTCCTCTAATCTAGCTCCTTTCTTCTTCAGGTTCATTTATTTACTCAATTTCGAATTTGACAAGCTAATTTCCTTTCTTTGTATTGAAATGAATATATTCCATAAACGTTTCGTGAGTAAAATATTTTTTGATTTAAAAATGGAAATCTTTCATTACTTAAAAGCTGATCAACAGCAAATTTGGTTTATCAAATCTGTCATAATTTACTTACAATTTATAATTCAAAGTTTGACACCTTTTAATTCACTGTCTTTATAATTCAAAAATATTGATCCATGCATAAAGGAGGATCTTTGACAATTCACAGATTTTTACCATAGCTTTTCATGTATTCACAGATCAGTCTATTCATTATACACTGATTCTCCCATTTATGATTCATTGATCAGTCTACTCATAAATTCACTTTCTTTCCTCCTTCTATTTATTTGCACATTTTCGAGATTTTATGTAAATATTTTATAGTACATAGATTAAAAAACCAAAACTGCCATGCTGTAACTGAATAATTTTAAGAATTTCTTCATTTTTTATGAGATATGTCACTGCGTCCTTTGTCGGTGGCGCATCGCATAGAAATTATAGAGAATGACCAACACACAGTTATATTATTTTCCATATCTATAAAATAGATATCAGAATTTATTGCCTTGCAGAAGAGTTTGCATTATAATTCGCTCACAACTTTCTCATGAGGGAGGTTGAGGTTAGATAGGCATATAGGAAAGATAGCCACATAAATTTTTAATTGACTTAGAATATGTCACCACAGTGACTCGAAAATCTGAAGATCGTACGTTCGCATATAACCAACCGAAAACCATAGGAAAGAGGCTCCAAGCAACAACAAAAATTTAAAAAATAATAATAAACCTTGTTTATTTCATTGAACTGTGAAGAAATTCAGTGAAGTGTAAAAGACAGTATGGTTGGAAATTCAAAGAGTTGTAACGTATCAAGCTATATTAAGAAATAGTTCTTTGTTTCATTAAAAAAAAAACATTTATCTCACACCACAACGAATTCAGTAACGACTTTAAATTACCCGTAGCGGGTTAATAAGAATCTTTCAATAAAATATAGAAAATCCCGTAGCGGGTTAAAATAAACTTACAGAAAAAACGTAAAAAAACCCGTAACGGGTTGGTATAAACTTCAAATTCAAAAACCCTTCTAAAAAACAACGACTTTCTGATGTTCCATATTTATCGCCTGCTTTTTTTTATTTTTTTATTTATCTCTTTATGTGTTTAACTTATTTTATTCATGCTTTTGCTAGCCGCTATTTTTTTAATATTTCTTCTTTTATTCATGCTTTTGCCAGCCAATTTTTTCAAAATATTTTTAAACTTTATAGCGTCATATGGGGCATAAATGAGGTGTGGCATTAAAGTCTGATTTTCCATTCTTGTTAACAATTCGCGATCGCAACGCTCGAGTACGCCGTCTAGCGGGAGCCTGTAAATATCGGACATTAATTTATCACGTTTTCATTTAGTTCCATCAAAGTCATTGACTGAATCAGACGCCATTTTATAGCAGCAAATAAGAAACAAAATTTCCCTAAGGAAAAGGCCGAAGAACTTGAAAAAAATCTCCAGAATATTAGTAAATCTTTCAGGAACAGAACACGCCAAACATTTGAAGAAAAATTCCTCAATAATTTTTAATTTCTATTATCAACAAACTTGCAACTGATGACTTCCGATTTCGGATACTGTTACAGATGTGTGTATTAAGGTAAAATGCATTATTTCTGTCTTCAATTCATTACGAATTAAAGTGAAGTCAACATTGCTTTCGTCATTCCAGTGAATAAACATGAATTCAGAACATACAGAATTGTAATAGTTATAGCATATTCTTCTTCGTTATAGAATAGTATATATTTCTGTATCCATATAATTCGGAAAACAACAATAAAAAATTATCCAAGTTACTTGAAATAGTGCCATTTGTGCTGATTCTTAATTAATTTAAATCGTTTTCTTGGTAAGTTTTTTTTAATTTTGAAAGAATAAGTTCAACTAGAATTCAGCTATTCTGTTTTTAGCTACATATTCAAATTCATATCAATTATAAAATTTTGCTGTGTAGTATGTTATCTAAAAGTAATGAAGGTATAAACTATGTATCTATTATTTGAGAATAAAGTTTTCAAACAAGGAACTTATCATTTTGGAATTCTCCGGGAATCATAAATCAGGTAAGTGCAATGATTTTTACAATAAAAAATTTGCTTGTAAATATTTTTTTTTCATTTGATGATGGTTCCCTACAGAATGGTTTTTTACGTCTGATTAAGAACTATAAGAATAATAAAAAAAGAAACAATATGAAAGTTTTTATTTCAATGTTAATAATTCTTAAAATCGTTTTTTTTATCCTAAGAATTCCTTATTTTCCGTTTTTTAGTTTATAATTTTTTGATAAAAATTGTTCTCACAATACTTTTGAAAAATTAAATGGTATAACATTATGTGTTTATGTATACTTCTTGTATATTCCAATGTTTGAAATAATATGATTCAGAAAAGTATGGAATAAAAATTCGGTACTTACGACGTATTAACGCCACCGCCGCTACAGATTTGGCGGTTTTTAAGTGCCGCCAATCTACACTTAAAATTTTTGCGACAGTTCATAAAATAAAACACTTTATTTAAAATCAAAATAGTTAATTGGATTTCGGTGGAAAATGAGCCGATATAGAGTTTAGCATAGATTCAAAACAATCATATCGCCATATGAACTCTGATGAATAAGATTCCAAATGAAATAACATTTCCAAACCGTACGTTTGCCAAGATAAAGTTTTATGTTGTGGGAATTGGTACATTTTCGTTTTTTCGGTAAAATATTTCCCTCCTGAAAAAATAAAATTGCATCTTGTTTTGTTTTTGGCAAATCCCAAAGACGAATATTCGTAGCACTAAAAATGGCGACAAAAAAGAATTGTTTTCTTTTTTTTTTTTTGTTTTTGTTTCGTCAGCATTCTTTATTTTATGTTTCTTAGTTTCTAAATAATGATTTTTATTGAAACTTGAAATTTTTTGATAAAAATTGTTGTCAAAAAACGTTGTTTACAAAATTAAATTTTATAAAATTATGAGGCTTATGTATACTTTTTGTTCATTTTAATTTTTGAACTAATATGATTCTTAAAACTATAGAATGTAAAGTTTAAATGGGCCTTTCATGTTATATCATTACATTTAGTAATACTATTTCTCGGGCATTAGGTTTTAACTCTTATAAGAATATACATATTTTTTTCTGTTAATGTACAAATATTTTTCCGATGTGTTTTGGATATTCCTTCTCTAATAAAAAGAGATACCATTTTGTTTTCGGTTGTACAAGAAAGAAGATCAAGCATTTTTCTTTTTTAAATTTAATAAGCCACATTTAAGAAGGAACGTTGCAATGCTACACGCTACATTAACGACGTCTCCAGAGTAACTGAATGACGGTTCATATGGAAATCGCAGGTAAGCGTCTCATACAACAACGCCCCCTATAGTTCGTTGCGATCGCGAATCACGTCTTTGTAAATTGCTAGTCAGGAAATGAACTGTACCAGTCTAGCCAAAGAAATTTCAATATTACTATAGTTTTCATTGCAACATTCTTTAATTTCATTTTATAAACATTAATTTTTTTAAAAAAAAATTAGTTCTGCAAAGATGTTTAAGATATTAAGAAAGTTATGATTTTTTTTTTGAAGTTCAAAACTTTAAAACTTACACGTGCTAAAAATAATCTCATCTTCTAAGTTTTCTGCAAACTTCTTGCATTGAATGTTTATTTGGAATCATTCATTTAGTTTCATAAATAATTTAAGGAAGCTTTCTAAAAGCTATTAAATCTTCACACATAGTAAGTAAATAAATCAACTCTAATCTTTTTTTTGTTTTCATTTTCCATCATTTGCATTATTTCATAAAATGACGAAAACATATTTTACAAAAGAAAGGAAAATAATACATCAAATCAAATGAACACAATAAGAATACAAAGAAAAAGATTAACACGTTTGAAAAAATTACTTTTCAGAATAAACTCAAAATAAATCCTTTGTTCAAATCTCGTACTAAAATGAATTGAATCAGGTTTCTTACAGGATGTGTTTAAAAAAATTAATTTAATGCCTTTCTATGGTTACTTCTTACTGTTAATGCATATAAAGATTTTCAATTGAAATATTAGTTTCTTATATATTTCTTTGCGTGGGCTGTACAATTAACGTTTTATCTCTCATCATATCGTAAGTTTGAAACTTTACCGATGTAATCAACTTTTCTGATGAATAGTTTTCTCAAACGAAGAATTAAATAAAATAAGAAATGTGTGTTAAAATAAGGTACCTTTTATGATAGATGTTCAATTCCAAGGAAACATCTTCTTCTAATCTAATCAATTCCTCATATACATATTTCTCCATTTTAACTCAAGAGAAATAATGAATAAAAATTATGTTTTAAGGTATTGTTAAAACAAATCGATAACTCGCCTTCATTTATTCCAGCTTGTAGAATTGCTTTGAATTGCATATTCGAAATCATTTCCTTAATGAAAACAGCTACGAAGAGCATTAAAAAAGATATACTCTTTAAATTAATTCATTTCAGTTCACTCTGTCATTTTCGGAGGATAGAAAATTGCTTTTATTGCATATCACATCGTCCATTTAAAATTATTCTAGGTGTCTTCAAAATTACTCAAATTTCGCTATTACATTATTCATAAAAAAGTTCTTAATGTCATATAATTTTATTAGAAATATAAAGGCTTTGTTCCGTGACATGAAGGTTTTGGAGCCTGCTCCGCATTTCCTCAAATTTGGAGAGGTGTTTTTCAGTTGACGTTCGTAAGTCATTCAGCTAATGATTTTCCGATTGAGTCAAGTTATGACTTTCACGTGACGTCATTATTCTTTATTTAACAACAATTATTTTATCATCATAAACATGTCTTTCATAAACTAAAACTGCAATACAGAAAGCTAAAATCTAAATGAATAATAAAATGCAATTCACGAGTTTAAAAAAACTTCTGAATGAGATTTAAACGTTCTACTTTAAATGCTCCAATCAAATTCTCATTTCCTGAATTTATATTTTACATAAGCTTTAATTTCGATGAAAAAAAATTAAAAAAAATATCGTCAATGCAGCATTGGAAAATATTTTGTTTTATAATAAGTTAATTTTTCAAAACATTTGAATTTTCCTCAAAATCATATATATAACAAAAAGAGAAGTAAAGATTATATCCACTCTTCTCTTACGAAGAAAGTAGATTAAACTTTTTAGTTCATTTTCGAACGGCATCGGCAAAATAGTTTAGAGCAGACTCGTAAAACTTCATATCGGGGAACTGTCCTATTCTGATATGTTAGATAAGTGACCCACCACAATTTACTTTAATTAGATTTTTAAATTAATAACGTGAATATATCTTTGGAAAATAGGTATCAGAAGACACACAATAAGTCCTAAACCGTATGAAATTGGACAGTTTAACTGCAAGTATTGTTATAATACTTATAAACCTACAATGATCACTTTAACGATCACCATCATAGATTTCTTCCTCTCTTACTAGTTCCGCAATGAAAATCCATGCTCATTTTTAAAACTGAAGTATTGAAAGTCTTACGGCCTTGCGGAATTTTGTTTTTAATGTAAATTTGTAAATTTTTCTTCTTTTTGTTTTCTACTTACAACTGTAAGCCTCATGCTATACTTTGTGGTGCATGAGGAGTTTTAAGTCGTTTAAATAAAAAAATTTCAAAACTGAATTCAGTTGGCAAGAGGTCATTGGGTTAATGAATCAAAATACTCAAAATACCTTACAAAAGGAGTGTCAAGGATCGAATTTCCTTGTAAAATGCTTAAAATGATTAAAGAAACATGAAAAAATAAGAAATTTCTCTTACATTTCAAAACCTGAAAGGCATTGAAATTTGAACGTTTTGAATGATGTCTTTGCTAACCATGCCTTAAACATAAGAAAAGTCAGTGTTCGAAGACTTCTAGTGAAAAGCGTTAGCTGTATTACAATAACTACTCTAAACTCAGTGGCGCGACAGCCCATAGAGGGCCAAGGACTATTGTGCCCATCTCAGTTTTCTTGACCTTGGGCTCTGGGTGCAGGAGCAGATGTTCCGACTAGGTGGTCAGCCGAACGCGAAACCCCCAGTTTTTAGTTCCCAAGCATGCTTGGCACCCATTTATCAACCCACTGATGGGATGAAAGGCTGAGTCAACCTTGCACATCCCGAGGATCGAACCCTGTACCTGTGGCACGGGAGTGCAAAGCGCTACGGCTCAGTCCCAGGGCTTCATTACTATAACTATCTGGCTAAAAATAAACTGAAAAAAATTTTTTTTAATAAAAATTTGGCGATCTACCCTATTCCGCTATAGAATTTTTGAGGTGGAAGAACTAGAATCATGTCCACAAATTAAGGATAGTTCAAATTCGCACAGAAATTGAACTCTTAACGTAAAAATTTCATCTGTAAAATTACCACACACATCTTCAAGAATAATATGCAAATAACAGATGACACCGATATTACGCCAAGTCGATAGTATGCGTTTTTCGAAACAAAAAATATTATTTTTAAGAAAGAAAAAGGGGTTTTTTAAGTTGAAAAAGTATTAAATAAAACAATTTAAAAAACATTCTATGGTTTGGCTCAAAAACATAAGAAATATCGAATGTATTTTATAAGAATCAAGTTTAAGTTAACTTCCCAGACATTATGTTTATTTTATATAGATTTTTATCTTAGAATGTGTTACAAGAATTTCTTATAAAATGTTTAACCAAAAAAAATCAAAAGTCGGTAGCTTTCGAATAACTAAAACAACATCAGATAAACCACCGACTTTTCTCATGTTTTCTTTACACGCATTACAAGAAATTCTAACAACGCATTTACAGATAAACTTCATTTTATAAAAACATAAATGTGAAAAATTAACTGAGACTGTATCTAGTCGATTCTTATGAGTTACACTCAATATTTCAATAAATGTTTTAAATTAATTTATTTATTATATTAACCCACATTAAAAGGAGATTAAATCTCATCAATTGCTCGATTACCGTTGAAATTTCGTTTACAAAGTCATTTTTGAAATACTTATTTAATTTTTAGTTACTATTAAAGCACATAAAATTTATTTAGTAATTGTGAGTAAATTTATTTTATGATATTTCTCTACTCACTATTTAAATTTTATTTTCGATTTTTTTTTTCAATTTTTTCGATTTTATATTTTAAATTTCATATGTGCTGACAGGACACAGTTTTACTTTAAATTATAATCAAAGTAATTTTTACTGTTCAATAATTGTAAAACGGTAACTAGACTTGTTTATCATAAAACTTTCCATAATCAGGTAATATGAAACTTTAGTTCAAAGCTTTTAGTTTCAAAGAACAGTTTGAATCAAAAACTTCATTACAATCAGGGTTCTTTTGCATGCCATCCCAGTCATGTAAGTCGTTAAAATATATAGACGAAAGATATTTTTACAGGCACAAACACTTTCTTCGAATGCATATGCGCGTACATATGATCTATTAAAATTATAATGTTGATTAAAATAACATCATTAAATTTAAATCAACAATTTTATAAATAAATTCGAATTATTGAATATTATTCACAAACAAGCTATGTTGGCCGAGAAAGCCTGGTTAGCAGAGCGCTGGACTCACGTTCGTGGGAACGGGAGTTTGAATCCAGCCAGCCGAAGACCCCCTTCCAGTTAATGGTGAGTGGTGCATGTCAAATCTGTCGGGTCTCAAAGTCCTCCATATTCCAATAACAAATTATACCTCTAGAGGTACTAAAGTGGAGATAGGTCGTACTCTGGTTCAATTCAAAAATACGATCTGCAGATGAGTGAATGGATGTATAAATAAGTCCGTCCTTTAAACTGCTGTGATGTATGGGGTGTGGCAGAAGTCAAATTCTTGGCCATAAATAGAGATACTGCAAAACAAGAACACTCGCACACGTTGCCATAATGGCCTACAACGACAACAACAACAAAAACAAACAAGAATTACGTTTTTTTAACATAGAAGTTTAACTTACAAATAAACATTGTGGAGTAAATACTTTGCATTCTTCTTAAGTCTTCACCATTATTGGCGAATTATGCCTTAAACATTCTAATTCATTCAACAAACGTTCAATTGTGGCTGATGGATCAAAATTTGAAGGTTTCATTCGAAATAGTTTAAAATCATTTTTCAAACTAACTCTGCAAGGAAACGATAAAAAAGAATCCCCTTCTTGCATGTAGTTTTAGTTCAATAAATTCAATTTAAATAGCAAGTATACTAAATGTTTTAAAACTAACTTAAATGGAGCGATCAGATTTCAAGAAAAAAAACATCAAAAAGAAATTGTAATGTCTGTCTTTAATCGGATATTTAGATTAAAACTGTGGAAAATAAGATTTTTTACAATACATTAAAAGAAATTTTTCATTGAAATGCTGCGCATTAAGAATTCGGAGAATATTGAACTACCATTAGAAATCAATAAATCACTCGCAGTATAAGTTTAAACAGCAAAAATGGTTTAAAATCGAAACAAATATTTTCAATTTTTGCGGTGAATTGCATGTTGTACCTTCAGGGCAAGAGAGATTTTAAGCAGTTTGAAGAAAAATCTGGTTGTTTGTATTTCTTTTTAAGTTTGAAATTTTTGTAGCAATATTTTTCTTCAGAAAAAAGTTTACTGTGTTTAAGTATTTTATCGTATTAGTATAGTACTTTCGAAACTTAAAGTTTGAAAAATAAAACCTTTATTCAAACATTGCAATCTGTTACGAATTTATGTCTATGTTTTAAAATGTTTATATTTTTCATTTTGCTTATAAAAACTTTTGATATTTACCAGAAAACAGGTTATTTTACTTTCTAAATGCTGTATTTTTGAATTTTAAGCCCTCTTTTTT
Source organism: Parasteatoda tepidariorum (assembly GCF_982258835.1). NCBI lineage: Eukaryota > Metazoa > Arthropoda > Arachnida > Araneae > Theridiidae > Parasteatoda > Parasteatoda tepidariorum. Next base: position 26,725,046 of record NC_141755.1, read on the forward strand.
GCTGTTTGAAAAAAAAATGATGTGGAATCTCTTTTTGATCTCATGCTTCTTTACCCAGATCACTAAAAATTCACAAAATATTTTTATTACTGACCTAATTGTTTTCAGAGAAAAACTATATCATTTCATAAAAATAATTAGGCTCAATGCAAAAAAAAATCATTTAACACAGTTAAGTACAACAGTAAATTTTAAAAAAAATAGTGGGAGGAAATGAGTATACAGTCACTGCCAAGAACCAAATCTGGGAAAACTGTTTCACAAATGAGCGCACTAACCCCTGTACTGTCCCGTCAAATTGTAAAGTAACGAGAATGCGCTGAAATTAGACAAAATTGAGGTTATAGTTCTGTTTAGTAAATGATAATTTGGAGTTCGTTAAAAATAACGTATTTTCATTCCGAAATGAAATGGTCTGGCAGTGGACTGATCGTTAAGACACGGTTCCCAGCAGATCACCGAAGTCAAGCTTCACTGGCTGCGGTCAGTGTGTGGGTGGGTGACCACTTGGATCAGCCTGCTTAGGGACCGAGGGTGTGCGGTATTGGTTCTCGTTAAACTGTTCTGCCGCAAAGTGCTCGACTTCGCGTGCTGATCGTCGGGCTACCGGAGCGGGGGTGCCATCCCCTCTGCAGAGTATCAAAATTGTGATGGCATGTCTTCGGATCATCCTCAGGGATGTTTCCCGGACCGTCGCCAATAGCCCATTGTGCAGCTCTAGTGCGACGTAAATGAACTACTACTACTACCGAAATGAAATGATACTCAAAAATTGCTGAATCATTAAAAATTAGTTTAATTTTTGAACGTACCCTAGACAGGTCAATTTAGTCCAAAAGAAAAAATAACTTACTTTAAAATGCGAAGTACATTCCTTAAAATGAGATAGAAATCATTCTGTTTATTAGAATCAAATAAAGTTCAACCGTCAAAATATGTTTACAATTTTCAAACTCAAGTTGGTAAGTAGCTATAGTTATTTCATGAATTATAATTAAAAAATGAAATTAGTCATCCATGAGAGATGATATTATTATAACCAAATGCCTAACTTAATAATAATTTTAATTTCTAAACTCATTACATTCGAAAGGAAGCTTCAGAATTTAATTAAAGTTGGATGACTGCAATGTTTATTTAATGATAAAACCGAGATTTTTCTTTTGCTAATAAAATAGCGTTATTCGGATACTTATAAATTTTAAATGTCTGGAATAATTGCTTTCAAATTAAGTTCAAATATATTTATTCGGAACTCGAAGTAAAATTATTCAGTTAATTGAAGTGCGATCTGTCATCCAGAACATTTAAACCGCAAACTATTTAGTTATATTTATTAAAATTATCGTAATAATTATGTTGTACTTAAAATTTTATCCGTACCATTAATGCAAGGTAATAATTATTTAAAAAAAGGTTTCAACTTAAAATGCGTAAATTAGTCTAAAACATTTTTAAGGGGTAAAAATGTTTTTTATTTAGAGTATCATTAAAAATATGGAATAGAAATTTAAATGGGAAATAGTTTTTTTTTATTCAAGTGAAAGCAGCTTAACATCAAACTCTTTTTTATTTTGCGTTAACTTCGTTTTCAGTTCTTGCTGTCGTCATGTTTTTATTACCAGCATGATTTTTCTTCCTAAAAACAAAAATTACAAATTTTTCACCTTTTAGCGTGTCTACCATTCCAATGATTTAATTCCAATTCATTAGTATATAAGACATCCAAACTCGATTCTATACAGGGGTACCTTTTCATAAAGAAGGTTGACATTGTCGGCAACCCTCTCTCCACATTCATAATCCGGACGTGAGGTGTCCATGGCTACCTTCACAGAAACGCGCACTTTGATTTAAACACGCCTCTTTAGGTAGATTGTTCACATTCAACAGTTGACTTGCTACTTGTGACTGCGACATTGTTCACCTCCTCACGCTGGTAGCTACTCAGTCTCGATCACACAACGTCGTCCTGTATACAATCCACTGCTAATGACAACACAGGAGGGACCAAGACCGTGATCTTAATACAGCTCTCTCGGCTTCTCAGAAAATCAGCACCGAATCGACCAGTGGTATCGAATTATATCACAGTTAAAATTCTGCTGGGGGAGTAGTGTAGCGTGCCAATCACTACAATTATTTACTTCCAAATCACTAGTATGTAAGACATAACTCGGTTCTATTCTGGGTTACCTTTTCCTAGATGAAGTTTGACATTGTCGATTATTCCCCACAATCTCTCATCGACTTCTTCATATTTTTATTTATAACGTTTCTTTTTTTCAAATTGGGCTGATAAAACAAGTTCTGTGGTTATGTGTAATCATCTAAAGTCCTGTTTCGATATGAATTTTAAAAAAGTTCAAACTTGTTCACCAAATTGAAAGAAAGGATCCTAGAATAACTTGCAATTTAGTGATTAGATTTTGATTGACAATCCTAATGTCTTAGAAGTATTTCTTAAACATTATAATTGTTTAGTGCTCATGATACTTCATATAATCTGTTTATAAGCATAGTACTTATTTTCACATTGAAAACATTGCATTGAAAACAACAATTACAATAGAATTCACATATGCCTGGTTGGTTGGTTCGTTCTAATGCTACTTGCCACACGGGCAAGCCTGCTTGGTGAAACCGAGCAAATAAGGCAGAGTGTGCGCTTCTTGCTTTTCAGTGGCGGCCTCTATGGCCAAGAATTTGACTTCTGTTACACCATACGTCGCATCCGTTTACCCATTCATTCATCCATTCATTCATCCACAGATCGTAATTTTGACCTGAATCAGAGAACGATCGATCTCCAATCCAGTATTCAGTGATTTGTAAGGGGAACATGGAGGACTTGCGACTCGACAGATTAAACGTGCATCAGTCACTTTACTACACGGGGAGTCTTCGGTCGGCGGGGTTCGAACCCACAAATTCTCGGACTTGGGCCCAGTGCCCTAAAGACCAGGCTATCCCGACACATCCACGTATGCACCCGATTTTAGTGGGATAAGATGAGATGATTTCACTTTTTCTATAAAAAATTATGAGAAAAGTAGTGCATCTATAACTTTTTCAAGAATGATGTATTGTACACAACTAAACAATTAATATCTTGATAAAATCTGACAACTCTTGGGTCGAACAATTTACCTCCAACAGGCCTTCAAATCTTAGCTGCCCGGTCACCCCCACTTTTCCAAACTCTTTTCTAACTCCTGCTACCTAATATTTCTAATAAATTAAATCTATTGTTGTAAGCTTCGACTCAACTGCGATAAAATTTTTGAGAAGTTGTAAGAAATAATAAATATTTATTCCTTTGTATTATCATGAATATTCTGAAGAAAGAAACAGTGCAATCAATTAAAGTTAAAATAATGTTTCACCTTGGATAGATTTTATTGTCCTAAAATGTATCTTAATTTAGCAACTCCTTTCAAAAGTAAGAGTAGTTATTCTTTTAAGCTAAAATTCTCCTTTTGTGTTCAATTTATTGCTCTGGGAAGATAAAAGTAAAATTCGTCATAATTTAGAATTTCTTTATCTTCAGGTCATTAAAGCTGAGAACCAAATGGGAGATATATCGAACGCATAAATATTTTTTTTAACTGCTTTACAAAACTTATATTGCTAAAATCACTAGATTACATCTTCAATATGAATATCAATATTACTTTACATGTAAGAGAGAATTAAATGTAAAGCGATATTAATATGTAAAGATTCTTATCATCGTAGAAATTAAAGCTTTATATTCGTATCATCTTATCTAGATTATCATATTGTTTAGATCATTAATGATCTTATCTAAATTCTTATAAGCTTAAATGTAAAGAGATATTAAGAATAATTATTTCCTTACGTATTAGAAATACTGATTATTATCTAAGTTTTAAATGGGCATACATTTTTATTTATATACCGTAAAATATGCTGAAATCTTTTTAAAATATGAAGTTGTTGTTGTTGACGTATGCCATTAAGGCAGAGGGGATACGATTGTTCTTGTTATCCAGTGGCGCCATCTATGGTCAATAATTCGACTTCTGAGACACCCATACGCCACACCCCTTTATAGGGCGGATCCATTCATGCATTCATTCATTCATCCACAGATCGCAATTTTGACCTGAATCAGATAACGATCAATCTCCAATCCAGTACCCCCAGAAGTACTGATTTGTTATGGGAACATGGGGGACTTTGAGACTCGACGGATTTAAAGTGCGTCAGTCACCGCTTACTACACGGGGAGTCTTCGGCCGGCAAGAATCGAACCCACGACCACTTGGAGATGGATCCAGTGTCCTACCAACCCGGTTATCCCGGCCAAAAAATATGATGTTCAAATGTAATATAATAGAATTCTTTTTTTTTTTGTATATAAGGACATTTATTATGTAGCACTTGTGTATAACGTTATAAAATGTTACATAATAAATATTCTTAACATATATTTTTTGAACTCTAGTAAGAAGTGGAGTTAAAAAGCTGTTCATACTAAGAACATAAGCTCTCTGAGAGTATATTTCTCAGGTATATGCAAGCTCAAATATTTAAGTACATTTGTTATTTTCAGCCCTCAGTTTGTTTTATGCTTCTTCCTTTTTGTATTTTTCACCAGACATTGTTTACATCACCGTTTGATACTGCTATCTTGAGTATGTAGAATTATCCTTTTTTTGCGTTTATTGCGTTTTATACGCGCACAAAGCTCTTGGCTATAAGACCATGCATCTTGTCAAAATTTATTGACTTAAATATATTAATGGCTTAATTGAAGCAAGTATGTCAATGTATTTATTTTAATTATTAAAGAGCAATCGAAGGAAGTATTGAAGTTACTCACGACCATTAATCTTCTGAGCATTGCAAGTTCACGGAAGATTGGGGTATTGAAATATTAAAAAATTATTGTCATTTTCTTAACTAGCAGGCGGACTTCTCAATTTAAATGTTTGAAATAAATCATTATCAAATCTTGCAGATATGCATTCCTAAAATTAAGACTTTATTTTAATAAAAGTTATTGTTTTAAATTAATAACAGCTAAAACGTAAAAGTGACATACTTCTTATAGGTTTTATATTTTCGGACTATATTTATGCTATTTTACAGATGCTTAAAGTTGTATAAAATTAATATTTTAATTTTAATGAAAATTGTAATTTAACAGATTAATAAAAATAAAAATCTTAACTCGATCATTGTTATCTCAACTATAAAGCATTTTTATAGATAACAATCACGTAATGTTGTATAGCAAATCTATAGAGTATTATTGTTACTAATCTGTAAATATTTGTACAATTTTTTAAGATTCTTTGTATATGTGGTTAAATATCTCACGCGGACCTAAAATAATCAAATAAAAAAAATCTCATAAAGATCACGTAATTCTAACGTAATTTAGAGAGAAAAGTAACGCCGAATAAACTTCCTAAGGGAGGTTCGGCTCGGTGATATTTTTAACGAATTGTTGACAGTCTTGGCAACTTGGCGACCTTTTAGAAGACAAAGGGAGAGTTGTAGAAACTTTTAATTTCAAAGCGACATTACCAATATTCACGGAGGTATGCGAGAATCTTCTAGAATCGTGTTGAAAGTTCCGGAATTCCTAAATTAATGGAATTGTACTTCATCTTAGAGAGAGAGAGAGAGAGTAATCAGCCTGTGACTGCCATTGTGTTCTGACCTGAATTAGTTCATTAACCAGTGAGAGGTCTTAAAGTTTGTGTTTTGCAGTTATTGCAGTTATTTAATATTTGTGCTGTGATGATAAGATCTAAGTGCTGTAAATAGCTCTATTATCCGGAGTTTTCTGCAAATAAAATTTGGAAGTTTTGACTGTCTTCTCCGTCTCCAATGCTAACGAACCCCTGTGATCGATACATTTTTTTTTGGTTTCAAAAGATTGCCAATACAAGAGTAATGGCTCTTGATATGGATAAGCTGGTGGCGATGTTTCAGAATATGGAAGAACAAATGAAAGCTAGCCAGGAGAAGATGAAGTCTAAGTTGTACACTAGCCAGAAAAGGTTGAAGATCATTATTGGTACCAGCCTAGAAGTTAAAATAAGAAATATCATGTGCAAAGGAAGTTCTCCAGGAAAATTTAAAATTTATGGAATCATAATGAGTTCAGTAGAAGAGAGAATCGATAAAATTAAGGTAGATTTCGACAAGAAATTGGATTTTAAAAGTAAATACCTGAAAAAGAAATTATAGTCCATGCCAGTTATGAGGAAACTAAATTCATGCTTTCAACATCCCCAGCTACTACCAAACTAGAAGATCTTCACCAGCTGCTTGGTGCAAAACTCAGTTTTCTATCGTCGCAGAAGCTAAGGGATGGGATGAAACCACCAAGACGTTTCATCATGAGGCTCCTTTGCAGAGAAGATGCAACAGATATGAGAATAATTACAACGCTATAGCGTTGATCTTATATCGTCCGAAAAATTTCGATTAGAAGACATCTAAGGCTTAATCGACCAATATAGTATCTCTTTTCCCTTCAAACCCTTTTCATAAACCAATGAGTATCAGACATAATCTAGCATTCAAGGACTATTTTTATTCATCATCCTTCAAATCACTTTCTTCGCCATATCAAACCATCTTCTACAACGTCGCTATTTTGAAATCCTATCGAGTTCAATGAAACTACGCTTTGGCGAAAAATGCTCTAAGAACGCAGCCAGCTGGAACTAAAGTCCTGTTGTCAACGAGTGGATGAGAGTCTTGAAGAACTGACAGCTGATATTTTCAAAAATTTGCACATCTAGATTTATTCACATCAAGGCTTGGTCCTTCGACACTTCATGGAAAAGGTTAGGGATCCAGAAACACAAAAAGTTCTTAGATTCGCCGATGTGAAAATTCGCTCTCGTCTATGCACATAAGATTGAAGAAACTCAGCAAGCATCTCGGAAGAACCACCATTCTATCAGAGCTATATCAGCTACTGATTCCAACTGTGACCTGAAGAAAATTATAGAAAGTATCCGCAAAACGAACAGAAATAAATAAATAGAATGGGCATGTAAAAATTTGACAGAAACTTAAGGATGGTGGAGGTAACAATTTACCGCAGTAAGGAAACTAATTCGTGGCCATTTCGTGGAATGCATCTGTCCAGAATGTATGGAGCCAAAGTGTTGCCAGAATGTACGGAGCCAAAGCAGAAGTCAAAGTGTTGCAACTTTTTTCATTGAGTGACAGCGACACTCGACTTTTCGTTTGTTCGTTATGCGAAATGGCAATGGATTTTAATGTCATATGATTATTGATACTGATACAGTTTTTGACTATCGGGTGTTGACCGCGAGCAATAACATCGCACTATTCCAAATGACACGAAATATAAGTTATCTATATTTTGATGGGACAAACTTCTAACGAGAAGTTTTGCTTAAAGTCACAGGGAAGGGAAACAAATAACAAAAAAAATATTATTTTAACTTTGTTGTGCTTGGTCTTCAGTTTTGTGGTTGATTTCTCAGATCGATACTGATTTATTGATTTACTTTTTTTTCATCCTGTACGAAGAACGTGTATTTGATCGGTCGTTAATAACACTCAATCAAGAATTAAAACTATTTTCCCACATATTATGAATGTAACTGAAAGTTTTACTATGAAATCTTTTTTCTGTTTTTCGTAGTTGATATTAAGTACCTCTTTTTATGAGTTGTTTGAACACTGAATTTCCTCGAGAATTCTCTTTTTGCGTGACTAAATGTAATGCAGCGATTCCTTTTATGACTATAACATTTGCCCTCAAATAGCCAATAAGTTTTATTACTTCTACAACCGTTAAAATAATATTGAAATAATTTGATTCTCCGTTCATGAGAAACTGATATAAAGTAACTATTCTGAAAATAGTGCAAAAATGTACCATATCACAACAGTAATTATATCTACCTATATATCACACGGTTATATACATTTCACTGTAGAATGCACAGCAAATAATTTTAATGTTTCATATCATCAAAATTGATGACTACTACTCACACCAAAGGGGAGAAGAGAAATGTCATTAATGACTCTCTGTTTTTGATCCTTCACTACACCAGGAGAATGTTCTTTTACACCACTAGGTATAAAGTAGCCTCCACCCTTTTTCGCATTCAGTATTACTAAAATTTAATATTACAGTGAGGTAAAATACATACAAGAATTAGTAAAGCTATTTTTACGGTACAATATAAACTAAGAATCGTTAATTTAGGAAACATCTGTGTAGAGAGTGATATCGACTATGTCAACCTTCATCTATGAAAAGGTACCACAGCATAGAATTGAGTTAACATGTTTTATATACTAATGAATTGAAATTGAATAATTGTAGTGGTAGACACGCTACGGTACTCCCCCACCAGAAATTTATCTGTAATGGAATTCGATGAACTGATGTCGCTAGTTGATTCGCTGCTGTTTAGTGAGAAGCCGGGAGAGTTGTATTAAGTTCTCGGTCGTGATCACTTTTGCATTGCCATTAACAGTCGAGTGTATACAGGCCGACATTGTGTGTGTGTGATCGAGGCTAAGTAGCAACGGTGAGAAGGACAATGTCGCAGTCTCAATGTGGAACATCTATCGAAACAGATGTGTTCAAATCGAAGGGAACATTACGCTCTATGTTGGGAACATTACGCTCTATGTTCATATCACATTCTAAGGTCATCAAAGCGTGCCGACATAGGTATTTTAGGAAGTGAAAAATAATTCAAGAGAGATTTGACTGCTCCTCAAATTTGCTTTTACAGTTTTAGCCGTTTATATATAAATAACAACATCTAAATTGTATATGAAAGTCGTATTTGGTGTTAACTTGAAATAAAGAGTTCCTTGGCACAATTTTTTGGGTTGTCCAATATCATATTCGGAGAGATATTAGGCAGAAGTTTTTACAATGTTAAAATTAAATTCTAATTTCAGTGCATTAGAATGAAGTGATGTTTATTGTTTAAAAAGTTTAGGAAAGAATTATCTCTGGTTTAAAGCTATACTTAAAGAAATACGGTAAATTATGTAAAATGTATTAAATTAAAATAAATATAATTTTTATCTTAAAGTGTTCCTCGGAGGGTTTGCCTGTTTGAAATAAATGCGAGTGCCACAACTTCGGAAAAATAAAATGGAGAAAAAATACCGTGGAAAGATTACAGTAGGGTAACCCATAGGATCATCAATAACAATTTATCAAAACAGTTTTTAAATTATTCAAAACGGTTTTTAAATTATTCAATGCAGTTTTTTAATTAATCAAAATTAAAGCTACTCTCAATGCATTTTGTCTAAGAAGTATTGATGTTGTAGTCTTCTCTCAAATTTAAAATTAAATTAATCTACATAAACAGTGTTAGTATAGTTTCTTTAATTTTTAATATCTTAAAATAACTTTATTTATCGAATTATTCGTTTAAAAAATGTGTTATTTTTTTCAATTTTGATTTTATAAAAATAAAAATCTTCGGGTTGTGATTCAAATAAAACATTAAATGTAAAATAATTAAAACTTTTTTAATGAATGCGCTAATTTAAGCTTTTTAATGAGTAAACAGATTTAAAATTTATTATTTATGAACTATTTTAAAGTTTTTTTTAATATAAAAACAAATGCAATTTTTTTTAAAAATTTATTTCACATATTTTTAATAAAAAAACATTTATTTTTACGAATAATTATAGCTTCTTAGAGAGACAAACATCATAATTTAAACAGAATAAATTCAATATAGTATCGAAAACTCTGATAAGAATTTTTTTCGAGCAAACTAACTATTGTATGTATGCATTTGTTCCTTGTTAGTTCTATTTGGAAATAAAATTCAAAAATATTTTCTCTCCTCTTTCTGATCTCAAACAACTTATGAAACAGAGTAATTCTAAGAATAGAATATATTTGAATATTAATTAAGTTTTAAAATTTTTGAAAGTAGGAGGCATTTTAAAGATTCGTCACTTGCAAAGTTGACTCTCTCAAAAAGTATGTGAATTACCATGAAATGCTAGAGAAAGAGAAGAAACATTTTCTTCTCATATGCATTATGCATTGAATTGCACTGTATTCGATACGTGCGAGAAAATTGAGAATCTTCAACTAACTTCCCAGCTGCGATTTAGAAGAAGGGGTAAAAGATGAAAGAATCTTATTTCAAGAGATCTTATCTTATGTGCCGAAGAGAAGAGAAAAAAGTTTTCCTATTTAATATTGTTGAAAAATAATAATTCTAAAGACAGATTTAAAAAAAATTTAGAACCAAATAATACAAGTTTTTTTAAATATAATTTACTATTGAAAATGTAAAAATATCAACCAATAAGGTAAAAAAAAATCACTTTGCCTAAAACTACTATTAAATCCATTTAAGTTTCTGAAATATCTTAAAGATTTTGCAGAAACGTTTCATATAATTCCAAAGTATTAATCTCTATTAGCAAAGAAGCAACACATTAGAAAACCAAAACTAAACAAATATATATGTAAACTAAAGACTGAAATTTTTACTATACTCCGTTGCAACGTATGAAAAGGCCATTGCGGTATAGGATTTAAGTAATCATCCTCGATTCCGTTCCGTTTTATTTCTTTTGTATATTATACAAATGAGCTTTTAAAACAATATAAATACTTTTAATAATTAAACACGTCAGTCAGAATTTTAATTCTTGCTATCTTTTACGGTATATGTCCTAGAATTATTAAAAAAAGGTTATAGTTAGGTAGCCTTACTGAAATCCTAGATTTGGCAACATACTTCAATTAATAAGGGAACATTCGTTTTTGAAAAAGAAATAACTATATGACGCGTCGCGAGAACATTGGACTTGATTGGGCCACTAAAATTGGCGCGTCTTATGCTGACATTCTCTTAACAAATCAAGTGCGAGATAAAGAATCTTTTGTTTCACTGTAGAAGAAAACCCTCTGCGAGAAATTATATTTATTTATCTTTCATCAGTTTCTTTAAATGCGAATAGAAAGACATATATTTGTTACAATTTTTAGATATCATTTTTATTAATTCTTATTACTCTTTAATTGATTTTCATTGTTAATAACTGTTATTACTATTAATATGAAAGCAACTAATATCAGGGCTAAAGAGAATAGAAGAGCTGGTCCATTCCTTTGAAGTATCTCTCGCCGCGCCGATCCTCCGACGTCACTCTAGTGACGTCACTTTGGCGCAAAGCTCGCACTTTTACTTCAAGAACGGAGCGTTTGGCCTTACTAGCTCTAACTAATATTGGATCATTTCTTTTTGCGAGATATTCTAAGACATTTGTTATTTTCTATAATGACTTTCCTCAGTTTTTGCAGTGAATTTACAAGAATTTAAAACTATTATCGAAATGCCAGTTTGCGCAATTGCAACTTGAAAAAATTCTGATACAAAATCAAAAGGAAAATGTATAATTTTCCGCGTGTTTCCTCAAGTAAATTAACAACTATGTAAAGAATGGATTCCGAAATGACACAGTTAATATAAAACAGCAATACGTTTTTTCTATCGTTAAGAACTTTTATAAAAAATAATTATCTAAATAGAAACCGCCTTGTTACTTCATAAAGAAAGACAGGTGAAAAGAATTAAAAAATGGATTAAGTGAAAGAAAATTAAAATGTAAATAAAAAGTATGAATAAAATATATAGTGTATAGTTGAAATTCTCCTAATTTCATAACATATTTTTTAATGTAGTTATTCTAAATATTTATGATTTTTTTTAAAAATTATATTCTCTTCAATTTAAATATCTATAAATTATGTCATCGTAAATTTAAATGTCTATAAACAATTGTAAAATTTCTAATGTCATTATGAACCTAAATTATTATTTTGTTTCAATAAATAGCGTTTAAGGTTGATGTTTCCTAATGATTAAGTATGAACAAATTGCTATTAACGACATATTTTAAAATCAGGGATTCTAAATTTAACTTAACTTATCGTTATAAGAGAATATGTAGATAAAAAAAGTGTCGATATATGCCTTCATTTTTCTTAATAAAGTTAAAACTGAAGTTTTTAAAGTAAAGTACTTATCGTGTCATTTTCACCAACTAGAAAAACATTTTTATAAGTTTAAAATGGTATTTTTTTTTTAATATAATAACCAAGAAAGTTTTCTTTGAACTATGTTTATGAACGGAAATAATGTGTTAATTACGTAAAGTTTGAAGGTTAATAACCAGAAAAAGTCTAACTTATTTTTACAAAGAGAAAGATGCAAAGTTATCATATCTTTGCTTGCGATCTCCGAGATCTGTGGACACAGTGACGTAATGAGGAGGGAAATCGTAGCTTCAGCTCTAAGAGCGGAGTGAACTAGCCCTTCTATTCTCTTTAGCCCTGAACTAATATGGACGTCGTTTCAAGAGTTGGCGATATTGATGCCCGCTCGCGCTGGGAGCTTGGCATCCATTTGGCGTGTACTTGATGCAAACACGCTCTCTATAAAGAAAATGCTTTTTCTCAATTTCCAAGAGAGGGCATGAATTTTTTTTTTAAATTTATATCTTTCTGATAAAATAACTTTACGGCATTTTACTCTTCTACCATAAATAATTATAAAATAAATTCTAGATACTTTTTTATGTTAAAAATGTGTTAAATTAACTTTTCTTTTGGAAAAAAGTACATTTACTTTCACATTAAAACACGCATTTTGAAGAGAATTTGACTTCTGCCACACCATACGTCACAACCGTTTATAGGGTGGACCCATTCATTCATCCACAGATCGTAATTTTGACCTGAATCAGAGAACGATCGATCTCCAATCCAGTACCCCCAGAGGTTTTAATTTGATATGGGAACATGGAGGACTTTTGAGACTCGATAGATTCAAAGTGCGTCAGTCACTTTACTACACGGGAAGTCTTCGACCGGCGGGGTTCGAACCTTTATTGAATGTACAATGAGTAAAAAAACGGAACGTCTTGAATAACTTTTGATATAATGATCTGATCTTCACGTTCTAGGACAGAATCTTAATGGCTCGAAAGGGTGACCTTTAAGTATGCTAACATACTCAGACGATATTTAAGTTACGAAATCAAACACAGAAACGTACTTCCTCTGAATAAACACAATTTTTTGGCGAATTCACTTCGGGCACGATTCGTCGTTGCTACAATTCATCATGAGCACACCTTTTTTTTTTCAATGAAATACTTGTATTTAAGAAGAAAATAACTCTGCATTTCATGGAAGTTGACGTATTACAGAAGCACTTGGAAAGAGGAGGGGTTAATGATTTGCTTATTGCTATTTACAAGGGGGGAAAGTGGTATGAGCAATACTTGCGAAAGACACGAATATCTTACTTGCGTACTAAGATAAAAAGACATTACTTAGTTATTACTTGAGTACATTTTTACAGGCAACGATGGTAATTTTCAACACGAAACTTAGTCAAAAATACTTATTCATGCGTCGCATGTTGGCTACAAGACCATGGGAATGCATCTCAAATACCATTTACTCGTATTTTAAATTTTCTTAATCTACTCATTATCACTTCGCCTAATGAAGCACAAACTGATTTGTTTCTTTTTTTTAATTTTGTATTTAGTTCAAATCAATGAAACAACAAGAACTGAAAAGAAAAAACATTTACCAATAATTCCCAATATTCTTATGACTTTAATGCCTTAGCGATTCATTTGAAAAATTTTTATTTCAGACAGCATCTAGCATTACATATAGTCACCTTATCTCAAACCTTATATAAAATAAAAAATAATGGAAAGTTATAAATAATGGCTTAAATTTAGTGGCGCAGTTCCAATGTCTGAAGTAATTATTCCATACATGTATATTATTCGAGACAGCCATGACTGTAAATTTCAAAAGAACCAAACACTAAACAGTGCATCATTTTTTTTAAAAAAAACTTTATATTCATAATATAGTCATTAATCATCGTAAATAACGCTTTATATTTATTAAAATATGCACAAAACTATTTTAGCAAAACTCAGAAGTTTTATTTATAGTCAAACTTTCAAAAGTAAAAGCTATTAGCAATGCCAGCCGAATAGAAAGGCCTTAACGAGAATAAAGCTAATCTACCTTCAAAATATTTCTTAAATAAGTTCAAAATATTTTTAGTTAGGCTGTTCGTTACCCATTAAGCTTAAGTTTTGCAATTTTATACCCTAAACAAGAAAAAGTCCCGTGGTGATTGTAACGACAGGTTCTCAGTAGAAGGCCGAAATCAAACATCGAAATCAGAAAGCTGAGTACTTTAATCAGCCTACGTTGAGACCGAGGGTGCGCGTTATTGGTCCTCGATAAACTGTTCCACCATAAAGTACTCGACTTCGCGAGCAGGTTACCACCGGGCTACCAAAGCGGGAGAGCCATCTCCTCTGCAGAGGATTAAAATTGCGGTGGCATGTCTTCGGATCATCTTCAGGGAACGTCACCCTTACCTCCTACATCAGACTATTTAAAAAGTGAACCAGTTGTCAGCATGAATCCAAATTCATTTTTAAAAGTAATTGAGATTAACTTATCATATAAATTTTTAAGAATTGAATCTGTAGTGGTAGACTAGTAAATAAAACAAACCAATCATATTCAAACATTAAACTAATTTTTAGACATATATTTGTTACCACTATCGTATTATTACTAGATTTTCTATTAAATGCTTCTTTCGTTAACTTGTTTACCTTCATAGTGGTCTGATCGGACTACCAACAAAAGACCGCGTGGAGGCTTTCAGTTATAGGAGGCGTTGTAATAGCCCATTGTGCGGCTCCAGTGCGACGTAAATAAAGTATGTACCTACCTACATGCCTTAGCCGAGAGGGCTAATCTGTCATTGTCATGATCAGCTGAACGGGGTTCGAATCCTTATGTTGACACCAAAACATCCCCTCTTCAGAGGATCAGAGTTGTTTATTTTCGGATCACTCTCTGGTTTGTTGGCAGAGCTCTCACGCACAGTGGATAGTGAACGAATGTGGTAACTCATATGATGGAAGATGTGGATTTAAATATTTTCACTCAATACAGTACCATCTCGATACAGCAAACAACTGAAAAAATAAATACTTATAATACAGCATAAACATATAAGGCATAAACCTATAAGTTTCATCTTTCATCACCCGGACACAACGACACAGTAACGTAGTGACATAGCGAAGTAACAACTACTTTCAACAATACATGCCTTTTGCACAAATTGACATGCCATTTACACAGAACGACATCACTTTCGTTATCTATAAAAGAAAATATACCTGTTGCCAACACATGACCAAAACTCAATTCTGCTTATTCAATATGTTCAGAGGAGTTACATACCACTGCGACAGGATGTTTCTCAGTCCGTCGCCAGCTCTAGAGAGACTTAAATAAAGTAACACTTAAACGAGAAGAAACAAAAGCATGCACAAAGACAAGTTCGGAAGCCCTTCAAATCCTGTAAGTGATATCGAACATTTTATAAATATTTCTTAAAAAATAATTTAATTCATTAATAAATAGCTTATCTTAAAATATATAAGAATATACCGTAACGTTGTGTTTTACAAAAAATAAAAGCTGCATTTAACCACAAAATCTTACGAATAAAAACACTTAAAAACTATTTGTTATTCACTTTCTTGAAAAATTACAGAAACGTACAGTTTCTTATAAAGTTCTTCACACAAAAAATACGTTTAAATCTATTCATAAATTTTAGATCTTAAGAAGCATTTCGTATATAAAATCCTTTTTTTTTCACTAGGGAGGGGGGCATTTTTCACCCATTAAACCATAAAGTGATGAGATTATTCGTGGTTAGACCAAAGCGTTCTCTTGCGGCAAGCTTGATAACTGGATATCTTTGAAACCAACCTTTTTTTCCCCTTCTTTACGAACTTTCAGTTTCTTTCCTCAAATGGGTGCCACTTCCAGAGCGCAGTTGTATTGAGTTCACAAACAGCCCTCTGAAGTGTATTGATGTTTCGCCTCTCTTAAAAAAAATCCATCATTTACTCTATTTTTCCAAAATATCGACACAATTCCAAACCACCTGCCACGACAAAATCAAAATCCTCCTGCAAAAATTTGATCCTTGGAAATATGCCATATGGGACTTTGAGACCCTCGCCAATTCGGAATTCGAAAAATCTTCCAAAAACGAGTCCATTTTAGCACACCCTCTTCTTCAGATATTTTTTCCCTATCCACCTTGACATTTATTTGTTTCTTGAAGGGCTTGAAAAAGGAAACATTTCCGAAAAAAAGTTATTGGACATTTTATATTCGTTTGATTTCCGTTTTTCTTTGATCTCCTTATTTCGATAAATGCTAAATATTTTAAGCTGCATGCATAATAGAAAAATTCAATCCGATTCCAATGACATCAAAATATCAGAAATTTGAATGAGAAACATACCATTCACTTCAAATTTACAAAAACAATTTGAATAAAAATGTAAAAGTTCGCCTTTTTTATTTGTCGATATTGATTTGAGGAAGTATTTTTAGAGAAAAACTCTGAAATTGAAGTTTTTCATATTCTAATTTTCTGTATTTTCCAAAATCAAAATTATCATATATACGAGTGGAAGTTACTAAGTAAATAAAAGATGATGAAAAAAGTAAGTTAGATAAAGAAATAATAACTGATAAAAAAATTTACTTTTCAATGTAATCTTCAAAACTATCGATGCACTTAAGCAATTTGAATTGCACAAAACAAAGGAAAATCACTCGGGGATAAATCCTGACATTAAAGTGAATGATGTAGGTAGCTTTGCCCAATGAACTGCGTTATGCGTTCTGAGCTGAATGTGAGAAAGACTTTTGTCCGGAAAAATAGGACCACGGATTTTGCGGTGCGCTCGGTCGCTAATTTTTATACTGGATTACACTAATATTTAACAAAAAATTGATTATTAAACTAAATAGTAGTTGAATAATATGGTGCTGCCCTCTATTAGCATTCTTTCGACACATTTTTTTTTAATTTTTAACTACATATTAATTAATGTTGAAACTTACTCTTACCCTTGTGCACTTTTCTTACCTTGAGCACAGTTTAAGAATAACTTATCGTTTACAGCAAGAAGTACCATTACATAAATTACATGTGTAAAGAGCATTGCCTTAAATAAGCACAGAAACTGAATGTCATTCAATATGTGTAGTTTGAAACACTGCTTATGTCAATTTTATGCTACTTAAAATTATTTGCCAACTTTATCGATATTATAATGCAAATTAGTGGTAAAAAATTTCAACCTAAATGTCAAATTAATGTCAAATTAAACCCATTCTAACGTGAATTTCGTTTTTTCCTTATTTGGTTACATATAATATGGTTCAACATATACAGCTAGTATATTCAATATAACTTTTCATTAACCCTTTGCTTACAGCTTGTACAATAAATGAATCAAAATGGCTTCATAATGCAATGTACCATAAGCATAAGTTTAAAGTTAAATTTAAACATACACTATCAATCATACGATATACGATTCGGTTTCTTGGCAGCATATTTCATTAACATTCTTTATATTCATTTGTTCAAAAATCTTCAACTTAACGTGTGATTAAACATTTAGTAGCATTTTATGAAAATTCGTTATTTTCAGCTAATGGTTTACAATATGCGCGGCTCTTTCTTTTAAAAAAAAGCGCTTTAAAAAAAGCACCCTATTTCAGGCTCAATCATTACAGCAAGTGAATATTGATATATCGAGGGAATAAATAAAGAAAATAATTTTAAAAAGAACAATTAAATGCTCTAGATTGGCACTTGGGGGTTGTCCCATTGACCACAGAATTGCCTAAACTGCTACTCTCTTCTCGTTAACCAGTGGGCACCTGTGGCGAAGCCTCAGCGGTGGAGCAGCGTCGCCCACGTCGCACAACCACAAACCCGTTTATAGGGCGGGTCACATTCACACAATCACACACAAAGGAGAAAGGACATAGAACACAGAGAGAAAGAAACGTCCATCCCTGAGCAGGATTCGAACCAGGGGTGAAAGCGAGACGGAAAAGAGGAAAGGCTGGTAGTAAAACCATTTCAGTTATAGCTGGTTTTGAGGAGGGGTTTACTTATTCTTTTTTTAAATTTTTCAACAATATCTACTTTATCTTGGAAAAGAAGCAGTTTTATATGTATGCCAGAATTATAAAAGAAATCTTGATAGTTACAGATATTTCATTTTTTTCGAAAAAAATGCTGGAATGAAATGTTTTACGTACCAGGTTTTTCTCTTTTCCGTCTTGCTATATAAGGGCTTTCACCCATGATTCGAACCCGTGACCAGCGGCTCCGTAGTCAGGCACGCTAACCACTCGGCCACCATGTCGGCCTAACAAGGTATATGTTTAGCAAATCCGCTAATCATTAAAACAACGGACGGATTTGTTTATGAATTAATATAAAAATTATGTAGTTGTTCGTAATACCATTTGAAATTACCAGTAAGCCTGCTTGGTGAAACGAAACGAATTTCTTAAATTCGATTGGTGCGAATTTCATAAATATATCAGAGAGTGCGTACTTGTCGTTCAGAGGTGCCAACTATGGCCAAAAATGTGACTTAGTAATTTTAACCTAAACCAGAGAACGACCAATCTACCCACATTACCCACAAAGGCATGATTTGTTATAGGAACATGGAGGACTTTGTGACCCGACAGATTTAACGTGCAGCAATCACCATTTACTATACGGGAAGCTTTCGGCCGGTGGAGATTGAACCCACAACCTTTTGGACATGGGTTTGACGCCCTACCAACCAGGCTATTCCGACCAACAACAAAAAAATTACAATCTATTTATATGAGATGCGTGGCAGTTAACCTCTGTTTTTAAGACAATTTTTTTTTTATGAATCTTTATCATTGCGTTACACCTATAAGTCAAAGTCAAAAATAAACATACTCAGGACAACGTGCTTTTTTTTTTAAATTGTAAGTTTTCCAATTAAAGTTATCTTTTTCTACCTTTTTTACTTTAATGTAAACTTACTTATGCTTTGGTCTCCTTGTGGTTAATTTAAATTACCTTCATTCTTATTTTAAGTTGTTTTTGCTTTGTTTTTCATATATCATCTAGAACGCATCTTCATACAGTTTCTTGTGTAAAGCCGATGCACAAAATATTTTGTTGACGAAATAAACACACTGAAGTTTTAAACTGGAAACTATAGAGACGTTAATGTATGATAGAAGCAATAAACTATTCTAAAGCAAACGACTATATAGCAAACTACTCTAAATCAGCATAGTGGAATAGAGACTATGTTTAATACCTTCCATTTGAAGTACTACCCACACAATTTTCTAGAATCGCTGAAGAGAGAAAAGTCGCAGTAATTCAATTCTGCCTACGGTCTCTGAAAATAGTTTTTAAAGCCCTTTTGCACTATAAAATATTCTAAATTTGGCAAAGTGTCTTATACTGTTTTTCTGTAACAAAATATGCGCCTCAAAAACTTTAGTTCTCTTTCTTCTTCAAATATTTTTATTTTTTCCCTTACAGCAAAAGAAACACAGATTCGAGTGTAGTTTTCTTTGCTCTGTGCGATAGTCTAGCCCAAGTTATACGGACGTTTATACTGCCATTTAACAGAAAATCAACGTCAGAGAAAAAAAATCAAAATTGAGAATTTTACGTGCTTGTCATTTTTATATGATATGTCATTTTTTTAATCAAGTTTTCTTCATTCTATTTTACAATCAATAGCATTAGGGATGGAAAAAAATAGTTGTCAAGCCAAAAGTGGCTTTTCTCGAAATACATCTTGCAGCACTTAGTTGTGTTTACAATTGATTATCAGTATATGTGTCTTCTGCAAAATTATGTGGCCGGGATAGCCTGGTTGGCAGGGCGCTGGACTCAAGTTTGTGAGAACGGGAGTTCAAATCCAGCAGGCCGAAAACTCCCCGTGTAGTAAATAGTAGCTGGCGCACGTTAAATCTGTCTGGTCATAAAGTCCTCCAGGTCTCCATGACAAACCGATACCTCTGGGGTTACGTAATTGATGATTGGTCGTTCTCTGCGTCAGGTCAGCATTATAATATGAAGATGAATGAATGGGTGCATGAATGGGTTCACCCAATAAACGGGTGTGACGTATGGATGTGGCAGAAGTCGAATTCTTTGCCATAGATGGCGCCACTGGAAAACAAGAACAATCGCACCCATTCTGTATTAATGGCCAACGACAATAACGGTAAAATTGACGAAATAATCCATTTCCATTGCGTTAAAACAATAACTATTAACATCCAAAAAAGAATATATTATTTCAGAAATGTCTTAAATTTTCCATGAAGTTAAAACAAATAATGTAAGTTGTTGTCATTGAAAGAAGCGATTCCCTTTCATTCCAATTATCAGTGCAAATTATTTTATAAATTATTTAAAAATACAAGGAAAACGGTTTATATTTTTGCTAAAGCTAATGTTAAGGAGTTTAAGTTTTTAACTACATTTTTGACTAACTATTTGAGTCATATTTTCGCAGGTTATATCCATTTCTCATATTCTAATAAATAAGGCGAGAAAAACTTTAAAATTTATGTATAGTTTAAAATAAGTACAATTTGACAATAACAAAAAAAATTTTTTAGTCTCAAATAAGAAATATACATATAACATACATATAAGAAATATACATATAACATACATATAAGAAATATACATATAACATATACAGGTTTATCATATAATTCTAACAATATTCATATACTCAATTCCATACAATTAATTTCATGTACTAATATTCACTGAACAGTAAAAATTATTTTTTATAACTAAATAAACTTACAAATTCTGAATTTTAATTAGGCTGAATCATAAATTATTAGACTAATTCATAGTTAAGTTCTATCAACTTTACAGATAACTCATAGATTATGTATTTATCTATACGACTGAACGATTGATATAATAGAACTACTTTCATAAGTTTGTCCATTAGCCATTCTTAATTTCTGCATTAGGAAAGAATTTTAAATTTTAATTCATGAAGGAAAACAATTATAAAGAGTACATCTTCATCATTTGCATGCAAACAACCCATTTCAAGTTTAACATCAAAACTATGAATCATAACCAAAAAAAAAATGCTAACCCATTGTCTGAATGACTTAATTTTACAAATGGTGAGCAGAAAACTATTGTTAGCGCTGTTTTACATATAAGTGGAAAATAATTAAATCCCCAGAGCAAAGTGAAAGCTAGAGGTATGTATTACGAACGCGCCATTTTGCATTCTGCGTTCATCTGACCGTTATTTGACTTTCTCCGAATAGAAGGTAATTAGAAGAGAAAGTAAACATTTTAAGGCGTCAACAAATAGGGGGAAAATCCCTGCTCGATATAAAGAAGACACTTTCTTTTTTCCTCTCGAAATGAAAAGTTCCCTTGTGATTAAAAATTTTACCCTTTTGCCACAAGCTTCTTTAATTTTAAAGGAAATGAGTGAAGTTGACAAAATCTTCTTTTTTTATATGGAATTCTCGACATTTGGTTGATAGTCCAAAAATTAAGAGCTGAAGTATTTTTGTTTACTTTTAAAAATGATAGAGTAACATTTAAAACCTCTCCATTCTCTACTTACTTTAATTACTTTCTTTCATCTTTTAGCTCTTTTTTACTTAAAATGTAATTTAGGAAAACCGTAATTTTACAGCAAAATATTCTCTATTAATGAGTTAATTTTTTTTTGCGTGAAAGCTGTTATTATTACTCCCAAAAAGTTTCTAGTCCAGGTTTGAACAATTTTCTTTTTGCCAGGATCACGACTTTCATAGCTACAAATTTCAGAAACTTCTTGATCTCATTTATACCCTAACATGCACTTGCTTTAATTTATGTTGACTATCTTTCGTTGATTGAATTCTTTTTTAGAATTGATTTTATAATTATAAAACAGCACATTTTTATAAATGCATTCCTAAGACAATAATTAAGAAAACATATCTATCTATCTATATTATATAAAACGCTAATACGTACGTATGTACGTATGTATCAATAAAACCGATGATATTTCTTTTCTCGCGCTGGTAGCAGTTTTCATTTTTAATTGATTGGATTCGGCGCGCAAGAGCACGTAGTGAGCAACCAAATAACAATAACAAGAGTGAGCATTATCAGGTTGTTCAATTCAGATTCATGCACTAAAAACATGACAATACTTAATTCGCGATCGCAACGCTCGAGTACGCCGTCTAGCGGGAGCCTGTAAATATCAGACATTAATTTATCACGTTTTCATTTAGTTCCATCGAAATCATTGACAGAATCAGACGCCATTTTTTAACAACAAATAAGAAACAAAATTTCCCTAAGGAAAAGGCCGAAGAACTTGAAAAAAATCTCCAGAATATTAGTAAATCTTTCAGGAACAGAACACGCCAAACATTTGAAGAAAAATTCCTCAATTATTTTTAATTTCTATTATCAACAAACTTGCAACTGATGACTTCCGATTTCGGATACTGTTACAGATGTGTGTATTAATGTAAAATGCATTTCTTCTGTCTTCAATTACTTACGAATTAAAGTGAAGTCAACATAGCTTTCGTCATTCCAGTGAATAAATATGAATTCAGAACATACAGAATTGTAATAGTTATAGTATATTCTTCTTCGTTATAGAATAGTATATATTTCTGTATCCATATAATTCGGAAAACAACAATAAAAAATTATCCAAGTTACTTGAAATAGTGCCATTTGTGCTGATTCTTAATTAATTTTAATCGTTTTCTTGGTAAGTATTTTTTAGTTTTGAAAGAATAAGTTCAACTAGAATTCAGCTATTCTGTTTTTAGCTACATATTCAAATTCATATATATTATAAAATTTTGCTGTGTAGTATGTTATCTAAAAGTAATGAAGGGATAAACTATGTATCTATTATTTGAGAATAAAGTTTTCAAACAAGGAACTTATCATTTTGGAATTCTCCGAGAAATATTAATTAGGTAAGTGCAATGATTTTACAATAAAAAATATGCTTGTAAATATTTTTTTTTCATTTGATGATGGTTCTCTACAGAATGGTTTTTTACGTCTGATTAAAAACTATAAGAATAATAAAAAAAGAAATAATATGAAAGTTTTTATTTCAATGTAAAGAATTCTTAAAATCGTTTTTTTATCCTAAGAATTCTTTATTTTCCGTTTTTTAGTTTATAATTTTTTGATAAAAATTGTTCTCAAAATACTTTTTTTGAAAAATTAAATGGTATAACATAATGTGTTTATGTATACTTCTTGTATATTCCAATGCTTGAAGTAATATGATTCAGAAAAGTATGGAATAAAAATTCGGTACTTACGTATTAACGCCACCGCCGCTACAGATTTGGCGGTTTTTAAGTGCCGCTAATCTACACCTAAAATTTTTACGACAATTCATAAAATTAAACACTTTATTTAAAATCAAAATAGTCAATCGGATTTCGGTGGAAAATGAGCCGATATAGAGTTTAGCATAGATTCAAAACAATCATATCGCCATATGAACTCTGATAAATAAGATTCCAAATGAAATAACATTTCCAAAACGTACGTTTACCAAGATAAAGTCTTATGTTGTGGGAATTGGTACATTTTTGTTTCTTCGGTAAAATATTTCCTCCTGAAAAAATAAAATTGCATCTTGTTTTGTTTTTGGCAAATCCCAAAGACGAATTTTTGTAGCACTAAAAATGGCGACAAAAAAGAATTGTTTTTTTGTTTTTGTTTCGTCAGCATTCTTTATTTTACGTTTCTTAGTTTCTAAATAATGATTTTTATTGAAACTTGAAATTTTTTGATAAAAATTGTTGTCAGAAAACTTTGTTTACAAAATTAAATGTCATAAAATTATCAGGCTTATGTATACTTTTTGTTCATTTTAATTTTTGAAGTAATATGATTCTTAAAACTATAGAATGTAAAGTTTAAATGGGCCTTTCATGTTATATCATTAAATTTAGTAATACTATTTCTCGGGCATTAGGATTTAACTCTTATAAGAATATACATATTTTTTTCTGTTAATGTACAGATATTTTTCCGATGTGTTTTGGATATTCCTTCTCTAATAAAAAGACATGCCATTTTGTTTTCGTTTGCATAAGAAAGAATATCAAGCATTTCTTTTTTTAAAATTTAATTAGCCACAATAAAGAAGGAACGTTGCAATGCTACGTGCTACATTAACGACGTATCTAGAGTAACTGAATGACTGTTCATATAGAAATCGCTGGTATTAGTCTCATACAACAACGCCCCCTATAGTTCGTTGCGATCGCGAATTTAAACTCAATTAGGAATTAATTAATTAATTGAAGTGAGAATGCTTTAAAAGGCCGCTGTTGAATTGATATTTTTCTACTGGGAGCTACCTAAACGTCTAAAAAACGTTTAACTGTTTGTATTGAATGCATTGAATTTTTTTATATTTCGCGTTTATTTATGCATTGAATTTTCACGCTTTAAAATGCAGAATATTAGTGAGGCAATATTTGATAATTTATTTTGCTAATATGTTTCTTATTTAGCTAATGTTTTGATTTTTTCACCATGTACAATCTAAATAGCTAATATACTTTTTTAAAAGCCAATAAGAACATTGGTAGAATTCTTCTACATAAGTACAGTACTATATCTTTGATGATAAAATACTATGTCTTTGATGATAAAATACTATGTCTTTGATGATAATATATTATGTCTTTGTGCTAGAACATTGTGTTCATTGGCGAGCGAGCGCAGCGAGCCATGGTTCACGGCGTGAACCACATAGGATTGCGTAGCAATTCTCGGGGGTTGGCGAGCGTTAGCGAGCAGGGGGCGGAGCCTTCTAGTGAATAAGTATTTACCGCAAAATAATAGGAACTTTGGCATTTTTGTAATATATCTTTGCAGAAAATAATCTCTTTGGGGTATTAGGTAAAAAAAGGGAATAAAATTTCAGTGCTTATTTTCAATGAGTAGTATGTGCTATAAAAATTGCATACTTTTTATTAAACCTAAGCTGACTGGCCTGTGATGGGGTCAGGAAATTTGCCTTGCATCTGAATGGTTCTGAATTTGAATCCCGGGCAAGGCGTGGATGTCCTTTCATTCTCTGCACTATCTGTCCTTACTGTGGGAGCAACGTTGGCCCACCTATTAGAGTGCTCCTGAAAAAGTGGTCAACAAATCTGCCCTGCAGATGCCTGTATGACGAAAGGACATTCTTCAGGTTAGCATAGGAACAAAAATCTTAAACATATTTGATAAACAAACCTAGCTGTAATTAGGAAGAATTTGAATAAAGTAAAAGTATTTCTCGGTTAGCCAAGCACAAGCGAAAAGTCGTCAAAAATTGTAGACCTCCACCAACTTATTTTTTTATTATATTTTTTATTTTTTTATAATGATTTTTATGTTTTTATTTTCTTAAACACTGAATAAAATGTACATTCTCAAAACAATTAAACGCAATATAAAAACGTCGATAATTTAAAAAAAAAAAAAAAACAGTTGAATCTCCTTGGACCCGGCTAACCAAAAAAGTACCCAAAAGCTTTTGGCATCTTCAAATATACAAAAACTTAATTTTTGAAAGAAAATATCTGTTTTGCTTCTTGAAGAAAAGGTGATTCTTCCAATAAGATAGTTGAAAATCATTGAGCAGGTCATAAAACCCTTCATTAAGGACATAACATTGGAAAAATTGCCAAAAAAACAATTAGAAAGAGCAAGTATTTGTACTAAGAGCAAACTTTGAGTATAAATCAGAAGACTTCGTAAAACATAGTTCCTTATTTTAAAATTTAAATTAAGAACTAGTTTTGTGTCCATATCACATACATACACATTCCTCTTCACTCCGAGTTGGAGCATAGGGCTTCTATCATAGCTTTCCATCTCACTCTGTTTGTAACCAGTTATTTTGCCTCTCTCCATTCCTATTGTTTACAATTCTCTTACAGACATAATTCGCCAAGTATTTTTAGATCTTCCTCTATTTCTGTTCTCTTGATAGCATCAATCAAATACTTGTTTTACTTTGAAGATATTAGGTTTACGTAGAGCATGATCGATCTATTTCCGTTTCTTTTTTTTTAATTTCCGGATCAATTAGTTCCCTTGCAACAATTTTACCTTGACCCCAGTTGGGCTAATAATTGGCAGAATATGGGCCCTATATGAATATGCACCGAAGGACCAATATTAGGATGTCTAGATTTTTTAATATTGACCCTATATGGCGCCAATACCAACCTATGTAGATCCAGTGTAAGGAATATATTGGCTGAATAATAAATATAAAATATCGGATGAATCTGACAATTCTATATAAGACCAATATTGGTTGTAAAATGGCTGTAAAATGTCAGATGAATCAGGCATTTCTATATAAGGCCAATATCGGAGAAATAATGGCTCTTTGAACCCTTATTGAGCAAAGATTCATGAATATTGGTTCAATGAGGGACCAAGTTATTTTGCTGCCAGGGTTTCTGTTGCGCTTTTCTAAGGATTTCTACATTGCAAATTTTATGGAAAGCTTGATACGAAAGATTGTTCTTAAACAGTTGTTAACAAGTTTTTTCATGGTATTTTTATTACAATGCCATGACTTAGATCTATAGACATAAAGTAGGATAGATTTAACATTAGTATTTAAAGTTCTAATTTTTGTTGAATTTATTAAATTCTTGCTTTTTCGAAATTTATTGAAAATATATATATATATATATATATAAATATAATATATATATATATATAATATATAAATATATAATATATAAATATATAATATATAAATATATAATATATATATCTCCATCAGTTCCTCCTTCTTTGTTAATTAAATTGAGTAAAAAACGACGATTATAAAATAAAAATAAATAAATAAAATACTGTACCTACAATTAGGTAAATATGAAACTAGTTTAACTTTGGTACTTTTTAATCTGCAGAAGGGATGAGCTTTCGCCGATATAATTACAAGCCACATTTTCAAATTGTTACAGGAGAGCGTTTTTTGTAAAACCACAACGTCCACCATGTAGGCCATCAGATGTAATAGATTTTGTTAAGCTATGTATGCGTATTGCGCTGCTATCAAATGAATTCCAGAAATTTACAATGTACCTATGAGGAAACAATAACAGGTGACATTTTGATGTAAAACTTCCCCTACGAAAAAATGTGATTTATCATTATATTACATTATACCCTTTACTTATATCTTGTGTTTGCTCATTATTCAAAAGAATTTTAGTGATTAATTTCCATTATCTAAATAATTAAAAATAACATGAAACGAATTTTTATCTTGAAATTTCTAATCTCTTAGTTTAGTAATTAAGATTAATTATCTCATTGGATTGTCAAGAAACTAATGTTGAATTGTTCCTTTTGATTATGCTGTGCAACTTAATCTTGCAAAATCAATTACTCTTGTAATATTCTTCAGGCTAGAAAGGTTCTTAACTTCTTGGTAATCTCATTATTCCACTGAAATGATTGTGTAATTGATTAAGAACTGCTCCTTAATTAAATCTCGCGTCAACACGCACATTTATAATAAATTCAGTGGACAGGCAAAATATTTCTAAAAATAAAGTTTTGTATAGTGATCCGTCCTCAAAATTGAATTTTAGTTTTCTGTTGGAAGTTTACAGAAACAGTTTTGTAAACAAGATTATATGCGTAGATCATTGGCATAAATTACTGGAATAAAGTTTTATTCCAATAATTTTGTTTTACTAGATGACAATAATTAGAACTTATAAATATTATTACGAAAAAGCAGAACTACCTACAACTTATATTTTGTCAACCCAGCATTGATTCTTCCATTTAACTTTTGTCTATGAATTGTCTATGAAAATCGGCAGTAAATAGCCATTTACATAGGCACATAGAGAAATCTCAATGAGCTGCTAATTTTTTTGTCGATTTTGAGGATACGTGGCTGATTCAGGGAAATACGAGGTCTGTTCTGAAAGTACAAATTATGTTCGCATTGGAATCTAAACAAAGCTAAGGGTTTGTTAATGGGTTTTCTCTATAAAGTTCAGGGCATAAAATTTAATTTCTGAAGGAACTAAAGGCTTAAATTTTTTCACACTACAATCTTCAGAAAGAATATTAATTTTTTAAAAGGTTAACAGATGTAGTATGAAGAACTTTTTTTTGTCCAAAACCATAAAAGAATGTAAGAACTGTAAAATGAAAACAAAATTCTCGCACAGTAAAAAAAAACATAGACTTAAAATAAGATAGCCGTAAGGATTTAAATGGTTTCAATATCATCCACATTATGGGTCATTAATAATAAGAATAATATCAGAAAACTAAAATATTGGAGAGGCATTCTGTCAATTGTGGCCCTAGTGTCAAATTCCGTAACTCTTAGACATAGTTATTATGGAGATAAACTTTGTTACACTTAAGTCAAACTGTGTTACTTCCTCGCTCTATATCCCTAAATATTCGGATAAGGTCTGGTTTCTTAGGACAAGCGCCTTATCTG
Organism: Parasteatoda tepidariorum; assembly: GCF_982258835.1. NCBI lineage: Eukaryota > Metazoa > Arthropoda > Arachnida > Araneae > Theridiidae > Parasteatoda > Parasteatoda tepidariorum. Next base: position 26,753,573 of record NC_141755.1, read on the forward strand.
GGCGTCAGCGGAAAGTTCACGTAGAGCTGACGCCAAAAAAATACTTTTTTGTTAGCTCAGCGTGAGCAGTTGGTCCAACGCAGACATTATCTCTCATTGCGCATGCGTTAATAACGTAAACAAATATTTGTTTTGAATTTGTATTGATTTTGTTATTGTCGACCAGTGTTTTAGAGAACAAATAATGACTTTGTCCAAGAAAAAACACATTATATTTGAGCTAAATGAAGAGTGCTATGTTTAATGAAGAAGCTATGTTTAATGTCAAAATCAAAATCTTGGCTGATTTCAATGTGCTGTTTGATGTTGTCAGCCATTGCTTCTGTGGTTAACGTCACGTTGCAATCCAACTGCAGTTGAGTTGGACGGCAATTGTAGTTCAAGATGAGCGTTCGATGACGTATACTATCAAACTCACAAATGGACCAATCAGAGGTTAGCGCTGATTTCCAGCTGACGGCGTCCTGTTCTAAGAAACCAGGCCTTTACTGATCGCGAGTGGAAATTTGCTTCCTGCTCTAGTGCAAATGGTCAATTTTGTTTCATGACCACAAAACCCACTCAATGCCAAGCCGTTAAAAGAGTAATCAATACACGTCGAATTTCATATTTAGACAGAATAGCGAAAAAAATTCCACATCGTTTCTGAATCAAATTTTGTCAAAGAATGGAGATTTTCCAAGTGGAAAAAATTCCACAGAACAACACCACCGGTAAAAAAAAAAGTCTTTCAAAGATGGCCGCATTTTAGTAAAAAGCAAAAAAAAAAATATTTTAGTAGATCTTCAACTAGTCATTGATTATATATCGATGCAGATGAAGTGGGACACATAAAAGGTGAAGTGTTCAGTTTCCAACATTTTCTTCTGAGATCCCAATGCGTTTTTCATGTATCGATGCAGATGAAGTGGGACACATATAAGGTGAAGTGTACACAGTTTCCAACATTCTGTTCTGGGATTCCAATGCGTTTTTCATTCAGCTTAATCGTCAGAAGCTAGGGTACATATTTTTCCAAAACCCTTCCTAAAAGTCGAATCGTCGATTTAAATAAAGCAAGATTGTTAAAACTACTGTTCCATCTTTCGACAAAATTTAAAGCATTTACTTTAATCGACTTTTAGTGGTCATTCTGTTTCAAATTGATATCAGACTACGACATTGTTTTAACATGTTCTTACTCTTTAGCAATGTAGCGTCGACTAAGCGGTCATGAGAAAAGTTAAAAATTCGCATTTTGGAATAAATATTAATAGTCCCTTATCCCAGTACCTCTATCTTTGTTTATTATGCCAATATTGTCATGGTTGTTCAGAGGATAAAGTATTTGCCTTCCAATGAAATGAACCGGGTTCGAAACCCAGCGATGGCTGGTCGATACGAATTTCGGCTAGTACCCACCACAGTCCTGACGTAAAATATTCTCAGTGTTCGACGAATCATGGGTTAGAATTTTCTTGTCATTAGGCTAACCGTGGGTGGGTTTCGTGGTTTTCATCTCCATGTAGAGCAAATGCGGGTTAGTTCCATATAAAAGTCCTCCACGAAGGCAAATTTCTGCCAATACTTGATCCAGGAGTACTTGACCTTTGTATTCTGGATTGTTAAAAAAATGTAGTTAATACTGCCTAAATGTAAGACCTTTGTTTTCTATCTACATAGAGGTATAAATGTTCATTTAATTCATAATTTACACATTAAACAGGATTCCGATTAAGTCACAGTTGTAATATAGTTCACGATACAAAATGGCCAATTTTGCCATATATTACCTCTTATCATATATCTGAGGAATTTTTATTTAAAACTATTATTTTATTAATAATGCCTTAATATAAAATTTAGTCCATACCTGCGTAGGTCTTTCATCAAATTGATTCCTCGTCTGTTTTATGTTTGTTTCAGTAATTGAATTGATACAGTTACCGTACAGTTTCAATCTAGTCCACGACTCAAATTGGCTATCTATGTGATGTATGGCTCACTTGCATTTAAAAAAATTCTTCTTCTTTTTAGGCACTACAGCCGGTTACTAGTCAAGGACGTCTCAGTCTGTTTAAAAAATTATTACGTGGTTTAAAAATTGTTTCGAATCTCACTTTTATTTCATCAAAAGTTCAATAAATTGAAATTTATACTCAGTACTAGAAAATCAAACACCGTTTTCTTTTTTCAAAAAAAAAATTTCTCAAACTCTTTATCATTTCAAATAGAGTCATCATTAGGTTACAGAGGAAAAGATTTGAAAGCATACATCGCGCCCGCCATTAAAGAAACAACGAAAAAAAAAAGCAGACGACATCGTTGTTGCTGAGTTGAGTTTTGCTGTTTTACTTCCGCGTGACATAATAATGTCAACACATACTGTTCTATTTTATTTTCGAAGCGTTGTCGAAGAGATGTAAGAAATATGGTGAGCATTATGGAAACTGAGATCTTTTCCGACGTGTCTGTGCCCTTTTGCTATTTCACTTTCCGCCAACTTTTTACTTTCGAAAAAGACAAATGAGGTTTTTCTTTTTTCCGTAACGTCTGAGAGAAGAAAAAGTTGAAGTCTTTACGCCAGAAAATTCTATTAATTCTAAGCCCTGAAGCCCATCGTAAATCATGTATTTTACTTTCTCTCCTGCAGTATCCATTTTCTAGGCCAGTGGCAATTTTCCACAGCTACTAACACGAAAATTTATCAATCAACGTGATATTATATAGTACTTATTTGTCTATTTTTTTTTTAGAAAAACTAATTCACGGACTTATTCAGGAATGATCCTACACCCCAATAGGGGTCACTTTTTTTCAAAAACAATATATATAGGTGATAGTAATAAATACTACAAAATTTATAGGTTTTATAATCCAATTTCTTTTTTTTTTTTTTAGGAACCATTTCAGAATAAAATGCGGCTCATCGCTGGAAAACTAAGAAAAATCATTAAAAATAAAACTCCTTGTTGTTCAAACTTAATATTAGTTATCATTTAACATAGTAAAATGGTTTTATTTAGCTTAACCCGTTGTTGCAGAAATTTTATTAATACTATACCTTTTCATTATAAATTTAGGTTAAAAAAAAGTGAAAAATATTATATTTAGCATTTTGATGATTTATGGTTATGAAATACTGCATGAAACACCTGTGAATTTTTCTGCGTTAAAGGTAAAATTTTCCAAACACGGCTCAGTTCCAAACAGTTTTTAAAATTTGCACTTATTTTCGGTTATTTAGATCTAAGAGAAACAGTTATAACAATGAAATTCCTTAAATATACAAAATTAATCGTTGACAAACTTTTGAACATAAGTGAAAAAAAAATTGGATTTTATATTTTAGTACAAATATAATAACGACAATCATCAAGATTTTCTAGTAACTATAAAACTATTTTCTTATAATTAAAAATTATTAAATATATTTTTACTTGTAATTAGAGCGTAAGGGAAAAATTACATATAAGAGACACTGGTATCCCATCTGCGTCAAACAGTAAATTTCTTTTTCATTTTAATTTTTACGGTTTTAAGCAAGCTTTAAGGAACAATCTTAATAAAACAATACTATAAACAATATTTAACAACAAAAAAATTTTTTTCAATATATAAGACATTAAATAATATTTACTTAACATTACAAATGTGTTGATTGGCTTTAAAATATGATTCTAAACTAGCAACTGTTATTACAGACTTAGGTCTGAACGAAATTTTCAGTTACAGGAAAAGTACTATCACTCAAAGCTTTGATCTTAATATCTTACTATATATGAAAATCATATGATGGTATTGCAGTATTCTATTATTGTCAATAGAATTTTATTGGTTGGAAAATCATGTGGTAGGATCCAGTTTTCCCTCATTAATTTTCATATTGGTATGGTTTTCGTCAATATGAAACTGATATAATTCATTAAGATATTGATTTCCTATAAATGCTTTTGCATCCCTAATTTAAAGGTACCTGTTCTGTTACGATTACGTTTTTGATTTTGCTTGTTTTCTAAATTATGAGTTTAAGTGGATTGCTTTTATTATTATTAAAATAACGTAATGCTATGTGAGGTAAAAATATATTTAAGGGTACCCCCCTGGCGAAATTAACGATTTTTGTTTGGCACCATTCCTGTGCGATCGGAACACCGTGCAAACAGGAATGGCAGCCAAAACATAACGAAATTTCAATAAAACATTGGAAAATTTCAATAAAACATTGGCTGGGCCGGGATAGCCTGGTTGGCCGGGAACTAGGCCCATGTCCAAAAGTTCGTGATTCGATCCCTGCCGGCCGAAGACTCCTCGTGAAGTAAATTGTGACTGATGCGCGTTAAATCTGTTGAGTCGCAAAGTCACCCATGTTCCCATAACAAATCAATACTTCTGGGGGTACTGATCCAGATGTATCCTTGTCTTCTGGATTGGTTCAAAATTGCAAGGCTACGGAGTTATTTAAATCCAACCAACAGCCAACCCAAAATTGGGTTGGTTGTTCAACGGCGGTTAGAAAATAGGGAAAATAAAACATCGGCGAAAACTTAATAAAATTGCACTGAACACAATGTAAGCGAAATTAATAAACCCAATAAAATGCATTTTCAATCGAAACAAAAATTAATGGAGTAAGCGCGCAAAAAAAAAGGAAAAAAATCGACTCACTTTATTTAGCTTGAATATCCTCACTTTTAGGGGTTCCAAAAAGAACTATAGACCTTCCCATAAATAAAACACTATCGCCCAGATTGGCGATCAACGACGATCACAACTTGGCGAGAATCAGAGGTCACCCTCAAATATAGTCTAACCCTATGTTACACTTTAAGATAAAGTTATTTTAATCAGTGTTAATCTTATTAACCGTTTTGCAATTATTATTTTTTGATGCGAATTACAGTTATACACTATAATGAATTATGCTTAATGAGATTCGTTAAATGATTCAGAACTTAACTTTCAGCTTCATTCACAAAGTGATGAATGCAAAAATTGTAATTAAAATGTACATCCGTCCGTTTGGTAAGCAGAAATATTAAATTACAGTTGTGAACTCACCAAATTTGTTAAAACAATATACTTTTAATTTTAAATGTTATTTCAAAACATGATTACTTAGAAAAATGATTTGTGTTCACTAATTGGTTGGCTGATTCTAATGCCACTTGCCACACGGGCAAGTCTGCATGGTGAAACCGAGCAAATTTAAGGCAAAGTGGGCGATTCTTGTTTTTTCAGTGGCGCCATCTATGGCCAAGAATTCGACTTCTTCCACATCATACGTCACACCTGTTTATAAGGCGGATCCATTCATATATCCATTCATTCATCCACAGATCGTAATTTTGAGCTGAATCAGAGAACAATCGATCTCCAATCCAGTACCCCCAGAGGTGTTGATTTGTTATGGGAACATGGAGGACTTTGCGACTCGATAGAATTTTAACGTACAGCAGCCACCAACTACACGGGGAGTCTTCGGCCGGCGGAGTTCGAACCCACAAACTCTCGGACATGGGCCCAGCGCCCTACCGACCAGTCTATCCCGGCTCTGTGTTCATTAATAAATCTTAATAGTATGATAAGGGAAATATTTGGAAGTGGGAAGTGGCGTGACAAGTTTTCTTTTTAGTACATATATTTTTACTAGAATTATTTCAATTGTCTGATGCCAAAATACAGCATTTATTGCGAAGTAACCATCGGGGTTAATGAGCATCAACGAACAGGGACAAACAGCCTCAGCGCAGCGAACAGCCGCAGAGGCGACATAGGCACTCAAAGGGTTAAATTTCCCAAATTCCAAAGATATGTGGAAGGTAGTCATTGAGTCTTTTTACAATGAAAGAAAGTTAAAAGTGCATTTAAAAGCAATTAACGAGCGAAATTAGAAATAATTGGCATTAAATTAAAAAGCCAAGTTCACTAACACTGAGACTAGAACACATTTAACTAAGTGAAAGGGATTTAAATTATTCCGATTGGAAGGTTCCTGGCAGAGAATAAAAGTAAAGTAGTATATAAACTTTGAATCTTTATTCTCTCAAGTTATCAATTTACGTTTAAAGGCCTTGTGGAAATTTTTAAATTCTGTTTGGAGTGGCATTGAAATTTTTTATCTGCGCCAACTGAGGAAAAGTAATAAGGATTTTATTGTATCAATAGCAGTTATCGAATTAGTTTAGCTCGTTTTTCAACTTCTAATTTTTCACTTTATATCCTTTGTTTATGTTTTGTCGATGACCAACGTGTTTTTTTCTCCCCTTTCACACAAAACATTGAAGATATAAAATTATTGGTTTGATCCTTGAGGCGTGACTAAGATAATTTGCGAGATATAGATGCGAGTAGCCTGGTGAAAGAGTTTTTAACCTTGTGATGCAACAATAGGCAATACATATTTCCTAGTTTTTAAAAATGTCTTTACTTTCTTAAATTTTTTTTAATAATTCTTAATCGAATTTTAATTAAATTAAACCAATTATTTAATTTTTATTACAATTTATAAAAAGCGATTATATAAAATATTTTATTCTTTTCTTAACAATCAATGTAACGGCTAACTTTTTACTTCAATGCTAATGTAAGACTCATTAATTCACTGTCCGACAAAATCAAAAACAAAAACCTATTTGTAACTCTTTATTTCATACCACAAAAACGGTTCAGTTACATGGTTATACTGATTCACACAGTCTTTTTGACGATTTTCTTTTGCTAAATTATTTTCAAATCCAATATTGATTATGGGGGGGGGGGTTGGCTTTATTTTTGGCTATGTAATCTTTCGATAATTCGCCAACCTTGGATCTCTTCCCATGCTCCTAACTATCCATTTGGAACAATTCATTCATTTTCTATTGCTAATTATTAGCGAAGGACTGGGGGTCTTTTGGCTTCTCAGTGCCCTACCGTTGAAATATTCTCAACAGAAATTCTCAATGTTAAGAGATTGATTATTTTTATCTCTATAAGAGAATTTTCTTTATTTTTATTTTCTTGAACGTGGCCATAACTCAATTTAATATTTACTCAATAAACCAATTTTTCCAAAACGATTTATTCATTTCTCTGAGATAATTAATTATCCCTAAATTACATGCAAATTAAGATGTATCTGTAACGGCCAAAAGTATGCTTATAATATTACAATGATGCTACCTGAGATACCACTACAATTGAAATGATCACCGTCTCTTCATGAACCATCTTATAGAAACTATCTATAGAAACTATCTCTAACTGTCTTATAGAAAAGATGTATTTTACAGTCGAGCAACAGTTAAATTATTAGAAGATCGCATTCAAGTCTTTATATTGTAGCTGTTACGTAATTAGATCTATTAACAGCCGAACAATCAGACCTATCAAGTCAAATTTCGCATGCAACGTCTATTTCACTATCTTTAAAGTGTTCCTTTGAGATAATGGTGACGTTTGCGTAATTGGCAGAATATCTGCAAAAGTAAAAGAAAAAAAGATAGAAATTGCTAAAAAATACCCAAAAAGTGTCACGCCATTTCCCGATTCCGAATTGAAAGAAAGTGACGAAGAGATATTTTTACTCGGAATTTTTTTTCCATCGCTTCATCGTTCGTGATGATATTATTAGAGTCCATTTACATCATTCATCATGGCAAGTGAAATTTTTTATTGCGATCTCATCTTTTCTTATTTCTTGAAAAAGCGAGGAATTTTTTTATAACAGCCATTAAGATATCAAAAAATTTTACTCAATATCTTCTTTCCATAAAATTCTTTTACATTCTAATCAATTATTTTCATTTTTGAAATGGAGGAATTAAGGTATTTTTTTAACTAAATAAAATTGATAAATTTATTAAATAAAATTGTTTGTATGATTTAATAGTGCACCTCTTTTTTCCTTTTAAAAGCTATGCCTTCGTTATGAAAAACTCTCAAAATATTCAAAATATTGAAGGAGTTCGGTGAAATGCCTAGATTAATAGCACAGAGCCCAATGCAATGCAAGGAGACAAAACAACTGTTGCTTAGAAATATTCCTGACGAATTGAATGAAATGTGTAGTTCAATGGCACAAAACAAAATTCTGTTTTAAACTCAAACAGTTACAGTTCTCAATCAAAGTAGAATAAATATATTTTTCTGACAGATTTTAGCTACTTATGACCAAAATGACTGTTTATAAAATTACTTTCAAATTGCTTATTTTTAACTTTAACGGTCTATCATTAATTATTTCATAGAATAACTAGGTAAAGTGTGACATTTTTCATCTATTATATACTTCTACTGACTTGTCAGGTTATTTCATGAAATACCTAGGTATTTTATCAATGGATTGTACACTTTAACGGTAACATATACATTAAATGTGCTTTACCTCCCCAAATATTTTGACATAAAGTTCTTTAAAATCAGAATGTTTAACTAACTTTTTTCACGTATTCGTGATCGCAACGAACTATAGGGGGCGTTGTTGTATGAGACGCTTACCTGCGATTTCCATATGAACCGTCATTCAGTTACTCTGGAGACGTCGTTAATGTAGCGTGTAGCATTGCAACGTTCCTTCTTTAATGTGGCTTATTAAATTTAAAAAAGAAAAATGCTTGATCTTCTTTCTTGTACAACCGAAAACAAAATGGTATCTCTTTTTATTAGAGAAGGAATATCCAAAACACATCGGAAAAATATTTGTACATTAACAGAAAAAAATATGTATATTCCTATAAGAGTTAAAACCTAATGCCCGAGAAATAGTATTACTAAATTTAATGATATAACATGAAAGGCCCATTTAAACTTTACATTCTGTAGTTTTAAGAATCATATTAGTTCAAAAATTAAAATGAACAAAAAGTATCTATACATAAGCCTCATAATTTTACGAAATTTAATTTTGTAAACAACGTTTTTTGACAGCAATTTTATCAAAAAATTTCAAGTTTCAATAAAAATCATTATTTAGAAACTAAGAAACGTAAAATAAAGAATGCTGACGAAACAAAAACAAAAAAAAAACAATTCTTTTTTGTCGCCATTTTTAGTGCTACGAATATTCGTCTTTGGGATTTGCCAAAAACAAAACAAGATGCAATTTTATTTTTTCAGGAGGGAAATATTTTACCGAAAAAACGAAAATGTACCAATTCCCACAACATAAAACTTTATCTTGGCAAACGTACGTTTTGGAAATGTTATTTCATTTGGAATCTTATTCATCAGAGTTCATATGGCGATATGATTGTTTTGAATCTATGCTAAACTCTATATCGGCTCATTTTCCACCGAAATCCAATTAATTATTTTGATTTTAAATAAAGTGTTTTATTTTATGAACTGTCGCAAAAATTTTAAGTGTAGATTGGCGGCACTTAAAAACCGCCAAATCTGTAGCGGCGGTGGCGTTAATACGTCGTAAGTACCGAATTTTTATTCCATACTTTTCTGAATCATATTATTTCAAACATTGGAATATACAAGAAGTATACATAAACACATAATGTTATACCATTTAATTTTTCAAAAGTATTTTGAGAACAATTTTTATCAAAAAATTATAAACTAAAAAACGGAAAATAAAGAATTCTTAGGATAAAAAAAACGATTTTAAGAATTATTAACATTGAAATAAAAACTTTCATATTGTTTCTTTTTTTATTATTCTTATAGTTCTTAATCAGACGTAAAAAACCATTCTGTAGAGAACCACCATCAAATGAAAAAAAATATTTACAAGCAAATTTTTTATTGTAAAAATCATTGCACTTACCTGATTTATGATTCCCGGAGAATTCCAAACTGATAAGTTCCTTGTTTGAAAACTTTATTCTCAAATAATAGATACATAGTTTATACCTTCATTACTTTTAGATAACATACTACACAGCAAAATTTTATAATTGATATGAATTTGAATATGTAGCTAAAAACAGAATAGCTGAATTCTAGTTGAACTTATTCTTTCAAAATTAAAAAAAACTTACCAAGAAAACGATTTAAATTAATTAAGAATCAACACAAATGGCACTATTTCAAGTAACTTGGATAATTTTTTATTGTTGTTTTCCGAATTATATGGATACAGAAATATATACTATTCTATAACGAAGAAGAATATACTATAACTATTACAATTCTGTATGTTCTGAATTCATATTTATTCACTGGAATGACGAAAGCAATGTTGACTTCACTTTAATTCGTAATGAATTGAAGACAGAAGAAATGCATTTTACCTTAATACACACATCTGTAACAGTATCCGAAATCGGAAGTCATCAGTTGCAAGTTTGTTGATAATAGAAATTAAAAATTATTGAGGAATTTTTCTTCAAATGTTTGGCGTGTTCTGTTCCTGAAAGATTTACTAATATTCTGGAGATTTTTTTCAAGTTCTTCGGCCTTTTCCTTAGGGAAATTTTGTTTCTTATTTGCTGCTAAAAAATGGCGTCTGATTCAGTCAATGACTTTGATGGAACTAAATGAAAACGTGATAAATTAATGTCCGATATTTACAGGCTCCCGCTAGACGGCGTACTCGAGCGTTGCGATCGCGAATTGACATTTTTTTTATTGGAATAGCTTTTTATAGATTATTTGTAATATTAGTTTTTTTTTAAAAAATAAAATTAAATCCTGGTAACAACAAAAAAGCATGCAATAAGTAACTGTGAAATGAAAAGGATCTGTATTGGTCACTAACTCATTAGGTGTGAGGGAATAGTGGCGAGATAGTTATAAGAGTCTACTGGCTACAATCTGAAAATTTAAATCGTCGGGTATAATATTTGACATCATAACATTATGTGACACTCAATTTTTTTTCCTTGTAAGTGTCGTTTTGATCCAAAAGTATTTTTATGCTTCTCTCTATCTAGTTTTGCAAAAAAAAGAGAAAAAATAGTTTTTAGTCCAGCATCTTTGTTATTGTGAGTATACAATATCAATATTGTTTTACCTTGACTAGAGTACGGTACAGCCGCTTCTAATTTCTCAATCATTGAACTTTACATTCAACTCAATATAAAATAAGAGGTTTAACCACTTGCGCTGGCGAAAAGAATCACTGACGCGTGTACCAGAACAGTCCAGAATAAATCGCTGTGTGCGATGCCTCAGAGAAATCGGAAAAAGATTTATACTTTCTAAACTAATTTATTGTTAATCTAGAACTTTTTATAGTCTCTTGAAGGAAGATGGAACATCGGTTGATTGTGAAATTATACAAATATGAATATTAAATTTATTTATTTATTAATAATCATGCAACGTGTGATATCCTTCAAAACAGTCTGGGACATGCAATGGTATAAGGCATTTCTTATATTCCCATACAGTTTCACTTCGCCTTTTGTGTTTGGTACACACTCTACACCTTCGCTGTGGACAACATCACAGACAACAATTCCACCTGACGTGCCCCACATGTCGTTTTTGTTTCTGTAACAATGCCATGATGACGTAAATATCACGTCGTCGGTGATTCTGTGACAAAAGCATTATGACGTGCGTGGCACATCTTTCCAGCGAAAGTTATTAAGAACTAAAAAAAATTATTTTTCGGCCACTTTTGCACTTTCAACCCTAATTTTGAATTAATTTTAATTAAACCTAATTGTTATCACTGTAACGGTTTAACCGCAACTATTGTGCTATTGTTTACATAATAAACAAAAAATAATCGTGAAAAATTACATTTTATTTTTTTATCTGTCACCAAATTCTTCTGCTTTAAGTTAGATTAAAGCTATGCGTCTAAATCAGATGTAAATAACGCTTTAGTTACACGAAAAAACTTTCATTTAAACTTCGACACAAGATTTGTGCCAACAATGGTGGGTTACTTCAAGCTATAACTTTTTCTTTTGGAAAAGATCTTGATTAGAAAGTAGGAGAAAGTCATTACTTTTTCTTCTTTACAAATAGTTACAGATCAAATGTTTGCCTAATCGATTTCATTGGCCTGTGGCTGCTCACAAGAGTTATTTGACATCTTTCGGAAGCCCTCTCACAACCTTTAGCCCCTTGAACTCGCCAGTAATCTAGAATTCTCATGATTAAAGGATTGTTGGTTTTGTGTCAAAAACTATTTTAGGAGGGCTGATTACAAATTATTGACGTTTTGAAATAAAGTCATTTTCTTTTTATGTTGAAATTTGTATTTCATATTATATATCGTCTCTTTTTTTTTAATATCATGTTGTGAGTTTCTTGAAAAATCTATTAAATTAAAATTTAAATTATGAAGTGCATTAAATTTACTTGATTACGAATATTTAGAGCAACAAACAATAAGCTTACTTAGTTTTTTTTAGAAATTAGGAATAATTACGAGGTTTGTAAGTTAATACATTATGCACGCAGAATAATAATTTTTATCAAATTATATGTAGGAGAATTTTTATTCTCCTATAGGAGAATTTTCCTTATAGGAGAATTTTAATTTATATAATTTTTATCAAATTATATATATTCTTAGGAAAAAAAAGGCTGAATTGTATGTCTTTTAATTCAACTTTCCATGCCAAAAAAAGAACGAAATATACTATTTGCCCATAAAAAAAAATTAAACACGTAAAAATATGACTTTAAATGATTTTTTTTTCTAAACACAAGAAAATAATCAAAGCAACGAATGAAAAAGAACGTTTTTTTAGACATAATGCTTCCCATTTTGATACTAAACGTAAAAGTCATATAAATTAAACATTTTTTTCTGCATGTGTTATCAAGACTCAAAATTTGCCAGATAATTTTCAGTCTCTTCGCATATACAGTGATGTAAAGACTGAATTGTTTGAAGTACTGAATGTAAACTGTATTTTAGTTCCGTGCGCGTACAAACTTTTGTATCCGGTGACCATCTTACAGCATTCGAATGCATTGTTCACAGACCACATAACTGTGACCAACGTGACTTCCTATTGAAATAGTTGAAGTACAATGTTGTGAAGAGCAAACTGTATGAGAACTGTATTTAGTACAATCTAATATATATAATTCTCTTACGTGGCTCCCAAATTTTGGTTGTATTTCTTTTCCGCCGGTGGCAACGTTTGCTTTGTTTTGAAAACACCAAAGCATTCTGCCTTTCAATGATGTGTTTCTGATCTAATATATATAATTCTCTTATGTGGCACCCAAATTTTGGTTGAAGTACTTTGTACAACTAAATAAGATTCTTCTCACAACACTTAAATATTTACTTTATTTTCTTCATTCATAGAGAAAACAGTCGGCAAAGAATTCTGTTAGGTTAAAAAAACATTTCGCTAAAAAGAGAACGAATTCTAAAGGAAATAAAAATAAACAACTTAAAAAATAAAAATACTGTTGCCAGCCATAGAATTTTTTGAAAGTTAACTTAGCAACAAAAATCGAAATGACATAGAAGCGCAACTAGATAAAAATTAAGATACCTGAGCGCTTGACGTAACAAATCCTTCAATTTTATAAGTGTTGTATCGCCAAATGCCCAAATTAACAATTGTGTTTGTAAAGAAATTCTCTCTCTCTACTATTCAGACTACTATTTCATACTGTTTTACTACACATGGCTTTAACACTCTGGTGGGAAAGACTTTAAAACAAAACTTACAGCAGTTACTTCTCTCAACAACTGAAATTTAGAATGGTGTGATTAAGAAAAATATGTGAACTGTTTGCAATTTCAAATTAATATTGAAATGTACAGGTTTAGAATTTTCTACAGTGAAAAGTCTTCGGAACTTCAGTATTCAAAAAAGTATACAAAAGCTAGACGTTAAGAACGTATCCAATGAGCGAGCAAAGCGAGCACTGGATTGCGAAGCAATCCGAAATGAACTGCGAAAGCAGTTCCGGGGGTTGGCAAGCGCCAGCGAGCAGGGGGCGAAGCCTCCTAGTATACTATAATAAAGGACCGCTGTGCCGTGGTGGCTCAGAGGATAGAGCACTCGCCTCCAATGAGTTGACCCGGGTTCGAATCCCAGCGATGGATAGAATTAGAATTCCACACCCGACGTCCACCCTGACCGAGTGGTATCGCCCACCAAACGCTGAGTTTTCCGTGGAGGTGGCGGGTGGGCTTGAATCCCGCCACAACCCTGGTTGTATTCTTTGTGATGTTTCCGAGTTCGAATCCCAGCGAGGGTTCGTCGATACGAATTCCGCATCCGGCTTGCACCGAGCACAGTGCTGTCGTAAAAATATCCTCAGTGATAGATGGATGAGTTAGTGCTCCCTTGTCGTCGGGCTAGCTGTGGGGATTTTTGTATTTTTCCTCTCCCTGAAACGCAAATGCGGATTAGTTCCATCAAAAAGTCCTCCATGAAGGCAAATTTCTCCCAATACTTGATCCAGGAGTTCCCTTCTCTTCTGGATTGGGTTCAAAATTACAAGGCTATGGAGTTGAACTTTGGTAATCTTAAACTCAAAATTGGGTCGGCTGTTCAACGACGGTAATGAAATAAAATAAAATAGAGCTCTGCTGTATGGAATTCAGTGAATGGACGAGAACCGGTTATTTCATCATGATATGGCAGTTATATTAGTAGACCATTTAACGATATTGTCCTAAAGTCTACTTGTTAAATGTGAGGTACTTGGAGTCAAAAATATTTTACGTAAAAATAAAGCTTAATAAGCTTTTTATTAGTCTACGTTAAACATTTTAACAGTATTTCTTAAATTAGATGAAAATTAAGTAGCATGAGGCACTTTCAAAGTAAATACTTTTTTATCGTGTGTTCACATAACGTTTTTTTCTTTTTTTTGTTGCAATAAATACATTCGTGTTTTTTGCTTTATTTTATTTTTTTCGTCTTAAATCTTAGCTTAAATGACAAAAACCAATCAAAAAATTATTAGTTAGGAAATTAAGAAAACAACTTGATAATTAAAGAAGCTCTTAATCGCTTGCAAATTTCGTTTAAAAGATAAACAAAAAATGTCAAATAAAATAATTCCAAAATTACTTCAGAATTCAATTTTCTTCATTTTGATTTTTTTTTCTCAAAAATATGATATCCAAACGATATTTTTCTTTTTAAAAATCTTTTTTTTAATAATCTTAATAACCATTTATTTTGATTTCTCGCCTTTTAAATGCAAACATTTTAAACTATTTTTAAAAATATAACGATAAAAGGTAATATTTTTAAAATTACATTTGTCGAAAACACACTAAATCCTATTTCATTCCTGAAGATAAATGAACTCTCAATGTCCACACCATTTATCACAAAATATCACGTGCCCAAGATCTTAAAACACTCCCAGATGATTTACTACTGATCGTCTGGCAATTACATTTATCGTCTCAACTCTACCGAAGTCGATGTTCAAAAACTAAATATAAAATAAAAGTATCCACCTCCAAATGTTCTAAAGAGGAAAAATTCTGAAGTTGGTTCTAGTTCTTAAATACGACTTGTCCGTCTTACAAGTGCTTATTTTTAACAGTAGTTAGCATTTTAAAGCTTAAGTTGTTACACGGTTTTAAAGACCTTAACATTAGCAGCTTAATAAATCATTCTTAAGTACTTTTTAATTGGTAGAAGCTTTTGCAGTGGTCACGTCATGCTTAGAAATCACGCGAAATAATCATTACTAGTACTGTAACTAATAATAATGACTCCAGGAATTTTTGTAATTTAATTTTTGAGCGCTGAGCATACACTGCTTCTTTATCTCTAGTGTCGTTTGCTGAATTTTATAAAAGCTTTGCAATCAATTTTGCACTTCCGATAAAACTTTGTTAAGCAACGATTTAACTAGTTGTTTATCATTTGCTTTTAAAGGAGAAAAATCATTCTCTCTCTCTACTAATTTTCTTAATTGCTGTTCCTTTAAATATACGACAAGGAACAGTTTCGCAAATTAACAGTAGGCAAATAAAATTTTAATTAATTTCATCATTTATAAACCAAATTCAAATGTTTGATAACGAAAATGTTGCAGTTACCAAAATAAAAGAACCTTTTATCTTAACTACTAAATAAATAACATAAATGTAGCACAAAAAAAATATTGCGAAACAAAAAACAAATAAAATTTTATTGCTTAATTTAACGAAAAAATCTCATCTTGTGAGAAAAAACACAAGATAGAACTTCAACTAAAAGGAAGAAAAAAATGTTCTACTAATTCTTTCAAAAAACAAAGAGAAAACGTGAACCACCAATACACCATGTCCTTTTTTAATTTCATGCTTTTTGCCAACCTGGTTAAACATGACTCGTCAATCTTCAACAGCAATTTAAATTCTGTTCTTTGAGAATAATCGTCTGCTACTATGTCAATCTTCAACATTAATTAAAATAAATTACCTTATATCCTGTTGTATTAGTTGACGGGACGAGATAACTCGTCCGATGAACGACATATCTCGTCTTCTAGGAATACTCGCTAAGTTCTATTGTTATAATAGTAAGTATGGTTATTGATTGCAATTGATCATTATTTTTTTTTAAATAAAATAAACAAGTTTTAAAGGAATTTGTATTGAAATGTCACTTTAACTGCTGCGGAAGAACTGTAAGCGCAGAGAGCGGGGCAAAGGCACGTCAATGCAGCGATTAATTTCTGACCTTAATTAAAAGCTTAAGTTTCTGGTGTGTCGGGTGAATAAGTAGACCGCTGAAGAAAAAAACAAATATAAGATCTCTGACATTTTGAAAAAATATGAAAAATAAATTACTAAGTCTACGAAATCATCTCAAGGTAATCCCCTAACAATCGGTTAATTTTCAAGAAAACGGTCATAAAAGTGCCTATTTTTTTTTAGCAGATGGTGATATATTAGTACTGACACATAGTTTAAAATAAACTAACTATCTACAATTACCTTAAAAATATCCTGGCCCAGCCATCTGGTTTGTAAAATGAGAAATAAAATGTCTCCTGGGCAAAAGAAATGAATTAGTTTTATTCTTATTGGCTCATTACTACTGAACACTCCAGCCCGGAAATTTCACGGGAGCGAGAAATAGAGGGGGGAACCTCACCCCTTCATTTTCACGGGAGCGAGAAGGAAGGGGTTAAAAATATTTCACATCAAAAACTTTTGCAAAAACAGGAAATTTATGCACTTCTCTTGTAGATGTCAAGTGTCAAATAATACCTAAACGTCACAAAATGTGGATTCAAATGTTACTGTAGAATCTTTTAAGAAGTGTGGAATTTCGAATTCTTTGAATGGGGGTGAAGAGTATTATCTTTTGTGAGACACTGCAGAAATCCATTGCAGAGTGGGATCCGTATGACGACACTGCTAACGCTATTGATTTGGACGTAGATGATGTTCTAAAATTTTTGCATTTGTAGCATTATGGTAAGTTTTAATCGTGTCAGATGTCTGAATAAATTGTCTTGAATAATTAATCTTGAATAAATTGAATAAATCGTCTTAATTTTTGCGTTCCTTAATTTTTTTTTATTTGAGCATAATTTAAAGTCTTGTTTCTTAAAAGAAATATTTATATGTAAAGAACATTTGATGAGAAAAAAATGCATAACAAATTGTGTATAATACATTAAAAATAGGTTTTAAAAAGGATATAAGTTGAATTCAGAGTAATTCATAATCTCATTGTTTGTAATGCATCGATATTTACCGATCAATAAATCTGCAATTTTATTACCGGTGCGATATAAGTCGACCTTCAGATTTTCGTCATGTTTTAGAGTCGACTTTACATCGAAATATGCATTAAATGATATTTTAATCGTTTAATTCACCAGATTTATCTTTCGCTGATTACTGTAAAATCAAAAGTAACAGAAAATAACGGGAAGCATCAATTGGATTATTTTTTAATGTCCTTAATGCTTGAAAAGTCAAATTTTTTATGACTTTCAAAAAAAAATTTGCCGTAACAGGACGCATCTCTTTTACCATCTACTAAATTTGTCAAAGTAAACTATTACCTTTATTTTCTTGTAAGTTCCGGAAATTTTCTCGAAAATACAAAATCTGCTTTGTTCAAATTAAAAAATTTCTTTCCGATATTCTTTGTATGCAACATATTAGTTGGCGTAAGTTGACATTCAGGTCCAAACAGTTAAAAAAAAAAAAAGACAAGAATAAACTGCTAAAAGAATTCTTAGAATCGAAAAAAAAGATGTGAATTTGTATAGAAAAAACTTGGAACAAAGTTTATCTGGTAAAGCAAGAGATTTTGCCGGAGAAAAAAAATTATGCAGATATTCAGTGATTACGCGAGCAATTTATAGTGCTCTACACAAGAATAAATAAAATATTAACATCGAAACTTCCTTATTATCTTTTAAATTTAAGTTCAGAAATATACATCAACACCAGATTAGGGATTTTAAATCCAAATATTTTATTTCACAAGCAAATTCCAAAATCCAAAACTCTGACTAATTCGTTCCAAAACACTAAACGTTTCCAAATCTAATACAAATAAAGAGCTTTCAAAAGTATCTTATAAACGACACATATAAATGCCACCATCAATTACTCATTTTTGGCCGTTATCTTTCTTGAATGAGGATACGAAGGGTGTGGGAGCCAAGAACCCTCCCTAAACAATGTAAAATAATTAGCTCGTAACTAATGACATGCTTCTGAAAATGAATTAAGCTGGAATATATAGGGAGCTGGCTACTCCAAAGAGGAAATCGTACATCTCGTGAAGTTACTAAAACTTGACATTAATTGACACAAACATTGTCGCATGGAACATCGTTATTTCTCGTCCTATCATTAGTCATTTGGGAAATATCCGCCGACATACACTGACCAGTTAAAGCTCCGTTTTGCCTGTTATTTCCGGAAGCATAAATTCCGCAGATAACGAAAACTGTCGGTTGAGATCAACCAGTTCAAAAGTACGAGCGGAGCTTTGCGATGTTTAAAAAAAAAGGATTAGAATTATATTCCAACGCTTACATTATATTTTCCAACCTGCATTGAACAGATCTGGTTTTGGAATTACAACTATCATTGTTCAACTTCTTAACCGTGTAATTTTGAACCCAGAAGAGAACTTTTCTGGATTAACGGTTGGAACAAACTAGCCTTCTTGGAAGACTTTTTCATGTAACTCACCTAGCCGCATTTGCGTTACATTGTGTGAGAAAACCGCGGAAATTTCTCACGGTTAGCCCGATGGTAAGGGGATTCTAACTCACAATTCGTCTGCCTCTGTGGATTTTTCACGTCAACACAGTCACAGGTCTAAGCCGAGCAGAGATCATTACAACCAGTCATCATTGAGATTCGAACCTGTGTCGCATTGGGAGACAACCACTGAGCCACCACGACTCCAATAATTAAATTAGAAAACTATCTCTTATTCCTAATTTTCCTATTATTGGCCTATTATGTAACTGATCATGTCGTTAAGATTAAATATGTTATGCTTTAGCTATGCCTAAATAAAACTACGTTATTAATATCATTTTTATAAAAATAATCCACCGAGGATAATTACATAAAATTATTACATTTATTACAATCTAAATTTATTAAACTTGATTTCAAACACTTTCAAATATTTTGCATTATTTCGCATATAATAAAAGGAGATGTAAAAGTGGGAAGTAATATTTACTATGCTGATGAGATCTTCGATCCTATTTATCTTTATCATTTAATTTTTATAACTAAATTATTTTTGTGCTAGTTTTCTTAATTTTTAAACTGTTTGACCTCTTAGAGCCTCCTTGTGAAGAGAAACAAAAATCCGAAACTTTCCTCCGAGATCCAAAGAACAGTCATAAATAAATTATGCGGGAATTGGTCCCACCATCTAAACACATCTGTTAAAATAAATTAATAAAATAATTTTTAATCGGACAGTTTTCTCAATATTTCTGTTGCAATTAAAAATAAACTATGTCCTTTACTTGAGAAAGCAGACAAGGAAAAAAAAGGGGAAATGTCAACCCATCTTCATTGCGTAATTGTTAGCATTAAAGTCCAGAAATCAGTTATTCTAACTAATGCGCGGATTACTTATGGTGATTCGTTAAGTAACAAAAATCCTAGTTAAGTTACGAACTGCTAGCACATTAACTATTGTAAGCACTCGTTAAACTGAAAGTAAGAGTTTTCCTGTAACAACAACAACTTTTCTCCGCGCTTAAACTAACATAATGTTATTTATTTAACTTTCTCTATCTTAACCCTTTGACGCCGAATTTTTATTCAACATATTTATCATACTTTATTTTATTATTTTGCATTAATTTTGGGAAGAATATGTGAAAATATTGCATTTATCATTTTAATAATTGGAGGTTATTAAATACTGTATGAAACACCGGTGTCTTTTTTCTGCGTTAAAGATGAAATCTTTCACACACGGCTCGTTTACAAACAATAATTTTTCAAAATCGCACTTATTTGCAGTTATTTAGATCTAAGAGAAGCATTTATTCATCATTCAAGCTTCTTTAATATGCAAAATCAATTGTTGATACAATGTTTTCTAATAGGAAGGAAAAAAGTTTCAAACTACTTTTTTTAGATTTTAGCGTAAATATATTTCCGATAATCAAACAGATTTTTTTTGTGATTATTAGATTGTTTTTTTATAATTAAAAATATCAAAATGCATTTTTGATAATAATTAGAGTGTCAAAAAAATATATATAAAAGGGACACCGGTGTCCTACCTGCTTCAAAGGGCTAAAAGTAATGTTACTATTATCAAATAATCAACACGTTAATTGATGGAATCAATCATCAATAATTTTAAAAGTATAATGCAACTAATGAAATGGTTCAAAATATTAATACAATTAAGAAAATTAACATAATGTCATTTATTTATTTTTCACCGCCTGAAAAGCCAATGGAATCTAATCAAGCAATCAACAAATTAATTGATATAATGAGAGAAACAAACTTTTGAAATTTAACCATAAGAAGACCGTTTTATTGACACATTACTTAGGTGAACTGCTGAGAGCATTTGCTTCCTCACTTTAACAGATTCTCCTAGTTAATCTACAGAATACTATTAACTAGAGTTACCCTAGTTAATCTGCAGAATACTATTAACTAGAATTACCTTAGTTAATCTGCAGAATACTATTAATTACCCTAGTTAATCTGCAGAATACTATTAACTAGAATTACCTTAGTTAATCTGCAGAATACTATTAATTACCCTAGTTAATCTGCAGAATACTATTAACTAGAATTACCTTAGTTAATCTGCAGAATACTATTAATTACCCTAGTTAATCTGCAGAATACTATTAACTAGAATTACCTTAGTTAATCTGCAGAATACTATTAATTACCCTAGTTAATCTGCAGAATACTATTAACTAGAATTACCTTAGTTAATCTGCAGAATACTATTAATTACCCTAGTTAATCTGCAGAATACTATTAATTACCCTAGTTAATCTGCAGAATACTATTAACTAACTAGAATTACCCTAGTTAATCTACAGAATACTATTAATTAACTAGAATTACTCTAGTTGCTCTGCATAACGGTTTTCGAATTTTAATGGTAACAGTAACATAAATAAGGCAACCCTTACAAAAAAGAGTATTTTTGAGGTATATTTGAGGTTGTTTTCATCAAGTGTAAATGAGGTTGAAATTGTGGTGTATTTGGTGAAGTTGAGTTTGGTGCAAAACACAACCTTATATTTCAACATAAGGTGTATTTTTTTACACCTATTCGACGTTAGAAATAAAGTTGGAAGCCTTTCAAAGCTTATCTGCAGTTATAAAACACATTAAAATATTCAATTCATTCGAAAAATTTAGTAAATAACTTATATTATTTACGATATCAAAAAGTTCGTAGCTTAACACTTCTTTATTTTATATTTGTTGGAATATAGATTTCTTCTGTAGTTACGTTAGTATCTAGAAAAGATTATGAGTTTCTTCCCTATATCTAAACTGAATACTAAACTGCTGTTTGTAGAAAATGCAACACCATGAAGGAATCATCAGAATCAAATGAAATTCGCAGCAAATGTCAATTATAGGATATTATGCAAATTAATAAAGTTTCAGAGCCATCGCGCGTGCGTGGCGCACGCAGCGCCCTCTGAATTGATGCTGAAAGCGTATAAATAAAGTGCTGTAGCGGGACGTTGAAAATAGTCTATGATTATTTGTTAGTGGCAAACGTTTAGTGAGACCTGAGTATGCCTCCACGACGGAAGAATAAGAAATTCAAGCAACTTACGGAGTTTGAACGAGGGAGGATAATCGGCCTTCGAGAAGGAGGATTTTCCTATCGCGCAATAGCAGCTCGTATGCAGCGGAACAGTTCCACAGTGATGCGAGTTTGGAAGCAGTGGACCGACGAGCACCGAACAACTCGAAAAACAGGCACTGGACGACAGAAGGTGACGTCAGAGCGCGATGATCGACACCTGCTCCGCATGGCGGTGAATGATCTCACAGCTTCCTCCAGGCAGCTGGCAGCACATTGGTCTACTGCTACAGGTGTACAATTGTCGGCTTCGTCAATTCGTCGTCGTCTGCTGCGCCGTGGATTGCGTGCAAGGGTGCCATTATACAGGATTCCCCTCACGGCGGATCATCGACGGCTGCGTCGGCAGTGGGCTCTTGAGCACAGAGACTGGCGAGCTGATTGGCACCAAGTTGTCTTTTCAGATGAATCACGCTTCAATTTGTGGACCCATGATGGCCGTGTTCGTGTTAGACGTTATGCTGGTCAACGCTGCCTTCCTGAGTGTATTATTGAACGACATAGTGGTCGAACACCCGGAGTTATGGTCTGGGGTGCGATTTCGTATCATGGACGATCCAATTTGATACGAATTGAGGGTAATCTCAATAGCAACAGATACGTCCGTGAAGTGCTACAGCCCGAAGTCGTTCCTTTCCTTCAAGGCATCCCTGGAGCTATCTTTCAGCAGGATAATGCACGCCCACATGTTGCGCGGACTGTTAGAGACTTCTGTTCAGCACAACGCATGCAACTTCTTTCTTGGCCTGCTTATTCGCCGGATATGTCGCCTATTGAGCACGTGTGGGATATGGTTGGTCGGCGTCTCACTCGTGATCCGCGTCCTGCAGTTTCCAAAGACGAACTTTGGTTGCGCATACAAGCGATATGGAATTCTCTTCCTCAAGCAGATATTCAACATCTGTTTGACTCCATGCCACGTCGTATAGCAGCACTTATTGCAGCGCGTGGTGGCTGCACCAAATACTGATTTCGGGCGCTTAATTTGTTTCTTTTGTTTTGAAAATTTCATCATTTATTTGTATCAGTACAAGTCGTTTCTGCATTAAATTTCATTTGATTCTGATGATTCTTTCATGGTGTTGCATTTTCTACAAACAGCAGTTTAAGTATAAATTCTGCAAATTATTAAAGGAATCGACTAAGTTAAGAAAGAAATATGACTGTTTACTTAATGCTCTGTAATCCCTCAACTTAATCTTTCTGAGATGCAAATGAAGTAAAACAAAGCATTCAAGATTAAAACTACAAACACAAATCATTAGATCCCAAATTTTTAGGATGTTAAATCTTCAAAATGCTGAGATATTACTATTGCTAATAATTTTAATATTAAAAACTAACACGAATAAATCTGATGCCGCACACATATTTTCGTTAAAATTTTGCAAATTTCAGAAAAAATTACACTCATGCTTGCCTTCAATAAAAGGTGCAACATTTTTTTTAATATCCCTTATGCACCATAACAAGGATCACTTATAAAAAATATAACTATACTCTGTTAAAAATTTAGAATAAACCATTATTCCTATGGAGAGAGCCTGTTTGCATTTAAGTGTCTGCCAAAAACAAGGCAAGCCTGTTTGCATTTAAGTGTCTGCCAAATACAAGGCAAGCCTGTTTGCATTTAAGTGTCTGCCAAATACAAGGCAAGCCTGTTTGCATTTAAGTGTCTGCCAAATACAAGGCAAGCCTGTTTGCATTTAAGTGTCTGCCAAATACAAGGCAAGCCTGTTTGCATTTAAGTGTCTGCCAAATACAAGGCAAGCCTGTTTGCATTTAAGTGTCTGCCAAATACAAGGCAAGCCTGTTTGCATTTAAGTGTCTGCCAAATACAAGGCAAGCCTGTTTGCATTTAAGTGTCTGCCAAATACAAAGCAAGCTCCCAGCGCGAGCGTATATCAACATAGCGAACTCTTTGAACGTCATTGCACATCCACCTTTTGCTTGCTTTCTTATATATGGGAAATGAGGAAAATAAAAGTTATTGAATAATCAATGCAATAGTGGCACAACTCAAAAAACACGCGTTTTAGACTAAAAACAGGCGTAAATATGAAAATACACATTCTTTCAGCAGCAATACTAGCACAACTCATAATTCAACTTGAAGGTAATCTTCGTTTAAGCAAACTAAAACATTTCTTATGCATTTTCCTTAGCAATGAAAACTTCAAACCCACTTATCTCAAAACATGATTTTTTGAGTTGTGCCGCTATTGCAGCCCATGAGCGAAGTAATAAGAAAATCATGTCTGAAATTCATAACAAATATACTTTTTTCTATTCTCATTTAAAGAAACTGATGAAAGAATAATAAAATTGCTTCGTGCAGACGATTTCTTCTACAGTAAAACAAAAGTAAAAATTCCTTATTTCG
The DNA here is from genome assembly GCF_982258835.1 of Parasteatoda tepidariorum. NCBI lineage: Eukaryota > Metazoa > Arthropoda > Arachnida > Araneae > Theridiidae > Parasteatoda > Parasteatoda tepidariorum. Next base: position 26,778,125 of record NC_141755.1, read on the forward strand.
CATTTGATTCGTAAAGCGCATGACACGCCATTTTTAGTGGTCCAATCAAATCCAATGATCTTTCAATGTCACATAGTTATTTATTTTTCAAGAAGGAATGTTCTTATTTCTTGAAATATGTCACCAAGTCTAGGATTTCAGTACGACTTCGAAACTATATAAGCATTTTTTACTTAATAGCACGTTTAGCACGAATTAAATTTTTGTTTGACGTGTTTAACTTTTAAAAGCTTTTAAATTGTTTTGGAAGCATATTTGTATAATTTGATAACGAAATAAAACGGAACTATATGCAGTCGTGGATGATTACTAAAATTCTACACCGCAACGGTCTTTTCTAACTCGCAGCGGAGTTATAGCATTACTTGGATCTGACCTTGTCTAATATATTGAAATTAGTTCGAACTTTATCGAATTTTTATATGCAGGGACTTCATTTTAAGTAAACAATTACCTATAATCATAGAAAATTATAAAAATTGTAATTTTTTCAATTTACTTTTTCTAATGTGCCAAACATACGAAAGTATTTTTAAAAAATTCATAAAAAAATGTTTCTATGTTACTTACTTGTTTCCTGTAAACGTGAAACAAATGTAGTCAACAATCTATTCATACCAATATCAATATTTCCTAAGGAATAAAATAGAAAAATCTTAGTCTAAATGGCTGTATTACTAAACAAGAATTTTTTAATCAATCTTTGAAACAAAACTTACATGTAGTTTGAAATTGTAGGTTTTTAAAAATCAAAAATGGTGGAACATTTCAGCAATGCACAAATTTGTAAGAAAGTATAAAAAATAAAATAATCAGGTGAGTAGTTTCATTTGGTCAAAACTGGTCAATATATTATTTTATGTTTTTGTCTGATTCACATATAAATTGATGTTCCATAATAACCACTTTTTAATATATATATTCTTAAAATCGAAAAAGTTTAGTTCATTTAAAATTTAAGTGTCGACGGAACTAAAAATAAATTGTGATAACTGATATATATATATATATATATATATATATATATATATATATATATATATATATATATATATATATATATATATATATATATATATATACCATTGGTGACAGACATACTGAGACTGGTTATCAAAACCTGTTTTATTGGAGTAAACAAAGGTAATAAAAACAATTATTAGAAACACCTAAAAATTTTATCAGGCAAAGAATATGGTTTTGATGTTTATTATCCTGCCCCTCATACTACTGATTCAATGGAATTCGGTTGCGTTTAGGTTTTATATTTGCTAAATCACTATAATTTTTGAGTCTTAATGTGTTTCCATTTAAAGTTCACTTTTGACAAAAATTCTAAATATATATATTCGAAATAATTACGAAATAATTTATCTATACATTCTTAAATTTACAAAATAAGTAATAAATATTAATTTTTAAATTTCAAATCGCGATTCTTATTGCCTGTATTTTTGTTATTAATAAAAAAAAGTTATCCAATCAACAAATTCATACAGCAATAGGGTTAAGACAGTTGCCAATTCCTTCAAAATATTTTTTTTCTGTAGAAATCATACACCTATACATATAAATTCCAGCACTTCTCAATGAGCTATAGGGTAAAATATAGCTCCTTTTTCGAAAACTTTTGTTACAAAAATTTAGTTTCACACTTAACATTTTTTCAAGATGATGTTCAATGGTTTGGTGTAATATTCTTTATTGATATGCCACGTAAAATTAGCGATAAATAAATAAAAAATCATCTATACATATTAAAATTATTAATAGATTTTAAAAATTAGTAATGCATATCTACATTTAAATTTTAAATCTCGTGTCTCCACTTCTTTTAGTATAAATAAAATATATCATTAAAACGACACCTATGGAAAGCAGACACCTATACATATAACTTCTAGCATTTCTCAAAGAGCTATCGGGTAAAATGTAACTTCCTTTTGAAGAATATTGTTACAAAAAATTTATTTTTCACACTTTACGCTTTTTCAAGATGATGTTCAATGGTTTGGTGTAATATTCCTTATAGATATGTCAAACAATATTTCAAATCGGCATTAAAAATTTATGGGTTTCGTCGCACGTAAAAATTTCCAGATGAATGCTGAAAAATATATCCGGCATCGAGGTTATGATTCCTCTCGTTTGAAAATGCCATTTTGGCAAAGGCTCAAAATGTTCCATCACAAGTTCGAGAAATATTTTTAGAGTGAAGATGCCGAACACTGCTCATGGATCATTTATCACCTTTTACACGCTTTCTTTTTTGTCATTGTTTGCCATTTTTATACAATTAATTCGAATATTTATTGTTATGGAATATTTCTAGCTCTAACTGAATTCAAACGGCTCTTTTTAAAGGAAAATGAATTTGAATTTTATACAATTTTGAACGGTATTTGAAATTTATTTCCATTAGGATTATCTGTGACCTTTTTTTAAGCATCAAAATGTGTGAGAAAATAAATATTGTAGCAAAGAACTGCAGATTATTTGAGTAAGTATTTATTTAAGTACATAAAAATGATTTCGCTTAATGCAAGATGTCGTTTTTATTGAGCAAAAACACGTAATACAACTTTTATTTTTTAAATAAATAAATTTTTCATAACAGATGTTTTTGCTGAAATATAGTATTGCAACATTGCTGAGAAAAATATTGCAACATTTCAAGAATGATAATGTTATAAATGTTTTAATATTGTTAGAATGAATAGGAACAAACAATCGGTACGTTTTAAGAGAAATGTGTTAAAAGTAGCTGTCATACTTACATAAATTTCAAGCTAATATTTTAGATATTTAGATGCTACGTTTTTTAGGCGGGTTCATACAAGGGCGAAAAACTTCACGAAAAATTCTTTTTCACCTCTATAGGTAATTTAAAATTTAAAGTACAGAATAAAGTGAGTACAGACAAGCCAAGAGTAAAAGTAAACCATAAATTTTAAAATGCTATTTCTTTAAAATATATATATATATATATATATATATATATATATATATATATATATATATATATATATATATATATATATATATATATATATATATATATATATATATATATATATATATATATACATATATATACATAAAAATACAAACAAATTATAGCAGTATTTACGCTATAGGAAAGTATCTTTTGTTATTATTTGGAAAGTTATTAGCAGTTATTAAAGAAGTATCTTCCTAAAGCTTCGAAGGAAATATTATAAAAAATTAAAAACTTTTTAACAAAAAAAACTTTGAGCGTGCACTTTACGCTCAAAGAATATGAAATAAAAATTACTGCATTTAAATTAATTGCTTATTGTTCTTTGTCTTACCAATGTCATCTAAAATTCAAAGTAAACGAAAATAAATAGTTTCGAGATTATTAACTAATTAATTGAAAGTGACGAGTTTCGCATATTTTACATATAAATAATGTAAGAGTGAAAAAATAATTGCACTAATTCTACTGCATATACTGTATAAACAATTTTTTCAGGAACTGGTGTTTTACAAAATACTGGCGAAATATGTTTACAAAACACTGACGAAAGTATTCCACCAAACTTGAAAAATTTGTCTGATTAAAAACACAGCAACCATATACTGTATCAAAATGTCTATGCAACTGTGAAACACCTAATAACTGAATGTTGTCAATCCTCGGCTATAAGAATATTGATATTCACATAACGGCTTTGGTGAATGTTCATTGTTCACATTCACACAGTCACTTTATATATCGATATTTAGATATAGTTGCTTTGGTGAATGTCTACATCATTCACATAGTTGCTTTCGTGAATATTATATTCACTTGGTTGTTTTGATGAAAGTCAATATTCACATATTTTCTTTGGAAACTGCCAATACTTGCATAGATTATTTGGTAATTTTTAGTATTAACATAGTCGAATAAAGAATGGGGATATTCACATCGATTCTGTTCGATTTTTTTTTTTACATTTTGCTACATTTTCTGACGCTGGGAAATGTTGACATTTAGCATGCACTGACGGAAGGATTGTAATAGGAAAGCAATGTAGACGAATTTTTTTATTCTACATTTACTACGGAATGTTGACATTTTAATGTAAGAGTGATAATTAAGTCTGTAAGAGGATCATGACTGAACTTCAAACATTCTCTTGAGAGATTACGTGAATGTTGACATTCACCAGAGGCTGTAGAAATTAATCGAACATCGAATTTTCAAGATAAGTTTTGTAATTAATATATGTTAAAACATCTCTAAAAATGCTAAATGTCAGACGAATTAAATGCTTAGAAGTATTTGGTTTAAACCATTTGTCAGTTTTTCCGTGCAAAAAAAATTAAATCTTACATTTCTTTGTTATTCAAATATTATTTTAATAATATTTGTAAGATAATGTTATTTTCATTTGAAGAGAATTAACAATTTTTCATGAAACCCTTCTATAGATCACTCTGAGGAAAAAGATATTTTTCAAAAAAAAGAAATGTTTCAAATTATAAACTAAGTTCTTTGACATTGTATGTATTGTAATTATTTTTCATCCATATGTTCATGAGAGTGTTTTTCTTTTTGATTTAGATGCAGTAAAGTATTTGGGGAAAGAACGAAACTACTGGTAATTCTTTTTTATACATAATAATTCAAACATTTTCTTCCAATTTCTTTAAATAATATGTGTATATAAATTCTTTTCAATCTGTTGCTGTTTATGCCTTTTAGATTAAGTTAACAGCGAAGAATTTAAATAGACAAGTTTTAGTCGGTAAAGTGATAAAGTTTGAAAATAATACTACTTTAATAAATATTAAAGAATATTAAACTTGATGAAGCATTTTTAATCTTAAAGTATGCTTTAAATTTATTGAAACAAAAACAGTTAAAGCAATTGGAATATGGAAGTAAATTTGAGCTTCATTGAGTTTTTATTTCAAACACAATTTCAAACAAAAATCACGAAGCCAATTTATCTGACTAGTATGAAAACATGATTTTGGGCAAATTTTTTTGAAATCAGTTTGTTAGAATTCCTGTGCTCTTAGCTTTCTAAAAATACTTTACTTTTGTTTGTACTTCCATTATTAACATAGTTAAAGGCAGATTTTGTGCTAGGTGATAATAGTGGATAGATCAATGATTTTAAGTCCTTAAATGCGTTTATTTCAAAATCATATTTTTTCACGTTTTACACCACCTTAAGCATGATATCTCATGTTGCTTTTAAAATGATTGTCTACAATTTTTCATGAGAGTTTATTATTATAGCACGCATGGTTTAAACTGCAGATTAAGAGAAAAAAGTAGAATTTTATTTTTTGTGCATGTTTATTTCACAAAGACAAGTGCAGAATTTTTCAAAAATTTGCTTTTTAAGCTATATTGATCCCTAACTCAGCAGTATAATGCACTTGATTTTAAGGTATGAGTTCAATAAAACATAGTTGATAACCTTCTAAATAAAATCCTCTTACGATTTTTTGTTTTAGGCGGTAGAATTGTTTTTACGAATTTTCTTTTACAAAAAAAACCATTATTTTTTTTACCTAAAAATGCCCACATAAAATAATAATAAAAATAATGTTTTCCTTGTTTTAAAAGTTTTTACTCATAATGAAACAAATAAACCAGCTTTTTTTTAAATTTTACATTGAAATTTTTAGAAAAAGGTTGTCGAAACGAGTTGGATACCTTAACTAATTCTGCATCCTCTTTTATAAAATAAACTAAAAATTTCCCTTTTTTTCAAATAAGGCAGTAACTATTTTAGCAACGACTATTTTCTTTTTCAGACTATGACTAGACCAGGTTTATTCGTAACGCTTCCGGCCTAATTTAAAAGGGAAGAGATCTCCGATCGTGCACTAGATTACGTACTTTAGTGCACTTTCGCACTAGATTATGGGACTAGTCACACTCCTTTCACAATTAAAACAAACATTTAAAATGTATAATAAGAACTATTTCACAAACTTATAATTTAAAAGGCTTTAATTAACATCTCAGCTTTTACCTATATCATACTAAACCGTTTCATAAACCTCGTAAACAATAGGTTTGAGTACTATAGTAGTATAGGTATAATATTATTAGAATAATTTTTGAGTGAAAATATTCATATTCTATTTTCTGTTGCTAATAAAAACTTTCTTAGGAAAACATTCTTATAAAAGTTTCTATGTACATCTGTTAATGTTAGGAGGTTTCTACTTTCTTCTTCGTTCTTTCCACTTTTATGATTTTTGAAGCAAAATGATGTTTTTTTCCCCATTATCTATTAAAAAAGAAGACAATTATGTACATTCAATTATTTTTTACTTCCTATAACCATAAACTCACTGGTAACCATAATGTTCATTACGTTAAAATTATATACCCGTGTTCATTACCTCAATATTATTGACGGCTTAACATCTCGTTAAGTAGAGAAGTTAAACATAAAAGTGAAAATAAAAAAAAGATAAATTGAAAAAATATTCATTCTTAATTTATATAAAATGATGAAGAATACTAAAAATTAATTGCAGCTCTAAAATTATTTTCGAAACTTTTCAACAATATAACTTGTGGTAAAAAAAAAATTAGAGAAATAGTGCATACATTCCTAAAAATCAGTAATTTTAATATACATAAAGCTTTAATTTTCTTCTTTTTTTTAACTATTACTTTTAAACTATTGGTATGTTTAGAAAAGAGAATATTTCAAGAGCAACATATAAATTATTTTCAAACACCGTTTAAATAGTCTCAAAATTGTGAGAGGAAAGACATTCACACTCAGAATTATTCTTAATTCAAAAAAAAAATTTGAAGTCAATTGAAAATAAGTAGCACATATTTACATCTATTATGTACCGAATATCAAAACTACAATAAAGCAGTCTATTTTATTCAGAAACTAGGAGTTTTTTTTATTCAAGCAATGCAAGTCTTAAAATCTTCTAAATTTAAAAAGCAATGCTATAAATGTAAACAAAACTGCTATAACTAATAACAAAAGAATTGATTGCTTTAAATCTGCTTCCTTAATTTATTTTAAAAAGTTTTCACTTTTAATATTATATCTATTAGAGAAATAAGTAGTAACTTTTACAATGATATATATTAGTTCAATAATAAAAAAATAAGTTTAAAAAAATAACTTTTTTTATTTGTTTAAAATATTTCAGTTAATTTGATTCATTATAAAATCGCAACTCGTTAAATGATTTTCATGTTTTTTAAAAATTATTTCAAGCAATATTGAAGCTACTCAATTAGTTCCTATAAAAAAATTTCGTTAAATGATACTCATATATTTAGATATAAGGGTTAATAATAAACTTGAAAGTTTATAAATGAAAACACTTAGTAAATTTTATCAGTTCAATAATATATCGATTCTCAGATAATAAGAAATAAAAAAAATCACTGATTTCTTCTTTAACTTATAAAAGGGTACTTTTTAAGTAGAAACAGATTCTTACCTCATAGTCTTCTACAATAGTTAACAGATTCAAGCGAATTCAGTAACACTATGCATTAAAATTGCTATTTTATTTCTCAGGAGATTAGGTAGCAATGCATTTATTACTTTCCTCTCTCATATCAATAAATAAATTACGTTTGATACGAAGAACTTAATTCAGTGAACATTTTTATACATTCTTCATTACGCTAAGTGTGGAAACACAAAGCTTTTCATTCTAACATTTTGACAGCGTTAATGACATCCACTCACTCGTATTCTTTACTCTTTGCTCCCTTCTCCCCCAATACCTGAATACAAAACTATTTTTATCAAACCGTTTCAGCTGGAAATGCTTGAGCCAGTACATGTGGTCTAGTAAAATATGCTTTTTTCGTTTAAAATAAAAACGATCTGCAGTAGGAAAGAAATAGGCATAGAAATAGACGCATCAACAATAATTACTGCCTAAAATTTTGTTGCTGTTGTTTCTAATGTCACTTGCCACACGGGCAGGCCTGCTTGGTGAAACCGAGCAAATTTAAGGCAGAGCGTGAGTTTCTTGCTTTTCAGTGGCGCCATCTATGGCCAAGAATTTGACTTCTGCCACACCATACGTCGCACCCGTTTATGGGGTGGACCATTCATACATCCATTCATTCATTCATCCACAGGTCGTAATTTTGACCTGAATCAGAGAACCATCGATCTCCAATACAGTACCCCCAGAGGTATTGATTTGTTATGGGATCATGGAGGACTTTTACGACTCGTCAGATTTAACGTGCATCAGTCACTTTACAACATGAGGAGTCTTCGGCCGGCGGGGTTTGAACCCACGAACTCTCGGACATAGGCCCAGCGCCCAGGCTATCCCGGCCCCTAAAGTTTTAAAAAAAATAATAATACTTTATTGTAAATAAATACTTAAAAATCATGATTAAGAAAATTTTTAGGTTTACAATTCTCATAAAAACTGCTTTCGTAAACTCAAATTTTTTGTCATCATTTGAGAGAAAAATAATTTAATGACATTTTTTTTCAATATTAGTTAAATATCCCAATTTTTTAAAACCTTTTCGTGTTTGTTCCGTGATTCTGTTTCAAAACAAAATCGAAATGTAAATTAAATGTTTCAAAGGAGGCTTGCTAACTCAATTTTACTCCAGCAAAATAGTATGACAACCATGCGAAGCACATCAAAAACAATTTTGCTGCATGACATTCTTACCTAAATTCATAATGATCAGATATTACCATTCATTTCAATATCCAATTTGCAAAAATAAGCAAAGTTTTCTATAACATTTTTAGAGCTGATGATGCCTTCCATTTTCACTTATTCTTCCGCTTTACTTATCAAAGTATATAAAAGAAAGTTTTTTTTTTCTCCTTTGTAATGAAACAAATTACTTTTCTTGGCGAAGAACGCCCTTCTGCTAGTTACGTGTTCGTGACTTTAATATTAACAAAGATCTTGTAAAAGCATTATGCTAGGTACCAAAGGGACATTTAATGCTACATGTTCTTAACGCTAGTGAAGAAGTTATAGTTTATTTTAGATTTAAGGCTGTTTTTCACAGGCTGAGCATAAAATAACGCTTTTTTTAACGAATAGTATACTATTTTTATAACTGTTGTTAGTTTGTATCAGTTATTAAGTAGTTACGTTAAGTTTTTTGCGGTTTTAACCAGCACTCTCTATCTAATTATGAAAATGGCGCAAAATGGCGATAAGAAGAGAATACAGTTCTGTGTAAATGAAAAACATTTGTGATCTATCTATTATGTATTGTCATATCTATCTATTATCATTATCTATTGTTAGGAAAGTTACACTGTCTGATCACCTAAAAATTGGAAAGGATGGAGATTTTCTGATTTTAATAAGTTCTCTGCCCACTGAATATTGTTTAATGCCGTGGTTCACTCATTTTACAAAAACTATTACCGCATCTAAATCGACGCGTAATAAATAGATATCAATGATAGTAATTTTAACTAAAATTGAATTGTAAGCATATTTATTGATTTGAGCAAAGTAATAAAACTTTAAAACTGTGATAAATTCTCATTAGCCATAAACTCATCTTGTAGCACTTGGGAAACGATGAAAAATTGTATAGCTATCTGATGCGTAGTATCAGTAAAGATGTAATTTTGATTATAAAATCAAAACACGAAGGAAAATTTATCAGCACCGGTAATTACTTGCCTTAATCTCAAATTTACTTGCCTTAATCTAAAATGCAATCATTAAATTTATTTCTAAAATATGATACTGTTTGAACAATTATAGTGCTTCCCTTTAAAATACTAAGTTAAGGTAATGGAACTAAAGTTTTAAAGAAATGCATTAAAATTTTTCTGAATATGTAGAACAGATCTCTGTACAACATAAGAAACATAATTGTCTAACACAGTTATCCATTGTTGTAGGTGTATTTTTCTGATCGGAAAATCACATGGTAGCATCCAGTTTGCCTCGTTGATTTCCATATTGTTTTGGTTTTGCTTTTTTTGTTTTAAATTATTATTATAAATGTAATTTTGCTCTACATTTTAAGACACGTTATTTAAATCAGTGTCAAGTCTTATTAATCGTTTTACAATCATTTTTCCGGAGGAGCCCTTGACCTTCAGGGTACACGTGCAGACCAAACTGCTATCTGTAGATTTGTCAGTGGGCGTACTAAGAGCCTCACTTTCAGTGGACAAATTAAACTTTTTCCAACTTGTAAAAAGTGCAACTCCAGCGGGACTAGTCCTCACCATCTACTTGATTTCCTGGATTTCACCATGGAAGAGGTTCTTGAGAGACCTCTCCTTTTCCTTGATTTTTGGAAAACTCACGACCTCATGGATTTGGTATAGCTCCGCTATCCCAGCTGGAATTGGAAACAACACAATTATTTTTCTGTGCAAATTACATTAATATACTGTTACAAACAACAGTTAAAGAGATTCGTTAAATGATTTAGAACTGAACGATCAGCTTCATGCATAATGTGATGCATGCAAAAATTGTATTTAACATGTCCGTCGGTTCGGTAAGCGAATTATTAAATTACGTTTGTAAACTAACTAAATTTGCAATGGATATACTTTTAATTTTAGATGTAATTTTAAGAAAATAATTACTCATTTAAGCAAATAGATCTTAACGCAATCATAAGAGAAGTATTTTAATGTGGAAAATGGGGGCATTAGCGTAAGGAAACAATTATTTTTAGTACATATATAAGTGAAAAATTTCAGTTTTCCTGAAGAAAAAACTGTTTTATGCCATGTTTTATGCCTATTTTGTGCGATGCTATCATCGGCTTTGGAGAGCGGCTGCGAAGAGGGAGCTTAGCCTCTGGAGATCAAATAAATTGCTTCGTAAAAATAGCTTCAAACTCAAACTTATTTAAATTAATATTTTTCACATCTTCCATAAATTAATGATTTCTTTTTTTATAAGCAATTTATTCAACAAATTTTCATAAACTTAACGCACCATTGCTTCACTCATACTATATTATATTACTTATTCATGTTTACCGTAATTACATTTGATAACAAATATTTCAAAAACGCCCCGAAATAAATCTTCTCGCTGTGATACCGCAGATCCCCCAAAACATTCTAAAGTTGTTCCTCTGGATGGCACTCGAGAATTGATGCCTCCTTTCTCAACACAAGATAAACAAGAAAAGAATAATGAGCCCACCCCGTTTGATCGATGATTCCTATGTTCCTTTAGACAAATAAATACAAACAACATCCAAAGAGGGTGTGTGAACAAATGGATATGATATCGCTCCAACCAGTCTCCTTGGCCTTATACAACACATGACATTCTTGTATTACATTTAAGTTTGTTTTCGAACTCGAATAAATCTACTTTTCATTCAACGGAATTAAAATTAACGATATGCAGGGATCTCTGTACCCCGGGATCTCGGATAATTATTTTTTTTTTCCTCTTATGACTTTGACTTTTATCTGTAGTTGAGAGCAGTTGTAGAAAAATGATCATTCAAAAGCGAAAAATTATTTTGAAAAATTCGTTGCCAGAAACATTTGTTTTTATAAACGCAAAAGTTTGTAAAATGTAGAAAATATATTAGTGTGGTAATTTCTTTAAAGAGACTTTTCTTAGCAGTCCCAGATAAAAGTATTTTTTGTGTTGAAACATTTTAAATAATTTGAAATTTTATTTTTAACTCTTCTAATCGTTGATAGGACACCGATGTCCCTTCTATATCTTTTTTCTAACGCTCTAATTCCAAGCAAAAATATATTTTGGTAGTTTTAATTATAAAAAAGCAGACTAATAGTTACTAAAAAAATGTGTTAGAGTATTAGTTCTACTAAAATATAAAATAAAAAAAACGTAGTTTGAAAACTGTTTCCTCATGAATATATATTTAATATGAATATTCAAACGTTTATCACTAATTGATTTCTTAAATTGAAATTTCAATGATAAATAACTGTCTCTCTTAGATCTAAATAACTACAAATTTGAAATATTATTGTTTGGAAGTGAACCCTGTTTGAAGGATTATACTTTAACCACAGAAAAGGATACCTGCGTTTCATGCTGTATTTCAAAACCATGAATTATTAAAATGCTAAATATAATATTTTTCACTTATTTTGACCTAAATTAATACTTAATAAAAACCCTGCGTCAAAGGGCTAAACACTCTTCGGTGAATTTTATTGTTTCGTGCCGACGCAAAACATTTAGAGATGCGTAGTAGGAGATCTAGATCACCTTTAGAAAAATTAGTTTCCCCAGGTAAAATTACTGTTGGTGCGGGGTAACAAAAAGAAGGGAGGGGTAATTTATCCATGAATCTTCACTTCTAATTAGCGTGGACTGTAATATCGCTGGTAAGACCTAAAAATAGTAATTTTTCTGAATCTGGAAAATGGAATACGACAAGAGAGAGAGAGCTCCACCACAACCTTTCAAAAGCTTGTTTATTGCGACTCTGACTGTTGCAAAACGTTACTGTAAATGGCACTGGAGTAAAGATACAACAATTACTAAAAACATAAATTAATAGCGTTTACACCACCCTTGGATTTGAGAATGCTCTAGAATACGTTAGAAAATGAGTTCGCAAGTCTTTTGCAGGGACGTCGGATTCGGAATTTGGAATTTTAACAGCTATTCTAAGATGCTCATAAGGTTTTCAGTTAGTTTCAAGTAAGATGATAAAGCCAAACCAACACTGGGCACTCTCTGGTTGATGGTGTGATTACCGGAGCATATACAAATTATAATATTGCATAATATCTTTCTGCTGCATATACAAATTATGATATTGCATAATATCTTTCTGCCGCATATGCAAATTATGACATTGCATAATATCTTCCTGCTGCATATACTAATTAAGATATTGCGTAATATCTTTCTGCTGCATATACAAATTATGATATTGCTTAATATCTTCACACTGGCTCAGGGGATAGTTCGTTCGTCCTCTAATAATGGGAATCGAGTTTGAATTCCAGCATGGCTGATCAATACGAATCGTCATCCAGCTTGCGTCGAAAGCAGTGCTGACGTAAAATATCCTCAGTCGCAGACGAACCATATGTTAGAGTCCCCTTGCTACCAAGCTAACAGTGGGAGGTATTCGTGGTTTTCGCAGTAGGTATTAATGTCACGCAGATGCGAGTTAGTTCCACCAAAAAGTCCTCTGTGGTGGTAAAATTTCTCCCAATAATTGATCCAGGAGTTCCCTTGTCTTCTGAATTAGGGTCAAAATTACAAGGCAACGGAGTTGAACATTAATTGTCACAAACCCAAAAAATTGGATCGTCTGTTCAACGACGGCAATTAAATAAAATAAACAAACCTTTCTTGTTCGGGACGTGGTGGCTCAGGGGATAGATCACTTGCCTCCCAATGTGGTGATCCAGGTTCGAATCCCAACAATGGCTGATCAATACGAATTTCGCACCCGACTTGCACTGACCACAGTGCTGACATAAAATAAGAGTCAGGCGATGTCTTCCTCTCTATATGACGCAAATGTGGGTTGGTTACATCAAAAAATCTTCCACGAAAGCTAGTTTGTCCCAATGCTTGATCCAAGAGAATCCTTTTCTTGCTTGGGTTCAAAATTACTTGGCTACAGAGATGAATATTGATAGCAGTGAACCCATTATTCAAACGACTGTCTAACGCAGTTAATAAAGTAAATAAAATATCTTTCTTGCCGAAAATCTCAAAAGATAAATCCTGATAAGTTTTCTCTATTAATCACGTTATTTTTATATATTTTTTCAATTTTTTTAAAAATTATGATTAAAATAATTCTGAATAAATTAAACAAAGGATATATTACACACACAATTTCTCTAAATAATTAGAATAAAGTGTAATTATTAAATCAAGAAACTATTTGAAAATTAAAAATATCACTGCAAAAAATGTGGATTTCGAATTGTACAACAAGGGTTTACATGAGCCCTAACGTAAAATGTTGTAAGCAAATTAATGTGACAAGGCATAATATTTTTTTTCTCTGTGTTCCGATTTCAGTTTAAAAAATTTTTGACAAATGGCGCTCTATAATTATTGCATATAAAATGGAATATATTGTAACGAAAAAAATATTATTTATTGTTCCTTCCACTGTTTCCTTCAATGTATTTTGACGTTAAGAAAATCTTTTTACAAATTCGAAATATAATTGATGGGTTTTCGTAAAGTGTTTTTATTTATTGAAAGAACTTGAAAAATCATAAATTTTTCTTTAATTTACGAATTTTCTTCAATTCACGGGTTTCTTTAATTCACGAATCTACCACTATCAGCGCCATCTTATTAAAAGTTTTTGAGCTATAACCAGGAATTCTAGCAAAAAAAATTGTTTAACCCTGACACTTTTCCTGTTACAACTGTTTAATAAATCAACAGTCTTGTTTAAAATACCCTGCAGATTTAATAAAATATCTAATATGCAATAAGATTTACTATTTCGAAAACAAAAATCAAATTATTATTCTATCAATTCCATTGTATGTAATGCATTAGAAATATGCCATCGAGCATGAAATACTCTTTCTCGTATACTTAGCTTTATAGTTTATTTTCTGGTACATTACTTTTTGTTTCGTTCTGAAAACTAAGTAGCATTACATTTTATTGTAAAAACTTGTCTTGCTATATATGTTTACAGCTACAATTATTTACATTGCATTACTGAAATGTAATATTTTGTGCCATGTACGAATATATAAGCCATATTATAGAACCACAAAAATATTCTTTTCTAGAAAAATGATCTTACAGCAACAAATAGATTTTATTATATCGCCTAGGATTGCCATTTCTTATAAATTGATCAAAAAACACATTGTCTGGAAATGTATATTGATGATATTCAGTAAGATAAATGTGTTTTATAAACCGCGTATGAAATGCCGAATACTGTGAAATATATTTTCAGATATTTGAGTTAATTTATCATTGGTTATTTTAAGCCCAACAAAAAAATAAAATTTCTTTCCAGAAGGCTCTCAAAACATATGAATAGAATATTACCCTAGAATGCAAGAATTTTAATCTCTTTCTTTACTCAATTTAAGAAAAATTAATCTTATGTTGAAATTTGTAATTAATGCAATGTTCTGAAACTTTCAGGACTAATCCAAAACAATTATTTCACATTGATTTGTGTATTTGTAGGTATTTAAGTGGGATCTTTTGAGTTTTTTTTGTCAAATACTATTATTGTATTTACGGCCTTCTATCATATAAGACTAATAGGATTAGGCTACTAGAAGGAGTTTTCGGATAAGGGTTTCACCCGTTATCACGTGAACTAAACACTACAAAATTAAATTAAACAAAAATAAAAGTGTCAAGAAAACAGGCCTTCTATAATATATTATGATAAATATTTCTAACTATTTATTATAATTTATGTTTTGGTCCTTTTATCATGTTTTAAACTTTGAAACTTTCTTAATGTATAATTTTAACCATAACATAATTAAAGTTTTATATTTTGAGTATTATTTCACTTATTATAATTAATATATATTTCTTTTAATCATGTTTACGAACTAGAAGCTTTTTAAGAATATTGATGAATTAATACTCTAGAATGGAGAAGAATGTAAACTTTCTTCTTATATCTAAAGGATACTTTTATCTTATGTTTTGAACTAGAATAGAAACTTTTATCTTATATCCTAAGATTATATTTACTGGATATGGGGCATCCAATTCTATGATCACGGACAACATGGCTCCCGTCTATCGTTTTACGCGCTATTGTGCGACCACGATAAATATATTTAAGTTTTCAATAACATATTGACTAAAAGTATAAATTTCAACAATAAATTCACCATGAATAAATAAATTGTGTCCAATATTCTTCCGGTATTGAAAAATGTAGTAACCTGTATTAGGATATATAACGAATTTTTCGTTTTTTTCAAGTTTATAAAAAATTGCTTTAATCAAATTAAAAAATATCTAGGTTTTTAGAAATGAGCCTAAAATTTCATTTTTGAGTTTGGGGTCAAAAATTTAAACTTATAACTTTTTTTTCAGTAAAACTGCTATACAA
The DNA here is from genome assembly GCF_982258835.1 of Parasteatoda tepidariorum. Lineage (NCBI taxonomy): Eukaryota > Metazoa > Arthropoda > Arachnida > Araneae > Theridiidae > Parasteatoda > Parasteatoda tepidariorum. The sequence continues at coordinate 26,794,152 of NC_141755.1, forward strand.
ATTTTGTTTCCTAAGTTCAAAATTGTAAAATTTAAAATGTAAAATAACAGTAAAAATATGAATGAAACGTGACTTTTAGGACTCACGAAATTTTCATAATATCCAAACAAAGATTCGATTAAAAATTTAAAGTTAAGGCTGTCACAGTTTTTGGGGGACCAAAAGCTCACATTGCACACACATTTTAACTGTTATTTTACGCTCTAAACTTGATAACAGTAAAAATGTGAATGGAATGTAAGCTTTTGGTTCCCCAAAAACTATGTCAGCCTTAACTTTAAATTTTTAATTGAATCTATGTTAGGTTATTATGAACATTTCGTGAGACCTAAAAGTAATTTTTCATACACATTTTTACTGTTATTTTATGTTAGATTCCCATTTTTGATTTTTAAGTTATTTAATTTGTTACTTATGCTTTTAAAAAAGTAAATTTTATGTTTTTGAAAAAAAAGATAAAAAGGCCCATTCCGATCGATGACTTAAGTGTTTTTCAGACTTAAAACCTTTTTGAGAAATATGTGATTATGGCAGCAATTTCTATTTAAATTTCGAATGCAAAAAAAAATTATTTTTGCGATACAGGTTAATATTTATATACAATATGCAGTTTTTGCAACAAAAAAAACGTTAATAACAAATCTTCTTAATGTGGAATATTTAAACCAACAGTGTGCAAATACAATCTTTTGTAAGCAATTAGCAATCTTCGGTATTTAAAAATTAATACAAATCTAATTGAAATGTATACAAGTTCAAAACTATCACTCGTAGAAAATAGAACTTACGAAAGAAAATGTCTATTTAACTTCTGTAAAGTATCTTAAACTTAATCCAAAGCCATTTTGAGACATACTAAAAATTAATATTTAGAATACCGATAGTAAGCTCGTATGAACAAAAACAATCTTTTTAGAAAGAAATTTTTGACAATAATTCAAAAACTGATTAAATTTTTAACTGTTCATATATTGTAAATAAGCTCCACAGACAAAAAATATTCACACAAAAAAATTTCGTGAATCGCATCTTTTATCTGAAATAATACTAATGTTTTGGTGACGGTTTTAATTCCTTAATTTTTATTAGAGTACTGAAATAGCAACTAACATGAACCAGCATGTTTATTTTTAGCATTCCTGATATTCAGGGGTTGCCCTTCAGAAAACATCGTCATATGATGATGCTGATGCCTCATTTTCAAAATGACAACAGCAAAGTTTATCAGGTTATAAAAATGATTTGTTTTATAAGCACTTACACAACCTATTATATTATGATTAGCCTGCAAAACCACCTTACTCGAACCTGATTGAAAACCTTATTAACATTCTAAAAAAGCGGGTAAAATTCCAAAGTCAAAATCCCCCCCCCCAAAATTTTTGTATTTGCGCTATTGAATCCGTAATCGAAAACAGCTGAACCCATTTTCGGCCAAAGGTGCGTAAACTTCTTCTTCTTCCTTGTCAGCGCAACAGCCCCTTGCAGGCCTTGGCTGCCTCAACACTTGACAAACGCCAGTGCCTCCTATCCATGGCCACTGTCTTCCAATATCTAATCTTTACCAATTTCGTAAACCCTCCATTTCAATAAAAAAAAAATTTCATGAACACTGCAACGCATAATTTTCAATAACTTCATTTTCCTGCTATAGTCAAGGGTTCTTAAAATATCAATAAGATATTAATAATTCAAATGAAGTGAACACTTTCTGTTGAAAAATTTTTAAGCGATGCTAGTTTCTCTCTTTTTTTTTTTTTTACTTGAAACGATTATCAACAATTTTGACTTTTTGAAAATGTATAATTATTCCATTTGTTGTTTATACCAGTCATATGTTTTTATTAAGAATTAACGCAGCAAGCTCTGTAAATAAAATAAAAACGAAACAGATTTCATTTAAAAAAAACTAGTGCAAAATTAAATGTATTCGTCCATTGATTTGGCTAATGGTGCATATACTCACCTTTAAATTTCCAAAATAAAAGCTTATTTTTCAAGCATGAAACTTTTTTTGTGTGTCCGTAATTTTAATGAAAATAATACCACATTTTATAAAACTTTGTATGCTTGACCTAAAATGGATTAAACCGATTCCGACGTCTAACTCGTGAACTCATTTTCTAACAATTTCCTGAGCATTCTCAAATCCAGAGATGAAGTATAAATTCTTTTCGTAATTTTACTATAGCATTTATAAATTCTTTCCGTAATTTTACTTAAGGATAACTAATTTTTCAACTGGTGATATCTAGATCTTCTACTACACATCTCAAAACGTTTTGCGTCTGTACAAAACAAAACTCATCGAAGAGTGTTAAGCCCTTTGACGCCGAGTTTTTATTAAACATATTTTCCATACTTTTTTTCATTATTTTGTGTTAATTTAGATCAAAATAAGTGATAAATATTAGATTTAGCATTTTAATAATACATGATTTTGAAATACAGCATGAAACTCAGGCATCTTTTGCTTCGTTAATGGTAAAATCTTTCAAACACTGCTTATTTCCAATCAATAAATTTGAAAATTTGCGTTTGCAGTTATTTAGATCTAATAGAAACAGTTATTCGTCATTGAAATTTCTTTAATTTAAGAAATTAATTATTAATAAATTTTTGAACTTGAATGAACAAAAAAAATTTCCAACTATTTTTTTTTTAATTTTATATTTTAGTACAAATATAATTCTGATATTCTAACAGACTATAAACTATTAGACTGTTTCTTATAATTAAAAAATATCAATATATATATATATATATATATATATATATATATATATATATATATATATATATATATATATATATATATATATATATATATATATATATATATATATATATATATATAAATATCAATATCAATAAAAAATATCAATATATATATATATATATATATATATATATATATATATATATATATATATATATATATATATATATATATATATAAATATCAATATCAATAAAAAATATCAATATATATATATATATATATATATATATATAATAAAAAAATAAATGCAAGAAAACACTAAGAAAGTTAAGAAAAACAATAAGTATCATTTATTGCGCTTAAGCTGCTAGTAAACAGCACTCATTAGATAAGTTCAAAATGAAGAATAAAACAAAGAAAAATTATAGACATATGAAAAAAAGGGGGTGGGAAATAATAAGTAAAAAAATAACAAACAACATTTTATTAAAAAAAAAAAAAAAAAAAAAAAAAATGAATGAAATGTTAGTTAAAAAACCGGAAAAAAAAACGGAAAAAAAAGATATAATCTTTTCTTCAGCCCACACGATTATATCCGCAAAACAGAGTGCTTTCTGATATTGTATCAATAAAGCCAAAGCAAAATATATTAATACAATAGTGTGAGGAGCACTCAAAAATTTTTTTTATAAAATAACTACATAAAAATAGATCATAAAAAGTAAATATAACATGTAAAAACAGATAATAAAATAAAATAAAAAGAAAAAATAAAATAAAAAGAAAAAACATTAAAAAGGGGGGACTATAAAGCGAGTAGCAAAATCATAACAACTTACATGGACGGTTATTTTTCAAGAATGATTTAAAAATGTTTTCGCAGAAAGATTGCCAGATTACAAAATATGAAAACAAAAGATGAAAACAAAAGCGCAAATTGAGTGTAACAAAAGGGTTTTAAAGTGTCGTTCTTACTGCACTGCTGAAGTGATTTGTTATTCTGAGTTTTGATTTGTTAGTTACCAAGGATGGGCCCGAAATGGATGTGCGCAAGGTAATATTATACTGGATAATTTTAAAAATTGATCATAAATAGTTTCTGAAGATAGATGTTTATTTAAGAAGAAATATAAAATAGAAAAGAGAAACATAAATTGCCTGCTTTGCAAATAATTTTAGCCGCGGATTTGCACGATATGGATTAGCACATAGAAAAATTATTTAAATTATCAAAGAAAAAATTTTAATAGATAATTTTTATCTATTAAAATTTTTTCTTTGATAATTTAAATAATTTCCGTAATGATCGCCTTTAATTTAGAATCCTTGCAAAAATGAAATTTTAAAAAAATCATGCAATATAAGCAATCATAAATGAATTATTTTTAAATGCAATATACGAAAAACTATTATCAATCATTACTAAGGTCAGGAAAAGCAAGGAAGGGATTAAAGGGATCTAATTATTTGAATGGGAAGCTTTAAACCGGTTTTTAACGAGAGACAAACGCAATTCTTATCTCACAACATAAACTTCACCGCTTTTCTTGTTCTCAATGTGGATTGGTCAAAATTTAGGAGCGCCTTGAATTCTGTTTTATGCTTAAAACAAAAATAAACAAATATTAAGGGTGGTCTTTAAAGAACACTCTACATAAAGATTCCACTAAATTTTTCATATCAGTTACCTTGACCATATAGTATTAGAAATGAATAAAATTCAGTCGACACTTATAAAAAAAGTAGTAATTCTATAAAACAATTTCCGGGATCTGCAACAGTTTGTTTTTTGTTACTCTGCATAATGGGGGCACGTAAAAAATGCTATAAAGCATCATATCGGACAACAATAATATCAAATACGACTCCATAAAATGTAGAATCATAAAGAACCGTAAAATATTTATAGACTACCGACTTTTGTATTCACTAGTTTATGGATTCTTCTACAGCAGTTGATGGGGTAAAAATATCGATAAACTTCGCACTGCTTCTTTTATAAGTGAATTACAATGCAGAATTTTGAGTAAAACTGGGACAAGTTCTGTGCTGTGAATTTTACTTATTCACATTTCCTCCATGGAGGAGTCGGGGGGGGGGGATTCTGTAAACAAAATATTGCCGCCAAGCATGGCGCCTTTGCAATTAGCGAACAGCTCTTGAGAAGTTTTGTACCTCGAGAGAAAGATATAATGTGTCTTTTTAATTTTCTAACTTGGTGGTGAAAATTAAAAAAAAAAGAAAGTTCTTTTCTCTATTCTATTCTGATGAAATTGAATGAAGAAATTTATTGCGTAAAACTAGAGCTTTCGAGGGTATAAAAGTTTAGGAATTTAGTGCTTCTAAACAAGGGAAAGAAGTTTGCTCTAGTCTAATATTACATCGAAAATAGATTGCGAAGTGAATAAATATCTAGTTTTAATCTAATACTTATATTCATTTTACTCAATGGTTACACATAAGAGTGTAAAATTTAATTTTTTATTCCTATTTAAAATCTCTTTATTGTAAAATTTAATAAGTTTTTAATTCAGAAAAATTTTGATTCTAAATTAATAATGGCAAATTATTTTTAATGAAAATTTTTCGAATGATTTAAAATTTCTGTAAGTACTAATTATAAGCTTAGAAGAGGGCTACAAATACTGCTCGCTTCGCTCACAAACCTCCGATTTATACATAATCATTTATGTTTTGAACCATTAACTGGTTTTACATCAAAATTAAAAATTATTCAATTAAGAAATCCCAAGATTTTTTTTTCGACTGATCCAGATATAGTTTGACAGATTAAATTTCTAATTCTAGTGAGATAAAATATACTAAATTATATAATAAAAGCACTTCTGTAAAATCAAAATGTTGCTTACGTTAGCGGTTTTCTGTAAAAATTAATTTACTTTCTTAGAACTTGAAATAGACTTTATAAAAAATAAATCTATAAATATAATATATATTATAAATATTTTATAAAGAATGAATATAAAATGTCTAACTATAGATTAAATGTTGTGTGAACGAATGCGAAATGGATATCAAAACCTTAACACGAAATTTTATCGGCACGAATCCTAATTGTTTTTTTTAATATTTTTTCCCCCAATGCCCACCTGTGTTAACGTCCCTCAATTCAGGCAATTACAAGGCGATTTTGTTGGCCTGCCTTTCAGGGGCACTATATTAGGTGGGCCAACTTCGCTCCCACAATGAGGACAGATAGTACAGAGAAGGAAAGAACATTCATGCCTTGCTCGGGATTCGAACCCAGAACCTTTCTGATGCACGGACAGTACCCTGCCCCCTTCTTTTGGATATTGTAATGCTTGAATATAATTGGAAAAAATTCAATATTTTTTTTTTTACTTTGCTGATATTTTTAGGCTTATGACAATCAACCTATATGCCTTAGTACTGAAACAAATTATTGAATCATGTTGTATTTTCGTAAGCTTATTGCAATAAACCTTAAATTAGGCTGTGTTTGCCTTAAACCTACACTACTCTGGAGATATTGCAAACCAAAATTGGCGGCTGTTTTCAAAGGCCAAATTATTCGATTAGTCTGTGACCTAGATATTCTGATTATGGAAAAAAATGCTCTAGAGCAATTGAGGGAGAGTACATGGCCTTATTCATTAGATTAATGTTCAAATGTTAGAAGTTATGGGAAAATGAATAACATGTGACATTTCCTTTACTTTTTTTAATTCATATAAAGTGTCGTGCCAAAAAATATCTAAGAAAGCTCTAGATGTTTTTTTATTATTTATTTATTTTGTTTCATCTTAGCTTCCTCATCTTTAAGTTACAAAAACAAAAAGAAATATTGCCTAATTTTTAAATGTATCCTATTTATATGCCGTGAGGAGACAAATATTTTATTTCAAGAAAAGTAAACTCATAATTTCGAAAAATAGTTTAATAAGAGGCTTGACCATGGAATACCTGCAAGTGACGTAGTGTTGGTATCTCGATCCAGATTGGTTGTTTAAAAGGTGGCATTTGTTTACATTTGTAACAGCTCTTTCCATTCTATTTCGAGTAAGCAAAGACTGCCAAGTATCAATTCTCTTGCGTGACACATTCTATATTCTTTCACAAAGATTTCAATTATTTCGCTAGATATTTCTTACTTAACACGACGACAGGCATGAAGCTATGTAGAACTTAAATATGCATCGAATGCATAATTATGTTCTACATAGCTTATAATACATAGCTTTGAACTACTAATGCATCGAACTTGCCAGATACACGAAAATATATCACGCTTATAATAAAATAAATAAATAATAAATATAAGTTAAGTAAAAGACGCAGACGAGAAAGAATTTAATTTCAATATTCGGTGTGCGATACGGGGCTGTATTTAATTAACTTCACGTTAATTAACATTTTAACTTATGTGGTGAAATTTAGCTCAACTTTAACACGTCATTCTGCTTAGAAAAGATAAGCTGGGGTTGACATCTCAGGTGACATGTGTGGGTATCCGTGATCTTCTTCTTGAAGTGTAAATACCCCATTTTTTTTCTCTTCTGTTCGCGTTTTTCAATAAAGAAAGAGTCAATCGAGAAAGAATTATTTAATTCTTTTCAGTTACAGCAATAACAAAACAATTTTAATTGTTTTTTTATTGCTGTAACAATTTTAACAATTTTAATTGTTCTAAATAAAATCATAAAAGTTTTAGACTGTAAATTAAATTTTAAGACCATAAAAATGATCTTAAGAAGTTGAGTAGTTTAATTCCAATAATTTTTAAAAGTTTTCCCAAATATTTCGAACCTCAAAGCCAATATACGAAAAATAGTTCTTCTAGAAGAATTTTTGGATTGACTTTTATTTATCCAACTTTCATGGGAAATTTATTTTCCCTGGGGTGTGAGTATAGGAAAGAAGAGGATTGAATTTCACCAACCTATGATATGATATAGTGTTTTCACGGGAGGCAAAAAAAAAGTTATCGTTAACATTTGAAGGTCTGGAAAGGTCTTACTTACAAAAGTCTTGTATTAAAACAAAATATTATGAGTACAAAATTTCTTGTTCCTGCGGAATATTACAATTAATAAACCTTGAAGAACAGCTTCAAAAAAAGCATTGCTTTCTGGGAAACTTATTTTGATGGGTTATTTGATCCATTTGGACTTATTTGATCCATTTAAGAGAAACAACACGCCACTGCTGCCTTAGTTTGCTCTTTACTATTAAAGTCAGAATTATATGTATGATGGAATGCAATACTAAAGGAGTTAGAATATCTGTACTACATTCACTCAATTTTCCTCGGTATTATTCTTTTAAAAACTATATTTTCCTAATTCCCCATCTATTGTAATCATTTAAGCCTCGAAAATAACTGTCCTATTATATTCTTACTCGTGAATCCAAATCAGTAGCAAGCATTAAAAAAGAAAAGAAAAAAAAAAGCTTATAAATCTCTTATATCCCGGAAAGCGCATTGACAAAAATAGATATAAAAGGTAAAAAAAAAAAGTTAGTTTCGGTGTTACTGAAATGATCCCAAGAACAAAATTTAAAAAAAAAGGAATCCTTTTTTTTATATCATTCTCGAGAAAGTTGTTTCTTTTCTAATCATAACATTCTACATCCCCAGGTGTCAATTTCTTGATTGAACGGTAAAAAAAAAACGCACAAAAAAGGATAAATTTACTAGAAATCCCTAGTGCTCCAAAACTGAAGCAAAAATCCTTTTATTTAAAAGGTAATAAAGAGAGGGACATGTAGCTAAATAAAAACTGCTTTATATTCGAGGAAAATTGAGGATTTACTTAAATTTTTTGACTAAACTGTCTTTGTCAACGCTAAATTCTTGTCACTCACAATTTTTCCTTCATTGTACAGTAAGTAAACTCCATGCATTCTGTAACCATGAGGGATATTTAACATTTTAAGAGTAATGGAAAATGATATCCTGTGCTCTTCTAATGGGGTTGAAAAATCTGCGCATAAAGTAGATAAAAGGAGGAAAAATACGAGGATGCTAACGTTGTCTAAAGAAAAAATTATTGCTTAATTCGTCAGAAACGTTCTAAACCAGTAGGTAACCAAATATAATTTATAATTCCCTCATAAATTAGTGGAATTACTTTTACAATAATTATTTTAAGGTATTATTTTCTAATTTCACTCTTTATCAAGGGCAGATTCTATGAAGTGTTCGGTTGGTAGTGCAGCATTTTTAGTTGTAGCCTTTTCAGTTTAGTTGTAGACTTTTCAGTCTTTTTTAGTTCTCGTAAATAACTTTTCACAACTTACTGAAAACGAATTTTACTTTGTTTAGTTTTTTTTGTCGTATACCTGTTTTTAGGCAGTGGGGGTGCGATTGTTCCTGTTTTTCAGTGGCGCCATCTACGGCCAGGAATTCGACTTCTGCCACGCCATTCACACAACCACAACCCGTTTATAGGGCTGGTCACATTCACACACAAAGGAGAAAGGACATAGAACACAGAGAGAGAGAAAGAAACATTCATGCTTTGCCCGGGATTCGAACCCAGGACCTTTCTGGTGCAAGGACAATTCCCTGCCCCCTACACAGGCCCTACACAGGCCCCTACACAGGCCCCTACACAGGCCTGTCGCCATTTTGTTTAGTTACTTATCAATTATATAATATTAATTTAACAAATATATTTGTAAAAATACATATAAGTACTGCTTATCGTCAAACTTTCCCACAATTCTAAATTTAATAGTTTTTGATAATTTGCTATAGGTTCCAAAATGTTCATTTTTTTTTTAATTAAGTCATAACTTCTTAAACGGGATGCTTTTTTAGTGATTTTTAGTAGACTTGACGCTTATTATTTTTAATAAATAAGAATACAAAAAATGTTCGGCGTAAGTATGTTAAAAATAAATTCATGGAAAACAGCCAGCTCACGAGTCATTTAAACATGTGTCAAATTAAAAAATAATCATATTGAAATTAACTTTGAATATTATTAAAAAGGATGCTTATGTTTGTCATCTACTTGAGGTTTTAGAGAAAGCCAAAATAAGCTTACCGAAAACTAAAGAGCAACTATCAGAACAAGGAAATAGAAGGGTTAGAGAACATTACTGAAATACTTCAGTCAGCGTCATAGATTCATGTAAGCTTCAAACGGTAGTGATATTTGATCCACTTCTCAAAGACTGGGACAGATAGAAATATTTTCCACTATAAACTATTGCCCCGGTAAATGCGATCCGACTGTTTCCGTGTCCATGCCCGTTTCACAAAACATCAAAAAGCCCTCTGCAGCTACACAGGCAATCCATTTGACTCGTCGAAGTCACCCTCGCCATTTTCAACCGAACTCGCTATTCTAGGCAAGGAATGCGTCTCTTTGGTGCTGTTTATCTAAAATGAAATCATTTTATTCCAATGTCAAACTTATTGAGCGTGTAAGAGTGTTTCTTTTTTTACTTGTCTTTCTCCAAAAATTTGGAGATTTTAGGATAGACTAGGGCGTGAGGCTGTTCACGCATCTTTCTGCACAAATGCTCAATGGAATGATCGAACGTCGATATTGGATAAAAATGGCATTGGATTGTTGTTATTGTTGCATACAACCCATTCATAAAACTGAGAAATATTGGATATTTCCCTTCCTCAGTTCTTTTTTTTCATACAAATAGTCGATAGCAGTGGATTCCTAAACCAATGTTGTTTTTTTCCCCTAGAAATCAAGATCAATATTAAGATTAGCTAAAATAGTGACCTACTTTCTCGGAATTTTTTTCATTCATTTTTAAGATGAGGATAAATATTTATAATCCACATTTAGAATTTATTTTCGCGATTCTCCTTTACTGCATTTTTCCTAAATACTACTACATTTAATGGAAGGTAAGGCTTGATTAAATTGAGCCAAATGAGAATAGGAAGAAAGAGAACAGTATACTCATCCAAGTATTTGTACAACAACAGTACTGCAGTGTGTATTTGAGCAAGCTGATTGTTACCAGTGTCATGAATTAAACGGGGCTATTTTTCCCTCAAAAGTCTATTTTTCCTCAAGTGTCTGAATTTCCATAGCTCATTCTCTTCATTTTCTATTAAATGTCGGTAATAAGAACCAGGTATTTTTAAATTAATCGAAATTTCATAAGCTATTGACATTTGGTTAGAATGCTATGAACCATTATTCCGATGGTGGAAGAAATGGGGCCTTTTATCTCTTGTTAGGATGGTTTATGTACTGCTGCAGTATAAGCAGATTTTACAGAACGCATAAAGGAAACAACGATATTTTGGGCATTTTTTCAGATTTTGCTATATAATAGCTAAACGATGCATTGTACTTAATTTCGTATACACCAAAAATGAAAAGCTACTGAATTGTACAAAAATGAATTGCTATTTTTTTTAAAGTTTGCTCATTCATGAATTTTAAGCAGTATTACAATAAAGCCGGACAAAGTATTGGATGATTATGCGAAACGCCTGTATTTTATAACTACATTACTCTGCAGTTATACGTTGTGATTTACTATGTTATGATTACATAAGTATTTGTTGCAATAGTACTTCAAGAAATTTAAAAATTCCAACGTGCTCATTCTTTAGATAAGTTGTTAAATATAAAACAACAGATTTAAGAAATAATAAAAATAATTCTTAATAGACGCGAATTACTTATCAGAATTACTTTGTTTGAATTATTAAAATTCTTATATAATTACGTGATTCTTACATTGAAACATAAAATCTTAAATGGTTTAAATATTCCTTGCACAGCTTGTGAGTATGAATTTATTTTAAAGTCCTTAATTAGTTATCGCTAATTATGTTTATACTTTAAAACATGTAAATTAAAAAACTTATCTGTACTGGAAACAAGTGCATTTCTTCATTGTTCATCACTCATTGGAACTCAATAAATCTCAATAAAGAGGAAATATATACATTCATTTTGGGAAAATAATTCATCATAAATGAAAGATCGTCTGCAGAAATGTTGTTGCCATTTACACATTATTGAATCCTTTCAAAGTCTTTTCATAGAACATCAACGGGATACAAATTATAAGTAGTTGATATTTAAGAAGAGAAATCTTATGGGAACAAAGATTCAGCGGCGTTCTAGAACAAAAGGGATCCTTTTTACAATGTTATATACATCACATTGAAACTAGTAGAATTCGGTCTGAATGAATAAAATATATTTTGCAACATTTCATCTTTTCCATATAAGTGGTTCGAATATTTATCTTAAACACACATTGGTGTTTCGAATTTTATTTGGGTTTTTTTTTAATAAAATGTTACACATTTAAGTTTCCCTTGAACTAAATAGGTATAAGATAATCAGTTTTGTAGTTAAGACTATTTTTTTTATTATGCTTTGAATTCAATTTTTTATAATATAATTGTAGCATATACACTGTAAATTTATATTTATCATTCATAAAAGAATAAAATATTTATTAATTGGCACAGAATATAATGCGATTCTGAAAAGCAAAAAAAAAGCGTGTTTTCTTTAGATAAGCAATTTTTTTTTAATTCCAAAGTAACTTTTATTTGTATGCTTAGTTTCAGAAATACAAGGGAAAGAAAAAATTCTAAAAATAAACGATTGGCTATTTTCTTCACTATAACTTTGACCCGGTATTGGAAGGGTCAAAAAACTGAGTAGAGATGCGTTTAATCAAGGAAAATATGTTTTGTGACAGATTTCACTATTCATTAATTCGTTAAAACTTTCACGAAAGTGAATATTGGAAAATAATCTTCTCAAAAATGAAATTTGTAACCAAGAGTAGCGAACCAAAAAGTATATTCGAATAATTAGATTTACTTACTTAGATGTCAATCTTAATGGTTTAAGAGGCATAACCTAAATATGCTTATTAATTTGTGCCAACTAATAATTGAGGTATGCCCCCTGAACTACATGATGGTAAGGGAACTGATCTCATGCAAGTACAGTCCCTGGTTCGAATCCCACATCTCTCTTTTTCTCTATGAGTATATATAGTTAGGATGACGTTGATGTTAAAGTCCACGGAAAGGAAATCAACAATATCTTCCATTAAGTACCACGATAGCATATTGTTGTTCATAATACCTCCATATTTATTTTTGAAAAATAATAATGTGCACGGGGAAATAAAATAAGGCGTATTTTCGACGAAAGTATTGGTGATCGAGTGGTGACTGACAAATATTTTTTATAAACCGCGTCTTGTTATAGTTAGTAACCCTGTGACAAGTGGCCAACATTAATTGTGTCCTATAGGTTGGATCAATCTGGAAAATATGATCCCCATAGTTTAATCAAGAGAGTAATCAATTGTTTCTTAATCTCAATTTTGATTCAAAAGCTTAAATGTTAAAATTTAAGGCTTTTCAAAACAAAAAGTTATTTCTAAATCTATTTATTACTCGCTTATAATATCCATTCTTCGTACTGGGTAAGAAAAAATTAGTAAATAATCATTAAATCAGTGCTGAATAAGATACGAAACTATGCACAAAACTGGACGACCCATATAGAAACAATTAATAAATCTGGAGTAATTTCTTTTTCTTAGATAATATTCTCCCTTCCTGATGCTTTTACGATATTAGATTAAGCAAAATGCGATTTTTAATAATCCCTGCAATCAAAATAAAGCCTAACTGTATTCTCTATTAGGAGAGCAACTCACGATAATCAAAATTTACCAGATTCCAGCAAATTTTTCCGCTATTTGTCCCTTTCTGGACGCCGTAAAAAATTTCTTTCAACAGTATATTAAAACTGCACAGTATTGTTGCAATTTTGATAGGTATCAATTATACTAATATAATATTTTGTATCTATATTAGTATAGTTAACTTATCATTATACCAATTAACATAATACCAGTAGCGTCTATTACAAAAATTAATGTATCATCATTGGCGTAATAGTATTTTTCACGTTTCTCCTGAGCGAATTAGTAGCCTTTCTTCATTAATTTTACTTTTCAATACACAATTTATTTTTTATTTCATTTACAATTGATTTTAAATTATTTGATTTCATAGAAACACGCTTTAAAGGCATAGATGTAACCAGAATAAATGCATATCCTCAGATAATTTTAGAAATACTAATTTGATGACGTACGCACTCTGTCTATGTTACCACGTTCATGTTGATCATTGAATTTATCTGATATTACGAATAAAAATAACTAAAGAACACGCAATGGACCCTTTTTTTTTAAATAAATGAAAGATACTACTTTAAGAATAAAAAATCACTGACATTATCTTTAAAAAATTAGAAGAAGAAAAACAGAATAGCCTGCAGTTGAAAGTTATCAATAGCGAGTTCTGAACCAATGAGGAAATTCAATTTTTTAAACGTCCCTTTCGAACGATCAAATAGAAATTTTTGAACTATGTTTAGGATTAAGGGGTGAAATGAGCTTGAGTTATAACAGGAACATACATGGAGAAAAAGTCTTCATTTCAATGTTATAGAAAATGTTTTGATTTTTAATATTAAACTAAAGAAAGTGGTTAAAATTTTTTTAAAGGAATTTTTCAAAAAAGTTATTATATATATATATATATATATATATATATATATATATATATATATATATATATATATATATATATATATATATATATATATATATATATACAGCAAAATAAATACAAGCAAACACGAAGAAAATTAAGAAAAACAATTAGTTTCATTTATTGCGCATAAGCTGCAAGTAAACAGAACTCATAAGATATGTTCAAAATGAAGATAAAACGAAGGAAAATTACAGACATATGAATGTAAAGAAAAATAATAATAAAAAAATAACAAACAACTGGGGGAAAAAAGGAAAAAAAAATTTTAAAAAATCCGAAAAATAGAAGATACAATCTTTTATCTTCATTTTGAACTTCATATATATATATATATATATATATATATATATATATATATATATATATATATATATATATATATATATATATATATATATATATATATATATATATATATATATATATATATATATATATATATATATATATATATATATATATATATATGTATATGTATATGTATATATATATGTATATATATATATATATATATATATATATATATGTATATGTATATATATATGTATATATATATATATATATATATATATATATATGTATATGTATATATATATGTATATATATATATATATATATATATATATATATATATATATATATATATATATATATATATATATATATATATATATATATGTATATATATATATAAATATATATATATATATATATATATATAGGGATACATATATATATAGGGATAAAAGTATTAATAAATACTTTTGTATTAATAAAAGAATTAAAACTCTTTCGGTTTCATAAAATGTCTTTGTTAAAGAGTGTTAAAGAGTAAGAGTAGAGACATTCTATTTGGGGAATTCAAGGCTGAAAACATGCCATTGAATAATAATTAGATTTATATTTCAAAGGAGGAGTTATTTTTAGAATCTTGTTCCTTTTTCACTTCCATATTAGGAAGCATTAAATGATTTTCCATAGTGCGTAGAGTTACATAGGCATGTACGACTGGAACCTAATTACTCCAATCTCTGTACTATTTAATGCAAGAGCGAAGGTTTTCGCACGTCTATTGCTGAATAACGTGTTCCAATAAACATCTGCCGGAACCATCCGTAGTTTCGTTCACACCCCCTCCTTTGCAGGAGTGGGGATGTGAACTGTTATAACCACCAGCATACCTGTTAATAAACCTTTTGATAACTTATTATGGCTTACTACTACTCTTATATATATATATATATATATATATATATATATATATATATATATATATATATATATATATATATATATATATATATATATATATATATATATATATATATATATATATATATATAATCCATACTTAATTAAATTGATTCAACTTAAATTTTAATTTACTGTGCAACTTAATAGAGAAAGTAAACATCTTTTTTTAGATATATTTTTTAACTTAATAACAGCAATTATTTTGGAAGAACAAACTAAAATTCAAAAATAAATTGCTTGGAATGGGTAAACTTCATAAACGACAAAAACACTCTTTCATTGTATCATTTACTTTTTCCTTTTAGCTATAATGATTGCCCTGAAGAAAAAAAATAAAGCTTTAAAGTTTAAATTCCAGTTTTTCGTATTTTTTCCCAAACCTAATCAAAAGTATCATTCGGACAAATACTCCATCATTAAAAAAAATACTCTAAAAAAATACTCAAAAATGAAAACGGTGATGATAACAAAGCCATTAAAGCCTATTGTTCTAAAACGAGCAGTTCCAAGTTCAAAAAGAGATTGTTGAAAGAGGATTATCGTTATCTTGCTAAAGGGGCATCCGACTGATCTAATTACGGGAAACAAAGTGGATCGACAGCTGACACCGAACCACTCCAGAAAAACTACTTAATGTCTTTGTTACCCTTGTACAGGAGGGAGAACCTGTCTTTCATGCCAAATATTTTTTTTTTTCCTTATCCCATAAAAGGAGATTCCCTACATCACTACATCATTTGCATTTAACGGATGCAAGCACAGTTTTCACACTTTCTTAGGGGGGAAAAAGAACAACGGAATATTGCTTTGTTTTATCTTGGATAAAAAAAGAAATAAAAGATCGAATTTTTACTAAAAACACTTTTTGGCGATGAGAATAAAAATAAAAAGTTTTGTTGTAGAAAATACCGTCCGAAAATGCATATTAGCATTTCCTCAGATGTTATCTTGGCGATTTATTTTCCTTTCGAAAAAATTCGAATTTACCCAGGCATGCGTTTGCCCTTTCTATCCTACCATTGCTTTGTAATTATCAAATGTATAAGTGACTCAATGGATAAAGCACTCATCTCACCTTCCAATGAGGTGGCAGAGGTTCGAATCTCAGTGTTGGCTGGTCGATACGAAATCTGTTCCGGCTCACACCGACGACGATCCTGATATAAAATATCCTCAATGATAAATGGATCATTTAGAATCTCCTTGGGGGCTGGCTAACCCTGGGAGGTTTACGTTGCTTTCTTTTCCAGTTCCGTTCGTAGTTTCATCAAATAAAACATCCACAAAGGCTAGTTTGCCCTATGTTTGATCCATGAATTACATTGTCCTTTGTGTTGGGTTCGAAATTACATGGCCACGGAATTGAACATTGATAGTCGCAAAATAAGAATTGGATCGGTTGTTAAACGCCGGTTATAAAATAAAATAAAATAAAAAATAAAAAATTGAAATTAAAAATAAAATAAAATAAAATCTTTTAGGAGATATCCTTTTTCATGCAAATACAAATTATGTCAACGTTATACTTAGTTTCTTTTTTTTTTTTCTATTGTGTCTGATATATTTTCTACTTCCATCTGATTATGGATTATGTCACATTTAGTAATATTACCGTTACTTTTTATCTCAATTTTTACTCAGTATAGCCGTGTTGCGCTCTTGAACCATTAAACTTTTGCGGCTGTACTTTGTTAACTAACAAACTAACTAAACAAAGTTTTCAAGATAAAATGTAGGTGTCGGTGATAGCGTCAGAAATACTATAGCAATTGCAGCGACACCCATTAGAGTAATAAATTAAGGTAAAAAGTGTACCTCGTATATTGTGTATAACTAATTAACTGGTGCGCATGAAACCATTTAAAGTGAATGTAAAATCAAGTGAAAACGGATGCGTTCAGAACAGATCAATGCGCAGTAGTATAATTTTCAATAGTAAAAGTGATTCTCGAAAAGCTTCTGACATCTAATAATCGCTATGTATGATGAACGCTGTCTTGGAGAAACGTATAAGAAGAGAAAAAAATGGTGAAAAAGTTTTCGCGAGGGACGTACAAATATATCAATATCACATCTGCCAAGACTCAGGGTTAAAAAATATCAGAATCTACAATGAATGTATTGGTACTTTTAACAAAATGATTAATAGTTATTAAATTGTTGTGAATTGTGACTAGAGTGCAACACTTTGTGTAAAAGGTGAAATTGCTTTCTATCGCTCTACTCTTTGCTCTATTTTGAACTCATCCATCTTAACATAACTTTACATTAACTTTAAATGCTCTCATGCTAATTTGTTGAATAATTATACGCAGTCTGTTGTGCACTTTTATTATTTTTCTTTATAACTCTAAATAGTAGCGCTGCTATCTTCTACAGTATTTCTGACATCATTACACGTGTCCACTTTTTTTTGCAACCATTAAAGTACCTTAATTTTTGCTGAATATATTTTCCTGTGAAAATATAAAACATAAAATCGTGATGTATATTAAATTGAGGTTGTATTTTTTTCTCTCCTCACTGGTGAAATTTTTTTTGTAAGTAATACAATGAAACTGTGCATCTTAAAATTCATTTGTTTCGCGTAATTAATATTTTTTTCTGTTTCATTATTCTTGATATACGCATGACATGCTTGAAAAAAATTTCATCTTCGGGCGAAGTTTTAGACTAGAAATTTTGAAAACTGAAAACACGGTTTTAGTTGAAAAACAATTCCTTTTCATTTTAATATAAATGAATAAAAGGGAAGGAAACGAACTGTTGTTTATGATTCTTTTTTCCACACTTTTTTTTATATTCTTTCTCCTGTCACCTAAAAAAGAAGTTGATCCAAAAAACGGGAAAACAGGAAATAGTTTTCTGAAGGAGACATTGCCAGAGGCTATAAAAAGGTTTATTTCCGAAAAAGATCTTTTTCTGATGTTGATTGAGCTTTATATTTGCTAACCATACAGCAAGATAGTTAAACTTGTAATTTCTTACTTTATATCTTTTACAAATAAAAATAGCCCTTGAAACTTAACATTTTAGAAATGCGAAACATGGAATTTATTTTTAGACATGTTTTCTTTTCGATTCTAAGTGCGTAACATTTTGCAGTAAATTTATTATTTATGATTCATTAGAAATCATTGATAAATTTTTATTAACTTGCATAAAATGAAAGCCTTTTTATCTTAGTATAGTTTTGCATGAGAGAATATTTCTTTATTTGAACCCATAAAATATATTCTACGATTTGCAGTATGCGAAAGAAACAAATATCCTGAATAGTTTTTTGACTTATGCTCAGATTATATCTAGTACACAATGTTAAGGTTTGCCCGTTAGTTTGACTAAACTGTTAGAACCATAATTGCCATATAAACCATAATATACGGTTACTACCCAGCTCCCTATTTTTAGAGTCATGAAACCGAATTCGTGATCGAAAAAAAAAAATATATTTATTCAGAGAAAGTAGGTTGTGTGCCTGATTTCATAACTTAAAATATCGTCTACGCTAATTAATTGCCATATTTAAAGTTAGACTTATAAAAAGTAAACTTATAAAACTGTTAAAATTGTGCATTAAAACTAGATCATTAGAGCAAAAGTTATTCAGGGTAAAAATTGCAAAAGCTAAAACATAATTTGGCAGTTCTATAGTAATTTTTAAATAATTATTGAAAATGGTCACAAAACTGTTATCTCAAGCTATTTTATTTCAATCTACGTTAGATTTAAATCTCTTTTTTTTTATTCTGGTCTAAAGAAAAAAAATTAAACATTAGAACAAAAAGTTTACGCCTTACACTTACAAACTAGTCAGGGAAGAATTAAAATAGATAGTTTAACAGTTCATAGTTGCTAACCTGGAAATCTTAACTCCTTACAATAATTAAAATGCAATAGAAATTACAATTGGATACCTGCAAGTGATGTCATCGTAGGTATATCTAGAGACCCTGAATTAGAATCGCTATAGAAGGGCCTTAGGTAAATCATGACATTTATAGTTTCGGAAACCAATTTGTTTGCACACTCTCACGTGACGTCCTTTACTGGGGTCCAATAAAGTTCGGTATGGTTCGGTATAACCACTCTTTTTCTAGAGTTGTACCCATTCAAGTACCCAGTTAAGCTAAGCTTAATTTGTTGCATTTTGTCGTACTTGTAGCAGCTTATTTACATCTCACTATAGCTGCACAAAAAGGGCTATTCACGACGATCTGAGAAACACCTTTGGAGATGATACGAAGACATGCCAACCGAATGTTGGTCCTTTGCAGAGGAGGTGGCACCCCTCTCTTCGGTAGCCCGACGACCTCCGCGCGAAGTTGAGCACTTAACATTAGAACAGTTAAACGAGGACCAATACCGCACACCTGCGGTCCCTTCACAGACTGATCAAAATGGTCCCCCACTCACACACTGACCGAAAATCAATGTAAATCAAATATAAAGTGAATTTACTATTACTTCAAATATTCAAGAAAAATCCACCGTCAAGTTGGTAGGTATGATTAGTCCATAAGGGAAACTTGCTGTGCCAGTCAAAACAAACTTTGCTTTGAGATAATAATCGTTAAATACGGGGTAAATCAAAATGCATATAGTAATTACAAACTGCTATAACTATTTAACGAAAAATAATTTATTGATAAAATTTTCACAAAATATAGAGTTAACTTTAAAATTTTGTATAAATGCGTCACGGATTTTCTATGTGACTTTTCTTGGTCACACTGACAACATGTAGGCAGTAGTCCATTTCACGCCATACATTATGAAGCATTTGCGCAGTCACCGACGCAAGCGCATTACAAATGTGTTCTTCGAGTTCTTCAATTGTTACTTTTCCCTTTGCACAAACACCCCGTTTCTTCAAACATCCTACGCCAAGGACCAGGATAGCCGGGTTGGTAGGGCTTTGGACCCATGTCCAAGAGTTAGTGGGTTCGATCCCCACCGGCTGAAGATTCCTCGTGTAGTAAATGGTGACTGATGCACGTTACATGGTGCACGTTACGTCGAGTCACAAAGTCCTCTATGTTCCCATAACAAATCATACCTCTTGGGGTACTGATTCAGTAGTTTCTTGTCGTGTGGATTGGTTCAAAAATACAAGGCTACGGATTAGCCTTGTTTATTAGTAGTCGTAAACCCAAAATTGGGTTGGCAGTTCAAAGACGGATATAAAATATAAAAAAGCATCGTATGCCATCTCAGGACTCGCCATTTTCACTAATGAACTTGCGCATGCGCAGAATACCACTTCACTGCGCCTGCACCTTACGTAAAGAAATTTAGAAGTTCTATCTACATTCTATGTAAATTATTTTTCATTAAATTGTTATAGCTGTTGTAATCGCCATATTCTTTTTGAATTACCCTGTATTTTCGGTATGGTTTAACATATAAACATTTCTTTTTTTAACATTTTCATAGGGATTCATTTCTGGGGAACATTTTAAACACTGCAAAAGTAAAAATCGACTTTTAGATTTTTTTTTAAAACTAGCGTTCCATCTAATCGTATGGTGACCGGGTATGGAAGAATAGTCCCAATGCGGTAAGAGGCGACTAAAATGGATACCCTGCATCCGGGGGTGTAGCCGGGCACCCTGCCTCTGGGGATTATAACAGGGGACTGATCCTAGAGGTTGAGGATTAAACACAAGACTAAGGACCTCATCTCGTAAAAAACTACTAGTTTCGGATGCCACACAAGATAAATCTGGAAGGATTCAAATCGACGACTCGGAACGAAAAAAAGCTAATGATAATTTTAGATTGAAACTTATCGCCGGAGAAATTGGTGGCAGTAGCTTAACAACTAATGAAATACAAAATAAAAATTGCTGCGCTGCAAAGAATCAGGAAGAAGTATGGAGCTATAAGAAAAATATAATTTAATCTTTATTACAGTATGCATTTTACCATAGACCAAAGAGACAGGTCTTTTTCCCAGTTAATGACAGAATATGCAATGTTAGATGCTTCTGTAATATAAAGAAAGGATGTTTCTGTAATATAATTCTCCCTAACATTTATGTTTCTTCTACTAACTGTACAAATGAATCAATGAAAGAACAGTTTTATGATGAAGTTCAGATAACTGTAGACTCAAGCAACAGAGGAGATTGCGTTATTATTCTTGAGGATATGAACGCTCAAATCGGCCAAGAACATATCTATAGAGATGATCCTCCTACATAACATTCCTCCATCCCGCGGTGACATGCGATTGCGAGATTTGGACTTTTACACAAGAAGATATGAATAATTTATTAAAATTTGAAAGAAAACTACTTGTCCCAATGCTGCTGACTAATAATTATCGGAGAATAAGAACTAATATTGAACTGAAAGCTCCTATCAAGCATAGAAACATTGTAAAGTTCATCAAAGCACAGAGACTTTCATGGCTTGGACACATTGAGAGATCACCTGACAACCGAGCTGTAAAGATGTTGCATTGGAAGCCCATGGGCAATAGGTCAATAGGCAGATGATGGAAAAGACGGTTGGAGGATTTCGTGGATGATTTAAAAACTTCAAAGATCTCCAACTGGAAGATCAGGGCCGAGCTGTCTGGAGAAACATTGTGGGGCAAGCTATCACTCGTCTTGGGCTGTGGTGCAATAAAGAAGAATTGTTTCTTTTTTGATTTTAGTGCTGCATGCTCTTTTAAAAAGCTAAAAATGTTTTTTCGGTATAGTTAATAAAAACCCGCTTTTGTTCTGAAATCCAATAAGGAATCAAACATTGTGATCTTTAGTAATTAGGCATAGTAATTGGAAATTACTTTGGAATTCTGACATAGTAATTTCCAATTGGAATAGTAATTAGTAATTGGAATTGGGTAGTAATTGGAATTCTGACATAGTAATTGGAAAGAAAATTAAATTCTCTGCCAATGAAGAATAAATTCCATAATTATTTATCAAAGGGTAGACGATCACTATTAATTAAATGCGTCCAAATTCTTATAAACATAAAGAGAAAGCTTGAAGATCCTTAGATATAGGATAAAATCCCATCCATAGTTATAAAAATATCATTGGAGTACAGTAACCAATGGAAATATTATTAACTAATTTAAAGTTTATAAGCACAGGGGCTAGTCCTGTTAAATCGTAATCATAATAAAGTTCTAAAATCTAAATAAATATATATATTTTTTGATTTTTATAATTCAAAGTAAAATCATTATAATATGCAAAATAAATTTCCATGCTCAAAAATGATCACAAAATATTCAATCACAAACTTTATTTCGAGACGAAAATAAAATAATGTTAAACGGGCTCATTTAACAATTATAGCACAAGCACCGTAAGTTACTAAATTGCTCCAAAACAGAAACAGTTTTTCGTATGATAAAGAAAAACATAAGATCCCAGATGGAAAATCCGAGATACCCAATAGGAAAAATCTTGAATCACTCGTAATCTAAATTTAAAAAAATAATAATAATAAATCTCTGATTCTTGGAACTCAAAGTAATTACAGTAACCAAAGTAATTTCCCTGCTCAAAAATGATCACAAAATATTCAAAAACAAACTTCATTTTGAGACGAAAATGAAACAAAATAACGTTAAAGAGTTCCTTTAACAATTATGAAAATAAAAATAAAAAATAATTATAAAATTGTCGTACCAAACGTAAAAGGAAACCGTACTCTGAATTAGTAATTTCTTGACTTATAAAAAATATTTATACAAAAAAATTTAATTACAGATTATATCGTTTTCATGTATTTTTGTAAGAAACGAAAACAAAAGCCCACCCGATTTTTTTACACCTCAAAAATTCCTCAGTTAACGCCTTAATTAAGCAACAAATTAAGAGAATAATTTTAAGCCTAGAAGGCTAAAATGCAATTTGAACAAACAAGAACAAAGGAAGAAAAAATACTTAAAATGGCGGTTGGGTACTATTTCCAGTTTTAATTACTTAAATCTTACTTTTCAAATGACAAATTGTTCTGGAAAAGATTTAAGCCTTAAAATAAGTGAGTGTTGAAAAGAAAAAGAAATCTTAGCCAAAAGTAATGACCGAATCGGGAGATAAATAAGTGTCACCTTTGAGATAATGCTGAATACCATTAACTTTTACAAATGATCCAGTAATGCCATTAACAATGAATAATGTTAGTCTAAGCTTCTAAGCTCAAACTTAATTTATTCCCAAAATACAAAACACTTTTAAGTATCTGAAAAAAAATGGATTAATTTTTTTTAACCAAGAAGAAAACAGAATTTTTCTTATTTATATTACTTTTCGTTCGAGACTCTTTAATAGTTTAAATATATAAGGTTTTAAATTTTGTAGATATTAATCGAGTATTAAAACAAAAAGTCCCATTGAATGAAATATTAGTTGTTTTATAAATAAAGATTTTTTTGTCGTTATTTTGCAGTTAATGATATAAATATAAAAAATTGCACAGTGAGTAATAAAATTTAAGACTGAAATATCTTTTAAAATTGAGGAATGAATCAAATATATAATCGTATAAATCATTTTTATGATTTAAAAATATCTCATTAAAGGTTTCATAAAAAGTGATAAATAGGACAGTAAATTTTTAGACGAAGATTAAAAAACGTTGTTTGTTTACTCACTGAAACCTCGATAATATTTTTTATGATATAGTATACAATAGTTTTTTTTTCAATACTTTTCTTTTAATTTTTTTGTAAATCATATGGATACAGAACAATATCAATTCATGATTTTCTGTAAATTACAACTACGGTTTCTTTTCTTTTCAAATCAAAAAGTGTAATTAATTTTTCAACTAGTCCACTTTAGTCAAGCTTAAAACTTAAAAGGAAGATAGCCTTTACAGCATTCGTTTTTATTATTGAATACTACAAATACCTTTTGGTGGTAAAGATTAACTTTGATTAATTAGACTGATAATTCACTTTAATCAAGATTAAAACTTAAAGGGAAGATAGCCTTTACAGCATTCGTTTTTATTATTGAATACTACAAATACCTTTCGGTGGTAAAGATTAACTTTGATTAATTAGACTGATAATTCACTTTAATCAAGCTTAAAATTTAAGCAAAGGGTAGCTAACCTTTAGAGCAGTCATTTTTTATAATTATTATACTAGTACTACAAATACTTTTGGTGGTATGTTCAATGAAACTTAACATTTATGTTACCAAACCAAAGTCCGTAGGCGTCACGTTATATTCAATGTGCATTTTATCTGTGGGCCACTTCTGTTGCAAATTAATTTTACTTTAAATATCATTAAAATATTTGCATTATGAAACATTTTTCTACAGAAACACATTAATTAGGTTTCGATTAATGTAGAAAAATTTTCTGCGCAAAAAGAAAGGACCAGAGATAAACTTAGAGCATCTCAACTTCAGATATCAATCCTAGAAGAGAAAGCCTTCACACGGATCAATTTAGTAATCTGACGTAACCAGCATGAATTGCGCAGTGGGGAAAAATAAGAAATAGGTGTCACAACGCTTGAACTACTAACCAGGCACTGGGGGAAAAGTTCGTTCCGACTACTAAAGGTTTGGATTACTCGTTTCTGGTATCCTGTGCGAAGGCCTTCGTTCTCTCTCCTATGAGGAGAGAAAAAGAAGAACCCATTCCAAAATCCTCTCCAGAAATAACCCATTTTGTAGTTCCTTTTTCTAATAAATTCATCTGAAAACAAAGCAACATTTAAAAACAGATTTTGAAACGTAATCAATTGCACTTAACACTGCAAATTAACAGCGATATAAAAATTTACTAAAACTTAGATCTGTGGGGGTATGCTACCAACCGACAATGACAACCGTTATTTATCAAAAGGTACGCGACAAAGATAAAATTGTGGCTACACCACTATTTTAGCTGTGATAAGAATTCGATGAATTGATACCACTAGTTGATTCATTGCTATTTTGCAAGAAGCCGGAGGAGATATATTAAGATCACGGTTGTTGGCGTGATCGCTCATGTGTAGCAATTTGCAGTTGAGTGTGTACAGTCCCCCGTAGTGTGTGATCGAGACTGAACAGCACCTCCTAGTAGAGAAAGCCTCACAGCCCGGAGCAATTTAGTAGTACGACATAACTACATAAACTGCGCAGTGGATGAAAATAAGAAAGAGGTCACAACTTTCTGACTACTAAGCTGCGCAGTGGGGGTTTTAACGAAAGATGTCAATACGTTTGGACTACTAAGGAATCGAATTTCTTGTATATGGTAACTTGTGCTGAGGTCTTCTCCCTTATAAGAGGTATTGGACAGAGTAACAACAGTGTGAGAAGGACAATGTCGCAGTTATGAATAGAAAGTCAACTGTTTACTGTGTCTCATCCATTCAACTAGGCGAAGTGAGCGTTTCTGTAGAGGTAGGCGTGTTCAGGTCACGTCCGAGTCTCCACTTGTAGGGTGTAGGTCACCAACCCATGTCAACCGTCATCTATCAAAAGGTAACTCTTAACAGAATCTAGTTAACGTGCCTTAAATACTAGTGAAAGGGAATTGAATAGTTGTAGTGGTAGTTACGCTACATATTTTTCCCTTAATAATAAACTGCAAATCAGATCCTTAGATTAACATTCACTTGACTTCATTTGAAAATTAATTCATATTAATGCACACTCCTCCCAATGACTTTCGAAAATTGCATTATTCTTACTTCAGTTTCGTCCTGAACTATCTAGAATAAGTTTTCAAATATCTTAAATGGAACCCATAATTTGTTTCCCGTTTTAATCACACATCTGCGTTGTAATTAAAATTCAATCTAGAGTTGTAATTCAAATTATAGCATTGTTTTCGACCATTTAAATGCATTTTATACAAATTCAGAATTCGTACTACGTGCCATAATATTCATCTTATTTTAATCAAATTTTGACCTGTTGTTATCCATTCTATACGTTGGAATTCAATTGACGAAATTTGAAGACAATGATCAGAGACAAATTTTTGGAAGTTTGTTTTGATATTTCAATTCGGACATTATTATAAAAGCAATATTGTAATAAGCTGCATTTTTACTTAACTTTGTTATGCTTTGGGGGTGTTTTGAACATTTCTGTTTAAAATACCCCAAAGCATAAGTAATGCAATCACACTATTTACCATACAAATATCCAAATAAACAGTCTCGATTTTAAAATCTTTGAGAGACATATTCTCTATTTCTTTTTCTTCCCTTATTCACATCTACAGCTTATCGTTGTTTTAAAATAAATGCCTCCAATATTGCTTAATTTGTATGCAAAAAAATGAAAGAATTTTAGTAGATTTTGATTTTTTTGTCAAAATAATGTAAAATTGCAAATAACCAATTTTTTAAAATTTCCGACCTATAATCTTAAGCTATTTAATCATCAGATTGAGTTATCGAGTTTTGATTTGAACAGAATAGACCATATTTTCTGACACAATTAGATGTAAAATATTATTTTCATGTAAAAAAAAACATTCTAGGAGCATATCTTTATTGCAGAAAAATATAATGCCTTATTTTATTACTGTAGACTTGAGGATTACTGTAGACTTCAATGTTTTTAGAGCGTGCCCAAAAATATAACTGCTCAGACACAGTCATCACTTATGCATTATTCAAAATGTCTAGCTCTTTTATTGGACAAATTTCTCTCTGAACAGCTCCTCTTTTTCAAGTTATAGACTTACTAATATCTACGACTATTTTGAGAATTAATAACAACATACTTTTGATGCATTTGATTCTTTCTTTCTCAGGTAATATGAAACCCAACGACAACGTTTTGCACGCAAGCTGAAGTGTCCACCAGCCATGCTTCACAGATTCCCGCTTCTAAGGTTCTATGATATCAACAACCATCTTTAGTCAAAAGAGAAATGTACTTCGGTGGAGAGGTCCCCCCTTCCATCATCTCTGGAATATTCACACATCAGAAAACCAGAACATTCCAATACAAACAGAACGATTGGCCTTCTCTCAACTCTAAAAACGATCCGGTGGATATTGCTTTTCAACCTTTGGATATAACGATTTTCACAACCAATAACACGTCTGAAGATGATCCAGAGTCTTTTGACAGCCAACTCAATTTCTTAGACATCAACATCACAGCGGAGTTCTGGAGAGAAGGATATGATTCAAATCTAACTTGTTATCATTCAGCATGTGTGGCTAATAACGATACTCTCAATCCAAATATTGTTGGCTTACCCCCGGATGGAAGAAATTGGCCCTTCCTTTTCCTGACAGCTTTAGTTGTGGCAGGTGGCCTGGGCAACGTTCTTGTGTGCCTGGCCATTTGCTTGGAAAAAAGGCTTCAGAATGTGACGAATTATTTTTTGTTATCCCTAGCTGTGGCGGATTTATTAGTATGTGTTGCGGTTATGCCCTTTGGTATTCTGGATGGTTTTCTTGGTGAGTTACAGTTAAATTTTTATTTATTATCCTTCAAATATCTAATTAAGATTGATATACTATATTGACTCGCAATTTTAAACTTCATTTTAAAGATTCATTGAAATATTTCATCAAAGTAAATTCTTTTCTGAAAACATTCAGCCATTTAATGGCACTAGAATGTTCGGGTGCGCAGTTTAGAAATTTTATAACACTGACTATGAAAATGAAATACATCTAAAAACTCCTGTTTTCATAATTTTTAAACATTAGAACTGTTCTAACTTTCAGTGAATTAAAGCTTTATCAAAGAGTTATGTATTGGTTTTTGATGCCTCTTATTTAAGCTGATGATTAAATAAATATAATTTTAACAATACGTTTAGCTAAACTAAAATGAAGAATTTAAAAGTAAAAAATAATTTAATAATATAAGATTTGAAAAGAAATCTTTCTGTAAATGTTTATTTTTAATTAAATAATGAGATTATTATCATAATTACGATTATTATTATAATAAAAAGAGATTATTATCATAATACAAAGCAAAAATAATGAATGAGTTCTAGAAAAAGTTACATTCATAAATAACAAACTATAGTAATACCAAACCAAATATAGTAACAAATGCTGCACATTTCTACAAATACATCCATGAGAAGTTAAAAACGCGATCAAGAGAAGGACGAACCCGAACCAATTTTGTTTCATAATAGAAAATAACATTTTTTAAATATAATGGAATTTTAAACAAAATAAAATAAGCGCCACAGACTTTAAAGTTCTCACCCATTTTAAATAACAATAATAATGGATGAATATTGTTTTTTTTATGAATATTTATCTCTACAATGTCAAGTATTTTGCGAGTTTATCAAAAACAGAAATAAAAATATACAGCTTAACTGATCATCTTTTCCATTTTACTGTAATTACGTCTATATTAATTTTATAGTGCAAGTAAAAGTTAAACTTAAAATTTTGAAGTTTTGAAACACACGTGTCATTCTTTTCATGCAATTATAGCCGTGCACTCAAAGTCGAGAGTCAACCCTAGCGTATAAAACTACAAATCCACTTCATTCCTATAACTAATATTAGTAACAAAGGTTTAAATGATAATGATTCAAAAAGTGGTATCCTAGATGATTGGTCTCAAATATAACAAAAACTTTCCATTTATTTCTTTTAGCTCAATTATAGCTGTACTCTCATAACATAAAGACAAGTGTCAACGAACGTATAAAATTGTAAACCATTCCGTTCCTACATCTAATACTAGTAAGACCTAAAGTTTAAATCAAAATTCAAAAAGTGCTTTCCAAGACGATTGATCTGAAATATGACAAAAAGTTACAAATGAGTTTTTCATGTGAAAACACTTATTCTCCCTTCTAAAAATTAGAAAAAGGGTGAAAACTTTATTCATTACATTATCTAAAGTGTAAAAAGCAAATCATGGGTTGCCATGGACCAACTCCATTCCAATGACTCAAGAAGTTTCACTTCGTTCCTAAAAAGATGATGCTGTGTAATGTACAGTGCTCCAAGAAAAAGGACCACCCTGAATAACTTTTGATCTAATGATCGAATCCTCACGTTCTATGACTCAATCCTTAGGGTTGACCTCAAATGTGTTAATTAATTAGTACAGAAGATGCTATAAGTTACGAAATCGGGTACAAAAACGTACTGCTAGAAAACTCATGTCAGAGACGGGTCCGTTGAGCCATCATTCTAGATGTTATTGAGTGATGAGTATATTGAGAGATACAGCACGGGCTGGCTCTAATGCAATTTTCTGGGGCCCTGAACCTGCCCTGGGAATTTCTCCCTCCTCATTTAGGGCAACCATTTTCAAGCTCTACGGCAATTTTGCCCAAGAGTAATGGCGCGCTGCTG
Source organism: Parasteatoda tepidariorum (assembly GCF_982258835.1). Classification (NCBI taxonomy): domain Eukaryota; kingdom Metazoa; phylum Arthropoda; class Arachnida; order Araneae; family Theridiidae; genus Parasteatoda; species Parasteatoda tepidariorum. The sequence goes on from NC_141755.1 coordinate 26,823,987, forward strand.
ACGGTCATGGACAAGCTAAGGAGCTGAATCGAGACTGTCCTAGTGTACGTCAAAAGGAGCTCTTAAAGCTTAATAGAAACAGTATAAGGATCATAGGTCTTCTTACTGGTCACTGTATCCTCAGGAGACACCTACACATTATGGGAATAGAATCCAATTCTCTTTGTCGGGGTTGTCATCTAGAAGAAGAGACATCACGACGCATACTTTGTAATTGTGATGTCTATTCTGCTCAAAGATTTGAGCATTTAAGGCAACATTGCGTCAATGCCTGGGAACTGCAAGATGTTCCTGTAAGGTGCTTGCTGAATTTTATTTCAGCTATAGGACTTTCTTGCTAATCACGACTAGGGTTTGGGTACAATAGACCTCTGGTCGATGTGCCCTGCTCGTCACAGCTGCCCAACCTCTAAGTCTATCTATCTATATTGAGAGATGCTAATCCGGAAACCAGATGAATGTTTAGCAGAAGGACCACGAAAAAGAATGCGTTTTTATAGCGTAGTATCACGAAGAGACGATAGCCATCCTTTTAAGTTCAGACCAAACGACAAAATTAACCATAAGCATGACGCTCAGTTCTATTTTGACCGTAAAGGGCCAGAGTAGTTTGGAAAATGGATCGGCCAGTAACCTACGTCTTTCTAAAAGACCGAAATGAACAGTCAGTCATCTTGTCGTTTTATGACATAGCGAAGTTAGTTGAAGCTTGATCATAGTTGAAGCTTGTTAACTGAACTTATAGCCAAAATGTAAATAATTGCCCTAACTTTGCTTCAATTCTAAGCAATTGCTAATTTTGAAAACTATTTTTCCTTCTCTCTCAGAGAGAATCAACCAATGTTCGTTGCGTAACAGAACTTGTTGATCTCTTTCCTGACTTTGAATATCAACAAAAACTGAGGCAAATATTTAAGGAAAAAACTAAACTGTTAAAAGGATCCGCTCATTATTCATTGTCCATTGATCTTCTCATTTCTATGTGGGATGTGTGTATTATTGCTTTTAGCAATTTCTTTTGTATTGGATTATCATTTGATTGCGCTTATTATTTTTTATAATATAACATAGAAAAATATTGAAAGATTATTTAGTAGTGAAACACTTAAATTTTTTAAATTAAAAAATCAATTAAAGGAAACGATGAATTACGTCTTTTTCCTTTAATTATTTCTTATTTAATTTCTATTCAGTAATTATTCAAGCGAATAAAATTGTATGAAAATTGATTTATAGCAATCTCCTATAAATCTTAGGGTTTTTTCTTATATTTCAGTACATTTAAAAATTTAATTTTTTTACGAAAAAAGTTTTCTGACAGCATTTTGTTCAATAATTTTTCAGTTGATTTCACAAACTAAAATAATTAGATCCGAAAAAGTATTATTTTAAAAGAATTAATACTCGAGCATACTTGCATCAAAACCCGATATTTACTTTTCTATCGAACATTTAATGTCAAAAACATTCAATCACAAATATTTTTTTAAAGTCACATTAATTAAACAGATCTTAAAAATGTTGAAAGCCTTCTATTTTTAACTACATTTAAAAAAAAATATCGTGAGACAGCATACGAAGTTTAATTGAAAAACATTAAGTCAAAGGCATTTTTAAGAATTCTTCTTATTTTCATCTTGTCAAAAAGAAATGGCAGATAAAGTCAAAAAGTCCACTGAGTTTTCTTGTCATCAATTCAGCTCCTTTTCATGGTTTACTGAAGAATTTCACACTTGGCTTGTTTTGGAACAGAAGATTTTGAAGATCTGAGCGGAAATTCTGGATCAAAGAAGGAAGGTTTTTAATATATTGTTCACGTTCGAACAATTACTGGACGATTTCAAAATTAAAGGAATTTCAAGTTGAAAAGAAATCTCGAGATCCCTAATGACTTCAGAAATCTCAGTATAGGTAATATCTTTGAGAGAGCCAGTTTATTTTTCTTAGTTTTCGCTGCCATTCTAAAAATGTATGTGGATAATTTACAGCGAGGAGACGTACTACGACCTGTTAAGGATTCTACAGATTCCACAAACTTCGGAAATTATTAATTGTATGAAAAAAGGAATTATCGATAGATTTAAAATATTTTAGTAACTCTAATTAATGTAAAGTTGTCAAATTAAAATTTAAACACGGTGCATTACTTTTAACATAACTTTTGAGTTTTCACTTAGAAGTGTAGAGGTATTTCAAAAAATAGTAAACAGGACAGAAACCCTTTTATGCATACAAAACTTTTATGTTCATTTAGTTCTGAGTGTTTATAGTCTATAAGATTGGTATAATATATTTATCTGAAGAGTTTAATTTGGTGTTGCTGTTTTAATTCTCAGACTGATAATAAATTTTTGTTAAAACTGACATTACTGACTATTTGACATTTTTGTTAACTCCTTACACTACGGTGAAATTCGGACCGAGTAATGCCTAACGAATGCAGCCGAATGCTCGCGAAAAGATCCTAAGACAAGAGAGAGAGAGACAGAGGATAAGGGATTAAGAGACAAAATATAAAATACCTATTCATATAAAGAAGAGATAAAAGCCCATTCAGACGTTCTTGTTTAGCCCGAGATTAAAATCACGAGCACGGCTCGTAATATTCATGTTTGGCTCGAAATGTCGATTACGAGCCATACTCGTGATATTCACATTTGACATGAAATTAAACAACGAGCCTGACTCGTGATGTTCAAGTTCGGCCTAAAACTTTAATCACGAGTCAGACTCATAAAAATAGCGCAAGGGATTAAAACTGAGATTTTTTTTTAATGTAATTTGGTACGTGTAGATTCCCTTTATTGATACAATATAAAAATTCGATGATGCTAACTTTTTTACTTGAATTCAAGTAGCCTTATATGATACATTCACTGCTCAGTGTTTATTTTCTTTAACTTCTCAGAAAAATTAAATATTAAAAAATGGATACCATTTAAATATCAAAGGGGAAGAAGGGTTTTTGTTCATTTTTTATGAAAATGACACTTAAGTCACCATCTGTTGTATTTTAAGGATCACTACGTTTTGAAAAAATAATAACGCAAAAAATCAATTCTCCTCGAGAGTTAATACTCACAAGGGAGACTAGGGAAGTGTGACTCGCCAATTTTGAAATAAACTAGTGGGATGTATGCCTTATGAGAAATAATTTTAGGGGGCAACATTCGTTTCGGCCCACAGATAAAAAATAATTCAATATATAGAAAAATCGGTATTTTATTACTTCAATGCAGGCTATTAGTTAATGTAATAATTTCATAATCCAATTAATTTTGTGGCACTTTTACGTACTATATGATGCATATTTATTGTCAAAATTGATTTCGAAATTTTTATATATCTGTAGTTTTTCAGAAAAACCTGTTAGGTTAATTTGAAAAAAAATTGGCATCAAATCTCTTTAATATTTTTTTTTTTTTCAAAAAATTTTCTTTGAGCTTGGCTTTTGAGATCAATTTTGACAATAAATATGCATTATATAGTACGTAAAAGTACCACAAAATTAATTGGATTATGAGATAATTACATTAACTAATAGCCTGCATTGAAGTAATAAAATACCGATTTTTCTATATATTGAATTATTTTTTATCTGTGGGCCGAAACGAATGTTGCCCCCTAAAATTATTCCTCATAAGGCATACATCCCACTAGTTTATTTCAAAATTGGCGAGTCACACTTCCCTAGTCTCCCTTGTCAGTGAAGATGGGCCCTGCTAGGGGAAAAAGGTTCCTGTCCCCGCGCCTGGGAAGAATGATTCCTGTTCAAACTCAAACACGCCTGCGGCTATCTACCCTGAATATTGTATTGCATCATATATTAATAGACAATGGACATTTATCAAATTTTTATACCAAAAAAATGACCGTTACCCTGTCGGCTAATACGAATAAAGGTGAGTAAAGACGACCACAAGATGTCCTTTAAAACGACTTTCCATAGCGATTACATGCCTGCTACATTCAAGACTGAGACTACGGGAAAAAAACAGACCCGCTTCATCTGTCAAACCTTCACAAGGTCGTAGGAGAGTGGAAAACAGTATTAATAAGCACAGGTAACATATAGAGAGAAATCATCCCCGAAGCAAATCTTCCGACACTAGTCTTGCCACGAAAGCAGTTAAAACATCAAAATGCAAAGTGCCTGAAAAACTTTTTGGTGAAATATGACTCACGAGAATTTTATAAAATTTGAATGTGCATGAAAGAAGAAAAAATCGAAATAAAAAATTAAATTTTTAAAAACCACGTTTTTGTAGTGGAGAATAATAATTAAAAAATAAAAATTTGAAAAGCGAAAAACGTGGGACGCATGAAATACGTAGGAGTAATGTTATATTTGTGTAGCTCATGAGAATATGTGTATATATATCTGTAATTGTAATTGTATCTGAATCTTGATGTGTATGTGGGATATGTTTGTATATATGCACGTGCATATGCATGTGGATGTGGCTGTGCATGTGTATAAGTAAGAAAATGTGTATATGTACTGTTATGCATTTCATGCGCCCCACGTTTTTCGTTTTTCAAAATTTTATTTTTTAATTATTATTCTTCACTACAAAAATGTGGTTTTTAAAAATATTTTTTATCTTGATTTTTTTTTTTTTTTTTTTGTACTCACTTCCAGAATCTCAATTTTTTCATTCACTGCACACAAAACTTTTCAACTGACATGCGACACTAATTTGTAATAATCGAATCGACAACAAAAGACAATCACGAAAATACTAATTTTTCTTTATTTTAATTTTATTTTACTTTACTTTACTTCATTTTCATGCATTTTCATCCAATTCTGAACTATGTGTCAAATTTGAAGTCTGTAGATAGTCGGGAAGTTAGTTTAAAATCGATTACAAAATTCCACCCGAACAGACATACACGAAGGCAAGTTAATATGAACGTGGTAATAAAAATAAAGGAGATGGAAAAAAAACAGAAGAGTATAGTGAAGATGACGGAATATTATAATTAGTAAATACTGATTTGGGGAGGATTTTTGAGGAAAAAAAAAACAGGCTTGTCCAGCCCGATTTACAATTTTTTTTCAACATCGAAAATTTCAAATTTTGTTTCGAAATTTTTGGGTACATAAATCTTTGTGAAATAAATCTTTGTACGATTTCAATCATGGGCTTGCTCCTTTTCCAAACTTTGAAATTCGTTATTCCCAAAATCAACTTTCACGGACATGAACTGTTCTCCCCCACCCCCTTTATCTTCATTTGTCTTAAATGTAATTCACGAAACTTTCAAGAAGACAGCCATGTATTATCCGTCTTAAGTATGCTAAAAATCTTTGGATAATTCATCCCGAGAAGTTTCTGTTCCTATACATACACGTGACGATATCTGCTAATCACATAATTTTGAGTTCTAATTATATCCTAAAAACATTTAACAAAAAATAAAATCTCTGGATCCTTAGATTAATAGTTTGAAAGCAACACCTTAATACTGTAACATATCAAGCTATATTAAGAAACAGTTCTTTGTTTTATTAGAAAAACCACAATAAATAAAATAACAAATTTAAAGTACCCGTAACGGGATGGCTAAATCTTATAAAACAAACTGGAAAAAGTGCCCGTAACGGGATAGATAAAATATTATAAAACAAACTAGATAAACCCGTAACGGGTTATATGAAAACTCAAATTCCAAAACAAAACTAATCTCTAAAAAAATCCAACAACTCTGTTGTTCTAAAAAGGTCTTCTAATTTCTGCTTTCAAAGTCTGCTTTCATTTTATTGTTTATCTCTTTATGTGTTTATTTTATTTTATTCATGCTTTTGCTAACCCGTTATTTTTTTATTATTCATGCTTTTGCTAGTCAATTGGGTATAATATGAAAAAAGCACAACTACTTCCACTTATTAGAAATAACATTTACCTTTTAGTTTTATTAATAAACTGAGTTTTAAATATGCTTACTAAATTCATAAACTTCGGTAAAACAACAATATAAATTATTTCCAAAGGAACTAGACTAATACAATTCCACCCTGGCGAGTAGCGACTTATAACAAGACATTTCGTTTGATGCTTTTACTTGTTGCTAGAAATTAGGTTCGCCGAAAATGCTGTTTACTAGTTAAATTTAATAGGAATAACACGATCTGTGACGTAGGCTATAGTATACCCAATTACTTTTTTTATTATTTTTGGACTTTATAATACGAAGATTATTTAATGCTAACCATTAATTAGATTACGGAATTAAACACAAAAGTACATTACTTGTAAATGTATGAAAAACATTTTTACAAGTTTATATTCTTGATACTCAATCAATGAAGTTCAATCTGGAGAATGTGGTCCCAAGTAAACATAATTTATGTTTTGCTATTTGTTTCTTGAATTTATAAATTCAATTTATAAAGATTTTGACCACCACAACTTTATCACACGAATGGCTAATTACACACGATGGTGAGTTAAATTTTTAAAAAATAGAAATATCTGCTTAAAATTGTAATTCAATTTTATTTTCATTGCCACTTAGAAGAATCAATTTTGGAAAAGGAAAAGTCTACAAATAAATAGCAGTCAAGATGAAAAAGGAAAATTTATAGGAAACTAATAGCTTGAAACAACAAAAAAACGTATTACAAAATGCAAAACTCATTTCTCTAAAGATTAATGTTTTGCCAAAAACTATTCAATTATATTTAATTAATTATAATCGCAAAAAATTTAAATTCTTACGAAATGCTTAAGGACAATATTGATGTATAAACGTCTAAAATTTACATATTCTATTATATAAAGTCTAAAACACATAAACTTATAGAATTTCTTAAAAATTACTGTATTTATAAGCAATAACGTGTCTGTTTATATCACATGGTGAATAAGCTAATAAATTTTTCAATACTAAAATATTTCGTTTAACGAAATATTTAAGTATTTTTCTTTTATTTAAAACCTTTTATTATTGTTTAATAAAATAAGACATATAAATAAATTTTTCGTTAACTAAATAAGAATACAATGAAAAGTTCATTAATAAATCACAATGAGGTACTTGCACGTCAAGAAGAAGATCACGTGACCTATGACGTCAGCATTAGCTGATCGTTCATAAGCAAAATAGCGAGTTAAAGTTTAGTTTAAGTTTCTTTATATAAGCCAGAATGTCAATTGACTTGAAGTTAATTAACTATTGCAACGTATCACACATCAAATTTGTTGAAATATAATTCTTTCTCTTCTACGTCTTTTACTTAGATTTATTATTTGCTTATGTTCTGTTACTGTAACGGTGATATATTTTTGTTTTGTCTATCTGCCAACTTCGATGCATAATTAGTTTGTTTATGTTTCTACCTTTCTTCGTGCCTGTCTTTGTGTTAAGAGAGATATAGTGAAAAAATTGAAATCTTTGTGAAAGAATATAATACAATGTGTCACTAAAAAGAACTGATACTTGATGGGCTTGGCTCAATCGAAATCGAATGAAAAGAACAGTTAATAACATAAACAAATGCCACATTTCAACAACCAACCAGAATCGAGATACCCACCCACACTACGTCACTTGCAGGGATCCCATTTTGAAGCTATTTTCATTTTTTCTTATTGCTAATATGGAATTTTCTTCGATGCTAAAAGATAAAAAATTTTAAATCTAAGAAATCATAAAATATGCTTTTATGACCCTATTTCCCTTGTTAACAAGTTAAAAAAAATTCGTTGTGACCCGTGTTATTTCTATAAATGAAATATTTGTAAGTTTATACAGTAATTTTAAAACAAAAACATGTCTCATTATATCATGATGAAACTTCGAAAATAATTCAGAAAAATCTTTATTTATAGAATCGCTTGCTGAAGAAGTTTAAAATATTTTTTTCTTATTTCAAATACGTATTATTGTTTTATAAAAACAAGACGCAAACATATTCTTTAGTAATAAAATAATTTTACAGCAAAGCCTTATAAATAAATCGCAATTTTGAAACTAATTTCGTATTTCTTATTGCGAATGTAAATTTTTTCATAAATATGAAAAGAAAATAACTTCAAAATTTAAAGCATCACGATGAAATCTGCTCTTTAATGCATTGGACAACGGTTCTAATGAATTTTGTAGTGAATCATATTATCAACAAATGGAGTTTATTTGTTTTTGTGAGAGAAAACTAAATCATATTTATAACTCTATCACTTAAATCTAAAATTAGATAATTACATTTATAATTTAGAAGAAGAAAAAAAAAAGACTCGATCCTTATCAAAATTTTAAAATATTACAGAAAAGCGAAGCGCCTTTTTTCCCATGGTGAATGTCCATCTTTTACTTTATGTCCCTAATTACAAAATTTCACGATACCCATATTCATTTGAGACTCCAATTTGTACTAGAATTTTTTCCTTCTTTCTTTCTAGAATCTTGGGTACTTATCTTTGTGCAATTTTCTTTCTCAAGAATGGCAATTAAGTAACAGCGTGTATTTAATGACTTAAAAGTATTGCGCTTGTAATCTCTTTTAATGAAGTCGTAAGATGAGATATAGAATAATGTTGTGTTATCTGGCATTGTTCGAAACAAAACTAATTATCAACAAAAAAAAAATGAATGAAAAATACTGATAATTTTTTTCACGTATTGTTCTTGAAAAATATGTTCGTGAAAAACCGATAATGATCAGTTAAAATTTAAAAACTCTTCTCCTATAAGAAAATTAATTTATTTGTTTTATGAAATTATAATAATTGAGCGGAGATTTTTTTCACTAGTGAAAAATATTATGCATTTTTTAATGGATTTTCTTGGCAAAAATTTGAAATGGAGAATATTTAATTGTAAAAATAGAGTTATAATAATAAACAATGATCCAATATTCAGGATAGGTAGCTAAATTATTCAACAAAAAACAAGCACCTTTTAAGCACTTTTCAAGGACTCAAAAAATATTTTTAAGCACTTTAAAAAAATATCATAATTAGGCAAGGTTGAAAAGTTCTTGACAATTGACGGTTTTTTCTTGTTTTAACCGTCATGTCAAAAAAACCCTTTTGGCATTGTTTTTGACAATTGTCAAAAATCGCGAAATTTTGAATCATGTAAAAGGAATGGCTTTTTCATGCGCTACGGACTGACAATACGCCGAAATAGATTGGGGTTGAATTATATATGAAAACGTTGAATAGAACAATGTGAACTGTGTCCTTTTACATAATTCGAAGCCAAAATCAACATAGTAGAGGAAAAATCTAATTCTGAAAAAGAAAAAATTAAGCACTCTTTAAAAACACCCAATGAAAAAAAGCACCTTCAAGGGCTTTTAAAAAACAAAAATCGAAAATTAGCACCTTCAAGCACTTTTTAAAAGCGATACGCAACCTGAATATTGTGAGAGAAAGTAAGAAAATCTCAACAAGTATATAAACGAGTTATTATTTTTTTTTACTATTTTTCTTTTTCTTTATTGCCTACGGAAATATTTTCAATCTACTTGTTATACTTCAAAAGCCTTAAAAGAAATTTATAACGTAGTTTATATAGCATGGCTTTTCAAGCTTTACTAAATAGAAAAGTTTTTTTTTTGTTTGTTATGCTTATGGTTTTAACCAAAGCTGAAACCGACAGTCAAACTCAGTTTTTTTTTCTTAGAACGAATTTCGACGATATTTTTTTAATTTGGACGTAATGGCGCAAATGTAGCCATGCTTTTCTTAGTTCACGATACTCGTACTCAGACAGCGTAAAAAAAATTAAATAGTACAGAAAAGTTTGAATGATGTAAAAACAAAAAGGATAAAAATAATAAATTAAACAAAAACAAAAAAAGAGAAAAGGTCTAAGAGACACAACAGTGCCCAGAATTCATTGAAGAAAACTCTTTAAGCAGTAACAGCTTGAAGGACTCCAGAAAAATTAATCCTAATTAATAATTGTGATGTAGAGTCTTAGTTTCCGAAACTAGATACCGTACAGGAGGTACGGTATCTAGTTTCAGAAAAACTTTTCTGAAGCATTTTCTGAAGCACTGGAAAAAAAAGTTACAGAAAAACTTTAACTTTTCAGAAAAAGTGGATTCGAAGGTCTTTGAAATATTTTATTCACTTAAACCTCAAAGAAAAGAAATTTAACATAAGTTTAGCTGTTTAACAGTGCGAAATCATGTTTATAAAAAATATTTAGCTAATTTGAAATAATAATAAAGTTTAGATTTAGGAAACAAATTTAAATTAAGAGAACAAATAATTATAAAAAATATAATACTGTAATGTGTCTACCACTACAAAATACAATTCCAATTCACTAGTATATAAGACATGTTAACTCGATTCTATGATGGGGTACCTTTTCATAGACGACGTTTGATAGGGTCGATAACTACTCTCCCTATATTGGTGACCCGGAAGTGATGTGAACACGCCTACCTTCACAGAAACTCCCAGTTCGATTTGACTGCGCCTACTAAGATGGATGGTCCGCATTTAACAGTTGACTTGCTACGTCAGACTGCAACATTATCCACCTCCTCATGTTGTTGCTACGCAGTCTCGATAGCACACAACGTTGGCCTGCGTACACTCGACTGCTAATGGCAACACAGAAGCAACCGCGACCGTGAACTTAACACAGCTCTCTCGATCAGCAAAAGTACGGTGATCTTAATACAGCTCTCCCGGCCTCTCAAAAAACAGCAATGAATTAACTAGTGGTATCCGTTCATCGAATTCGATCACAGATATAATTCTGGTGGGGGAGTACTGTAGTGTGTCTACCACTACAAAAGTACAATTCCAATTCACCAGTATATAAGGCACGTTTACTCGATTCTATGATGGGGTACCTTTTTATAGATGACGGTTGATATGGTCGATAACTACTCTCCCCTCAAACACTTTTATTTTAAATATATATTTTCGGGTTTAAATATTTTGATTCTGAAGCGTTATTGCAGAACGCAAGCCTTGCGAAATTTGAAATGTTCATATTTCAAAATGCTATATTTAAAAATTATTACTGTACTTTTCGCTCTCACCTGCCGGATAATTTCTACAAATTTTATCTGACCAAATAAAAATTGTACGGAATGCTATCTACGATTTACGTAGGATTTGCGTTTCTTGCTCTTGATACATGGGTTGGACAAAATAATGAAAATACTTCTATACTGTGGGGAGTGAGTTATAGACAATGTCAACCGTCCTCTTTGAAAAGGTACCCCACTATAGAATCGAGTTAACATGTCTTATATACTAGTGAATTGGAATTGAATAATTGTAGTGGTGGAAACACTACAGTACTCCCCCAACAAAATTATATCAATAATAGAATTCGATGAATGAATACCGCTAGTTGACTCATCTCAGTTTTGGGGAGAAGCCAGCCGGGAGAGCTGTATTAAGATCACTGTACTTTTTTAGTGCTAATCGTGAGAGCTGTTCACGGTCGTGGTCACACCTGTGCTGCCTTTAGCAGTCGAGTGTATACGTTGTACGTTGTGTGTGATCGAGACTGAGAAGCAACAGCGTGAGGAGGTGGATAATGTCGCAGTCACAAGTAGCAAGTCGACTGTTCATTATGGACCATCAATCGAAATAGGCATGTTCAAACTGAAGTGGGCGTTTCTGTCAAAGTAGGCGTGTTCACATCACGTCTGAAGGACACCAATGTGGGGAAAGTAGATATCGACAATGTCAACCTTCATTGATGAAAAGGTATCCCAACACAGAATCGAGTTAACAAGTCTTATATACTAGTGAAATGGAATTATATTTTTGTAGTGGTAGATACACTACATCTTACATTTCATTTTTACACTTAGATTAATATTACATTTCTTCATATTTCTCAAGAAATACTTTAAGAAACATTTCATAGATTGAAGTCCTTAGATCATGCGATTTTTCAAACTAAAGCTTTTAAAAGTTTGAGGACTCGACAGTAAATTACAAACGAAAAATGATGTTTTTGATCACCCTATGCCAAAAAAGGTAGCAATAAATTTGTAATTTTGAGCAAGTATTTTGGTTGTTATATTCAATAACTCCAAAGAGTTTCTTAAACCCTGTTTAAAAAATTTATGAAGATATGAATATTTTTTATAAAAAGCTAATTTTTTTGTCTTGTGTTTTTATCCTATAACTTTAAAAATATCCAATAAAATTACACAAAAATTTTGGAGCAATTCAAAATTACAAAATTTTGTTGAAAACTGTGCAATATATAAGTAATTAAATTAGTTTGGATCGAAAAAAGTGATTTTTTTTCATAATGTTGCAGTATATCGTATTTGGCAACTAATGAACAAAAATTAGCTTTGAATATCTAAAAAATTTTAAAAGTTTCAAGCAATTTTTCTAAGTATTTTTTGTAATTTTTAAATGAAACTCAAAATGATAAGAGGTTTGATACAAATATTTTTTTATCATAAGACAAAATTAAATAACGAATGATAATACCTTGCAATAAACATTCATACACCGAAATACGATAGAATAAGAAAAGAAAACGAGCGAAAGAAAAGATATTTTTATGGGAGATGATCCCCAGCAATGTCGATGTCATTTTTAATAGATCTTATTCATTAGTGCAAAATGAAATTTGAGAAAAAACTTTTATCATTTTGAGCTTTTTTTAAAAAACAATACGTACGAAAACTACTGAGAAAACTGCTTGAAACTTTTTAACTTTTCAAGATACTCAAGTCGAGCTTTTTTTATCAGTTTTAAGCAAATTTCTCTCAAATTTTAAAGCATTTAAATTGCTCCAAAATTTTGTTTAATTTTATTGAATACTTTTAAATTTAAAAAAACTAGAGAAAGAAAATGAGTTTTTCTTTATATAAAAATGTCCATAACTTCATAAATGTTTAATCTAGGTTTACGAAATTCTGTTCAATTATTGCATACAATAACCAAAATAATTGTTACAAATTACAAGGTTATTGCTACATTTTTCGACATATGTCGATTAAAAAACAATATTTTCCATTTGTAATTTTACTATAGGTCCTTCAAACCTCTAAAAGCTTTAAACTTTGTTTGAGAAATCACATAACCTAAACATTTCTAAATTTATACAATGATTCCCTAAGTATTTTTTAAGAAAATCAACAAAAAAAAGTGTTATAGAAGTGTTCCCATTATTTTGCCCAACCCCTGAAAATTAATATTTATAAGATTATGAAATAATTATTTTTTTTCAATTATTTTTTTCAAAACTATACAAAATTAAACCTTAAATTTAGAGCCACTGTGTAATCTGAAAAAGAAGTGTAAAAAAGTGATAAAACATTTTAAAAAACTTCTTTCAACTTCTTAGAGTAAAGACTAAGTTTTATGACAATGATACACATTGATGGGGAAAACTATTTAAAAATGAAATTCTTGAGCATGATTCTGTTCTTTTTAACATTTTTTACGTATTTTTTCTTCATCAATTTACACATTCTTATAATTCTATTAAATAATCCGCAAAAATATTCATTATGCGATTCATAAGATTCATTTATTTCATGATACAGTATGAAACGTTCGATTATTAAATAAATGAAAAACTGAGCAATTTAAATTTCCATCATGGCTGTCTTTAATGTATACTTCTGTCAAATCTTTTGTTAAAGTAATAGTCAAAAACTATGTTTATTATAGTCAGAAATTATATGCATAGTAATAGTCAAAAATTAGGTCAAATAAATATTTATTTGTCAAAGAACAAAACGTCTTCCGACTCTGACCAATTGCTATTGTGGTCAAAACAAACATAGGAAGGGTTAAAATCATCTAAAACCACTTTATATGAGGATGAAGCCTAGTTGTGATTCCAGTTAAAGGTGGTTATATTTTTGTCCAACTTGACAAATAAGTAGAATTTTGATGGTTTTAATCCTTCCTTTGCTCTTTCCTACCTACCAATTGACGACTAAGGATACGGCAACTTTAGATCTATTAATATTATTTTATTATGAAATTAAATTTTTATTTTGAAAATATTTGTCTTAAATAAAATGTTTAATGAGGAATAAACAAGGGTTTTTCAATCAAATTAAATAATGAAGTTTTATGTAAGTAATATTTAACTATTTTTTTATAACTATGAATTACTTAAAAACAATTTTAGAAAATGAATTATTTTTTACCATAAAATAGTTTTTCCAGACATTTAGAAAAGTTGAACTTGAAATTTTTATAAAAACAAATCGTTCCATTGCATGTTGTTGTTTTTTTCGCTGCTGTTTTTACTGTAGTTTTATCGCCCCCCTTCCCTTACTCAACCACTTCTCTTAATAATCAAATTTCTAAAGCAAAGATAACTATAAAGATAACTATCATAGTAGAACTTTTAAATACATTAACGTGTATTCAGAATAAATACTAGTTTCGTAATATTGTTTTGCCTCAAAAATATTATAAACTGATATCACTAAAATTTCTCACAAATCCCTTATATGGATATCCCTTGATATTACTTTACAAACCAACATTTGTTTTAGTGTACGTGTTACCGGCAAAGTATGAAACGCCGGCATTATATGGAACGCCTAGGCATTCTATATAATGCCGGACGTTCTTAGGCAAAGTATGAAATATGAGAAGTATTATATACTTTCCCTAGGCATTGTATATAATGCCTAGGCATTCTATAGCATGACAAATGCTATTTAGGCAAAATATGAAATAAACATCCTGATGAGGTTATTATGTAAATGGTGTGCATGTTACTGTGAATGACCGAAATCGGTGGTTGTTGACTTTCACCGGTGAATGTTGACAGTTACATAGTCGCTTTGGAGAACGTCCGAAATATTTATTACATCCGATTTAATATTAATTTATTCGTGGATATAATTGCATTTATTCGATATTTTAATACTTACTGACGATAGATTAGAAGAAACATCAGTGTTTGGAGTATCAGGCAAATATATAGTATGACTAGACCTTTGGTAAATGTCCGAAATATATACTTGATCTAGCTAAGTGCTACTGCCCGGTATACATTTGCCCGGTATACCCCACACTAATGTTTTTTTAAGATTCAGTGCCACTGTACGATATACATTTGCCCGGTATACCCCACACTGATGTTTTTTTAAGGTCAAGTGCCATTGCCCGGTATACATTTGCCCGATATATCCTACGCTGATGTTTCTTCTAATCTATCGTCAGTATTAAAATATCGAATAAATGTAATTATATCCACGAATAAATTAATATCAAATCGGATGTAATAAATATTTCGGACATTCACCAAAGCGACTATGTGATTGTCAACTTTCACCGGTGAAAGTCAACAACCACCGATTTCGGTCATTCACAGTAACGTGCACATCACTTACATAATAACCTCGCATCAGGACGTTTATTTCATACTTTGCGGGTTTCTCATTTGGCATTCTATGGAATGCCTAGGCAATGTGTGAAATATAAATCATTTCATACTTTGCCGGCTAGTTTTAGACATTATATACAATGCCTAGGCATTCTATATAATGCCGGATTTCATACTTTGCAGCTAACATATGTAATCGTGAAAATTTCATTTCTTGTTGTCACCAATATTTAATTCTTTCAAAATCATTATAAAGCTTTAACTATTTATACTTATTAAAACATATACGATTATTAGGAATTAAAATGTTTACGAATTACTACTCTGAGCATAGAATTTTCAATTTTTGATTTTAAAAGAGATCAATAATAAATATTTCAAAGCCATGATATTGACTTTTAATTCAATTATTTAAAACTAATTCTCAGACTCCAGATTCAATTGGATTTTAAGAATAAAACTTTATAATTTATGGACACTTTAGATGGTAAAAATATAATTTTTAAAAATAGTTTCCATTCATTAATATTAATTTCACATCTTTTCTTTTAGACACATGCATTGAAAATTGAAAAAGGAGAGTACAATCCAATCTATTGTTTAATAATAGAACGCTAATCTTTCTTCTTTTATAAATTAGTATAATTTATCTCCGGAGATTGTAATAATATTAGCCGAAATCTTCCATTTCGCTTAATTGGAGCTGCTAAGTTCAGGGCTGGGAAAAAAAGATTTAACTGATATACCGAATATATTTGAAAAGATAAATGATGTGTTTAGTTGAAAATACAGCTGAATATTTTTTTTAAAGTTTGAACTGAAAGGTGAACATTTTTTAAGAAGACATTTGAATTAGGATTAATGATTTTGATAAGGTCAAAGCACTTCAGAATAGATTTCAGTTATGTGGTTTTAAAGAAATAATACTTTTTAGGTTTTTACTAGTCTTTTACTTATAATAATACTGCTCAGTTTTTACTAGTCTTTAACTAATACTGATACTGTTTAGGTTTTTACTAGCCTTTTACTTATAATAATACTGTTTAGGTTTTTGCTAGTCTTTTACTTGTAATAATACTGTTTAGGTTTTTACTAGTCTTTTACTTATAATAATACTGTTTAGGTATTTACTAGTCTTTTACTAATAATAATACTGTTTAGGTATTTATTAGTCTTTTACTAATAATAATACTGCTCAGTTTTTACTAGTCTTTTACTAATACTGATACTGTTTAGGTTTTTACTAGCCTTTAACTTATAATAATACTGTTTAGGTTTTTACTAGTCTTTTAATTATAATAATACTGTTTAGGTTTTTACTAGTCTTTTATTTATAATAATACTGTTTAGTTTTTTTTTATTGCATAAAATATAATTTTTGATTGAGATATTTTTTAAACTTTATATAATTTTTGTTTTTAATGCTACCTCATTTTATTCCATTAATTTTTAGAGAGGTTGAAATGGTAGTATATTGTTTTCACGTTATAAAAATTAAATTTTCATTTATAGTTGTTATAAATTAAATAATCTTCAAAAAAACTATATAGCTCTACCCATTTTTTTAAATCTAATATTTTTTATTTTTTATGAAAAAAAACTTTTACTGACGAAACATTTTATATATTTTACAAAAAACTTGGGAAGAAACTATTTTTATTCATAATTATTAATATGAATATAGAGCTTCATTATGCTGTTATAAAAATGCAATTATGTTTTTAAAAAAAACTTACGTAATTTTGAAATTCTTGTGCTAAATATTTTAAATTTTAAAATATTTATAAAATCTTTTCCATAATTACTGATATATTGTTCCATACTTGAATATGTTCACTAACTCAGTATATTGTGTTATTAAACGTTTGATAAAGAGCTGCTTTCAACGCCGAAACCTATATTTCGTACTAAAGTTATCCCTAAAAACTTAAGAACATTTATTTTACATTTAAAAATAGTAGTTAAAAATGCTGTAATGTTGAAAATAATATATTTAATTCATAGCGCCATTCAAATCTGATTCAATACAGATATTTCTTTTTTTGTTTAAGTAAAATTTCTGTTATATATATATATATTCAGTTAGATATATATATATAGATAAAAAAACACGCGATTGTCAATAGCGAGAACCTATAATCAAGGTAAAATCGTTATTTTTTTCTTATTTATCGACATAGCAAATATCGAAGTAATCGTTTAACGCATTGTACCTCATTTTAATTTCAGACTCTTACTATGTTTCAGTTGTAAGTAAAAATATAAGCATGGTATTATTTGTAAATGATACATACTTTCTTATTCTAAATCCATTTCCTTAAAAGAAAACAAATGCAATTACGTTTTCTTTACTCTGTAAATCCAGTATATTAGGTAAAAGAGAATCATCGATATTTTACTTCCTCGATGTTTCGATTCTTTATTACTGCTTTCTGGAATTTCCGGCATAAGCGTTTAAAGTTTGAATACTCACGTGATGTAGTACAGTGTTTGTTGGTGCTTATTTCTAAGCAAAAACTATGATGAACTGAAAGTAATAACGGGGGTTGGTGGGTCAAGCCAACAGGGCGCAGAGCCTCCTAATGTAGTGCATGAAAATTTAACTTTTAATTACTATTTAGCATAAAAGAAAAAAAAATTCCTTTGTAGGAATGACCACAAGAGTTTAATCTGACCAAAAATGACTTTATTATTTTTAACTCTGTATATTTTTAATCGATGAATTTTCAGCAAAAAAATTTTGGAAAAAAAATGTTATATTTCATGTTTTTCTATTCTACGATATCCTTATTGACAGAAAAATAATATTTTAAAATAAAAATTCTCCAGAATAAAATATTTTATTCTCTATTAAATGTAACGTTAATGTTACATATAATAGAGAAAAAAATGTTATATTTCATGTTTTTCTATTCTACGATATCCTTATTGACAGAAAAATAATATTTTAAAATAAAAATTCTCTAGAATAAAATATTTTATTCTCTATTATATGTAACGTTAATGTTACACATAATAGAGAAAAAAATGTTATATTTCATGTTTTTCTATTCTACGATATCCTTATTGACAGAAAAATAATATTTTAAAATAAAAATTCTCCAGAATAAAATATTTTACTCTCTATTATATGTAACGTTAATGTCTAGCTTCTACTTAACTCTATTGATTTTCTTCACTTCAAAGGCGTAATTTTTACAATAATTTCTGAAAAAGCAAAAATTGTAATACGAACCGTATGTTACTTCCGGGAGTTTACATACCTCCTGGCGAGAAAGGGCTTCCGACCACTGGTCTAAAACATCAAACCTTAGAATGAAACTTAATTATTTTAATGCAAAGAACACTCTTTGATACATTTTGAAAAGTCTTTGTTAATTCGGAGTTTTCCTGCTTTAGTTTCGCTTCCTCAAGGGAATTCTTGAAGTTCCTACCTGAAGAAAAACGGTTACGGGAAGAAAAATTCTTATGTTTAGTACTTTTATTTCTGTGTGGTTACATTTTAATCATACGATTGTCGTCTGCCTGATTTCTTTGCAAAACGTTGTTAACGTAATTAAAATCACTAAATAGTGAACATTTTAATGCCCATTTATACATGTGATTATTTATATAAGATTTATTTAAAAATAATTTCCTGATCTAGTCATAGGATTCGATTATTTATTATTTAGTTTATTTCGCAGAACTAATCTATCTTTCTCTTACGTGGTACCATAAACTCTGGTATATTTCCATCCGTTGGCAACACTATAGTTATTATTTATTTTCTCAGGTAGCCTTAAGTAATAATTTAAGTAATGCTGAAAAAGTAGTTATACGTTAAGTATTTATTTAGGACATTTTTGTACTTTAATAGAAATGAAAACTTAGTTAAGAAGTAATTACTCAGATTTATTTTTAAACCTTTCTATGGTTGTGTGCAATTTTAAACATAAATGGTGTTGTGTTGCCCCATACTGTCATACCAATTATTACTGACAGCGTTTACCTTTTTCGTACAATATCATGCATGCAGAACATGCGATAGCATGCTAAGATGGAAGCTTCTTTTTTTTTCACTGAACTTATCGTATTTCGCCAGGGAAGATGCCGGAAGTGTTGCTCATTTTGAGTTACCTGGTGAACACCTTGTGACCAAAGTCACTGAGGCGAGTAACATTACCCAAGCCACACTGCCACAGACACCCGTTCATAGAGTGGGCCACTTTCGCACACAAGAGAGAAACATCCATGCTCTAAGCGGGAATCGAACTCCATTGGATTCGCAGTTAGGCACGCTAACAGCTCAGCCTATTTGCCGGCGACTGAGATGGAAGCAATTTCAATACTTCTGCCTACTATGCTAAAATATATCAAACTCATACTTACTGTGGTTACGGTGGATTTAATGTTGTTATTAAGACTTTGCACTCCGTTATCGATATCGTGAGTCACCACCATACATGGCAACGTTACTTTTAAAAAGTAACGAGTAAAAGTACAAGTATTTTTAAAAAAAGTAACGAGTAAAAAGTAAAAAGTTCTTATTTTAAAAAGTAACGAGTAAAAAGTACAAGTAAAAGTACAAGTACTAAACAAAAAAAGTAACGATTTAAAAGTACATTTCTAGGAAATCAGAAATTCAAAGTAAACTAAACTTTTAATGAATAATATTCTTATGTTCTGTAATGTTTTTGCAAAATTGTTGCTATTTATATCATTATTTTTAATTTTGAAAGTTATGGACATTAATTTATTTTTAAATTCGGAGGAATATTATAATATAATTTTATAATATAATAATATAATATAATTTTAAAATTAAATATAATTTTAATGTCAAACTTTTTATGGATTTGCACGAAAAAGAAATGTTATCTATTGATTTTAATTTTTAGTTTATTATTTTTATTTATTTAAATTACTATTGATTTAAAATTGTTTTACTTTATAGAAACGCGTTTTAAGAGCACAAGCGTAAACAAAACAAACACGGAGTTTCAGATAGCTTTGTGATCTTTGAGCTAGTAAAAATTAATTGAATACAGTATTAGTTGAAACAGAACAGTCTACAGTTTTATTTGAAACAATCGCTAATTCTGAAGTCATGCGAGAAAATTATTTTCCGAACATTTCAGCCTAACGGAATAATTAAAATTTGTAAACGAACTTAAGTATCAGCGGCTAAATTATTACCTTCGAGTTTTCAAGAGTTAAAATAGTAATTATAATAGTTTTCAATAGCACAAATAGTTCTGAAGTTCTAAGAGATTTGACTGGGCGTTGTTCGACAAGGTCGGGCATAAACATAATTTTAGTAAAAAATGTACTAGGTAAAAATGTATTTAGTAAAAAATGTATTTAGTGAAAAATGTATTAAGACAAAAATGTATTATTAGTGAGTTCAAAAAGAAAATTGAAAAACGTAATGACAAAATCCAACATTTCTCATTTGAAAATTATTAAATAAATACATAAAACTCGAAAATGAATGAAAATAACTTGCTAATTAATTTTTTTATTCATTTCAAAAGGTCATGGTATTTAAACACGAAGTTAGCTGCGAATGCATATATATTGCACATTAATTTTATAAATTAAAAAAACATAAGCATTTTTTTTAATTTAATTTTTTTTTTTAGAAAGTTTACCGAGTTTTAGAAAAAAGTAACGATTTCATTCGACATTTCTTCTACAAATACTTGTACTTTTTCCCTAAAAAAGTAACGAAAGTACAAGTAAAAGTACTAAATTTAAAAAGTAACGAAGTACAAGTAAAAGTACGTACTTTTTACTTGTACCGGCGGTACAAGTAACGAATGTAAAAGTACTGCCATATATGGTCACCACTGTGAATTTTTCAAGTTTTTCTATCGTACTGGCCGCTTTTGGCGACCAGCTTGGTCACCTTTGAAAGTTTACTTGAAACTTTAAGGGTAACAAAGCCGAATGAGCTGCACGACAGTATTTAAATTAGTACTTTGATATCAATTTTAACTATTTCTAAGAGATATCCGTGATATTGACAAAGTTTTTTATGCATTGAATTTTAGTAATAATTTAAAATCTGTTCGGCAACCTCTAAATGACACAAACCAGCATAAATATAAGTTCGGGACATTTCAGAATAGTATGCAGCAGAAGTTTTAAAATTACTTCGATCTCTTTTGTAAAATAAGGTAGAATACTCATCCTAATGCTCCATTACATGCCATAGTTGGATAATCGTATGATGTACATGCTATTACTCGAAAAAGGCAAGCTCCGTCACCAAAAATTGGTGTAACATGCAGTATCATAACACCATCTATTTTAGAAAAGATCAAAAACAAATGCAAATAAGTACTTCGTAATTAAGTTTTTAGTTACACATTTATTATAAATAAAACCTTTTGTCATAATTAACTATTTAATACTACGTAAATTATTACAAGGCAACCTAATAAAATGAATCGAAATAACGTATATCTAATTTTTAGCACTACTTAAATTGTTATTTAAGACTGCTTATCAAAATAAATAATACTTAAAATGTTGCCAATAGATAGCGAAATACCCAAGTTCATGGTGCCATATAAGAGAAATATGTATATATATATACAGAGAGAGAGAGATTATTTAGTAATCACTTATTCTTTGGTCATTTGTTATTGCATGATATTCTGTGTTTAAAAAATTCTTTCGTACATACATTCACTTAATTATTTTAAAGTAATAAGAGTAATAAAAGGTGAAATAATAGGACGTTACTAAAATAACAGTGTTTCTAGGACTAATAAGCTTCCGTCAATAGCAAGTTCAACGATTTTTTTTCGAAAATATATGCTATAGAATATTTAATTTTGATCATCATGACGCTGGATTGTTAAAAAAACCTTCCAAGTTAAAGTTAAAATACACTTTGCTAATAATAATAGTGCTACGCCCTCTCTTAAATTACCTGAAGTTTAAATTTGGATCATTAATTTGCCCTTTCTTGCAGTCCCGTATTATATATACCTTATTTATATATTATTTTAACAATAAAAAAAGCATTGTGGAACCATAAAATTAGTTATATTTCTGCCTTTTCGAAGAAATAAAAAAAACCTAAGCTCCTTAACAAGATTTTTAAATGTTTCGTATTTTATGCATTCGTGTCATTTTATTTACACTAAACATTTACTTTTTCAGGTTATTGGCCGTTTGACTGGCCTATCTGCAGCGTGTGGGTCACGTGTGATGTACTCAGCTGTTCGTCTTCAATTATGCATATGTGCTTCATTTCATTAGGACGTTACCTTGGGATTCGAAATCCATTAAAAACACGCTCCAGCTCCAAAAAGATAGTAATGATGAAAATAGTTTTGGTATGGCTTGTATCCATGGCAATTACTAGTCCCATAACTGTCTTGGCAATGATTGATCCTACGAACATAATACCCACACGCGGTTTGTGTGCAATCAACAATAGGTTCTTTTTCATGTTTGGCTCCATGTTTGCATTCTACGTACCTATGGTTATCATGGTGGTCACCTACGTCCTAACTGTACGTTTACTACAAAGAAAAGCCAAATTCTTAGCAGAAAAGCCGACCAGAAGAGTACCGTTCATAAGAAGGGGTCGCAGATCATCTCCTTCATCGCCATCAGATAGTACCACTAAAAATGGCAACATACAGCAAACTACTTTGAGTACTTGTCAGCACTGTGGACGCTGTCAGGCAAATGATGCTATCTGTGGCGATACCAAAGGTCTCTTAAGTCCTCAGAGTCGCCCTTCATCTTCGCAAGGTTTTGTTAGAGTTCGAATCGGAGGTCAAAGCGGCCATGGTCAGCACAATCGAACTTCAACACAACACCAGCAACAGCTTGTTCCAGGCATGGTGAGGACTCTGGGCACAAACCAAGTCGCAAACGAGCAAAAAGCGACAAAAGTACTTGGTATTGTGTTTTTCTGTTTCGTTGTGTGCTGGACGCCATTTTTTATTTTGAACGTCTTGTTGGTGTTCATGGATCCCGAGGAATTCCATCCTTATCTAGCAACAACATTCCAATGGTTAGGTTACGTTTCTTCCACTATAAACCCAATAATATACACGGTGTTCAACAAGACTTTTAAGAGAGCTTTCTGGAAACTGCTGACCTGTAAGTTTCCCTTTGCGAGGCATGTTAGTCTGAACTCTAACAACGATCTTTCCACCTGGGCTTTTAGGTCAGCAAACTATACCACTAAATCTGGCTCCCCGCCAGATCCATATCAAGACACAACAATGTGTTAACTGTGCCAAACTATGCGTAAATATTTGCGTTTATATTAAAATGTAACACTGTACATACTACTTACTTTCTTTTTCCATGAACTTTCCATCAAAAAAATCCTATTAATTTATTTTAATTGAACATTGAACCATGCAAAGTTTCGAAAGTGTGACACAAACTTTAGTTCAACTCAAAACAAATAACAACTTACCCAAAATGCACTTTCAATTTTACTTGTCTCAATTTATTATTCCAGAAATTATTTAAAAAATGAGAATCTGCTATATTTCTTACTGAAAAGATTTGAAGTAAATTAAGTTAGTTAAACCCTAGATAACTAAAAAAACTCTCGTCCAACGGAATACCAATATTTGCTAACTTCACAAATTCGGGAAGTTAACGTTACACTTGACATTCATCGAAATTTTTATACATTTAAAAGGATTTCTTATAAGTTGTGATAAATAATTTAAGGTAATGCAAAAATAAAATGATACATAAACGAGTTCAAAAATAAACGTCTTCATAATCTATGAATTTAATATTTAGAAACATACATGAACGAATAATAAATATTAAAGACCCTCCCTATGACGTCATTGCAACACATTTTGTAAAGTTTCTACTTGCGTTTGTCACAAAAGAGCATTTCAATTACTTTAACACGAAACTATTAATTGATGTTGAGGATTTGAAAAGCAAAAACTCCGTGATTTAGTGTCTAACATAATGTTCTCATTTACTCTTGTATTCGTTTTTTTTTTTCATTTCATTCTATTTTAGGATAAATTCCACTATAAACAGAGAAAAAAATCTTCATTGATAATTTACCTGAAAGCGTATGAGTATTGATTATAATCAATAATACTCATCCGAATTTATTTAAGTTTAAAAAAAGGATTATAAAAGGATTAAAGATTCATTGCAAGCTTATAAATATGTATTACAGTAATCTTAGAAATAAATTTTAGAACAACCCAAACATTTAAAGCAAACCATAATTTACTTTATAACCACTCGATGTCCTTAAAGAAAATAAACATCCAAGTGCTGCATAAACTTAAAATGAAACAGCTAAACGATTGAGAAAAAATTTATAAATTCTATTAGAATTAATAAAAGAGAAAGACAAACTATCTAACTATTCGTCGATGTTATTACCGCAGAGAGGCGCTGTATACGATGGGTATAAAATTGTTGCCATTTTGCTCATACTCTTACTTTTAGAGTGAAAAGTCTTTAAATATTTTTTGTGGTTGCATAATAAAACTGATTTAACGTTTTCATCGTGGCAATGGTGAGTATATGTCCCTCTGCTCTAAGAGTTCCCCTGAAATGTTAAAATTGAAACAAAGCGCAAATTCATGGAAGACTTATTTATTTTGCTTTTAAAAATAATAATCAATCGCAATCAATAACAATACGAGACTAATATAACATTAGCGCACAGCGGATATTCCTGGAAATAAGTTAGATCGTTCGAGGAAGAAGTTTAGTTTTCTAGGGTCAAAAACAATTTCTATTATTTTAAGGCACGTAAACAATTTTACAGCCCTCTGAAAATGTAAATATATTTAAAACACATTTTGAAAATGAAATATCACTAAATGTCTGTGTAAAATGTATATTTTAAACAGAATTGTTAGTTCCCTTGAGAGCTAAGAGCACCTTTTCATACAAACATTATTTCAGAAAATTAATAAGTGTAACTTGAAATATTGTATAATGTCTGTGTTTGAGATAAAGGTTTTATATTTTTAAATATGACGGGAACTATACTGAAGTCTTTCCAGCGTTTAAGAATAAAATAAGTTGTTTTATAAAATAAATTCCAACTATGTCAAGTTAAATTAATAAACTTATGTTTCAGAAGAGTTTTGTTTTTATTATAAAGAAGATAATAAAATTCAAATATACAAATAATGGCGTGTGCAATGATTGTAGAATTTTCGAATATAAATTTAAATGTTTTTTTCTCTGTAGAGAATTAAGAAGACATTTAATGTCTACTTTAGTTTTTTTTATCAAAAAAAGAATTAGTATAATATCAATTTAATAAAGTGATTTATAAGTACAATGTGCCAGAAAAAAATTTAATCATGAATAGATTTTGCTTTGTTGATCGTTTCCTCACGAAGTACCAATTTTGATGGTCCAAAGAATTGACGCCTACATTTCCTTCAAATTTTGTATTT
This sequence comes from Parasteatoda tepidariorum, assembly GCF_982258835.1. Taxonomy (NCBI): domain Eukaryota; kingdom Metazoa; phylum Arthropoda; class Arachnida; order Araneae; family Theridiidae; genus Parasteatoda; species Parasteatoda tepidariorum. The sequence goes on from NC_141755.1 coordinate 26,849,717, forward strand.
CGTCTTAAACATAGTTTAGAATTATATAGATAATTGTATTACTTGTAATTCAAAATTTTTCGAACATCATTAAATAAAGTAATAAAGAATTATAAATAAATATCGAAAATAAGTTTTTGTGTGGCATTATATTTGGACAATCGAATTTTATTATTGTTTGCCAAAAGCTTCCAATTCTCTTAAAAGGTGAAATTAACATTAAAAAGCCCAAACCTTAAACTTTTTTCTTTTTTTACACTTAAATATTGGAACTTTATTTTCCAAATTGCGGCTAGCCCCATATTTTGATGGTCATAAATTTAAATTTGACCGAAAAAGGATTGTTTGTTCACAGAAATGATATTTTTGTGTCTGATTTAGAAACTAAATTAATAATTAGCCCTAATTAATTACCATATCTGAGTTTAACTCTTTGAACCATAAAAATTGGAACTCAATACATGAAAATCTGGTATTTAGGGCGAAAGTTATCCTGGGTGAAACCTTCAAACATTCAATAACTATTGGCTTAAACTAAATAAATTATCTCTTAATTTACTCTTCCACTTTCGCTTCATTTATGACAAAACCTATCTATTATCATAACGTGGTTAAAAATTACACTATTAAATGGGAAAATTATTTAATGACAGACGAATTTACTTAGTTTACTGTACATAAAAAGTTTTTTTTTAAAAAAATAATAAAATTCACGTTTTCTGTACACTATCAGGACAAAAGGGTATCAGGACAAAAGTGTATGCCTCAAGACTCCCAGAATTCGTAAACACTGGGTGCCCGGATGCTTTTCGCTTGATAGTGTAGCACGAGCTTATAGACTTTCCGAATAGCTACTTTTCCACTAAATTTGAGGAAAATACTTTTTATGGCAATCGTGATTTTTTTTCTCCTCTCAATTCGTTTTAATCCTTAGTGTCAACACACTGAAAAGATCCTTAGTAGAATCCATTCGATGTTTCAACTAGCACTGGAAAATACAAAGCTACAGAATATTAAGATGGTAAACTTTTCAAAAGATTGACAATTGCATCTAGCACATCGAATTTGAGTGCTAAACCATGGGTAAAAGCTAATTTTTGACACAATAACGGTATAACTTTTTTGAGAAACTGTATGATTTGCAAGAGTAGTTTTATAATGTTTAAAAGTAGTGGTATTATGTGCAAACCTTACCCAAGTCAAAACTTTTGATGGTTTTCCATTGATGGACCAACATAATCTTGATCCATCAATAATTCCATCATGAACCATTATATTTTTTGATGTTAACCAGCATAAGTAACCATCACCTCAATGTAGGAATTAGGACTGATTTATGATGGTCCAACACAAGAATAGCAACTTGTTTTGATGGTTTGTTCATGTCGAACCACCAGAAATTTCCATCATAGTTTTTTAGAAATCAAATGTAGGAACGATCATGAACAACCATCATCCCAATGTAGGAATTCAGACTGATTTATGATTGTCCAACATAAAAAAATTGTTTTAATGGTATATTCTTGCTAAATTAATAATAATTATTATTAAACCATCATGTACGTATATGGTAGGAACCATCATGAATGCTTGGTCCATGAGAATGAAACTTCTCTTGATGGTTAAACATTGTTTTAAAGCAGCATTTTCCATCATGGAATGATGGAAGTTTGTTGGCATATCAAAAACCATGAAAACATAATGAAAAATGTTGGATGATGGTGACCATCAAATGATGTTCAACCATCGTGAATCACACTGAAACCATCAAAATATTTCAGTGGAACCATCAAGAACTTTGACTTGGGTAATTAGGTCATCAAAATGTGCATCATTTTAATTTATTTCGATTAAAATATTTGTGAATTTATAGTTAGTCTTACTTTGCAGTTCGTGAGTACATTGTTCAACCTATATAGTTTAAAAAATTTCAATTCCCCGCAATGTCAATACTTCAGAAGCATTTTCTAAACAATTCTACCACTAGTGATTGTTTATGTTTTTCTAGTCATTAGATTGTAAAAATTTATTCTTATCCTCATCTGTAAAAAAAAAACATTTATGTAAATAAAGATTGTTTTAAAATTGCTCATTAATGTGTATGTGTTGTATTATGTCGTGAAGGAAATAAACAAAATGAACTGTCTCTATCTCTTTCTTTTTTTCGTTTGATCATAACAGTACAATGTAAAAATATTAAAAAAAAAACGGAACACGCTGAATAATTTTTAATCTAATGATCTAATTTTCAAGGTCGAAGACACAATCTGAATGGTTCCAGGGAATCTAATATGCTAATTAGTTATTTCAGACGACATATTCAGCAACGAAATCAGACACGAAAACGCAAAGATCTTTTATAGAATGTATGATATTTAAAATGTATTCAAAATTCTATGTAAAAAAATTAGTAAAATCAACATTAAGGAGTCGAAACTTTCACCCGTTCTCCAGACCAAATTATTAGGATCATATTTTCCAGATCGCTTCATTCGAGGGTCAGAAATCTAAATCCGTAAAAAAAAATGTATGTTTATTCAGGGAACGTGCGTTTTTATGTCTGATTTCGTAACTTAAAATTCTTTTTCTAATGGCAGGTACTGAACTTTCGTTTGCCAGAAGTTTTGCTCATTTAAAGTTAGCCAGTGAGCACCTGTGAACCTTAGTCACGGAGGCGAGCAACATTACCAATGCCACACTACCACAGATACCCATTCATAGGGTGGGCCACATTCACACATCACACAATAGAGGACAACACACAGAGAGAAACATCCATGCCCAGTGCAGGATTCAAACCCGCAGCCATCGACTTCACAGTCAGGCATGCTAACCGCTCTGCCACCTGGCCGGCTAAATTTAAAATATCTTATTCACTAATTAGTTAGCTTATTTATAGTCTCTCCGAACTATAAAGATTGAGTTTTAGTACAAGAAAATCCCATCATTAGATCAAATATAATTCAGAGTGTGCCATATTTTGCGTACTGTAGATTCAAATTATAAAAATTAATGGAAAAATTTCTAAAGCTTTGAAATTTCGAGAAAATACGTGTATGGAGTCTTGCAATAGAAAAAAAATAAGTCCCCCCACCCCGAATGGGTCCTTCCCTCCTAAAACTTTCATAAATAAAACTTTATTAGGTGCATTTTTTGGTTTTAAAGAAATCAAATGATGGAAAATAACCCATAGATTCTACTAATAAAAAATAATCTATTTGCTGAGGAGTACATTACCCCCCATTTCCCTCTTGTTGCTGTTGTCGTAGGCCATTAAGGCAAGAAGTGCGATTGTTCATGTTTTCCAGTGGCGCCCTCTATGGCTAAGAATTCGACTTCTGCCACACCCGTTTATAGAGTAGATCCATCCATACATTCATTCATATACAGATCGTAATTTTGTCCTGAGCCAGAGAACGATCAATCACCAGTTCAGTACCCATAGAGGTATAATTTTTTATGGGAACATGGAGTATTTTGTGACTCGAACAACTTAACATGCGAAAGTCACAATTTACTACACGGGGAGTCTTCAGTCGGCTAGATACGAACTCTACGTGAGTCCAGCGCCCTGACAACCAGGATATCCCGACCCACATTTACCTCTTAAACTATAAAGTGTTTTCTAAACAATATTTTAAGCTCGTTTTTTCTTTCATTTTCCAAATAATTAAATACTGGAGCATACTTATCGAGATTCTAGTACTGAAAAACAATAATTCATTTTCCTCTAGTATGACTTCCCTCTGCCAAAAATCATGAGTTTTAAATACCTTAAAAACAACATTTTAAGTATTTTTTTTCTATTTTTAAGCAACTCAATAATGTTAGAATATAAATGTATGTGTCACTTAGTAACGAGGAAAAATTCGTTTTTCCCGAGGATAACTTTACATCCTCACCGCCAAAAAACCATACGTTTCTTCCCAAATAAATTTTTTTCTCTTAATTTTTTTTTCAATTTTTAAGCAATTAAATGTTGAAATGTAGTTTGTATGGATCTTTGTAGTACAAAAATTAATCTCTCTTCCTGAGAATGACATTTTATGCCCTTCTCTTAAAAAAGTTAAAAAATTCTATGTTGTTTGCAAATAAATTTTTGCATTTTTTCACATTTATAAGCAATTGGAATTTAGCTTATTTAGACCCTGTAGAAAATAAAGATTAGTTTTCGTGCTCTAAAAATGACATTGTACAAACCTCCTCCTAACATTATAAATTTTAGTTTCTATTCCAAATACAATATTTATGCATGTTAATTTTCTAATTGTTGAGTAATTAAATGAACTCTTGGATTATATTAATAAAAAAGAAATAGCTCTCATCCCCTGAGGATGATATTCTTCCCACTGAAATCTTAAATTTCAGCTGCTATTTAAAAAAAATAATGTGCAAATTGTTTTTAATTTTAAGGCAACTAAACAATTGAATAATATAATTAGATTAATATTTCTTTAAAAAAAAAACAATTTCTTGAGGATGAATTTCTCTTCCTCCCTCCTCCCCCTTAAATCGTAATTTCTTGGAACTTTCCAGTTTGAATTTTTATTCTTTTCTTTTACAAATTTCTCCTAATGAGTTTTAACACCTGTTGGTTCTAGAACTGATAATAAAGGCTTCCTACTTTTATGGATAGATCTTTCCCTTTAACCCATTCATAAATGTAATTTTAGGATAACACTTAAAAATAAAGTAAAAACAAGTTTAAAAATGTAAATAATAGTCAAATATAAATAATAAAAAATAAATTAAATATCATTAGTAAATTAATTTCAAATTATAGATATAAATACAATCATAGTAAAAATATTTGAGGAAAAGTCATCTTTGCGTTTTTTTGCCATTTTAATTTGCTTTCTTTTAACATAGATTTATCCAAGGCAGTTTTTACACAATTCTATGTACAACACATTGCACATTCAGCACATTTTAATTTTTTCCTACAACAGCAATGACACCTAGAATAATTTTTGATCTAATCATCAAATATTCACAGTCTAGGACTCAATCTTAAAAGTTTGAGGAGGTGACCTCTATTATGCTAATTAATTAATGGCAGACGAGATTTTAAATTACGAAAGACCCAGAAACGTATTTTCCATGAATAAATATACCTTTTTTCGACGTATTTGGATTTTTTACCTCCAATATATATGGGGTAGCCAAAATCTGGGAAATGCATTCCTAACAATTTAAAAAAGCTGTCGAAAGTTTACACCTCTTAATGCTAATTTTACTTTTTGTGAATTTCGCCATTTTTCAAGAAATCTTTAAGTAAACAATTATTAATCTTAGTGTACACAATTATTAAATGTGTTTATCATGCATAAAATAGTTTTTGTTGATCATTTATTATTTTATTTAGTTATAATTTAAGAAATTTTGAATTGCAAAGAATAAAAATTTTTACACTATTTTAAAGAACGTAATTTTATCTGACAAAATACGAAATTTGAACGAAATCGATCAAATAGTCCCTGAAAAATCTGATTAAATATCTGACTTTTTTAAAATTCGATTCCTCATAACAAAAACGTTTAGAATATTTTTTTTAAGATTTTATTTCTTATTATGTATCCACAAAATATTCAGTAATTCTAAGTCAAGTTAAAAATAATTTTAAAAGTAAAAAATATCAAGAGTTACATATTTTTGTTTTAAAAAAAGAAAACATAAATCAAAGCTGCAATCAAAGCTGCAAAATACCAACAGTTACATAGTTTAAAAAAAAAAAAAAAAACATAAATCAAAGCTGCAATATTTGGAAAATAAATGACACGACGTTCCACATAATTTCTTAAAAAATTTGTTAAGTAATACAATTAATCAGTTCTAAATTTCCAAATTTTAAGAAAATTTCCTTTCTTTTTAGCTGTAGAATATTTCATTACTCAATCTAGCAATGTGATGTTTAAAAGTTCAATGCACTAGATGTGTTATAAATAATTCGCCAAACTAGACCCCATATAAGAAAGTAAACTGACATATTATGTAAACAATAAAATAGAATGGTACTATAAACTGTGTTTGACACCAAAAAAGAAAAGAGTATAACAAAGCTAAAGGTTTTGTCCATCTCTACATAAGCTCCTGAAGAGCACTTTTAAATTTGTCCCATCCTACGAAGCTCTTCGACTGCTAAATTAAGGAACATGTTTGATTATTGTAACTTATCCTTGTTTTATAAGTTTACATTCCCAATATGAGCATCATCATCATCAATGGCTCGACAGCTCAGGGTGGGCCTTTGCATTTTCAAGAAGTCTTTCCAGGCTATCCTTTTCCCTGCTAGCGTTTTAAAGTTTTTAGTTTTTAAGACCAAAAAGTCTTTTTCTAGGCCATCTCAAATTCGGGCTGCCTCTTTTTTGTATGCCAACTAGTCTGGCATTGAAAACTCTTTTTATGGTACGATATCCATCCATTTTGATAACGTGGCCTGCCTCTTATTTTTTTTATCATTTAATGAAGTTAACAATGTCAGGTTCATTATATGAGGGATAAAGCTATGAACATGGCAAAACAGTATCATGTTTGAAGAATTATTGTAAAGAAAGAAACATGCACGAACCGACGATGACCTGTAAATTGAAGCCAGAAATAATTCTAAAAATCCAACGGTATTTGTTTCAAATAATTATATGTCTAATAGTAAGTATTGAATCACTGTCCATTTAGCTTCATAAAAACCTATAAACATATTATAGGTATCAAAAATCCCTTTATAATGATGAAAATAAACGCTGTAATGAAGTTTAAAAATTATTTATCTATATTTTAGTTCGAGAGTAACGTAAATAAGTGCAAATACGTATGTTTGCATCGAATGATTTTATTTTTAAAATTTCTGAAACGCAATTTAAAAGAAAAACTATTTTTCATTAAAATAGAAATCTAAAAATTAAAAAAATTTTATTATAAAAAATTTTGCACCGTAGAACAATTTTTAGATGAAAAGTTTATACCTTTAAAATGATATTCTACACTTTAGGTAATTTATATTTCGAAGCGTTCAAAACGGAGAAAATTCGGTCTTATAAGTGATTTGATAAGCCAGTAATAGATTAATTTGAAAATTAAAATAACTTATAAAAATTAACAAATTAAAGAAATCCAATAAATTATAATTGAAAATAAAATAAGTTACTTATTAATTTTCCTTGATAAACTTTAAAGCCAAAAGCAGATGGAATGCTAAAACTTTTTAGAATGTAAAAATTATTAACAAGGAAATGAAACGCGCGAATGAATTGAAATGTAAACAAACTTCTGTGTGGAAGAGAAAAAAATGTCACCACAATAGTGTCATGTGCATAACGGTATTTTTTAGAAAATATTTTTCGCCCTTCAGGAAATTCAGATCTTCAAGTAGGTCAGGGCGTGGTCAAGCCCAGACTTCTTCCTTTCAAGGTTGCAAGGTGATTGTAATCATGTTGATTTGAGCGGAAATCGAAGGCCACTTCGAATCATTGCTTTCTTTTGTACTTTCACCCCTTCCATACCAATGAAGCGAAGACCGATCAAACATTGAAATTCACATTTTTAAATCCTCAATTGCGCAACATAATAAGTTTAGTAAAGAATTTATAATAACAGATAATGTTTGCGGGACCAGTTCCCGATACCCTAGAGACCGAAATGAAATCTATAATTATAATTATAACCCACGCAGAACAGCCGACCCAACTTTATGGGTTAACGACTACTAATGTACAACTCCGTAGCCTTGTAATTTTGAACCCAATCCAGAAGACAAGGGAACTCCTGGATTAAGTATCGGGAGAAATTTGCCTTCGTGAAAAACTTCTTGAAGGAGCTAACCCGCATTTGCGTTACATGGAGAGGAAGACCACGAGAGCCTCCCACGGTCATCTTGACAGCAACGGGACTCTAACCCATGATCCGTCTGCCACTGAGGATATTTCACGTCAGCACTGTGGTCGGTGCAAGCCGGATGCGGAATTCATATCGACTGGGATTCGAACCCGGTTCGCTTCATTGAAAGGGGAACGCTCTATCCCCTGAGCCATCGCGGCTCAAATGAAATCTATAAGAAAAAACAATGTTTTTTTAATTTGCTTTTCCTGTTCAATAAATTTGTTAATTTTTTTACTACAAATGTTAAATTTTCGAATGCTTTATTTCATGTTCAATTTACATATGGTATGAAAAGCATCATCTATGCGTCATCTATACATTAAATAAAACTTTTTCATTTACTTAAGCAAAAACCTGAAATCAAAGTTCTTTTTTTCTTTTTAAATTCTGCACTGAATTTAAAATACCACATAACATTTCCTCCGTTTTGGTGCAAGTAGACAGTGTTGGTCTCATTTTTTTAATACATATTTTTCATTATAGCACAAAACTTAGATATTAAATCAAATTTGGCCACCCTGAACAACTTTTGATCTGATGATCAGATCTTCACGTTCTAGGACACAATCCTAATGCTTTGAGGGGGTGACCTCAAATATGTTAATCAGTGCAAACGATATTTTAAGTTACTAAATCAGACACAAACACGTACTTTCTCTAAATAAACATGTCTTTTTTTAAACGGATTCGGATTTCTAACCCCCAAAATATAGGGGGTGGCCGCAATCTGGGAAATATGGTTCCAAGCGTTTGCTCGGGAGAGCGCTCCAAAGTTTGGACTTCTTAATGTTAATTTTACTTTTTGTGTATTTCCCTATATCTCGAAAACTTCCTGAGCGAATTGAAAACTTTTTACACACAATTATAAAATTCGTTTATCCAAAGATAATTCCATGCAAAAAATAACTTTTAATAAATATTTTTTTAAACTTTATTTAATGCTAGTCGGTTAGCATTTAGTTAATATAATTAATTGGAGTGTGCCGGGTATTCAGCTAATTAATTGGAGTATAACGGATATTCATTTAATATAATTAATTGGAGAATACCGGGTATAAAGCTAATAACATTAATTGGAGTATAACGGGTATTCAGTTAATATAATTAATTGGAGTATACCAGGTATTCAGCTAATAACATTAATTGGAGTATAACGGGTATTCAGTTAATATCATTAATTGGAGCATACCAGGTATTCAGCTAATGACATTAATTGGAGTATAGGTATTCGGTTAATATAATTAATTGGAGTATACCGGGTATTCAGCTACTAACACATTAATTGAAGTATAACGGGTCTAATATAATTAACTGGAGTGTTACGAGTATTCAACTAATGTCATTATTTGGAGTATGATGAATATTTAACTAATGTAATTAATTAGAGTTCAGCAAGTTCGCAGCTAATATGTAATTTCTATTCTATTTTTTGCTTACTAATTTTCCCCCAAAACATTTTTTATGCTCTTTAATTAAGAACCATTTTAATTAAAATATCTCTTTCAATACCATTGCAATTGTTTAACGCGAAATAAATGAAAAAAACAATTTCGAAAAAGCAATTCAAAGTCAAAATTAGGCAATATCCAACATACCAAATGTCACACCTAACTACATTTCTCAAAGCTGCAGAGTCTCTCAAGTATTGAATTTTACTAAACGTTTCCCAGTCTCTCTAAACAATATTAAACTCTCTAAAAAATACTGACATTTTTCATTCCATCTCTTTTTTTCTCTTCGGTATTACATAACACAATGATAAACACTTAAAACAGTAGCTGTTGCCAATTACGGAATCGTAAGTAATACTATAAAAAAATAAAGCGAAGTTATTAATCTCGATGTTAATCGCGACCACGCTTTACAGTGTTAAAAACGCCTGCACTATAATTACTGACAATTTAAAACAAAGATGGAGCACACACAGTAATTGTTTTCAAAATGATAGCAAAGGACAATTTTAAATCTATAACTCGTGGAACTTTGTTAGAATAGACAATAAAGACATCAATCAAATGTAAATGTAGAAAATAAAATATGTATTATCAAACCTTTGTCTAGATTTTGAATAAAGTCTTTGACTTTCGGCACAAATTAAAACATAACAGTAATTTTTTTTCTTTGCAAAGATAAGGGAGATGCTGAATTTGAGACATTTTTAAATACACGTTGTTTCCCAAAATCGCCCTGGGCAAGGGCGAGCAGGGCCAGGCAAAGCCCACAACTCCAAGAGATGGTTTGCGTCCTTCAGATTAGAAATCAAACAAGGCGTACGAAGCTATTACATTTATAAAAAAATTGTAATACGGCGTAAAATTTATTCGATCAAAGGACGAAAAATCGGCCTTGAAATACCTTGAAGATGTTCGAATTTTGTAATTCCAAACTTAATAAAGATGGGAAGAAAAAAGGGGGGAAGTATTGAGTATAAAAGTCGAAAAATCTTAAATCAAACACTGACTTTCCATTGCTTTGGAGTTGGACTTACACTTTTAAATCAAGATGAAACTTGTAAGTATTGAGCTTTTTTGTTATCCTTAATAACCAACATTTTTCTCTATATCAATAATTCAACTGTAATTGCTTAATAATATTTATCTATTTAGGATATCCAACTGGGTTCGGCACAATTTTTTCGAAACTTTTATTTTCGGTAAGAAGGAGTCCTAATAAAGTAAACTTCGAAATTTTCAAAATATTTTTTTTTTTTAAAAATAAGGACAAATTTGAATTATAAAAACTACAAAGTTATGTCACACCAACAGCTGTACCATTAATTGCAATGTATAAATATCAAAATAATTCTTTCCTAGATCAATATCTTATCTGAGTTTCGAATATTCTGAATCTGTATTTCGAATATCTGTGTTTCGAACATGTAATTCAATATCGTATCTCAGTGTTTCAAACTAACTAAAATCTTTAAAAAAATCTCAAATATACAACGAAATAGAAATAAGTATTTTCTTCAGTATTGATTTTTCAAATAAAAATTAGAAACATTCTTACTAGAATCATGATAAAAAATAATAATTTCCCACTTAGACCTTAATTTTTAAGGCAAAATATAGCTAACGTTTCATAAAATTTACATACAAAGTTTCAAGGTATTCTTTATTAAACTTTTTTTGTAATTTGTATTAGCGTAAAGAGATTTTCACAAAATCAGCGTTTATCTAAAAACGCATTTAAAGTATGTGATTGCTATTCTGTTTCGTTTGCAAGCAAGAGAAAAAACAACTACAACTTCGATTCTAAAGATTGGAGAAATAAAGTTTAAGAAGATATAGAAATCTAATGAACAAAAGTTTAATATAGACAATAATAATAAGTTTAATATAGACAATCCCAATAAAATAAAAATTTGAAATTTTCGTCGAAATTGCCAGTCACCACTTTAAGCAAGAAAAATGACGAAATTAACATAGATACGAAAACATACTAATAACATAAGTATATATCTTAGAGTTAAAATTTTGCTTCAATTATTTTTTCAACATTTTTATTCTATGATTAATTTGAAGAACATTAGAATATGCTGTTGTTTTATTACCTTCAGTGTTTATTAAAATACCAAAGGCATTAAAGCTTCTTCAATCAATTTAGTTATATGAGCCCCGGTTAAATAAGCAACAAAATTTTTTATTGAAAAATAATTTTAAAAAATTATGGATTATCACAGTAAATGGAAATTATCATATCAGTGGGAATATTACATTTGAAATTTGCATTTAAATCCTTAATTTTTATTTCAATAACTATTGATAGAATATAAACTTCTTTCTTTAACTAGGTTATCTATTATTCCTTTTAATCAGACAAAAGTTGGCAACACTATAGTTTATCCTTATTATTAAACATCCTAAATTCCTTATTATTAAACTTTCTAACAACGAGAAAATACGATCAAAATTATTATAGGTCACCGTTTTTTTTTTCGTTTTTCTTACGCTTATTGTACATTTAATACAAAATGCATTTGATTGGACCTAGTTGAAATCACCTTTTTTAAGAGTTTATGACAACAAATTAAAATAGAGAAAAAAACGAAAACAACTGTCAGAATTACGAATAAGTAATAAATTAGAATTTTGCATTAAGAAGCAAGAGGCTGTGCAAGCGATTTTATATTTCATGTAAACGATTTTATACTTTTTTAGATTTCAATATTATTCTCCAAAAAAATTCTTTTCGCAAAAAGCAACAAAAACTTGCAAGTTATTATTGTCAGTTAAATATCGCATCAATTAACCGTAAAAAATCACTTTAAGGAGTTTAGGTCAAAATTTTGAAACTTTGTTTTTGAAATTCATGGAATGTTATGATTTTTTCTAAATTCTAATAACACGCAATAAGTACACTAAATGACCATACGAAAAAAATAAAAATTATTATTATTATTATATATATATATATATACAGAGAATGACCATACCCTTCAATATATACTAAATAAATTATTTCTTTAGAATAAAAATGTCCATATATTAAATTACTCTTACTATTTTTTAGGTTTTATTGTTTAAAATATGTTCGATCACGTTTCCAAAATCAAAAATGCGTATTTTTTCTTCATAAGTTTTTTAAAAATTATCTAACAAATTCAAAAAATGTTTAACGAATTGCCTGAAAACAAATTAAAGTTAAATTACTAAACTGCATACGACATTTAAAATTTCCTGCAGTTATCCTTAATAACTTAAAAGTTATGTTTACAGTTATTAAAGTAGAAAAACGCGAAAAATTAATTATGTAGAAGAAAGCATTCTTTGCTTTAGCATTACTTGAAGTTCAAAATGAGGCAAAAACTGAACTAATTTTTTTTTTTGCATTCTAATACGAATATAACATATTTAAGTATGTATATGTATATAGGTAAAAGAGTAAGTTTTTGTTTTAATGTCTGTAAGGAATAACTGCCTTGTTTTTTTTAATAAAAAAAATGAAAGTTTTCATGAATTTGTTCTGATGAAAACATATTTATAGTTAACATACAAACACAGTTGACATCATATAACACTCGTACACGTTTTAAACTTAGCGTTTTGTGGTTTGGTATTTTTAAACTTAACCTTTAGATTACATTAAATACGATAAAGTGGGCAAGATTTCTTATAATTATAGTTCAAGATTAATGGTGTTAATTTTTTTTTTGTATGGTTAATATTTTTACTATGTTTTTATTAATTTTCTTTCGTGTTTAAAACTATGGAAATTTTTCTTACCTCTTAAGAAGTCTCTAGAAAAGCTCTATGCGTAATGACCCCAGATTTTTTTTATAGTTTTCAGATCACTAGAAATTCAATTTACCTGAATATTACCGCCAAAAAAATTTATCAGTCATTAAACTCAGACCCCATTCCACGTAACTAGAACATTCAAATTTCATGCTGGATGATAAAAATAAAATTATTTGGTTTAATTTGAACCATTGGAAACAAATTTGTTATATTTTATTGTTATTATAATTAGATTGTTAGTTATTGTTAATCAAAATTGTGGTTTTTCGAATAGCTAGCGCACTCACATATCAATTGCATTTTTGTGTTGAGTGATAATTCATATTTCAATAGTTTCCGGATAATCGAGCAGAATTTATCGCAATATTATCGTAAAATAAAATCGTATGAAGCTTCTAAATAATTTGAGATTTCAAAGTTTAATTGAAATTTTATGCTGGATGACATAATAGGTTTTAATCATTTCCTGACTACTACAAGTGAACATTATCGCCAAAAAGAATTTATCGCCACTTTTGAAACATTTAAGCAATCAACTTTTAATGTATGAGCTCAATGGTCTTTTTTTTGTCCATTTGAAAAACGCCTTTTTTTAAGATTTTTCATTTTATTGATTATTTAATACTGTTTTAAGTTTAATTTATTTGTTATTTTAAACTTGCAGTGTCAAGGAACTATTGAAACAATACGTGTTTCAATAGTTTCCAGACATTACAAGCTGAATTTATCGCGGTATTATCATCAAAAAAATCGTATCAAAATAAATTGAGTTTTAAAATTTTAATTGTAGTTTTGCGCTGGATGACATAATAAGTTTTAATCATTTCCTGCTCACTACAAACAAACATTGTCGCAAGAAAGAATTCATCACCAATTTTGAAAAACTTACTTGAACAAATTTTAATCTAGCCCCCGAGCTCTTTTGTAACCCATTTAAATTAAAAAAATTTATTTATTATGTAACACTTTTTTATATTTTTTTGTTTAATCATTTTTCATATACGAGATTCAAAAATAAAACCCACAAACCATTCATTTAAATGAAATATTTTCTTAAATATTACATTTAATACAATGTAATAGTTTGCCACAGAATATTGAAATGAAATATCTAAGCATTGAGAAAAAACCCGCAGAAAGCATGCTGTTAATTCTCGCTGCAGAAAAATATTTAAAAAATACTAAATGTTTTGTTCTTATTACTGGTGGAACCGACAGTTGAACAAAGTTTTTTAAAACTCGAATGAGGAAAAAAAATCTTTAATAACTACGAAATTTAATATTTAAAAAGTTGATTGGAGAAAATAAAATGCATTACGTCAGATTAAAAAAAATGTTTTAGAATTTTTTAATAATATTCCGGATTCTAAAAGCAATTATAATTGCTTAAATATTCACATTCCAAACTATTAAAAAAGGATTCTTATAATAAAGACTGTGACTTTTTCATTTATTATGGAAAATATATACAATGTATAAAAAGTTTAGAAATGTTAGTTGTAAAATGTTAAATGTTGGAAATGCTTTATTTGAATATAAGTGTTTGAAAAGTATAATGTCAAAATACAAAAAAAAATGTTACGCAGGTTTGCTTTTCTGTGTTAAACTAATATAGTAATATTACGTAGTCTAAATAATATCCGGTGTTATAAACCCAGTCTGACAAAGAGAAAAAACAGAAAAAACGAAACTTGTTGAGTCTTCTATTTGATAATAACATGGTGATTATTTGACATGATTATATTACGTAGCATATAATAATGAAATGATTGAAACATGTATCGTCATTCGGTCCAGAAATAAAGTTGAAATTTGAGCACTTTAGCTAATCAAAAATCGTTAGTCAAGATTTTTATTGGTGAGAAACATTTTACTTGCAATACCATTGAGAGAAATGGTTAGGAAACTATTAAAACTTGTATTACCATCCGACCTAGAACCATAGTACCAATAACCGATAAGTACCATTTCTTTTTTTATAAAATTTATAATATTTTCATTTAAAGAATAGTTATACAAAGTTTGAGATTTTAAAATTCGTGATCAAAAGAGACGCGAAAAATTCATTATTAGTAGTAGCAGGTAGTGTGGGGGCGGAGTAATCGACCATACCAACCTTCATCTATCAAAAGGTACCTCTTGATTGAATCAAGTTAGCATGTCTCATATATCAGTGAATTGATGTTTTAATATTCGTAGTGGTAGTTACGCCACAGTAGTATTAAAATTTTTTGTATCAGAATTTGATAAATTCAAAAGCCTTGAAATTGAAATGTCGTACGGATAAATAAGAATAAGCATATTTATGTTAAACATTGCCACAAACGGTGAAATATATTATTTCTTCAATTTTCGATAACTTATGTTATCCTGCATATTTGTTTCTAACACGTTTTACTTCTGCAATAAACTATGAATTTAGGACATTAATTTTTTGTAGTTGTTCCGTTTTCTTTCATTTCTTACATATTTTGTAAAAATGTTGTTTCCATAACAGAGCACATTTTAATCTATAACAAAGGTTTTTACCATCAATGAAACTTCTTATTTTCGATACTGAGCCCGAACTGTTTATTTTCTAGTTTATTTTCGTTTTCTAATCTCTTAGGCTTATTTTCGTTTTCTTTTATTTCCTCTAATACACAATCAACAATAATCTTATACGGTTCTTTATCAGTTTTATAAATCTCACTTTATTATATTAATTTTCTTAACTCAAAAATTTTAGCATTATCAGGTATTGGTAATTTTAACTCCTCGGCAATAGCCATTAACTCATCTTTTTTTTTCAAAAAATTAGTAATAATGACTTTCAAAGAAAAAATTTATCGCAATAAAGTGCATAAAACAATAAATAATAACACTTCAAAACACTAGATTTAAAATCAATATCACTAAAAATAGGTCACTAACCTCTCACCAAGCAACAATAGCAATAGAAGCTCCGTGAAATTGAAACTCGAACACCGTAGTAAGCACATTACGAATTTTGTTTCTAGTTATGTGTATCTATAGTTTGTCTAAAATAAGAACTCCCCCTAAAATTCGTCTGGATCTGTGGCGGTGACTATGGTAACGAGGTATGACTATTTCAAGTAGGGGAGCGGGTTCATAGTTTTGGAGTGTTTTCGGCTCGGGTTGGCGAGAGAAAGGGAATCTCTTTCTTCGGTCTGTTATGTTAATCCTAGAGTAAAGCTACCCTCCCTAAAATGCGCCATTCTTGTTTCCATAGCACCAGACGGCCTCAGACTTTGTGGTTGGAGGAGTTCTTTGTTTAGACAAACTATACACGAACCACAGAACGCCGTAAAGAAGTGATTTTGTTTGCAGACCAACCCTTTAAAATTTAAAAACTGCTAAAAATGACCCAAATCGGTACTTCCGTTCTCGGGTTATTAGCGAACAAACATCCAGAAAAGCTTTCGCTTTTATATAGAAAGAGAGAAGAGATGTAATTCGTGAAATGTTACTTTAAATAAAATTACAAAAAGTATTTTTCAGTAGAATTAAGAAGAAATATTTATGTGTGATTTTTTTCAAGCGGAACACATGATTATTTTGATTTCTTTTTTCTTCCTTGCATTGTTTTCATTCTGATTTTGACTATTGCATTCCAACTGTAATTACAACACTTTTTCACTTGCAGGTCATTTTAAGCATCGGCTTCTGCTTCATCGCAGCAGTATCTTGTGAAGCAGATATGAAAATCGATGATGATGGAAAGTACAATTTTCTCTACAGTGTCGATGATGCTGGCTCCCACAAGAGAGAAGAAAAAGCAAATGGTGATGGTACCGTCTCTGGCAGTTACAGTTACATCGACCCCAATGGCGATCTGAGAAAAGTGGATTACAAAGCAGGAGCTGGAATAGGCTTTCAGGCTTCTGGAGACATCAGCGTTGACAAGAAAACAGCAGAAAAGGCAGCTGAACTTGCAGCTTTAGCACCTAAAGCACCAGAAGTTGAAAAAACTGAAGTCAAAATTCCCATCTCACCATTTACCTTACCTTTGTATGCTATTCCAGGTGTGCATCTACCTGTAGCTCACCACCCCTTAGCATACCCTTATGCTCATGCCCCATTTCACTATTACTACCTTTAAACGAATAGAGCTAATAGGATGTGATATAACACCGTCAAGGTCTCTGGAATATTTTGTAAATAAGATAAGAAAAATAAGATAATGAAAATAAAAATATCAAGTCAAGAAAATTGCTTGCTTATTGATTTTGCTTTCGAAAAGTCATTACAAATCAGGAATTGGAAAATTGATAACTGAATCCAAAATCGGCCTCAATCTTAAGCATGAAATTAATTCGTCACGTGTAAACTAAAATACAAAATAAATAAAGAAAATAAATAAGAAACTTGTATGCCAAGCTGTGGTACTCTGCAATTAAAAAAAAGGTTTTCCGTTTAATGTTTCTGGAATTACTCACGCTTCAATTCCAGGGGGTAAGAATAAAGGCCAAAATTAATACATCAAATAATCAATACATCAAAACCTTTACATCTTACTTACTTAGTAGCATTATTTTTTTCGAAAAATTTGTCCGTTCACATAGTTTTGGGACACGCTCTGGAGAACTTTCATTATTTAAGACTATAATTTAGGTTGGTTAGTATATTTTAACACTTTTGCTTCGGGATGCAATGTACCATAAATAACAAAAATAGCTACGCCGCAAAAATTTGTGGCTAAATTATCGAGAATTCAAGAGGGTCTGTACTATAATATATTTTTGAAATTAAATATTTTCATAATTAATCAAAATGATTAAATCATTTGATTAATCAAAATTAAATTAATTCACTTTATTTGTGTGCCTTAATTTGTAAACCCCTACTTTAGAGGTTGCAGACACGACTTCTGCCCCATCACACTACAATATAATATCTAGTAAGAGTTTAAATAACTGAATATTTAAAAGTATTCTTACTATAAAAAATAGTTCATAATTCTGAATGAATGAATAGTTTGATTGTGCACAATTGCCAGATGCATCGAACTTGAAATTTTTAAAAAAATACAACAAAAAATTTAGAAATATGAAATGATAATAAAACTATCTCTCAAAAATAAAAGAAAAAAAAAGTATAAAAGGAACTCTCAAGCACCCCTGAATTGTATAATTCACATTAATTTAAAGTTCGAAACCTTTAGAAAGGTAAGTATTTTAAATGTTATCAAAACTCAGTTGAGTATCGGCAGTTTTTATTCTTGTGGGAGCCAGAATTTTTTGCAAAAGCAGCATTTTTTGCTTCTACATTAAAGAAATAGTAAGTTTTAGCTCTCGACTGAGAATTTTTAATCATATTTACAGAATACAAGGGAAAACTTTTTTCCAATCGCAACTAGAATATTTTCAAATAACATACGCATTTAATTTGATTCTAAAAACTATTTCTCGCGAAAGAGAACAAAGTTTTGAGGGCTATTCTGGGCCTGTAATTAATTTTGATCTGTAATGCTGTAATGTGTACCTAAAATTAGATTTCCTTCATCAAAATAAAGTGCCCGAAAGGCTTAAGGTTTCTTATGTTCGTATTCTATTTTTGGAGTCTTATTTACCAAATAACTTAGTTCTCCTGGTTTAATTTAAATCAATCTATCTCTTTGATTTCTTACAAGAAACAATTACTCGAAATGCTGAAATCCTATTATTTCTTTGCTATTAAGAACTAATTATACTTAACACGCAAGCTGAGTTTTTTAATTCATTGCCTTAACGAAATATTTTGCATAATAAGGCAGCCAGATTTATTTTTAAGAATATATAGTAGACCCTCGAGAAAAATAGAGAGTGAATTTAAAATAATCCAATGATTTATTTAAAACTGCTTTTTGGTAAAGGCACACACAGTTGTTTTTTAATATCTGCACATTTGATATTTTCAGATTAAAATTAATTTCCATATTTTATTCTTTGATTCAAACTGTTTTAATGAGATAATTTATAATCCATGGTTTTATTTTAAGAACTGGTTTTAGTTTTAAAATTAGTTTTATTTTTAAAATTGGTTTTATTTTTAAAACTGGTTTTATTTATAAATTCCAGCTTTCAAACCATCAAAGCATTACAATAGGGTTGGTATAGCTTAGTTGGTAGGGCGTAAGACTAATGTTCGAGAGAACGGGAGTTTAAATCCAGTCGGCCAAAGAATCTCCTTGTATTAAATGATGACTGGTGAATGTCAAGTTCACGAAATAAATCAATACAGCTAGCGGTACTGATCCAGTAGTTCCCTTGTCATCTGGATTGGGTTCAAAATTACAAGGCTATGGAGTTGAACATTGGGTAGCCGAAATCTGAAATTTGGGTCGGTTGTTTAACGAAGGTTATGAAAAAAAATTAAAGAATTTATTGAACTGTGAAAAGATTTCGAAAGACAAAGACACGATCGTAGTTTTAAGGATTTTTTTCTTAAATATTTAATAAATCTTATCTAAAAATTTCACTGAAAAAAATCTAAATTTAATAAAACAGAATGTTTATTATAAAACAAATGTCACATATAAAATAAAATGTTTTGTTACAACATTCAAAAAATATAACATTTTATCGCGGCGTTGCTGAGTAATTATG
The DNA here is from genome assembly GCF_982258835.1 of Parasteatoda tepidariorum. NCBI lineage: Eukaryota > Metazoa > Arthropoda > Arachnida > Araneae > Theridiidae > Parasteatoda > Parasteatoda tepidariorum. Next base: position 26,869,398 of record NC_141755.1, read on the forward strand.
TGAAATAATTTTTTAATCAACAAAGTGTTATCGTTGTTGTAAAATATTTCAACCTCCAAACCAGTCTCAGTTTTTATTATACAAGATTTACGTAACCTATAGTAAAAGGCTATAAGATCTTTTTAATCTTGGTCATCATCGTCATCATAACGAGGACTTTCTCGGCAACTATTTTTGTATTTTTTTTCGCCTGACTGGCAATCAATTGTCATAAGACAGATATTGACCAAAACTACGTCGATGACCTGCAATACATCAAAACTTCTTGAATTGGGGCAAAATAAATTTTTTGTATCGACAATTATGGACAAAAAAAAAAATTCAGAATATAAATTCATAAAAACTGAACTACTCGTTGTTTTCAAAAAATTTATCACAATTCTAAAAAACAAAAATATCTCAGCATATATATATATATGTAATACAAAAATTAAATACTTTTGTATTAATAAAAGCATTAAAACTTCATTCGGTTTCATAAAATGTTTGGCGAAGAAACTTGAATTTTTTTTTCTCAACACAGTGAAAAAAAAAAGAAAAAAAACAATTTATGAACTATTTTTGTTTTATCCAGTCTTGATCTCTCAATTTCTCAGTGCTTCATGAAATTCTGTTTTCCTCCATTTTAACGGGGAATACAGAAACAGAATTTCATCAAGTAAATAACCCCATTAACCATACAGAATCTTAAATTCTGATTAAATGACACTTAGTTGTCCACCTCTTTCACATAAAAATTGTGAATATTTTTTTTTAACCATACAGAATCGTAAATTCTGATTAAATGACAATTGTTGTCCAGGTCGTTTTGCATAAAAATTTTGTATATTTTTGTGTGAAAATTTTTGAAATTTTTTTTAGAATAGTTATATAAAATGTTTCATTTTTTCTTTCTGACATTTTTTCATTCTAAACAGATTAAGTGCATTATTATGTTTTTATTGTTGTTGCTGAAAAAAACTTTTTTCACATATTGGAAAAATGTTATTAAGAGTAGGTAAGAGGACAGTCATACCAACGTAAATTTTATAAATTCATAGTATTCTAAATTTTATTATTATTTTTTTTTTTTTTGGCTTACCAAAAAAAACTTTTTTTTGGGGGGGATGCAATACAAAAATTAAATACTTTTGTATTAATAAAAGCATTAAAACTTCATTCGTTTTCATAAAATATCTTTGGTAAAGGATAAGGGTAGAAATTCTATTTTGGGACTTCAAGGCTAAAAACATGCCAATGAATAATAATTAGATTTATACTTCAGAAGAGAAGTTATTTTAAGATCTTTCACTTCCATATAAGGAAAGATTAAACGATTTGCTATGAGTAATAAATAATTTGATGAGGCGTAAGAATACACAAAAAAGGCAATATGACTAACCTCTTCACACAGTTTAATTATCGTATAAAATAGAGGAGCAATGTTTTAGCGTGACTTTTTTGGTGTATAATGTTTACCAACTAAACTTCGTCAGATCTGACTGTAACTCTGTCTCTCCCTCTCCGTCTGGAGAGGGGTGAAACTGTTATTTCACCATCGTTTAACTAAATAAAAAAGATTATGCAGAATATGGACTCGTTAATCATGCTGCTTTGACTCTAAATAACTAAAAAAATAACGGTGTGGTTCCACGGTTATTTCATATATATATATATATATATATATATATATATATATATATATATATATATATATATATATATATATATATATATATATATATATATATATATATATATATATATATATATATATATATATATATATATATATATATATATATACACGCATTCTAAAACATATTTGTCAATATGCATTAGCTCCTTTGAAAAATTAACTTCTTTAGGAACTCGTAAAAAGTTTCAGATTATAAATATTAGTCATGATACAAAGTCCAACAATTATAAAAGCAACCTATTATTTATTCAATTCATTCTTTGAATTGTAGACACTTCAAAACAAAATCAGAAAAAAAAATTACCGAATTCTTACACATCATATCCGCGTTAATCACAGTAAAAGGTGAATTAAAAGTATTAAAGCCAGTTTGTTTATTACCTGAAGAAAAAACAGAGGGTCAGATTAGATTGAATGCATAAATTAATAAAACAAGAACCAGAAAGGTCGATATTGCAATAAGCTCAAATGATATAACAAATTCATGGCAACGAAGTATAAAATAAATCGAAAGCAAAAAAGAACTGAATAAGAAATAAGAGTGAATAAGAAAGATAAATAAGACAGCTTCTATATTTCAGAATCCGTAATTTATCTTAATATTATAAGAAACTACGATGAAAAGCGATTTTTATAGATTGAACAGTAAACAAAAAATATTGAAGTGATAGCATAATACTGTAATATTTTATATCACAAGAATTTTTTTTGCTCTAAATAAGTGATTCCAATAACTGACTCAGATTTTGACAGCAGCAAATAATAGTTTGTAAAATCAAATCACACTGTTTCAAACAATGAAATTTTGCAGTGGAATAATAGACAATAAAATGTTTTGATAATTATCAATCTATAAATGATTCGAAATTTCGGAGCATGTTGAACCATAATATTGTTTGAATTCGAAACTATAAGTTGATCCCATTATTACATTTTTAAAATTTGACTACATATTTCAATTTATAACCTTAAGGTTAAAGAAAATTAGCACCGTTTTATGTTTAAAAGTTGTACCAATATTTCTCTGATTGTAGATTGAACTCACTGGTTAGCTGAAATACCAAAAATGTTACTATTAATTTAGCATAAAAACAATTTCAAAAATCAGAAACGTCATCATCACTCGTAATCAGAATATTAAATGACACATAAAATGAATCTACAACAGTTCAATGTGAATAAACACTCAATATAAATACAAAAAGGTACAATATAAATAAGCGAAAGAATAACTGAAGATTTGAGGCACAAAAGGCCATCCAATTCCAGCAGGAGTTTTCAAATTTAAAAAAATGGAAAAATTTATAATAAAACTTTTAAATTTTACCAGAAAAACGCTAAATAGATGCTGTGTACAAAACACTGTGACGTAAAATAATAAAGAGTGATCCAAATTTTAAGAAATTAATGAAATCAAATAAACTATAGTACAATACATAATTACCCATAGAAATTTCACCTTGTAAATATTAGCATCCATGGATGTTCTTAGCTATTTTCATCGAACTTATTTCCCTATGGTTACGTTTAAAAATTGTACGTATAAAATGTATAACGTTGAGTAGAAAAACAAAACTGACATAGGGGTTTATTTTTATTTTATTGAAATTACATACATTTGCTGACTTGTGTGCTCAATATAGGCTTATAAGTCATTGTCAAGTAGAAAATACAGATAGAACAATTCAGAGAAAGACATCACAAAGAATACATCCAGGGTTACGACGGAATTCGAACCCGCTACCTCCACGCTTAACAGAGTGTTTGGACCGGCGATACCGCTCGGCCAGGAAGGCCCCTGGATTATTTATGTTAGGATCATAATAATACAGTTCCTATTTACAACGACACTCGTATCTGTGTAGGTATATCCCCCGAACTGTACTGTTTGTTAAGACACCGTTCCCAAAAGAACACCGAAGTCAAGCGTCACTGGCTGCGGTCAGTGTGCGGGTGGGTGACCACTTGGATCAGTCTACAAAGGGACCGAGGGTGTGTTGTATTGTTTCTCGTTACTGCTCTACTGTAAAGTGCTCGAATTCGGGCGCTGGTACCAAAGCGGTTCTCTGTACCAAAGCGGGGGGGGGCTATCCCCTCTGCAAAGGATCAAAATTGTGATGGCGTGTCTTCAGATCAATCTCAAGGATGTTTCCCTGACCGTCGCCAACAGCCCATTGTGCAGCTCTAGTGCGACGTAAATAAAAACTACAACTGTGACTACTTCCATGCTGGGGAATATAATTTTCCTAGGAGTCTCCCTGGAAGAGCAGTATCGCCCGTCAAAAGCTCTGTTTGTGGAGGTGGCGGGCTCAAATCCCGCCGTAACCCTGGATGTATTCTTTGTGATGTCCTCTGTATTGTGTTATCTGTCCTTCTATTTCAGAAAGGTTTATAACCCTTAATTGAGCACACAAACTTGCAAATGTATGTTGTTCCAATAAATAAATAACATTTTCCTGGAAATCTCTTCTGAGTAGTATCGATTTTCGCTGTAACTCAAGATGTGAATATTTATTCAGTTGAATCATGTTATCGTACGAATTTTCTATAACCTTAATAAGTTGTTCAACTGAACCATGCTTAAAAAATTCTGTATACTCTCATAAAAACTTGATTTAGTATTCAACCATGCTATCGCACAAATTAGTTTTAGTCTTAGTAAGATGATCTATTGAACTATGTTCAAAACATTCTACATACGCTCTTGGAAAACATGATTCAACGTTGTACCATAATATAGTACAAATTGGCTTTAACCTTAATAAGTTGTTCAACTGAACCATGTTTAAAAAATTCTGTATACTTTCATAAAAACTTGATTTAATATTCAACCATGCTATCGCACAAATTAGTTTTAGTCTTAATAAGATGTTCAATTGAACTATGTTCAAAACATTCTATATACGCTCTTGGAAAACTTGATTCAACGTTGTACCATAATATGGTACAAATTGGCTGTAACCTTAATAAGATGTTCAATTATACCTTAATAAGATGTTCAATTGAACCATATTTTCGTTTAAGCTTAACCATATTATATGATTAAGTTCAAAAAAATTTATTTACGCGATAATATGGTTCAATACAGTATTTTGGTTGAAGCAAATTTGATTGGTATCATGGTTCAGCGAATTTTAAAATTTCTAATAGTGTATATAGTTTACTCTAACTAGTTATAAACTATCAGTTATAATAATTTTAAGACAATATTCTAAATTCTGTTATGTTTCTAAAAAAGCAAATTAGATAAACGTCGAATTTTAAAAAAATGACCTCCCAATAAAAAACAGTTATTATCACTCAAAAAATATAAATATTTTTTTAAAAATAACGGATTATAAGTTTCATATTTACAGCATTGATGAAAAATAAATATTTATTTTACTTAAATTATAACTTCGTGATATTTAAATTCACGTAAATTAATATATTTTTACCTAAACACCTGATTAAGTAATTTAAACTGTAAAAATATATATATATATATATATATATATATATATATATATATTTTAATTTAAACCGTTTCCTACAACATTAATAATAAGCTTTTACTACATTCAAATTAATAGTTTTCTGTATATTTAAGCATTATATTTGGTACGAAATACAACACTCTTAAAATCTGCAACACTTTTAAATTACACTTTTGTTTCAAACAATTTTTTTGTTACTTTCTTTCTTTAGTTATTATTAGCTCAAAATTATACAATATAATTAATTGATCTATTTATTTTTCAATCTTCAACTCGCAATGTTATTAATAAATTAAGAAAAAACAACGATGCATCTTGCATAAGATATTTTTATCTATCAATTTATTAATAAAATTTTAAACCGAAATGGAGCTAAAAACTTTTTAAAATAAATAATAATAAATATTGATTAAATATAAACCGTTTCAAACATTGCTTTTTTGTTGCTTCAAGTTTAATTTCTTTTTCTTCATTTCAAACACATTTTTTTTTCATTGAATAAAAAGATTTTAAACATTTTTTTGATTTAAAATTGTGTTTATGGAATGATACATGTCTTCACGCAATCCAGGTATGCGAAGGTTAGTTATTCCAGAACGCAACAAGAGATCGAGAGCAGTATATAAAGGTTGCGGAGATGATAGCAATCCATTATCTCACGCAGTATTCAGTTTCATTTCTTTCTCTTCGAATCCACTTCTCTTCGAAATGAAGGTAAATTATATTTCAATTCCTTTTTGTATCATTTTATTATACCTATATATTTTCACATCATAAACCTGTTTACGGTTGTTCATCCTTTTGAATTTTTACACCGAGATTTTTTGGGCTTAATGTTTTTAGATTTTTTTTTCTTTTGACGGTAAAGATCAATTTTAGTTTCGAATTTTTTTAACTGTTTAACTAAAAATTCATACTGTTATGCTCGACGCGAAATAGTATCGATAATTTTTCAAGATAATTCAGTAACATATTAAAATTCATTTCATTTTTTGTACTTTTATATTTTTGGATAGTCTCATTTTTGTTTTGATACTGTCTGAAAATCATAAATAATTTTCTCTGATAAAAGTTTTTGATTACATTTGCAATTAAAAAGTAAAAATGAAGTGACAGCATATACATTTAATTGAAAAGTGGATAAATTGCTTTACTTTAATGCATGTGATCCTCAATATTTGTTAATCATTTTTAGAAGAAAAAGAAAAGAAAGCGAAAGATTTAAAAATGAATGCTTTAAAGAAATATTATTTAATATACTACACTATCTATAATTCCTTTTCGCTTTCAATTCATCAGATAACAAACAACGTAGAAATGCTTGTAAGCGCTTTTCAAACAAAATGTTAATATGAATAATTCATTGTTCCAAAATGTAAAAGCTTTGTTCGCTAACCATATACATTACAAAAATTGTTACAATAGTTTTAGTATTAGTAAATGCTAGAAATATTTCCGGGAAAACTCATTTCTTTCATCGGATGCTTTTTCTCTCTTCTTTGCTTTTAACGAAAGGCAAAAGAATGGAGTCAGTAGTAGAAATGATAATTCACTAAATAATAAATTTCTATGTTTTTCCAAAAAGTATAATTAAACCGTTACAGTTGACATTACTGAGAAAATCCGGGTTATTACAGATTTTAAAAAGAGAAAAATATAATGACGCCGTAAAAATATCCATTTAAGTTGCATTTAGTATATTTTTAGCAACATTTTTATATCAGGAAACAGTGTAAAACGTGACAACCTTTCTAAAAGGATTACTAGTTTATAAATATTAATATAAACTTTAAAAAAAAACACTATCCACTTTGACTGTACTAACTTAAATACTACACATTAAAATTTCCCCCTTGATTAAGAATAAGAAAGAATTTTGTACGAAAGACTAAGACGAATTTTAAAGCAGAAATAACAAATAATTTAGAATAATGTAACGAATAATGTAACAAATAATTCAGAAATTTTTACTTTTTTTTCTATTTAATTTTTTAAACGAATACTATTACAGGGACACTCAAAAAATATTTTTAAGCACTATGTGCATTAACAAAATGCAAAATAGTTTTCAAAGACTTCACATGATCATGATAAAATAACTAGATTTTGACAAAGAACTCTATTCTTGATTATATTAGCCATTAAAAAATGATCAAGAGATTTTTCAGTTCGATTTCAGAGGGTGGAATATGAAGCTGGATATTGAGAATATTTTGCAAAATGCAGCAGAGTTGCACATGAGAGTGCAAGAATCTCACCGAACCCAGCTCACTAGACACGCATGCTGTCACGCAAGTATTTCCCCAGACCTGTAAAATGATTGGCGTTTTCATAAGCTATGGACTAACGGTACTCTGAAATTGATTGTGGATGAATGAATTCTGAAAACGTTGAGTAGAAAAATATGAAAAACACGTTTTTACACAATATGTGGCGAAAATCGACATTCCCTTTCATAAATCTCATTTTCGAAAAGAGAAAATTAAGCACTTTTTATAAAAGCCCAATAAAAAAAGCACCTTTAAGGGCTTTTAAAAAACGAAAATAAGCACCTTTAAGCACTTTTTAAAAAAGCTACGCACCATGCATTATACAATTAAACAGAATATTTTTAAGTAAGAAACCCAAGTACAACATGTACCAAGAACCATTGAATGTCATTTTGGCCCCTCAGATAACCCTCATTTTGCTCGTTTATTGATTTAGAATATCCATGTAATTGAAACATATTTTTTCAATTTTTATTAACATATATTACCTAATCAATATTTAGTAACATATATTTATAAAACATTGTTTTTATTTTAGCGTGCACAAGATAAAGCAAATCATATTAATCATGAACGTTGCACCAAATAATATTTTTTTGGAATATTTTAACACCTTATGAGTGCAAAGTCCATCAAAATAGATTTGTGCGAATTGGATCTGTTACACAGATGAAGGACCAGTTCTAAGTGATTCACAAAAACTGGTCCAAGTACAACAAGCATACACTTTTTTCCTTTTGCTAGGTCTGACAAAAATACATTATTTTTTCAACAAAAATTATATTTTATCTTAAAGAGAGTGAGATTTTGTCTGTATTAGTTTCTCTTTTTTTTTCTTTTTTTTTTTTTTTGAATAAAAGAAATGAGGGATTTTATTTTCAAATCAAAGTGATTAACGTCACAAACGCTACGTCTAAGCCTACTTTTGAGCACTCAAAACATGTCGACTTTTTTTCGTTTTTAAAATTCATGAAGTGAATAACGCGTTTACATTATCAAATATTAAAGGTGTTGCTCATAGTATTCCTCCACAATTATGTTTCATTCACATTCGTCGGCAATCACATCAGACTACCAACAACTTTATTTATGCAATTCAAATCAAGCAATAAGTTGTTACAATAAACTGGAAGTGGGAAGAATTCTCTTTTGATTTAATTAATTTTTGAAATATTTTTTGTATTCTGGTACTCACTTGATAACTTCAAACAAGAAAATAAACATATATTACTTACTACTATCGAGATAACTAACGCCACTTTATAATTTAAATGATCTGCCAAATACTTTAGTCATAAATTAATTGTTGTATAACTCGGAACTACAGTTACACTTTATGTTTAAATGTATATAAAATTTCTAAAATATGTCGATTGAAGACTAATATAACAACACATGGTATTTTAAATAATCCCTCAATATGTGATAACTAAAGCCATCAGTAGAAATTCAGCATTTGGCTTATGTTAGTTCGTGATGGGGGTAACAAAAGTCTAAAATAAATGTATATATACTGTTTAAAACATTTATTTAGTTTAACATAAAATTTTAAAAACATTTTATTTACATTTTTAGTGCCTTAGACATTTAATTTATACTAAAAAGTTCAAGATCTTATGAAAAGTCTAATTAAAAAATTCTAATGAAAACGTATAGCGTCATTTATTGATTGTGGAATGCTATACGGTAAACACATTGCAATATTCACATTTATAATTTTTAAACCGTTTTTTACCCCATACTTAAAAAAAATATGAAATTTAAATTATAAGGAATAAAACGTATAAATTTATGATAAAATTGTCTTAGTAGCTGAAGGTTTAAAAAGAAAACACATTTAAAAACAAGCGAACAATCAAATTCAAAACAGTGTTGATAAAATTAACGCTCAAAATTTTCCCAGCAAAATGGCTTTATAGGCTTAAGTTACCTCGAATGACGCAACCCAACTCACTTAACTATTAAACACGAACCACAAACAATCTGGCTAGATTTAAACGATAATTTAATGTGTTTCCAATTTCAATTTGTGTGGATTTCTAGAATTAATTCCCTTAAAGAGAAACGCAAGGGCATAACTGGGATTTGGGGCTTTATACCTTGGTTATTATGTCTGAAAATAATAGTTGCACTATTCTATCAATATAAATAGCACTTATATTATGCGAAGTTAAGAGAAAGTCAAATAAACTGACTTGTCAATGATATACTTAACTTAAGGCATGCACTCGTAAATAATTTAAATCAATAATTTTCAAATTTATTTGTTAGCATTTTTTCCGTTGAAAAATTTAATAGTCTAAAAAGAATGATAATTACTAAAATTAAAAATTTTGCCATTTCTATAGCTGCTATATTTTCCTCATTACTTGTAGGTCCTTTTTGCCTGTCTGCTAATACTTGGTCTGTCAAAATTTGGCTATTCAGAAACTGAAACCGTCTACAATAAATATAAATTTGCCTTCAATACTGGAGATACTGGAGCACACTCTAGAAGTGAAGTGTCCAATGCTCCAGGACATGTTACCGGGAAATACCAGTACAAGGATCCAAGTGGGATTCTGCGTACAATCAGATACAGATCTGCCCCTGAAACTGGCTTCCAGGCTTTCGGAGATATTATTCCACAGTTTTTATCGAAATATGAATTGAAACCTTCATTGAGAAAACAAGATTTAGGTAACTCAAATGAAAACATCATGGAATTCGTTAAAAATGAACCCCAAGTTTCAACAACTGCTTACGAAGAATCTCAGTCTGATGCAGAAAGTACTCTGAAACCTCAGTCAGTTCCCGTTTTTACTGTGCAAGAGAGTCTATCTGTTCCAGTTTATACAGTACAAGAAAATGAATCAGTTCCAGTTTACACAGTTCAAGAAAACGAATCCGCTCCAGTTTACACAGTTCAGGAAAGTGAATCAGTTCCAGTTTATACAGTTCAAGAAAATGAATCAGTTCCAGTTTATAATTTTCAAGAAAATGATTCTGTTCCAGTTTATTCTTCGGACGAAATCCATTTGATTCCATTATCTAATATCCAAGAAGCTCAATCAGATCTTATTTACAATGTCGAAAGTCCAACAACAGGAAATGGGAACATTTCAGAAAATGGCACTTCAGAGGAGAAGAATGAAACAGAAAGCACTGATTCACTTCACTTGTTGCTTGAAGACAGATCAAACGGAGGTGTAAAAGAGGTAACATCTTTGGTCAGAAGTCTCAATGAAGCAGGTATTAAAATCCTACACCCACCAATATATCCGTTCGGATTTTACAGAATTCCGATTACCTTGCCACTATTATCTTTTCCTCATACCCTACCTTTTGTTACAAATGGATTTCACTACGTTTTGTAAGTTACAAAATATTTTTTTAATTGTACTAAAATCTGAATTGTAAATAAAAGACTATTTATATTTTTAATTAAGCAATGAATTGCTTTTTTTTTTCATTGAAAACTAAGTATCAGGTTTAAAGATCTCAGAAAAAATTTAAAAAACTCCGTTTTATAGTAAAATAATTTGAAATATCGTTACACATTTCATCTGCAAGCAATGGCACTTGGTTATTACTTGAAATTCGCACATTAAGAAGACTTCTTTCAACAAATCTTATTTGCAACCAGAAAGTCGTGAAAAATATATCTTAATAATAAAAATATGTCAAAAAGTGCTAATATGAATTTATGAGTATACGGTACCTCTGTGCTTATTGTAATTATGATATTACGTACTCAAAAATTAATAATAAATGTAGACAAAAGTGTGAAAGTTAAAAATACAAAATTAGTAGTTTTTCTTCAAATACACCAGGGGTTTTCTGCGTCTGATCGCACCACTCGCCAACCCCTGTAATTACGTCACATTCATGATTGTTTTTGTGTTTTTTTTCCTAAAAAGTAGTCAATATTTTCCAAAACTCAGTATATTTTTGTTAACAAAATATACAACTATTGTAGTTTTAAATAAGAGCATTTTGCCATTTTGTTAATTGTAAAGAAATGAACGATTACCTGGACTTGAAAAATAACCATCTGTGCTTGAAAAAAAAAATTTAAGGAATACAGATAGAACGAATCAATAAGAAGAAATAAATGATATGTAATTTTTCTCGTTAATGAGACTTATAACATTCAAATAAGGAATGATGTTTGTCTCTCCTGTGTTAAGTTTTTTTTATTTTCAAAAATTTCAATATAAATATTAAAGTCTCGCTTTTTTCACATAAAAGAGAGATAATAATAGGTCTAAATATAGATAAATAGATTTTTCTACATCAATTGATAAAAAGTCAATAAAATAAGGAGATTGGGAAAAAATTCAAGAAAACAAAACACTTAAAATTCCAGTAACTTTCAAATAAATTAGAATAGAAATAGAAAAATAATAATAAATAAATAAAAATTCGCGTTAAGTTAACATATAAAAAGGGCTCTTTCACCATGTTGAAACTCAACTCCTAAATTGCGTTTCAGAGGGCAGTGGATTGACTCACATGGTATTTTTTACTACAGGTTTAACAATTAATAATTCTAGAAATAATTATCAAATCTTAATTTTGTTTCATTCCGTCATACTCCCTGCGTATTTTTCTACAACTTAACGTGATTTCAGGTTTGTAAGTCTTTATTGTTTTTGCTCGGGAAAACAAAATGTAATGTAAAGAGGAAAAAAGTTATAAAAAGCACTTAAAATTTCAATAAGTCATCAATAACTCCTAAATTGGAATTTAAAAGGAAATCGAGTTGAGTTCTTTGACAATATGGCTCCTTCAGCACGTCGAATTTCAACTCTGTAGTTGCATTTCTGCGGTCTATATTGCGAAACGCATGGCATTTTTAATACAAGTTTAACAATTAATAATTCTCCAACTTATTAACAAATGCTGTTTTTTTTAATTATTATAACGTACTTCCTTTTACGTTTTCATACACCTTCGCAATTTTAAGTTTCTAATAGCATTTGCACAGTGAAACAAAATGTAACATTAAGTATAGTTTGTCTACGGTAAGAACACCTCCCGCCACAAAGTCTGAGGCTGTCTGTTGCTATGGAAACAAGAATAGCGAATTTCAGGGAGAGTAGCGTCTCTTCTTTCTAGGGCTAACACAATAGACGGAAGAAAAAGATTCCCTTTTTTACACCGACCCCACCCCTTTACTTGAAATAGTTATACATCGTTGATAGTCACCGCCACGGGTCCAGACGAATGGCTAGAGGAATTCTTACTTTAGACAAACTATAGAACACCCAAAACAGTAGCGTAGGCAATGCTTACAATTTTTTTAACATAAAGAGACATTTTGTCTAATTGTTTAGGGTAGTCAAAATGTATTAAAAACTCATAGGGCAGCCATATGCTCGTTTTTTTTTCTTTTCTAAAGTTTTATTTTATTTTCTTTAAAAAAATTATAATAAATAAATAAAAAAAACTTGTACCTATTTTGAAATTGAATCTGACTAGTTCCGGTAATCAATTACTCAATAAAGCAACTAACACTTACTATACTCGAAACAGTATTTTTCAAAATGGTGAAAGGTTCACTTTTATCCCTAAAAGAATACAGGGCAAACAATTTAGCTTAACATAAGGGGAATACTCCTCAGTACTCATTTAAATATGGATAAATAGCAAAATTTAACGTTTAAAATCTTTGACAAGGTTTAACTGTTATACGACTCGACTTCGAAGAACTGACACTAGTTGGAAGTCGAATCGAACGAATATTTAGTTGGCTAGGATTAAAGTAAGAAGAAGTTCAGTGATTTTTTGAGAGCGCACATTTTTGCTTTTCAACTTAAGTTTGAAATAAAACAACGTATATCAAGATAATTTATAGGATAATAATTATTATAGGCTAACAATTATACATCGGAAATGGTTTAAAAGATGTGTAACGTTTGAACAAGATGGCCGCAATTGGGAAAAATACAAAGAAATATAAAAAAAAATATCGAAAAGGCAAAACATTTCTAGTTAATTTCTATCAATCAAAATATATTTGTAAATTAAACGAAACTGCATTTGTAAATTATTTATATGTGTGTGTAATATATTATATTCGTAAAATGTGTTGTATTTGTAAGGGAACTTAATTCCTAAAATTAATGTGAAATAAAAACCTTTGAAATTTCAAATAGTTTCATGAAATATTTGCCAACATGTAGTTTCTTATCTTAAGGCACTACAAAATATGAATTTTTTTCCACAAAATATGAAAGATATTTGATTATTCTTTAATTAGGTCGTAATAGTTATTAAAATTTTTTCAAATAAATACATAATAAAAAAAAATTTAAGTATTAAAAAACACTAATCTATAAAACTAAAGCTTCAATTGAAAGCAAAATCTTCTATTCAAAATTAACGTACAATCGTATTGGCGAAAAAAAATTCTAAATCAAACTGAGATTTTCAGTTGACGTAAAATTAACTTCATTCATTTTAAATTAAAGAAGAAGAAAAAAGTATTTTCTAATAACTACTTATATTCAGCCCGCTTTGAAAGTTCCTTCACTTCTTATTCTATTCCAAATTCAACATCTTATTGCACTAATTACTTTTAATTGCGCCAAAAAAATTCTTTTTTTTTTCAATGGAAAGCGATTGTGAGAAAATTTAATTCGCAATTATGGAAGAAACTTTTTCTAAAAAAATAAAAAACAGTACCTTTGATTACCTGCATTAGAGTACTCGAGTTCCGTATTCTTTTCTCCTCCATTTATTTCCTAATTCTTCTGCTATTTTTAAAAGTTGAAATAACTTGACATCCGTCTTTCAGTTGGAAAATAAAATAGGAAAAGCTCCAGATTATTATAAGCGCTTTGAAATATATGACAGCTTCCTTGTTAAAAACAAAACAAGAAATTCTATTTTTTAAAGCAATTAAAATCTAACTTTCATAGTTATATACATATATGTATATAAATAACAGCTATTCCGGGTTGAATCAACTCTCTCTGTCTCTAATGATAAATAAAGTTACATTAATAGCACATTAAAAATCAGAATTTTTTATGCTAATAATAACCATAGTTCAATCACCGGATAATGCCTTTAAATTTGGCAGTTTAACTGTCAAATTTAAGGGCGTTATCCAGTTCATTTGTTGTTATGAAAAAGAATCCACAATAGCTGCTTATCAATTTTTTTCTTTCTCCTTTTACCATTATTGAAATATCATATTAACAAAATAATGCCATACCATACAGTGAGAAACCGTGAAACGTCAGTTCGGAGGATGACGTCTGTATGCTACATAAGTTAAGGAACACATTAAATTTTTCTATAAAATCTAAAATAATGCATATTTCTTTCTAATAATTTGACTGAAGGTGTAAGATATTGATAAAAAAATTTTTTAAAAAAGCACAGTAAACAAAAATAATACCTAAAAAAAAAATTCACATTTTTACAAATTTTAACTGCTGCAAAAGTTCAGGCACAAACAATATTCCTTCATAGAAAAATAAAACACAAAATTTTAATCACTGATTTGATAACCCCTTTTTTTTATTTACTTCGTTCGGTTCTAGTCGATTCAGTATTGCTCCCCTATACCAGTGTTTCCCAAAGTGTGGTAAGCGTACCTCAGTGGGAACGGGAACAGTTCAGCGTGGGTATGCGTTCTTGTGCAAAATATCTTGCAAAAAAACGAAAATTTCAAAATAGGTTATTTAAAAACAAAGCTAGCCATGAAAATTTATGACTACGTATTTTTCTATTGGCTATTTCTTTCAGAGTTAACAGTTAATAATTAGTAGCGTCAACAGCCAGTTGTGACTTTTAATTTTTGTCCATTTTTTATAGTAAAAAATACATTTATTTTTCTATTAGTGGTACACAGCGTTAGGAAAAATTTAGAAAGGGTACACAAAAGTCATAAGTTTGGGAAACATTGCCCAATACGACAAATAATATAATACTCTGAACATTTTCTATGGGTTTCTCTGCATATACGTCGCTTTGATTTCTGAAATAGACATTTTCAAATTTTAACTTTTTAAATTCAGAAATATGTTTCATGCGTGCATTGCAAATGAAATTTAAAAGTAACCTCAAGGATTCATAATGACAGCTGAAAATACAACGAGCTTCTAACTTGATGTGATTTGTTAGCACTTTTATTAAACATTATGTTCATACTTTTTTCATTATTTTGTACTAATTAAGGTTAAAATAAGTAAAAAATATTATAAATAGTACATTAATAATTTATGGTTATGAAATACAGCATGAAACATCGGTGTCTTTCTTCTGCGTTAAAAATAAAATCTTCCAAACAAGGCTCACTTCCAAACAATGATTTTTTAAATTTGCACTTATTTGCCGTTATTCAGATTTAAGAAAAACAGTCATTCATCATTTAAATTTGTTTAATTTATAAATTCAATCATTGATAAGTTTTTAAATCTGAATGGGAAAAAAATTCAAACTATTTTTCTGATATTTTTAGTAACTACTAGCCAGTTTTTTATAATTTAAAGATACCAAAATATATTTTTGCTTGTAATTGAGCGTCAAAAAATATATATGTATATAAAAGGGAGATCAATGTCCCATCTGTGACAAAGTGATAAAATCTGATTTTATCTACTTTAGTGTATGAACTTTTGGACAAGAAAAATTGAGATTTTATTTATTTATTTTTTTTTTAATGTTATTTTTCAGCAGCTTTTTTTCTTCATTGATTCTTTGCCCCTTACACTTGCAATAAAATAACTTTAGTAGCACACTGTAGGCCTTGGCCCTCTATGGGCTGTCGCGCCACTGAGTTTAGTTTTAGTTTAGTAGCACACTGTATAGTAATTCTGTCACCAAGTTACTAATTAATGCTAATAAGGTTAGAATACTAATTGAATAAAATATTCACTCTTTCATTTAAAGTTTTCAAGGGTAAAAATATTATTTTATAAAAAATTTTAACAAGTTAAGTTTAACTAGAAAAAGTTTAAGATATCAGGGTGAGGGGATAATAATCTGCAGCTATATATATATATATATATATATATATATATATATATACTGAGTGGCCAAATTATTATGACCACCCCTTCAGTACGTTGTTGGGCCACTTTTTGAGCGTATTACTGCCTTAATTCGTCTGGGAATGGATTCTATGAGATGTTGGTAGGTGGTAGAAGGTATGCCAGACCATGCTCGCTGAACTGCACTTGCCAATTCCTGCAAATTTGATGGTACTAGATCCATCTGTCTGAGCGCCCGTTCAATTTCATCCCACAAATTCTCAATTGGATTGACATCTCGGGATTGTGCTGGCCAACGAAGCAAGTTAAATTCTCCGTCATGCTCTTCGAACCATCTGAGGACAATGCCAGCTTTATGACAAGGAGCGTTGTCCTGCTGGAAGTATCCATCCCCGCCAGAGTACACCATTGACATAAACGAATGTACTTGTTCTGCGATGATACTTAAATACCCTTGGGCATTAAAGCGTTGTGGTACAGGAATTAAAGGACCCATACAATGCCAAGAGAACATTCTCCATACCATAACGCTGCCACCACCAGCTTGAAGTGTCGTGGCAATGCAGTTGGAATCCATGCTTTCGTTCTGTTTTCTCCATATTCTCATCCTGCCATCTGCGCGATGCATTTGAAATTGTGATTCATCGGACCACATGACTCTCTTCCAGTCATCTACTATCTAATGTTTGTGCTCCTTTGCAAATTGGAGACGTCTGCGCTTATTTAAAGCAGACAGTAGAGGCTTACGAACAGGTCTTCTGCTTCCATACCCTATATGGCGCAATGTGCGTCGAACAGTCCGTTCAGAGACGTTCACAGTTGCTCCTTGATTAAGATAACTTGCAATTTGTCGCACTGTTGCTCTCCTGTCGCGCTGTACAACCCTGGCCAGCCTTCTCTCTGATCGAGCATTCAGTACCCTGTGACGACCACAAGTCTGACGTTGAGACCCGGTTTTTTGCTTGATTGTCCATTCTTTGTACACATTAACAACTGCTGCTCTAGAACACATCACAAGTGCAGCCGTTTTGCTGATACTCGTTCCGACACATCTCGCACCCACAATCATTCCACGTTGAAATTCAGTTAAATCACTTTTCTTTCCCATATCTGAGCAAGCAACACAGTATAACTGATTATTCACTTGTCCAGCATTCCCGTGTTACAGTTACCTTGCCCTCTAGCGGCAGCGCTGTGACGCAATAACTCATTTGCATAAAACTCTGAGGTGGTCATAATAATTTGGCCACTCAGTGTATGTATATATATATATATATATATATATATATATATATATATATATATATATAACGTCATTGCTGAGTGGAAGGATAAAAGCAGGTCTTAGGCGCAGGGAAAGAGGGTGCAAATTTTATTTATTATTTCAATTGATACATCAAGAATAAAAAAAAAAAATTTAATTACAATCATAATCTATTATTTTAGTTAATTTATATGAGTGCTTTTTCATTAATCAATAAAAATTAAAGAAATAAAAGTTTTATGAGTTAAACTTAAAGAAACGTAGCTGAAACGTATCACAAAGGATACGAAGGTGAAGAAAGTTAACTAGTCCAAGAAGACATCAAAGATGAAAGTTGATAAATAAAAGAAATTAGTTTCTTCCTTATGGTGTATCATATTTCTCTTTGAAGGAGGCGGGGTGCATTGACGAAACAATCAAAAGCACCATGGGGAGAGGCATATTCTAAAAGTCACTTGTAAAGGAAAGGAATGGGATTCCAAATCGAAAACTTTTTTATGTCTATCAGCAATCCGTAGCAATTTTTCATTTTAATCCAAGGGGGGTGCAGCTCAGCACTTTAATAGTATTCATAGCCTTAACGTAGACATGACATGCATGAGTTGCAGAAGAATTTGACTGATAAATTTCCAACTGTCCATTTGAATGAGATATTCCATATTTTTGATGCACCCTCTTCCGAAGTTGATTGATTTAATTTCAAATGACCAGTATAATGAGATATTACACATCTTTGATGTACCCCCTACCCTACGGCTTTATCCTGCCGGCTTATAACGTCATTGCCGAGTGGAAAGATAAAATCAGGTCTTAGGAAGGGGAAAGAGGGTACAAAATTTATTTATTAATTGGGTGAGAACAGCTATAAAAGTGGACACGAAATCGTTGTGCTCCTCAATAAAAGTTAGGGAAAATCTTGCTAAGTAAATCCGCAAAATGTTTAATTTTAGGGAATAAGGGAAAAATTAGTAATTGTTATTGGTCTGTTAAAAAGGAACCAGGAAAAAAGTCTTTCCCACGAATTAGTTACAGGAATAATAGCCAGAATAATAATTAATGCATACTTGAACTAAAAATAGATCAAAAGACAGGATGTGAATTTTAAAGAGTGTGAAAGAGAGTTTCGATTTAAATAATAAATTAAGAAAAGGATTTACATAAAAGGAATAACATAAAGAGCTTACATCCACTCGGCAACGACGTTATATATATATATATATATATATATATATATATATATATATATATATATATATATATATATATATATATATATATATATATATATATATATATATATATATATATATATATATACCGAAGATCCAATACATTATGACCACCCTGCTAATAACATGTAGGACCACCTTTAGACCTCAAAACTGCCAGCATCCGCCGTGGCATTGATTCCACAAGGTACTGACAGGTAGTCTGAGGTATGTGGTACCAAGCGCTCACCAACTGGTCCTGCAATTCCCTCACATTGCGAGGGGGTAGCGTGGCAGCACGAATTTGGTTTTCCAAGTAGGACCACAAATGCTCTATTGGATTAAGGTCAGGTGAATTTGGGGGCCTAGACATGACTTGAAAGTCACTGGAATGCTCCTCGACGATTCGACCCTTATGACATGGTGCATTATCCTCTTGGTTAAACACCATCCACCGCAGGAAAAACTGTTGCCATGAACGGGTGAACCTGTCTGCGACTATGTTCAAGTAGCTTATAGACGTCAGGGATTGTTCTATGAGGATTATGGGTCCTAATGTGCCCCATGAAAACATTGTTCCTGGGCAAAGAAACCATGAAAACCTGGGCGAGCCCATTGTCATAGATGGAGGGTGGTCATAATGTAATGGCTCTTCGGTGTATATATATATATATAGTCTATTTAATCGTAATAAAAAAATTCTGCACTTCCCAATAAGTCTTAACACATATCCGTTGCATAACTGACGAAGATTCGTCTTCTCACAGTCAATCAACAATTTGCATGTTGCAATAAATTATTATTCAAAATTCTAGATATTATAAAAAATTCTTGTGTTCATAGAAATACAAACTTAGGAAAACGATCTTTCCCACCAAAGACTCAATAAAAAAGTCCGATTAGAATATCTTGAAAATTTAAAAAGTGTCTAGCAATTTTCTAAGTAGTTTTTGTACTTTTTAAAAGAAAGCTATAAATGATAAGGGGTTTTCCATAAAGCACATATTTTATGATATAACAAAATTTAATAACAAATGATGCCTTGCAATAATCGTTCATAGACCAAAATGTGATGGTATAAGGAGAAAAAAAAAATGTCTATGGGGAATAATCCCCACAATACTGGTAGCATTTTAAAACTATCTTGTTGTTTAAAAAGCACAAAAGAAAATTTGTGAAAAACCCCTTATCATTCAGAGCTTTCTTTAAAAAATACAAAAACTTCTGAGAAAATTGCTGGAACTAAAACTTTTTTAATTTTAAAGATATCCAAATCGGATTTTTTCGATTAGTTACTTAACAAGATTCACAACAAAATGATGGGAAAATGTTACATTTTTAATGTGCCTGTGCATTTTCTAAGAACTACTACTTTAAAAACCCTTATCTTGAGCAGTTTGAAACAACTTTTTTTTTTCGAATTTTAAAATAATAATTTTGTTTTCAATTAAAAGTTGCTCCAGAAATTTTATTTAATTTTTTTTTAAATTATAGAAGAAGAAAAACACAAAACGAAAAAAATTAGGGATCTTTTTTTATAAAAAAAAATTTTATATCTTCATAAAATATTTGAGCTAAGTATACGAGATTTCATGCAATCATTGCAAATAAAGACCTAAGTATTCGAAACAAGTTACAAGCTTATTGCAATTTTTTTTTGACATAGGGTGTTCAAAAATAATAGTTTTTGTTCGCATAGCCAATCCCTTGAAGCTTTATAATTGATTGTTAGGTATGAGAAATCGTATAAACACCTCCAATGTAATAATATAATTCTCTTAATATTTCTTGAGAAATTTAAAATAATGCCAAATACTGAAAGTGTCTCTTCTATTATTGTAAGGAAGAAGCTAATAACATTTAGTTATAGCTAATATAATTAATTAATTTTAAGAATTTAATCAAAGAAATAAGCGTAGATTAAAGTAAATACCCTTACTTTTTTTATTAAAATATAGAAAAATGGTCAAATGTATCGTTAGGAATCTTTAAAGAGGTAAAAACATGATGATAACATCCTAACTTCGTAAAACGGATTAAAGTAAATTAGACTATTTTATGGTTAACGAGAGATAATTAAATTTCATTAATTATAAAGATAAAAATTTTATATATATTTTGTATCAGCTTTTTAACGTGATTAGGATGAAGGGGCAAACATTATAATTGATGAAAGTTTAGAACTTATAAACATTTATTGGAAATATTGACTTATTGAATTATCTAATTACATCATAAAAATTAATATAAAAATAGGAAAGGGAAACTTCAAACGACTATTATTTAATAATCAGATTTTTACACACTAAATTGCAATCTTAACAATTCTTCACGTTGCTCTTAAATCATACTTGCCTTATTTATTTATGACTTAATTAATAACCGACTTCTAAATTAAGTCCTTAAAATAGACTAATTAATCACTGATAATAATTAATCAAGTCAAGAAATCGAAAATAAAAACATAATCCCACTTAATGTTAAAAATATTTGAAAATATAAGGAAAAATAAATCCCATTTCTTGAGAATTAATAATTTAAAAGAAAATTGTAGAGGGTATACAATCTTTTAATTTTAAGAAATGCTTGAACACTTTATCATCAAAATTGAAAGTATATAAAAAAAAAATTCTTCCAATGTTGAGGAAGGAAAAATCAGGCCCAAATATTGTTTTTGTAATAATAACAGTAACCGCTATCTACTTCTAATTCAATCTATTTGAATTAACTTTCAATTATAAAGAATAATTAAAAAATTAGATTTAAAAATAAATGTTTTCTTATAATCTTTAGATTCAATCCCATAAAAAAAACATAGATCATTTATAAAAATAAAAAAAAAAGAGAATTAAATTTAGAATTATATTTCGACTTCACTTATAATATACAACTTACATCTATTTGAGCTTTACTAAATAACTAGAAAAGTACCAAGCATATCTAACTCTTTTTGAAACAGGGCATAAGTAGAAATTTAAATCCCATCATGAAAGAAATAGTTAAAACAAAAATTAAAAAAATTACAGAAAATGTTTAGAAACTTAATTTAAAACGCATTCCTTTTTACATTTTTTTATCAGATTATTAGATATCAATTTACTAGTTTTATAAAACGTTTCTTTTATCGCCTATAATTTTTTCAATTATAACTCCTTACAAATATTCCGATGGGATTTGAAAAGGATTATTATTATTATTTAATAAATAATAATTCCACGTTAAATAATAGCATTCACCATTTAAATAATATTAATAAAAAATAATACATTTAAATTGATTGATTTCGCTTCTCGTTTTATATTAATTTTCTTATAATTTTAAACTAAAATGTACATTGTACAATGAAATTTTGAATTTAATTTGATACAAAATTTTCTTTGGAAAAAAAAAGCGAGAAATAAAATATGGAGAAATTTTTTAGTATTCGCAGACAATTGACAGATATCATCAATTGGGTATAATATGAAAAAAACACAACTACTTCCACTTCGAAAATTTTACTAGGAATAACATTAACCTTTTAGTTTAATTAATAAACTGAGTTTTAAATATGTTTACTAAATTCATAAACTTAGATAAAACAACAAAATAATTTATTTCAAAAAGAATTAGACTAATACAATTGCAACCTGGCGAGTAGCGACTTGTAACAACATGCTTCGCTTAATGTTTATTTGTTGCTAGAAATCAGGTTCGCAGAAAATGCTGTTTACAAGTTAAATTTAGTAGGAATAACACGACCTGTGACGTAGGTTATAGTATACCCAATTTTGCGCAATATTATAACTGTCAAATACAAATTACCTATCGATTCAACAACTAGAATGAATGTTTAAAATTTGTTTGATGGTCGTAAACACAATTTCTATAAATAACAAAGAAGAAAGAAAAAAGGAAACGAAAGAATAGTTTTACACTCGCATGTGAAAAGGCTAACAAATTAGAAGTTTAACATGGATACGAATATTTTTAATATCTTTTTGCAGCATTACATTAAGATAAAAGCCCGGGCACGTGATTAAATTCAATAGCCAAATTTATCTCTAAGCAGAATTTTCTAACTGAAAAAATTCTTTGTTCCTTATGAATACTTTAAAAAGACAAGCAATTTATAATAAAATTTCAATCTGTTTTTTTTTTTTCCATTTCATCTTTTATAAAATAAATTTCTAAAACAAAACTAGTTATATTATAGTGTTAAACATTTTATAATAGTGTTAAATTTTAGAAATCAAATCTCTTCATACTTATTACTTTTCTTAAAACTAAACAGTGCGCAAAATAAAAAGGATATCAAGCTGAATAACTTTTGTTCTAATAATCGGATTATCACGAAGTGCCGAGCATAACAGTTTAAAAGGTTAATCTGAAATATGCTAATAAATTCGTGCAGCCTATTCATAAAATTACAAAATCAGATAAATAATAAAAGAAAAAAATTACTTTTTCTATATAGACTCTTTTTTGGGGGGGCGGGGGATTTTTGGCCTTTGAAATATGAGGCATTACCATAATCTAAATATGGTTTCAATAGTTTACTATTATTATTAAAATACTAAGATGTTGGATCAAAAATCTATATCTTCCGATTGTTCAAATCAATTATTTTAAGATTTGCATTTGTATTTGTAGAAAATTGGATGTTCTATAAACTAACAAAAATCAGGAATATCAGGACAAAAAGCTAAAAATTAGGGCAAATATATGTTATTTGGAAAACGGCTAACTCTGTAAAACTTCCATGTTTCAAATATTATTTTTTTCTCCTCCCTGCATTTTGAAAGATCTGTCTACTTATACAGGTTTCGTAGTGAGAATGTGCCATAAGGAAAAAATCCGATTTTTTGTAACAGTATATTGTACATATACTAGACTTCTTTTATAAAAAGGCAAACATAATCTACTACACTACTTAAATGTAATAAGGCAAATTTTGTCCCAAAAAAAATAATAAAATATGCTATTTATTTCAGTATTATTTTGTTTAGAACAAAAGTTTCAACAATTTTCAGTATAATTTTATCCATACTGAATATGTAATAGTTTCAGATCAATACATAGAAAATTAAAAAACAAATGCATTAAAAAAAAATAATCGGTATCAATTAGTTGATAATACCTCATACCGATACATAATTAAAACTTGTAACTGAGTTCAAGATTATCTAGATGGATTCAAATTCAAAAAAAGGTTTCAATAAACTGAAAATAAAAGCACATTGAATATGCCACTAAACATTTTTGTACAAAAGTAATTTATTTTAGTGGATGAACCCTCGATAAATTGTACGACATGATTACTGTATTGTTGATTTGAATCGATCATTTCTAAAATCACATGAAAGAGGTATATCAATAATTTGTGAAACTGCAAATATGTCAGTCATATAAAATTTGTAACTGTATTTGCTTAAAATAGTAAATAATCATAACTTCAGAATTCAGCACTATCAAATTTAATAGCATAAAATAGTATGTTTTTTTCACAGAATGGTTAAATTCCCAAAAAGGTTTAAAATGAATCATCTGAACTATGTATATAAATAGATTGGCGGTTTCTACTTACATTATTAATTAAAATAAATAAAAAGATGTCATCACTTAAAGCAGTGTTTCCCAAAGTGAGGTTCCCGTACCCCCAGTGGTACGGGAACAGTTCAGCGGGGGTACGCGTTCTTATGCGAAATATTTTGCAACAAACGAAAATTTCAAAAAATTTTATTTATTAACAAAGCTAGCCATGAAAATTTACGATTACGTATTTTTCTATTGGCTATTATTTGCATAGTTAACAGTTAATAATTAGTGATGTCAACAGCTAGTTGTGATTTTTAACTTTCGTGCAATTTTTTTATCACAGCAAAAACAATACCATCCTTCTCACTGATGCAAATAAACTTATTAACAAAACATTGTACTAAAAAGGAAAAATAAACATATTTTTAAAAAAATACGCTCATTTTTTTTAATAGTGGTACACAGCGTTACAAAAAATTTAGAAAGGGTACACAGAAGTTATAAGTTTGGGAAACACTGACTTAAAGAAATATAAACTTTAAAACAACACTGCAAGTAATTTTTCAATGCTATTAAACTACTAAAGAGCCACAAATATGATTCAACTGAGTCGCATGTGGCTCACGAACCACAATTTGTAAACTCCTGCCTTGTAAAACAATGAGCGTCTTGCTCATTGTTTTACACCTGCTTAAATCCTTCTCGCTTCCGTGAAAATGACGGGGTGAGGTTTCGCCCTCATTTCTCGCTCCCATGATATTTCCGGGCTGGAGTGTTCAATAGTAACGCGCCAATAAGAATAAAACTAATTCATTTCTTCTGCTCTAAAAACATTTTATTTCTCATTTTACACACCAGATGGTAGTACCACGATATTTTTAAGGTAATTGTAGATAGTTTATTTTAAACTAGATGTCAGCACTAATCAAGTAGCACTAATAAAAAAAATAGGCACCTTTATAACCGTTTTCTTGAAAATTAACCGATCGTTAAGGGGTCAATTTCTCCTTTTTAAAAACTAAGACTCTAAAAGAAACCAAGCAGTCTTGGAACAAAGTGTAGCAACATGCTAACTTTCGTAGAATTTCAAAGAGAGAAAAAAACATGCTTTTCTTACTAGAATTTTTTTTTATCTATATTATTTATTAACTTAATTATTATTGTATTATTTTTTAAAAATTATTAGATAAAATCTACATTATTTTTTGACATAGCACGCACTTCCTGGCTGATTTAGTTTCCAAATAGGAAAAGGAGAGAGACAATCTAAAAACACATCCCACTTTTATTAAATAAAAAATTTAATAAATTGAAATTGCCTATGTCTACTAGTCTGAGTTGATAGCACAAAACTTGCATACAAATTTGTCTTACAAAGAAATAAGGATTAATACTTTAGTGTAAATGAATGTCATGAACATTCATTTGATATACCTATGAATGCTCGTTACATTTACATTTATTACTGTTTACCTCCATTCTTCATTATATTACATTTATTTACAGCACCCTTCTTTAGAAAATGAACTGAAAGTGTACTCTCTTCCAAAGAACTAACAAGCATTTCAATGCACTACCTACACTAATTAGCAGACTCTGACTGGACTACAACAATTCAATTCCCAACGTTTTTGGTTTGGCTTAAAAGTGGGGAAATTTTAGGTCATCACCCTTTTGCACTAGATTATGTGGATGAAACAGGGCCGTTTGATATGCTGCATCAGTTATGGTGAATCAGCATAACGTTCTTTAAATTTTTGACTACAAGGAAAAATAGTTACCACAGGTAACTCTCAAAAGGCGACAATTAAATTACACTAGCAAGATCAATATAAACTTTTATCTTTAAATCAAAAAATCATTTAAAATCCATGTTCAAAAAGAAAATTCTAACATAACGGTAAATTTAAATTAAGTTTCAATACTGCGCTAGAAAATTAAACATTTTGTGGGTAAAAAAAAAACATTTTCTTTTTTTAATAAAATTTGTTAATGTTAAAAAAAAAAAATTTATCTAATTTAAATCTTTTATGTTGAGCCGTGATGGCTCAGGGGATAGAGCATTCACCTTCCAATAAGTTGAGCCAGGTTCGAATCCCAGCGATGGCTGATGGATAGGAATTTCGTACCCGTATTGCACATACCAGTGTAGACGGATCACGGGTTATAGTTTCCTTGCCGTCAGGTTACTAACCGTGGGAGGTTTTCCTCTCCATGTAACCCGAATGCGGGTTAGTTCCATCAAAATCTTCCACAAAGACAAATTGTTCCAAATATCTAAGAGTTCCCTCGTCTTTTGGATTGAGCTCAAAATAACTACACTACAGAGTTCAACAGTAATAGTCCCAAACCCAAAACAAAATCTAATTTTTCATGTTAACATCTGTACCAGATTTTTAGCTAAAACTCCGGTTTCCGAATTTTTTAAACAAATTTGAAATCCCCCCCCCCGATTTTTCCAGACCCACCCTAGAGGCCCACAAACTCTAGTGCAGGGGTGGCCAACCTACGGCTCTTTGAAAGATTATTTGTGGCTCTCCATAAATGTTCCAGAGTTCCCTTTTCATTTTTGTGCTATTATATTTCAAAAAATTATTATCGCTCCGTATGTGTTTTAAAATGTCTTCTAAATTACTGAGAACAAATATGAAAGACTAAGTGCAACTTCGTTCAATTCAAGGTGAGTTTTCCATTTCCAATGTAATAATGACGCAAAAAGCATCTGTAGAATTAGAATTAATAGAGATTTAAGCTCTACAATTAAAATATAAGTCGACGTCGATTACTGAATATTGGAAATTTGTACCAGAATCGAAGTATCTTGAATTAAAAGAGGTTGCTTGTCGAATTATTTCAATATTTGGAAAGACGTACTTATGCGAATCATTTTATTCCACTTTAAAATTCATGAAATCCAATCACCGATCAGTATTAACTAACTACCATTTCAAAAAATTACTGAGAAGTGCTGTCACCCATTATTCACCAAATTTTAAAGAATTATCAAGAGAAGTAAAATAAATGTGTTTAAGTTTTAATATTTAAATTCAATACACATATATTGTACTTTTACTCAATAAATATAATTCATCTAAAGAAAAATCTTTTTTAATACCTTTTAAATAAGTATTTAATTGCGGTTCGCGAAAAATTTCCAACTTTGAAAAATGGCTGGACTATCAAGGAGCTTGGCCACCCCTGTTCTAGTGCATTAAAAATGATTCACTCAGAACCATTAATAAGGTTGTTAATTCTTGTTTTCCCGCTTTTTTTTTAAAATTTTAGTAAAATAAATATTTTTAGTTATCAAAGCATTTAATTGTCATAGTTTTTAGAAACAAATTGGAGGATGAGAAAATTTAATGATAAATTTCTATTTCTTTCACTGCACCTCTTCAGCTTCAGAGTGAGTCAAAAGACAGCACATCATTTCTGAGAATTAGCATAATTAACTGTTCATTAAACTACTACAAATAAGAAGTTGTTAATAAAACTATGTAAACCTAGTAAAACCTACGGTGGCGTCTTGAAAACGAAAAAGTCAAAAGACAGGCATTTATCAATTATTACGATTTTTTTATTGTTTCTCTAATTGATTTACCAAAGAAATATTAACTTACTTAGCCACTGGTTCTTTTAAAATTTGTATTTAATTACAAAACCATCAACTTCTCAATTATGAATATTGTGAAAGCATATCAGGCAGTTTCTGAAATTTTGCACTTACTTTCAGCTCTAGCATAGCTATTAAATTTAATAAGAATTTTATTTGGTTTATTAATTTACTTCCTAACAGCTTTTAGCTCTTTTATGGACACATAGCTTCCAACAAGGATAGAAAAAAAATCCAGCAGATCTTACGAATATTAATTTCATTGTAACAAAAATATTTTACATATAGGGAATTTTATTGCCATCAAAATACAAAACCTTTATTATACTAATAACTAGAAATAGTAATTAATATTTTCCATTCATGATTGACATTAAATGAACTTGAATTAGAAGCTTTTTTTTATAACTCATAATGCTGAATAGAAATAGTCAAGTAATTTATTATTGAAAGGTAAAAGGTTTTTTAATTAATTTATAAAACAAGTTCCGAATAAAAATAAACTTTTAGAACAAAACTAAAAGAAAAGTTTTAAACTAAATAGTATAAATGAGGCTCTTTTCAATATGTATTAGCAATGTTAATTTAAATAAAGCAATAAATTGAGTAAAAGCAAGCAATAAATTGAGTAAAAATTTTATTTGAATAGGG
Source organism: Parasteatoda tepidariorum (assembly GCF_982258835.1). Lineage (NCBI taxonomy): Eukaryota > Metazoa > Arthropoda > Arachnida > Araneae > Theridiidae > Parasteatoda > Parasteatoda tepidariorum. Next base: position 26,898,062 of record NC_141755.1, read on the forward strand.
ATTTTTTTAGAAAACTTACTAAATTTTAGGAAATTTTTAAAAATTTACAAAAACCAGTAGCCTACTGGTAGATCTAGTAGAGTTGACAGCTATGTGGATAATATTGATTTTGATTACCTTAGTTGATATGTGGATAATATTGATTAACATAGTTGCTAAGTACATAAAAAAGTTAAAGCTTAGTAGATGGCTTAATCTATAGCATTAGTTGCAAAATCGTGAACACATTATATAAAGCAAAACATTAAAAAATGTTTAACATTAAAAAGTTTTTTTTTTTTTAAATATTAATTTTTCCTAATTATGAGGATAGCAAAAGAAGAAAACAGAAGCAAATCTTTACTAAACAAGCATATAAAGTGCCCACAAAATCCTATACAAGGAAAACCACCTTCATTTTTTTACAGACAGCTCCCTCAAAAATAAAATATTTAAAAACATTTTAAATTGTTTTAATTTTTGAATGCTTTTAAGAAATGAAGACTCGTGCATCAAAATTTTAAGATTAAAAAAAAATTTGCATTTTGGGTACAATGGTAAACAATTAGCTTTACCTATATGTTTTTTTAAGTATCTTATTTTTTAGCTTGCTTATAAAACTCAAAATAACAATCAAAACTATCGAAAAAAATTACATTTATATTTTATTAGTTTTAAAATCCCTGTATAATACAAATTAAAAAATGAAACCAATCTGACTTTTTTTTTTTATGAGAAATGAAGTTTATGTGCAATTTGACAATGTTTTTGTAAAATAAACAATAGTTCGTCTGAAGTAAGAACTCCCCTAGCTATTCATCTAGACATGTGGCGGTAACTATGGTAACAAGGTATAAATATTTCAAGTAGGGGTGTGTGGTCATTGTTTAGAGCAGGTTTTGGCTCAGGTTGGTGAGAGAAAAATCTTTTTCGTTGATCTATTATTGGCCTAGAGTGATGAGAAGCTACCCTCCATGAAATGTGCTATTCTAGTGTCCATGGCAGCAAACTGTCTCAGACTTTGTGGCGAGGGGTGTTCTTACCGCAGGCAAATTATATGGGACTCTTCCCTTTGCTCATCAACCTCCTAGGTGGCCTCATTTATCTTGTTTCCTTAAAATTCCAACATTTGGAACCCTTTCGTTACATTAGTCGAAAAAAGTGATGTCACTGGATATAGCAATGTACCACAAATTGTGCACAAGTATTGTAACAGAATTGTATACTTTATTGAACATTTATAACAAAGCAATGGAATTACTTTGTCTCCTTTTATTATTTTTAAATGTTTAGTAAATTGAATAATTAGATTTTTACATGAAAATTTAACCATAGCTGCATTGTAATAGCTTCTTAATTAACTTAGTAGCCATTCCACACAACCAGTAAAAAAACTTATGTTTTTCAAACAATCTGAAGTATAAGTAGCGATTATTGAATTGTTTGAAGGGCACTTATCGATTTTTTTTTGTGTGTGTGACATCAAATACTTCACTCCTAAATACTACAGACAGAAGAAACTCGTGACATGGTAAGTGCATTCAAAATACACTTTTAGTTGTTAATAATCCACTATGCTACTCAATGAAGTAGAAATTGCCGGCAATTTGAAGCAGATTACGCCAGTTATCAAACAGTACCCATGCTGACGCCTCTAAAATAGGACGCTCGTCCACACAGGGTATCACGCGAGTACTTGCTCAATGCAGAAATAGGAAAAAATAATAATGAAATAAGGAAAAGATTTAAAACAATATCACAAAGTTAATAAAATTTATATTCTCCCGCAAGAATATTCTGTAATAAGTTAACTGTAAAAAGTTGAGTGATCACTCAGATTTAAAAAAAAAATATTCAACTGTAGTAAAAAAAAACTATTTACGCTAAAAAATATAAAATGTGTGACACAAGTAATAAATGGAGTAGTTTTACTTGTTAGCAATATATAATAATAACCTCACTTAGGGAAAACAGTTCGAATTAAAAATTTTTTATCTCTCCAGATATTTATATTTTTAAAAACGCTAGACTCAAATGTTATGATTTATAACTGGCAACAACTGATCCGTTTATCTTGTTTCTTTTACTTTTGATAAGTCAACCAAGAAAGAAAATGATCTCAAGAGATGAAAAAATTTTTGATGACAAATAGGTAATCAGTATTTAAAGCACCCCCAAAAAATAGAGGAAAAGTTCACAAAAATAGCACCAAAGATAGCAAGAACTTTTGACATGTTATTATGAAAAAGGTTCTCATTAGGTTTACTATTAAAAATTACCCTATTTGCACTTCAAATTTCAACTCATTAGCATACATGATGCTAGTGTAACATACATGTTTCATTCGTACATGTTTTGTCCTACAAGTTTAACAGTTAATGATTCTTGAATTATGGAATGTTAACTTTTTTTTATTTTTATACTCTACGCACCTGCATGTACTTGTTATTTTATATTCTTAAGTCTAAGTTTTTGGGCAGCAAAACAAAATGTAACCAGAGTTAAAAATACGAAACACGCATGGTGGGGAGGGGTCGTGATTTTCGATATATAGAGAAACAAAACTTTTATAAGACTTGAATTACTAATGTAAAGAATCTAGATATTTCCTTCAGCTCAGAATTTTAATTTAATAAAATAGTTTGCAATACCTTAATAACATTTAATTCAAAATGTTGAAAAGTTATGACTAATCTGTCCCTATCATGTAATCTAAATAAGTTGTTTACTGAAGTAAAATCAAAGCAAAATATATATTTATTGCTCTATGAACACTATACACATGACATAGCAGCTGATCTAATGAAATGTTTTAAGTTTTTTTCGCATATAAAAAAGACTATTTTTACATAAACCACTTCATATAAAAGTGTAAATCATTTTATTCACATTTAAAAAGCAATAGCGAATTTAAAATTTTTTTCTTAATGGTGTTCTGCACATAGTCAACAGGAACTAAATACATAAAATATATAGTGTGATATGTACAGATCAATGATACATACTTTTACTGAAAATTATATCACAGTCTTATAAAAAACCCACAGTTTAATTTAATACTGAATTTGCATTACACAGTCATACTATAAGAAGAATCATTTAAAATTTAATCCATGTGAAAATATTGCATATTTGGTGTGAGCAAGCATAGTTTCATTTAAATGGAACTAAAACAGCAAAAAGACATCAAGTTTTAAAACATGTTATATACCATACTTGAACTTTACACTAGTACTATATGAAACGTGAGAACACTTAGTTTGTATGAAATATATACAATGACCTAGATAGTATAAAGTGCTTTTGAAATTACATCAAAATATGTTGTTTTTTATTTTATTATTGACTCAGGAATGCTAATATTTACAAACTTATAACAACAAAACGTCAGATCACAGACCTTCTGTTTTGCACCAAATACTGTACATTATTAAAATAAACTAATATCAAGAGCAATTTATTTCATTTAAAAAAGTGATTTCCCTACAAATAGTTTTTTTTTTATATACTTGGAGAAAATAACAGACGTTAAAAACATTTTAAGAAAGATGCATCAAATATTAAAAATGCTGAAAAGTCTGCCTTTTTTTTAATTAAAAAAAAAAGTCGTCTAATATATATAAAACTTCAAACAAATCCTACGAGGAAATAGCTGATGGCACACGCCATGAACTTGACACAAAGACAGTTTTAATCTTTGGGCATAGCACTTTGTTTAGCAAAATTTGGATTTTAAACTCTGTAAACAGCACACTTATTTCGATGGAAGCTGAGAAATTCATTTGAAATGCAGGCCCAGCCAGCAACATATGTAAGTTGAAAAATAACCTTTGCCTCCTAAGTTTTAAGCGACTTCTAACAAATAATTTACAGGCTATAAACATTCACTTCAAGGTCGGTGATACCTGCAACAAGAGAAAAAATAAAGATAGAAGTTCTTAAAATAAAAAACTAAACAAAAAAATATATAAAAGGATAATGCAACAAGACTTCAACTAAAAATATATATATTAAGATAAAAGTTAGTCCAAAGCACAACCGTATATACTTTTATACTTTTTACCGTTTAAAATATACTTGCATCCTTTTAAAGAAATTGGATGGTGAAATATATTAAATAAAAGTGAAGTTTTTTACAGTGGCAACACATACTTAACACATGATCGGAAGAGCAAAACAGACACGCCGATTTTCCTTTTAATATGATGTCATTAATCTTCATTCATTATGTTATAAAATTTTTATGTATTCATCATAAACAGATACTAAAGGTATTTTCTTCTTCAAAAATGTTATTATAGTTAGAGTGTAGTAATTATAGTTAAAACAGAATTTCAGACTCTTAATTTCAATTTCAGTGTGTGGACAATATAAAATTTGAAAACATTCTATATTACCCAGATGAATGTGATTCTATACGTGATTACTGGAAGAAATGACCCGAATTTTTTTTTCTCGACAAGTAGCGTTTTTTTTTCTTACATAAGATAAATTTTTAAAAAATCATATTTATACACAAAAGTAGCATTTGTACAATTCGAAAGGGAAAAAACTTTCCTTTTTCACTTTTCTAAAAGGAGGAATTGCACTGATTTTATACAAAAAAAAAAATCTGAAAACTCTTGAGTAATACCCATCTCTATCAATTTCTGAATGACACATATAATAAAATAAAAATCAACAATGATGATAAAAAGCATTTTTAATTTTACATTTTATTCCTTTATGTACGATCACGAGGGAATATGCCTCATAACAGGCAGGACTTAGTTTTATTCACTGAAAAAGTTGTTAACATTTAACCACGGAGACTAAAAGCTTGAAAGCATTATGCAAACATGCATAAAAATCCATTAAAACATTAAATGATATTATACCTTGTAAGATGCCGGCTGTCTTCGTGAACCTCCATTTCCATACTTTTAAATTCATTCAATTCTTTACGAATTGCAGCCTAATTGGGGAAAAAAAGAAATTTTAATAAAGAAACTACAATTTTAAAAATAGAAACTTTTAGAGTATAAACTTTCATATAAATAATATTTGCTGATCAATCGCAGTTTTTAAAAAAACCAGATAACTACAGGATAGGAATATCATTCTCACAATGTAGTTGAAAAATTATAAAAATTATGGTTTTAATATTTTTTTAATGAGTTGCGGAACAAAAATAAATTGCATGAGGGAAATAATTATTCAATATCTGGAAAAGTATAAAAATAAGTTATTTCAAATGGCTTATTTTTATTTGAAGAAAAAAAATCCTTTCACTCTTTTTATTTTTTTAAATAGAATAAGTTTTAATTTTACACAGTAAAAATCTCAGACACTTGTTTAAATATTAAAAGCATTATAAGTAATTTTTGTGAAGTCCAAGGTTAATCAGACCCAAGGTTGGCAAGTTTCTGCCGAGGTGGTTAAAACCATTGGTAGAAACCGGTTAAAACCGGCATGGCAGAAATTCTTTTCTACCACATTTGTGGTAGAAATGGCAAAAATTCAGAAAATGACAAAAAAGTAAATACTGAGATTGACATACAATGGATAATTCATAGGAAAAACAATTAAATGTTAAACTAAGTACAATTTATTTAGAAAATTATCAGCATTCAAAATCAATTACATTGTTTGCACTCTGCAATAATCTATAACGAAGGATAAGTTTTGATGCAGTTTCTAAACCTAAACAATTGCTCAATTTGCTATGGAACGAACGAGAAATTTGAGAAAATTCTCTCAAGTCCAGCAGAACTAACAGGCATTGCCATCAAGAAACAAGCAATATTTGTAAAACTTTCATCTATTGCATATTTTTTAAAACTGGACCACCATGTAGCAGCTGGGGTAGTGGTCAAAACTTGACTGGAAAAATAAGCTTCAGGAAATGAGGCGATTTGTTTTGCAAAGCTATGACATAAGGTACAAAATCAGGGTTAATATTGGGGAGAAAAATTCTAGTACTTTCTTCTGAGCACATGATAATTACAATCCCAAATACTTTGGATGCAGCATAGAAGCTAGCAAATGATAATCAGTAACTGCCTGTTTAAATCTGTATGTAAACAAAATGTCATTAAGCAATTACTAGAACTAATATAGAAGTTTTTTTAGTTTCTGCCAGTTTTTACCGGTTATAACTAGTTTCTGCCACTGGCATGGCAAAAACCAGTTTCTGCCGGCAAAAAGCCAACCCTGATCAGACCACTGGTATCACTTGAAGCACTTCACGTAAGAGGTGTGCCGCCAGCAGTAGTTATTGAAGGGAACTGAACACTTCACTTAATATGGATATTTGCATTTTAACACATAGTACAGTACAAAATCCACTTACTACTATATTGTCCACTTCAAAATGCATCCAAACAGTTTTATTTTCAATATTTATAATAATAATCCACTGATAAAAGTTTTAAAACATCACTTTTTAATATTTATAATGTATGTATTTAGATACTGAAAATTGAACAAATAACAAGTGGCAAAAATAACTATATTTAACAATATTTAGGACAGAAAATTGTAATCAAAAAATTTAGTCAAAAAAAAAGATATAAGAAATGTGGTCATCATATGGCTTTACCTTTACATTACTTTCAAATTTAAAGTGGTTGATTAAAAATAGTGTATAAGAAATTAAAAATATTACAATTTTAGTGGTTTATATAATCAAATATAAGAGGGACAACACTTATCCTGCTGCATCTGAAAGGCATGAACAAAAACGTCCTCTTATGAAATAAGAGCAATAAGAAAATAGCTTAAATATTTACTTTGCATCAAAATTTCCATAATTCAAATTTGATTTTTGTCCAGAAAATCATTAAGTAACCGTTTATTTTTTCCTATTTCAGGGGTCTGTGTAAAAGAAATTTGGGTCCGTTAACGGACCTTTCACAAAATATCTTATTATATAAATGGACCCTTCACAAATTATCTTTTCATATAAACGGACCCTTCACAAAATAATTTTTCTTTTAATCGGACCCTTCACAAATTTGTTTATCTTCTTCATTATTGTTTAGTTAATCGAATAAACCTTTCATGGGGTGAGGGGGAACAGAAAGACGGTTCGAGTAAATTTTTTTTTGTAAATAAATAATTGCTCAATTTATATTTATTCATAAAATTAATTAATAGAATATTATGTAAATAAAAATTTCTAGCAATTTTTTAAATAAAATATTATAAATTGAAGAATTGTTTACATTTACTTAATGCGTAACACACTAAGAGTGATACATAACTAAGTTGTAATATTTAAAATATGTCAAATGAAATTTTTAAAAATGTGAGTGATTTCGTTTCCATTATTCGTCTGAAATGAATATTCTGTGTTGAGCAGTATAAGCTAAATACCAAATATTTTTATGTTGTATCTCTAATTTAGTAGCAGCAATTGTTGAGCAGAATCTTGTATCTATTTACAATTTAAAAACTTCTTGAAAAGGTTTTTAGCAATTTTTGCAATAACAGGACCCTATTTGCACAAATTCACCAAAGCAGGACCCTAGTTGAAAGAAAGCGACTTAACGCTTATTTTATATTCCCAAAATATGAGTAGTTTTTTCACAATTTTGCAAAAACAGGACCTTTCACAAAATGTCACATAACCATCAGATTATTTTCATCTCTTCTGAATCAGAAGATTGTAAATTGTCTAGGAGATTTTACTGTATTTTAAGAATTCAAAAATACAGAACTGGTGAGAAACAATGTCCAAAAAATAATATATTTATTAAAAAATGGAGCAATTATTCTGTCCCTAAAGCAGCCTCAACGAGTAAGCGTTTTTTTTTTTTTTTTTTTTTTTTAAGGGTCACCTGAAGAAGAGCTTTTGAATGAAGAGAAACTAGTGCATCTGTTAAGCAAAATTAGTAATTTCCAGTTTTGAGGTTCACATTCATAATGGAGAGATTCGTAATGAAAGAATTTACAACAAACACTTAATGAAAAATATTAAAAAAAATTTAAAACATAATGGATACTAGTGTAATTTTAGGTACTAGTTGGGGAAAGATATAAACATGAAAAGCGTGAAAAAATGTTTTGAAAAAACATTGAAAGAACAATTAAAACTACTTTAGGGAGTGACTTATTTTTATATAAATGCTTTTTCATGAGATAAAAAGTATCAAATTTAATACTATATAATAATGTATAATAAAAGAACAATCATTAAAATATCGGAAATTACAGCAGTTGAAAATGCTCACATCATTTCAGAAGACAGAAATGTTAATAACAAAGCCTCAATTGGTTTATACTAAATAACACTTCATATAAATGTGAAAGCTGAACATAGAAATCTTGCTTAAGAAAACTTAAACGTTTAAAATTAGTAAATGATCGATCTCCTAAACAGCGAAGAATTCAAATTGCAAACACGTGATCCCAATCTTTATCAATCCATAGATTTAAAGTTATACAAGATTAGTTTTCATGCATTTTGTTAAGTGCTTGATAGAAAATTGTTTGACGACATGGTCATTTTGCCACATGGAAAATCAGAAAATGTAAAAGGAAGAAATTGAAACAATTAGAAAGATGAGATATTCTACTTTATCTCTAGGTGTCAGCCTCGTCCATGGCTTATCAGCTCTTCTGTCATAATCTTGAGCTTGGGTCACCTCCACATAATCATTGAAACGGATGATTTTCCTTTCTTTTAATTCTTCAATGGTAGGTCGAAAACTCAACTGTAAAATTAAATACAAACATTAACACTTCAGATATACAATGGTGTTTCTAAATGAATAATAAAAAGTATTCACTACTAACACAAATTCAATTATTAAATACTACCTTGGCTATGTTTATGATAATTATATTAAATTTATACTTAAATGTTAGAAAAACTTTTAAATACATTTTATAACTAATCAAAAAACTAATCTCAAATCTTAACTTTTGAAACTATAGTTTTTTAAATAAAATTCTTATAAATCCATCAAAAAATTTTAAAATTATTAATCTAAAAGCAAAAGAAAATGAGATATAAAAAAAATGTTGGACTCAAACTTTTATAGTCAGCTTTTTTCTCCCATTGCTCAATAGCAATAGGAAAAAAATCGCCACATATAAATAAGCTAAAAAGAATAAAATCATGATATAATCAAGGGTGTCTTTCATAACAACTGAATATAAGTATGAAGAATTTGCTTAACACAACACCAAACATATAATCCAAAATTATTGAGAGGTACTTAAATTTGAGTAAATAAACTAACAGACATTTATGTTAATCCATACAAAAATTTAAAACGAATTTAATAAAAAAACATTAATATTATATAGATTATTTTTTAACCAAATTGCTTTATCAAAAAAAATTACAGTAATAAACCTGTTTTTATACTGCATATTGTGAAAAACTTTGCTATAACAATTACTTTTTATTTAATCTCATATGCTTGGATAACAAATTGCATTGTATGTAATTAATATGCTTTTGTTTCTTTTTTTGAGCATTAAGGCTCTTAAAACACTATTATTTTTGTATCATTCTATCCTTAGATCATGTGATACATAAAAGTGTGAACATATAGATAATTAAATTTAATCTGCTCAACTGTAACATACACAGTTTGATTATTAACTAAGACATAAATAGTATAATAAGAGAATCAAAAATATATTAATATTTTATTTTAAGGAAATTTAAATGCTGAATTTATTCAAAGCAAAGAGGCAGTTTACTTTGTGAATGGATAAGTGTGAATAAACTCTTCTTTGTGAATGAATATATTCAAATTTGGAAAACATAAAATTAACATGTAAGGAAAGGAGACTTATAATGTGAAATTATTAATATTAAAATTTTAAACTGCGTTGAACTCACTTTTCGAATGAGGGTTTTCTTTTTTTCTTCTTTTTCCTTCCGCAACTCTTCCGCTGACTGAACTGAAAATAATAATAATTTGTTAAAATTTACATTTATAAATAAGAATTTATGTTATAAAATTTCAACAGAAACTACTAACACTTCAAAATATTTCTATGTTCAAGCTCTTCTGGAGTTGGCCGTAAGCTCAGGCGCCTGAAAGATTCAAAACATGTCACACAAGAGAAAATATTTTTTGCAGTTGGGGTTAAATGTATGTGTTAAGACAAAATTTCAAGTTAATGTGATGTCATCTCTGTTAGTGAAATAAAATAAAAATTGATCTTTAACGACACAAATTGTTTTTTTGCAAAAATAGAAATTTGATAGATTTTTTTTAAAAAAAGACAAATATTATTGTATCAATTTAAAATTCTGTTTTATGAAATCCTTCTGAACAGACATAACTTATCCAGACTTTTTGTAGTAGTAGATGCACTGTCCTGTAATTTATATTATTTTAAGAAACAATATTAGAGTAAAAAAGAAAATCCTTGATATTTTCACAATTCACATTTCCTTTTAAAACTAAAAAGAAATAAAAGTTGTTTAAAATTCAACAAATTCAATTTTAATTTTACTTTTAGAAACTAGGATTGTTGGTTTTTAAAAAGAGTAAAAACAATATAAATGATTACTAAAATCACAATAAAATTAAAAACATAATTATAATTCAAAAATAACTGTAAAAAACTCAGAAATTTGATCATAATTGATGATTAATTCAACTCAAACACTATGACAAACTGAAACGTATCTAATCAAAAAAAAAAAAAAAACTTAAAAGCAGCAAGTGGAAAAACTTTCTTTACATCAAAACTTCTTTTACATGTTAAACATGCATGACTACCTGCCCATATTAGTAGAGGTAAAACTAAAAGTAATTCAAAACTAATTCTATTAGTCTACTCATACATACTAAACCCAGAAAAAAAAATTAAGGAATAAAGTTTCAATAACATATGTAATTTTATGAATGCAGTCAATTCTTTTACTTACAAATGGTTAGTATCAAAATATGTTCAATGCTTCTGTTGCCAAAGAAAGCAAAGATTAATAAAATAGTTCCGACAACCTTAAAATATTCATTTTGCATGAATAGTTTTCCTTAGATTTATTGACTAAATACAGTAATACATAAAATTTTAAATATGTGAAAGTAATTTTGTGAAGGAACTTAAGAATCATTAGCACTAAATAGTAACTTCAATAACTGTAAAACAGAAGTTAATAAAATTCTTGTTTACATGACAACAGAATCACAGTATGAATTCTACAGAATCGCTGAACAGCAACAGAACGGAACAGAAAATTACAAAAAGAGATAATATCAAAAACTAAGGAAAATATGTATTTGCAGATTATGCTTGATTTTAACATCTTAATTGATAGTGGTTTTTTTTATACAAATGATTTTGTTTGCCCAATAATAACTCCAACTGAAGTCTGATATTTTGAAGAAAAATTTTATTCAATATAATAAAAATAATGCAAGCAATTTACAAAACAAGTAGCAAAAATTCAAAAAAGAAAAAAGTTTTAAAAATCACTTTAAACTAAAATTTAAAAAAAGAACAGAGTGTCTGTAGGCAAATTAATAACGATTTGTCTCAACAATAAAGATGTCTCAAAAGCAATGATGAGAAAGCGGCATTGAACTTACCTAGTTAATTTCTTCTTAACATCTTCTTTATTTTCGTGATTTTCTTGTTCTGAATACGCAATGTATATATTTTTATCAATCAATTCCTGAATATCTGGGCGCTGGGCTAACTTCAACGCTAAAGAGTCTTTACGGGCTACTTTGGCTACTCTTCTATCTGTAAACATTAAGAAAGCATTAAAAAATTAAAAGAAAAATATTAACACAATTCCTACAAAAATAGAACAGTACACAAAACTGTTCCTATTCTAATAACATTTATAATACAATAGTCAAGCACATATACACTTTACAAAACTATTTCCAAATGCTTACAGAGACAATAGGATATAACACATTTTTAAATACCAATGGGTATTAGCGCTAAAAGTTTCCTTGCAAAGTTAACTATTCAAAATGACCTACAGGACTCAAAAAATGCAAAATTTTTAATAATAGAATTAAGATAGCGGCCGGAATAAAACTTTCATGAGCCCAAACTTATTCTTTTAGAGCATAATTTCGATATTTTTAAAACGTAGTGTATGCGTTTTTTTTATTTTAAAGTCTTTACTTATGAGTTATTAGTTATGAGTTTATAAGTACTTAGGCGAGACTACAAACAAAAATTAATTGTAATAATTTTGAAATTTGACGGTAGTAGGAATTTATACCCTAATAACAAAAGCCACACAAATAGTTCAAGATTATTTAAATTATATATACACAGTCAATTCGCTATAACTCGAAGTACGATAACTCGAATATTACTATAACTCTATTTTTTTATGAGGTTCCGACCCTTTTATCTTCAATTTCATGTTAATTATTCTTGATTACTCGAATTTTACTCCCTTTAACGATTTTTTTTTTTTTTGATCTTTTGAAGCAAGAAAAAAAACCTAGGAGCTGATATCTTTTCTCTTCCTTTGCAACACACACACTATGTCTTTCGCACTCTTCATGGAGAAGCTAAAGCTGTCCCTCTTGAAATATGTGAACAGTGGTTAAATGAAACGTTACCAAATTTACTTCAAGGATACAGTTAAAATGATGTTTTCAATATTGATGAAATGGGTTTATTTTTTAAATGTCTTCCAAATAAGACTATGATGTTTAAGGATGGAGGAAATGCATCTGGAGAAAATGCGTCTGGGACAGAGAAATTGCCCTTACTTGCTATCGGAAAATACCAAAATCCTCGATGTTTCAAGAATGTAAAAACTTATCCATTGGATTACAAGTCTAACAAAAAGTTTTGGATGACATCAGTATTATTTGAAGACTATGTAAGAAAATTGGATCGGAAATTCTTAGCTAAAAAAAGAAAACTGATACTTTTTATGGATAAATGCACAGCGCATAGTGATCTACCTAATTTGAAAGCAGTAAACTTGCAGTTTCTCCCGCCAAACACAACAGCAAAGTTGCAGCCGATGGACCAGGGTATCATAAAGTGCTTCAAACAGTCTTATCATAAATGGCTTGGCAGAAAAATGATCTTAAATATTGTAAGCATTTAGAAGATTTGTAATTAATAAGCATTAATTAAATAATCCGACAATATTTTGAAAGTCCAAAACCGAAACTAACGGTAAGTCGAACTTCCGATATGTCGAAGTTTTTCGTCAGTCCTATCAGATTCGAGTTATCGCAGATTCACTGTGTATGTATATATATATATATACCAAGTCAAATGGTCACTATGTAGAGGTGGTCACTTTATAAACTCTTTAAAAAGGACTCTTTAAATAAAACTTGTAGAAAATGGCCATCTTACTCAGGTGCTCACATTACCCAGGGTCACTTTTACAGGTTCCACTGTATATTATATATATATATATATATATATATATATATATATATATATATATATATATATATATATATATATATATATATTAATGCAAAATAGCAATAAAATTCTAGAAAGATCACTACAACATCTTTATGTTGCAAGAACATGCGTTTAGTCAAAGAAGACACCTCTTAACTGGGTTTTTAGATTCAGTAAAAACCACACATTTATCACATAAAACATAACCACTCACAGCAACGGTGTGAAAGTGAAATTAAAGCTAAATAAATCTTTATAAACAAATATAATAGTTTTATTTTAATATCAATCTAAACTCAGGTAAAAAAAAATTTAAAAATAATGAGTTCAGATTATGGTATGAACAGCAATTAAAAAAGCATTAAAGTTAAATTTCAAAACTTTGCTCTTAAAATAAAACTGCAGTTAATATAAATCAAATGAAAAACTACAAATATTTTGTTTTAAAAAAAATATTTAGCTTTCAATAAGTAATAGAAATAAAATAAATCCAAGGATTAATTTGAGATATAACTATGACCAATACATATATTAATATGAATCCATATATTCATACTATTGAAATGTAAGTTAAACAAAACATTTTAATTAGCTGCTAAATAAATTTACTTTAAATTATAAGAAACTATTTCGAGAATCAAACCATTCTTCCAAATTGAAATTAAAAATATGTTAAGTGAATGAGGTTAAATTAAAAAAGGGGGTTCTTTTTAATCAACTGTATAAAACAATTTTTTAAAAAAATTGTCAAAATATGTACCAAAAAAGTGTATGAGAATTAAAGTATAAATAAAATAAAATAAATATTTTTAAAAAAATAGTTGTGATAAAGCTTTATAATTTAATAAATTGAATCACAATAAATTTAGTATGTCGAAAAAATATAATCATGTAGAGTTAAAATCTCATTATGAACCAAATCTGTACCAATCTATAGATATATCCCTAATATTAAAAAAAAAGAAAATGGAACCAGGCTTAGACAAACAATTCAGTAAATAGTACAGAATTCAGCAGGTGCAAAGGAATCATTGCCTCATAATCAGTTCTTTTTGACTGATACTTGCGTGGAATTGATATCAAACAAGTTTAAATCTGGAGGTTAAATTTATAATTTTAAAAATTGATTTTTTTAACAAGCTTTTGCTAACTTGTAAAAAATGAATTTGATACAAATAGAAATGAATTGTACAAAATGTACAGGCTATTTCCATAAGCACTACAAAAATATCAGAACACTGATAAAAAAAACACTTCTAGTCCTCATGGAGTTATAAAAAAAATATTTAAAAAAAAATCACTTTTATTATAATTAAAATAGAAAATTCAAGTTTTCACTCTATATTCCCCTTAAACAGAATATTTTAATAAACCTGTTATTAGTGATCATAAATTAAATGCTAAGTTTTGATGTGAGCATGCTTAGTGAGAATTTCTTCCAATATCAGGAAAATAATAAATTATAGTATATCAATCAGAATGGGCAACAAGTAAAAAGGGATAATTAAGATAGAAATTAAAAAATTTTGGAAAAAAAATTTTTTTTTTTTCTGAATCGACAAATACTACCTTATGAGGCGATATTTCCCTTAAAGTCAGGTATTTCTTATTTATATTCTTTACTTACACAATGTACTTTTAAATAAAAAAAATATATTTTTTTAGGCACTAGTTGCTTGGTTATGGAAAACTTAAGGATTTTCCTTTTTTGCACACAGAAAGTGAAACTTCCTTTAAAGTTGATGACATTATATCATTTAAAAAAAAAAAAACATTTCAATAAGATTTAATTTTAACAAAAGCAGCAAACCAATAGTAAATTTTTTTCAAACATTGTACAGTATGAAATAGGTTTCTAATTTAAATCCCAAAATCTAAATTATCAATTGTACTGCAATATGTATGAAACAAATAGACATCTAATCAGATTCTAAACTATAAAAATCTTACATTCTTCATCATCCCCATAATAATCTTTCCATAATATTGGATTGTCCGACTCTGAATCGGAATCAGAATCATCTGTAGCACTAATTGAAATGGAAGGTAGTGGACGGCCATCATGATCAACAGATGATACTCTTCTTAAACTTGACCTACAAAAGTTTACAGTTAAAAATAAATTTTAAATGAACACAGGGAAATAAAACTTAAAAAATCCAATCAATGGAATTCACTGCAAAAGGACAATCACAAATTATAATTTTACATGGCTTTAAAGTGGTCCACCAAAAACAGAATAAACTTAAATGAGAACCCTTAAAGTGATTTTCATTAATGAACACTCTAAAATTAAAAAGTTAAAAGTAGTGCAAAGATAAAAAAAAAATCAAACTGAAATAAATTTAACACCTCACAGGATGCACAGTAAATTAGCTTCAATATGCATTAAAAGGATTAATGTGATCAAATAAAACAATCAACTAGACCATTGAGGCATAAAAGGCTTATTAATAATAAAATTAATAACAATTTAAGTCTCATTGATTTTTTATTTGTTATATAACTTTTTATACATATGATTCCATTAAACTAAACTTAAAAGTACTGTACTAAGGGCAAAGTTAACAAGCTTTGATAAAAGGAAGTCTTTCCGCTAACACAAAATCTTAAGTAAAAAACTTTTTGTAAACAAGTGATTAACTCTTGAAACTAGTTTCACCCTTTTCATCACCACCCCATTTTGGTGAAATTTGTATGAAAATCACTTTTTTAAAATGTTTTAATTTTTATAAACTACAACATATTCATATAACAAGGATAAATTTGGTAAAACACAAAAAAAAAGTTTAAAATAGAAATCCAATGCTATAAAAACATTTTAAATAAATGAAAAAAAATACTTTAAATTTGAGGAAGAAAAAAGTGCATGTAAAAAACATTTATCCACAGAATGTCATAATGAAATATATCACTAAGCGATTTTATTTATATCAGGTGAATACGAATCTCAATGTGTAATCGTTAAATCACACGAATATGGATATCTCCATTTAATTTTAAAATCGCATGAATATGAATCTGTTTGATTTTAAAACGTTCTGAATACAAAATGCGATGCTTGGTATAAAAATGTGAAAATATGAAGCAGGATGTACGATCTTAAATCGCGTAGATATGAATTACGCTGTGTGATTTTAAATCATATGAATGTATTTTTAAACTTTATTTGCATAAAATAATTTCATGAATATGAATTTTTTTTCTCGGAAATTCGAAAAAGACAAACTTTTTTTTAAAAAAAAAAAAAAAAAAAAAGACTAAAAGCTTTAGCACGACAGTGAAAAATTATCCGTGAACAGTGTTCGTGTGGATAATACACATTTAATTAACAGCTTATTATCATATTTAAAAGTCATAAATTCAACAAAAAAAAATTAATTGCTTTATATAAATTTTAGACTCTCAAAAGTATTGAAATTAAGATTTTCTAAAGATCACACTCAAAGTCTAAGAAACAATGTAAGAAAATTTTAATTTTTTTTTTTTTTTTTTATATATACAAAATAAAAGAAAGTGCTGGTGGTTTATGTCTGTCTTGAGTGTGTTCAGGTTTAAAAAGCAAATTTTTTAAAATTAATTTCGTAAATGGCAGATTTAATACAAATTTTGAAAAATTAATAGTAATATTATAAAAAAAGTAATTGGAATAGTAATATTACGAAAACTCTAAATGAAACCTTTAATGTATCTCACATTCAAAAGTTACCGGTCTTTTCAAGCTTGATTACTTTCCCACAGATTTAAACTACCCTACTGAAAGGGAACTAAATCAACATTTCAATTAATAAGGATTAATTTAATTTGCATTTAGATTGCCCTATATAAAACTTGTTAACTTCAGCTATGCAGCTATGCACCACAAACAATTTAGTTGTTCAAAGGCAATATTTTTGTTTTAGATTACAAACACAGACTATAGTGTGGATACAATACTCTAACTAGATAGCTTTAAGACACTAAGTAATTCAAATCAGGTGCACAAAAGCATCAAATACGCCAAAAATTGTAGAGAAAATATGAAAAATTAGTTATGCCGCACCTCCTAGGGCACGTCTCCAGCCCAGAAACAAAAAGCGTGCCACTAAGTTAATTTAAGCAAAATTTCAACCTAGCTTAACTTAATATATGGTTTTCCTCTCCTCGTAAAGCAATGTAGCTCCATCAAAAGTTCTATGTGAAGGCTAATTTGTTTCAATGTTTGATTTAATCTAAGAGTTCCCTTGTCTTCTGGTTTTGGATCAGAAATAGAGGCTACAAAGTATATAAATTAACACCAGCTTGTCTGGGAAGGAGGATGGTGCACAATTGCCACTAAAACACTTTAAATTCTTTAATTTTCCTAATTCTTAAATTTAAATTTTTAATTGTGGAGCCTTAACCTGCTTGCTCCCAAATGAAATATGACTAAAATAGATTTACCTAGCTTGAACAATTTGTAGCCTTTGGAAATCTGCGCAGGTAAAGGGGCCTTTTTTCTTGAGTGCACTTTTCTTGGGCATAGCTGACATAGGGTGAGGTTCTTTGGCAGGGATCTCTTCAACAGAAGAGAAGTCAACAGTAGGTTCTCTTTGAGTAACATACACTACACATGGGACAGGCATTTTCACCTCAGGTGCATTCCTTTCCTCTGCATCATCAGAAGATTCAACTGGAACAAAGAATTCACACACTGCAATTTTTATTCCATAATAAAAAATACCAAAATCTAAACATTACTGTAATATTTTTCCTCTTTCTTTTACAAGACCGCATATTATATAGTCTGTCCAATGTTGAAGGTTTGTTAGTGAGTACACAAGGTTTAACCTAGGGGTGAACCTTTTTCAGGGAAGGGCCACTTGCACGGCAGGTAGATTAACGAAGGGCTGCACGCATATTTAGTCATGTTAGCGGCAAATATTATTTTTATAAAAACATTAGTGTTCTAAGCACTAAATATTTTAATCAATAAACTGAATAACATATTTGCAGAAAATTAAATACTTTCAATTATTTAAATTTATTTAAATCTAAAAAAAACGGATACTTTTTTTAAAAAAACTTTTCCCATTTTTCACAATAATTAATTTATCAAATATATACATATATACAGAAATACAGAGAGGAGGATATAAATTCTAATTGAAAAGAAGCTAATAAAATGAAATTGCAAAAAAATATATGCATTTTATAGAGTAACATTAATTTGAATAAAATATTTTAATTAAAGAAAATTTATAATGTTTCAACAAAAACCAAATTAAAAGAATTTTTTTTTATTGCATTCAGAAGTTCCTGCA
Source organism: Parasteatoda tepidariorum (assembly GCF_982258835.1). Classification (NCBI taxonomy): domain Eukaryota; kingdom Metazoa; phylum Arthropoda; class Arachnida; order Araneae; family Theridiidae; genus Parasteatoda; species Parasteatoda tepidariorum. The sequence continues at coordinate 26,916,682 of NC_141755.1, forward strand.
GGTCACTCATGTGGTCCGCAGGCCACAGGTTGTGCACCCCTAGTTCAACCTTTCACACTACGAGCACTTAATATGTAGTTTGAACTAATAAGAACATTAAAATCATTTAAACTACAAAGCACAATATTTTAAATTAATATCTAAAACTAATAAAATAATGTGGTTATTAATTATTAAGATATAAAACTATTAAAGTTTTAGAGTGGAGAATTTCTATGTCACTGTATAGGTGGTGTCAGTGGAAAATAAAAGATTAATACTTTAAAATTCTAGTATGAATAATGAGTATACTAGTTTATGCAATTATCAAACACAAAAATGAAATGAATCACTTATTTTATACAAAATTTTACTGATCAGATTTATATATACTTTAGATTACTTTTAGATACTACTTTAAGACAACAGCTGATAGATGCAAAGTAAATTTTTACCAGTGAAACTTTTTACACCATAGATTATATATTTAATGAAAAACTTAACAAATAGAATGAACTAAATTTCTAACACATAATCACTGTCATTTTGATTATGAATAAGTAACTTACTGTAATGAAAAATGTTTATTATAGAATAAAGTCTTTATTGTATAATCTGTAAATCTTAATTGAAACATTGTATTAATTAAAACATGGAAGAAAATATACAGCATATGTATTTTTTCAAACTTAGTTTCCTTTTGTTGTTTTTGTACTTCATTAGACATTATTTTAAAAACATTTCCGCTCAATTTGCAGGACACTACTTGTTTCTTGATTAAAATATTTTATTTATATACCATAATTTTTTTAATACAATGAAGTTTTAAAAACTTGATTGACAGCTATGCTGTAAAAAAATTAAATCGCACTGAAGGTAGAGTTTAATGACTCAAGAATTGGATGCAGTTCTACCTAATGAGCATAAACAATATTGTATATGCGGTTCACAAAATCAGTTAAAATAAATCTGACAAAAAAAATCAAATAGGAAAAATTATAGAGATATAAAAAATAAATTTAAAGATGTCTAGATAGAAAGATAAATAGAAAGATGTCGACTCCAAAGATATTGCTGACACCAATATTTGCAAAACGTTTGAAGAAATAAGAATGGAAATAAAAAGCTGTTTTTTGGGAGGAAAAAGGTTAAAAAGTTAAAGAAAAAAAGTTAGTTTCGGCCAAAAGTAAGCTATAATAAAGATAATACCATAAAATATTTATAATGAAAAATAAAAGTGTTATAATTGCAATAATCTGATATAATTAGGATTGATACTATGTTGCATAAAATTATTTGGATTTTGGATCACTTATCTAATTTTATCAATATGCTCTGAAAAACTAGCTTTTTCAAAAAATAATTATACTTTCCGAAATTAAAATTTTATGTGTGAACAATTCCGCGCATAACAAAGAAAGTTTAATTTTGAAGGTCTCATATCAGGTATAGCTAGTGAATTGAAATTGAGAAAATATAAAAACTGTGCACTTCACACAAAAAAAAAAAAAAAAAAAAAAACTTTATAATTTATATATTTTATAGAATTCATAGTGGGAATAATAGCACATTAAAAAAAAAGACATTTTTTTCATTTTGAAACATTAAAGACTAGTTATTAAAAAGAAAAATTATGTATTTTAAAAAAAGTATCATTTGCTCTATGTGTAATAAAATCAAATTTTATCACCAAAAAAAGAACATAAAATACACTTTTCTTTAATCTCAGAATTACTTTGTTTAGAACAGAAAATTTTAAGTTTTCAGTAGAATTTTATTAACACTGAACAACTCATAATAGTTTAAAATCTATGAATGGAAAATTTTTATAGCACTGTAGCATTAAAAAAAATAACCAATATCAGTTACTATTCCCTCACATCGATACACAATTAAAATTTGTAATTTAGTTCAAGATTATGATAATCAAATAGTTCAAGATTTTCTTAATCAAATTTCAAAATAGGGTTTCCATAAAATCTAAAAGCAGTAAATATCACACTTAGCATTCCTGCTCAAAAGTAATTTTTATGGATACTTCAATTCATCATTTAAAAATTCTACGAAATGAATACAGTATTAGATGGATTGTAATCTATCATTTTTTAATTCGAATGAAAGAGTCAAATCAGGAATTGACTAACTACACAGGATTTTAAACCTACAAAATTTGTCACTGCATTTGCTTAAAAAATATTTACCTTAAGACTCCTGAATTCATCATAAAAATTTGATAATGAAAAATTGTTAATTGATTTTCTTTTTCATTAGAATGGCTGAATTCGCAAAAAGGATTTAATGAAAACTGTTGGTAACACAAAGTCTAAACGCATATAATTAGTGGATAATCCCTAAATTTAAACTATTGAATTTGGCAGTTTCCAATATTTCTACTTTAAATAAAAAGTTGGATCAAAAATTCATATCTTTTGATTTTTTTTTTAAAAAATCCATAACTGTATTGTTAGAAAATATAATATTCAGTTCTGAAGAGGCTCAAAAATCAGAAATGTCAGGACAAAAAGCTAAAAATTGTGACAAAATATTTTTTATCCGGAAAAGCAAGACAACTATGAACTCTGCATTTCAAGAAGAGAAGTTCGAATATTGAGTGTTCTACTATTCAAATTTAATTCTCGTAACATTACTCTATTCAAAAACTGAAATGACAAAAGAAACAAGAAACTATCAATGAAAGTTAATCTTAAACACTATTTTGTGTAATCAGAAAATGAATCTAATTTACAAATACAGAAAAAGACAAAAAGGTAAATTAATAATTAAAACATTAAATCAAAATGGAAAAGCACCTAAAATCAAATTTGCTTTATTTTACTTTTATGGGACCTCGGGGCACTGTCAGTTTTGGTTTTTCCACTGACAACAGAAAGGCTTCCAGTGTGTTGGTAGGTAATGTGTCCCAAGAAGAAGTGCTGTCTTGCCAACACACATATATTTTATTTTATTGCTTTTTATTACTTTTTCCTGCTTTAATTGTTCATGAATACCTAAATTAAACACTATTTTGTGTCTAATTGTTTCACAGAGTGACAAAATTAAAAAATAAAATTGATTGATTCAATGATACTAACCTGAGTGTGAGTGAAACTTAGAGAGTAAAAGAGGTGATGGATTTGAGAACATTGGAGGTGGTGGGATAGGGCCAATATCATTGACAGATATTGGTGGTTCTGGAAGAGAAGATAGAATTATTTCCCCATCATGGGAAGGCACCTCTTCTACATCTGGAAGGTTCAACAGGGAAACATTATGTATCACAGGTATGGCTACAAAAAGGAATACCACATCAGAAGTCTTTTCACATCGCTTTTACATCTCAAGGTTTAAAACAAAAATCATAAAATTATAATAAATTCCAGACAAAAAATAATAAAGTAATTATCCAAACAAAATATTTTTAATAACTCAAAATAATAAATAAATCATAAAAAGCTACTTAAAGTAGCATTGTAAAAATACTAATTTTGAGAGATGTTCAAGACTAAGATGTTCAGGATCGGGGGCCTTATTTTCAAACCAAAACTCTATTAGAAATTTAACACTTACAGTTAAAAATAAAAACTATAAATACATAGCACAATATTGGAAAAAATCCATCAAAACACAGTCATTCCTCTTTTTCACTAATGGAGAATCTCAAACTTATCCTATAAGAGTCAAATTACAACTTCAAGAAAAGTCTGAAATGATTACATTTAACGCTTACTTGGTCTTTTGATACCTTTATGTTTACTTGAATTTATTCACTTTTTTTTGCACACTGGTTATAAAATTTTAACTCCCACTACAAATTCACTGGAATATGGATTTTATTGAAAGTATTATACATGACAACTTTTTATATAATAAAAAGTACTAATAGGGTTTAACAAGGCACAGAAACAACTACACTGCGCCAAACTGACAATTCAATAAAAAAAACTAATGTTAATAACTTTTAAGCACTGGAAACTTACTGGAAAAATCTTTAATGAAAAAAAAAATCACTTTCTTGGGGGCACAAATATGAGAATTAAAACAGGCTTATCCTTACTGCAAATAGAAAAGTGACCCTTATTGATTAAAAATATGAGAACTCATCAAGAATAGCAACTAAGTTGTTACAGACAATATTTTAACCTGCAATGACAATATTCTTATTATCAATTTCACTACTGACAATATTCTTATTATCAAGTTCTATTTTAAAGAAATTTAAAAATTTTTATAGATATTTCAACAAAAAGTTAACTGAATTAAGAGCATTAGTAAAGTATATACAATAGCTCATTGAAGGTTTCATTTCAGAAAAATTACTTAGATGATTTTTAAACAGCCTAACCAGAAAAAAAAGAAAGTGTGTACAAAATTTTTAATCTACTGATGGAAAATTTAAAAATTCTTAGGCTTGACAAGTTCAAGAATTTGCTTAATCATAACTAATGAAACAAAACCTTATCAATAAATCAATGTAATATGGATGAAGATTATACAGATTTGTTGATAACAAATAATGTACCATAGCTGCCAACATGGATACGGAAAAATCCAGTAGATTTTACGAAAAAGTATAAATTTCTTGACACTTGTTACAAAATGTTTTAAATATTTTACACATAGGGAATTTCAGAGATTTTTAGTCATCAAAATAAAGTGAAAAAACTGCAATATTTTCCAGTTATAAATAACACTAAATGAACTTGAAATGTTATGTATTATGTTTAGTCTTAATTTTGAACAGTAATAAGGATTTAATTCATTAAAGATTGTTAACTGACTTTTATAAATGAGGCTCGCTTCTTTATGCATTATTATGCAAACACTTATTTAAATATTCAAGCAATAATCTGCACAAAAATTCTATTTCAATAGGAATTTTTTAAGAAAACTTTTTTAATTTTACAGAATTTTCTAAAATTCACAAAAACCAGGAGAATTTTTATTAAACCAGTAGACCAGGAGAATCTGGCAAAATCCAGTAAGGTTGGCAGCTATGTAATACCTGATTTCCAATGCACTTCTAGGGTTGTCAAGAATTGAATTTTGATATATTTTATATAAAAAGCCATGGATATTCTGTTTCTCATTCAGTTTCCACGATTATTACAATGCAGTTAAGGGCAAAATGCCTTGGGTGAACCTAAGCAATTTAGTCAATCAATGATAATCTTTTAAAATATGGGGTGAAGGATAAACTTGTACAATGTGTGAAAGTAGTGATGTAAAAATACAAACCATTATTCTGAGAAGTGAGAGACCCAGGTACACAAGAACTAGACACAACAACAGTGTTTGTGTAGGTATCAAAAGACAATGTTGACGTCGTTACCATCGGCGAACATCGCCCCTTATTGCCATCCGACATACCACTCTCCGAGACGAATCCATTAACCTGTGGAATGTGATTGGGGTGAACGGAATCTAAAAATTAAAAACAAAAATTCTTTTTAAAACATAAGTCAAACTTGAAATTTTTAATTGACAACATTTTCTAAAAAAAAAAAACAATTGTATAAAGACACAACAAATAACATTCTAGCTTGGGAGTTTAAGAGATTTATAACTTAAATCTTAAATTACTTTTATTAATCTTAATGCATAATTTTTTACGCCCGGCATTTTTTTAATAGCGAATGTTTTAACATGTCGGCTGCGTACGCGAAAGAAAAAAATTACTCTCGATATAAATTAAAACTAAATATAATCAACTAACTACGTCACAAACTTTGAATAAGAGGTTTGTTTATATTATATAATCATTGAAATTTCGTTTGAAAAGGAAAATTAAATTAACAGCTTTAATTGTAGAAATCGTCGATGAATTATCGAAATACGCGCACATCAAGAACGTAACTGATGAGTCATTCATTCATTCATATTACCAAGATACGCGATGTCGATTTCATCCATTTTCTCAAATAAAACGCCGCATCGCGATAACATTCGATGCGTAATGCATTAATCTCTTCAGGTTGTAAGTTGGAAAAAAAATATTAATTACATTAAACACGTAATGTCAGTTAAAGTTCTGCATAAAGCATTTAAAATGACGCGGCAGTATTAGATGTAAAAGCCGATTTAATTTATCTTCTCAGAGAAAACGCTGTATAGCACGTTCGAACATAACACAAAAAATTAAATTGATGCTTTCAAATTTAAAAAAAAACATGAAAATAACATACATCCAAGGATGAATTTAACGAACTAAAAGTATCGTTAAACGTCAGACGACTTTCGCTTAACACATAATTGCGCAATCGGAGTTTATTTCTTTCGGTTTCAGCTAAAATACGTCAAAAGAAGAAAAAAAATCACGATGATCTCAAATGGGAGAGAACAGGGTTCATCAACCCATTAACAGGCATCAAACGTAACAAAGACATATTTCGTCCATAATTGCGAAAATTGGGAAAAAACTTGGAAATCCGAGCAAAGCCTGCACTTCCGGAATTCAATCGGAAAAGAGTCCAAAGAAAGAGTGAAGGGAAGATGCGAATATCTTAAAATAACCCTGAAGAACAGTGGAAAATGAATTTGGCCTCAAATTTAGTCTTGGCGTCACTCACGCCGCATTTTCTTCGAATCTCTCACGAGGATGAGTATCAGAACATAATTCAACAGGTTCATCCATTTTATAAAACCATGAAAACGCGTCATTCAAGTGCAAAAATAAAAAATGCGATTTCACTTTTCCTCAAAAATTCGATATTTATAAGTTAGAGTTAAATTCATTTCTGCAAACAATTAAATCAAGGAAAGAATAAATATTTAAATTCAAACAGTGATGTAACTGTAGATGTAATGTAACTGTAGTCGGTTTAACAAAAAAAAAATTCCGATTTTAAAACATTCAACGACTTTCTGGAAAATAGAAATTAATATTTTCTAAGAGGATGAAAATGGTGAGAGAAAGGGGCTTTTTCCTATCAACCGAACTTAACTATTGATGGGGTGGGTGGTAGCCGGAAATTAAAATTCTAACTATCCTTTAAAAAGAATGTTCACAAGTAAACTGATTGTGAATACTTACTCTATTTGGGCAGTTTATTCGAAACATGTAAAATACAAGGCCGACATCCAATCACAATTTGAGATCAAAAGTGTAGGGTATTTTAGATTCTCTATTAAATTTTCTCTGTTAAAATTATACCTACGCAATTCTGCAATAAGCATAGTATTAAAGGTAATTTAATAGTAAACATTGGCCGGCTTTTAATTTTTTGACAAATATTTTTGTTTTTGCGTAATTAACGTTAAATAAAAACTTATAGCATCATCCAAAAAGGGCCGTAGAATCGTTCATAAAGTGATGTCACACTTGGAGGGGAAGGAGAAAAGTAGTGACAGTTGTGAGGATGGGGTATGAGCTGTGACATCACACAATTTAGTTAAAACCTGTTCCCTCCACTCTCTTTTTCTCCCTCGAATTTTTCATTTCAGTTTCGATATAAAAGTCAATCATAAAAAAAAGTAGAAAAACTTCAAGGTTGTTTGAAAAAATAAAATTATTAGAAAATAGGTAGTTAAACCTACTAAAATATAATGGCTTCTCCCCAAAATAAGACTGGATACAAAAATAAACCAGAAATGTGATAAGATTTCAGGAAAGTCAGCACAATACTTACCATTTGGTTTACTATCTTGGTCTTTATCCGTACCGTCAGGTAACAGAACGCCTTTTTTAATAAGCTCTTCTTTGGTGGAACGCATAGATATCTTCCTTTCCAGAGCTATAAAATCGAACACGCACTTAATTCTACGAAGAAATGCAGATTCAATCACAATAACACAATTAGAGAAAACAAACATAATAGGGAACAGTAGAGTGAAGCCCGGATGTTGATTCTGATGAAATCAGTTCTGTTTTCAGCACATATAAGCAGAGTATATTTTACTAAGTGAAAACGAGCTGCCATATTGGCGTATTGTTCTTCTTGAATTCATTGCGTTTATGTAGATAAGTTTGCCTGTGTCAACTCCTCTAATGTTCTTTTATAAAAAAAATAATTTAACCCACCTTATTCAGGGTGGCCACTCAAATCAGGTTTCAAATTTCCCTGATTTTTCCAGGTCAAAATGCTTTTTTTTTCTTCATAAAACACTTTAGTGTACACTGTAGTGCTACACTTTAGTGTAGGATGGGTACAAGAAAAGCGTCAATAAGTATTTTACTTAAAATATTGTTTTTTTTAATGTTATTTTATCATTTGACTCAGGTGATGGTGACCTGGAAAGGTTCTCTATTCCTTAAGAAACCATGGGAGTTTCATGTGACATTTTAGTTAAACAGGGTTATAATGGACTAAATCTTGATGCAAGCGAAGTATTGCCAAGTTGATGGTATTTCAACTGTTTGGCAATAAATTTCGGTCTAAAAGTAGGTATAACAGATGGTAATATAATTTTAATTAAGAAAATTAGTAAAATTATGAAAAAATTCCAGCTTTTCTTAAAAAATCCCTGATTTCTCCAGGTTTTTTCCAGTATAAAAAAAATCCTCTGATAATTCCAGGTTTTCAAGGTGGGTGGCCACCCTGTTATTATACGTTTACCAAGGATTCATACCTTAACAAACAATGGAGATTTAGTCCGTAGAGGCAAGCTTCTGTTTCGTTTCGATAATATATCTGCTCTCGAGACCGGTTACTACCCTCACCATATATCATAAAACAGATTTTGAAGATAAAAATATTTATCAAAAATATATACATCAAATAAAAAAATGGATATCAATTATAAAAAACAATATATATATATACATAAAACAAAAATATATATCAAGAAAAGGATATTTTACAGGGACTAAAAAGAGGAAAAGCTCAAAGCAAACTTGACTTTAAAAAAAAAAAAAAAGGATGAAGAATGAATATAACATAAGTTTTATCAACAACAAAAAAATCGAAAACCTTGCTTAATATTTCTTGAAAACTATAAAAGCATCAGATGTTTACATTGTTATGTATTTTCGAACTAACTAAAAAGAAGAAATAAAAAAAAAAGTAAAGGAAAGGTGAATCCAATGTAGAAAGTTTCTGCTAAGCTCACGAAAGATGAAGTGGAGTAGAGAAACATTTTAGATGTAAATTTTGTACATAATATTCTTAAATTGTCTCGCAAAATAAAATAAAAAAGTCAGTTATTCTTTCACTGAAATTTTAGTATTTAAAAATTTCCTATAAAGTTTACAAATAGCACCCGGTCTAACCCCACTAGTAAGAAAAGATCAAGTGAGTTCACTTTTTTTTTTCCCCAGAAATAAGTTCTTAAAAAAAAAAGCACGGCAATTATGACTTTTCAGGAATGACATTATTGCACACAACTAAACAATGAACACCTTGATTTAATCTAACAGTTTCTGAAACGAACTGTTCGGCTACAAATTCCTTCGAATCTTAGCAACCTGGCCTTACATATATTAAGTATCCTCCAATGGCGCGCGATCCATCAGGTGTACTTATATTTTAAAATATTTTTATTCACAAAAATATTTTTCTAAAGTTTGCATTGCATTAATTTGATTTTATTTTTAAAAAAAAGTGAGACTAAGTTCAGACGCATGAGAAGCGTCTCCAAGAACTAAAGAAAATTTATTATTCCTCTTCAAAGCCAAATGAAATATTTTACTCTATCATTAAAAAAGGAGGCTTTTATCTCTGCGGCACAATCAAAGAATACGCGCTCGATAGAAGCTAAACCCTATAAAACCTGAAAGCGAACATTTACGATACCTGTTTTTTAAAACTTTAACGTTTTTTTATTAAAAAATTTTTTCAGACTACTTCAGAAGTAAGTTTACTGCGAGCACCAGAAAACTAATTTAAACTAATATCACACGAAAGCATTTATAACATTGAGTTTTTATTGTCTACCAGTATAAGAACTAAAATAAATCAATAAAAATAATAATCATGAGACACTTCCGCAATTATACTAGTAATAATAATAGTAATTATTACTTCTGGAAGTCTGTTCGAATCGATCACTTTTTTTCTTCCGTTTCCATTTCCAAGGTTTGAAGAGCCTTCCCAGCATTGCAAACCTACTGTGTTTGCCGTCCACTGGGGATGGGGTTGGGGATCGGGTCGACCCCGCGGAACTTGTTTTCATGGCACCATTAGTTTTTTTACCTGCAAAAATAAGAAGAAACATTGAAATATTGCAGCATAAAATATTTTTTAATTTCCAAAACACAGTTCATATTTTAAAAAAAAAAAAAAAAAAAAAAAGATTATATATTTTAAATCAGGGGTTTCCAACTTATATGAGGCCGGGGGCCACAATTAAAAACACCAGTCAAATGGCGGGCAGCAACTTTATCAAAATTTTATATACAGGGGTCTGTTCAGACATTTTGTGAAGGGTCCGTTTTTGTAAAATTGTGAAAAAATTACTCGTAATTTGTGAATATAAAAAATAAACGTTAGGTCACATTCTTTCAACCAGGGTCCGCTTTCGTCAATTTGTGCAAATAGGGTCCGTTTTTGTAAAATTGTGAAAAAATTACTCGTAATTTGTGAATATAAAATAAACGTTAGGTCACATTCTTTCAACCAGGGTCCGCTTTCGTGAATTTGTGCAAATAGAGTCCGTTATTGCAAAAAAAAACTTTTTCAATGAGTTTTTAAATTGTAAAGACATACAAGATTATGCTCAACACTGTAAAAAAATTTAATTTTAAAAAATCAACAGCAATTGCAGCTACTAAATTAGTGATGCAACATATAAATATTTGGTATTTAGCCTATACTGCTGAACACAGAATATTCATTTCGGACGAATAAAGGAAGAAGCGTCTGCCGAAGACAAAATTTAGTTCGTTTACATGTCTTTCTCCCCCCACCCCCATTCCTGGGAAGGGTTTATTCGATTAACAAAACAATAATGAAGATAAACAAATTTGTGAAGGGTCCGATTAAAAGAAAAATCATTTTGTGAAGGGTCCGTTTTTATGAAAAGATATTTTGTGAAGGGTCCGTTAAATTTCTTCTAAACAGATCCCTGATATAGGACTCTTCATGCTTGAAGGAACATTAAATATTACTGTCAGATTTTTATCAAGTTGTTCAAAACAAAAGTATTGAATTAGAAATAATAATAAATATTTTATTGAATAAATATTTTCTTGGATGCAGAACCAGAGAAATAAATTTTTTTGCACCGTTAGTATGTTAAATTTCACAGAAACGAAGAAATTAGTTTCTATTTTAACGCATGAAAAGTATTTTAAACTAATATATTTTTTTTTTCGAAAATTGTCCGCAAAAAAATGAAAACTAATATATTTTAGTTCGCGGGCCGGATGCGGGCCGCCAGTTGGTAACCACTGTTTTAAATGAATAGGGGGAAGACGATTACTCAAAATAAATCATTCTCAACGTTCTATATTGAAATTAATCAACAAAAATAGTCTACAAACAGTTTTAATTAAATTTTCCATTAAGATATATTTATAAATCCTCTAACTTACAGACCACTATTTAAAATTTAAAAAAAAATACTCTTTTTTCAAAAATTGTTCAGCCAGGCTTAGAATGTAAGTACTAATTACTCAAAATTAATTAGACAAATTTCGAGACTTATTTAAAAACTTTCGGGCTACTATTTTGAAACTAAAATTAAGTTGAAAGCAAACATTAATTTTAACTTAAGAAAAAAATTGGCTTTTCAGGGATGCATGTTTGAAAGTTAATATCGAAAAAAAAATTTTTTTTTAAGATTTCAGGAGTATTTTATAATTTATTGCACCAGCATAACTCAAAAAGATAAATCCTTTGCTGAGAAGGAGTAAATTATTCGATATAGAAGCAAAAAAAAAAAAAATGCTGTAAATACACAAGATTACACACTGCCTACAAATTTACTTTTTTTTTAATCACACCTAAACAATAAAAGCTAAGTACTACAGAAATCAACAAAGGTAAAAATAAATTTGAAAGCAGTGAGAAAGAAAAACATAAATGTATATTTCCTTCACAAATATTAAGCATTTGTCGGTAATAGTCATAAAAAGTATACACTCCTGTTTACTTTTTTTCCAGTTTACACAAAGTAAGAAAATCCAAATGAGTATATATACATACACACACAGTCGGACCTCTATTTAACGAAGTCACTAAATCCCGATAATAGGTTCGTTATATGGAAAACTCGTTCAATAGAAAAATCACCTTTTCAAATACTTGAACAACACAAAACAGGCTTTAAATTCATAAACATTAGGCATAATTAAAGTAGCAATTGATGCACCTTTATCTTGTAAGCTAGTATCTACTATTTATTTAATAAATCTTAATCATGAAAGAAATTTTCATGGAAAGCAAGAATAGAGCAAAACATTATCCAGAGTTGCACTATTATGCTACATACATTTTCTACTAAAAAAAGCTAAATTTATGTATAAAATTATAGCTGCATTTATTACAAAAGTAATTTTAAACATACATTATCACATGCATTCTTAAGTTTAATTGCTACTGAAAAAATCCGTTAATTTGGACCGAGTTTTTCGTTTGAAATGCAAACAAAAAGGGAAAGGGATTTTACTGCTTCCTCTAAAATAACTTTTAGAGCAGGCAGTAAAACGTTACATTAAACAGTGGCTTCGAAAATTAATTCAAGGTCACTTCCCCCATAAAATGCGTTTGCAAGTTTGAAATGTTCTGAAATATTTTGGAAAATAGGAAAAGTGGATCTCAATGAGAAGTTCGTTAAATAGAAAATTCTCTTCGCTATTTGGAAGTTATTTTAAATACAACAACTACAATGAATTCTAAATAAGTTAAATGAGTCATACGCTATACAACACACCTGAAGATTTAAATTTATTTTATATCTTGACCACAACTCGAAAATAATTCAAATAATAAAGTTAGATGAATTTTGATTTTTACTTATATCAAAAACACTAACACTAAAAACCTAGATATATAATATAAACATAGTTATAGGTGCGATATAGTAACATCTGGATCTAGAGCCGATAATTCTAAACCAAAAATCTACGCATCGGACTAAGTCAATTAAAATCAAAAATTCGAAACTTATGAAGTAAAACTGAAAACGTCTATTTATTTCGTTGTCTCTTGAAAAATCACTTTTCGACAAATTCGTCATTCAAACGTCCGATTAAATGCTGCAATTAAAAAATTTTTGAAAGAATATCAGGATATGAAATAAATTCAGACGATTACTTAGACAAATAAAAAATTCAGACGATTACTTAGGCGAATAAAATTGAAAATTAATTAAAATAAATGCAATACCTTGAAAAAACACATGCAAAGTTCAAGCGTATAAAATTCAAGCACGTGTATATTGCAAATTTCACTATCTTAATGTTTTTAAAAAGCTATATACATCGTATAGATAAAATTGACAAATATTTATAAAATAAGCAATTTAGTCATAACTCACTTAGATGGAGGATTTTGCGAAAGGTGATCCGGAACATGATTATTTGGAAAGGACACACACTCAGTCGTCTAACAACAAAACGGCGATGCACATAACAATTTAAAGTAAGTCAAATGTGCACATGACATAAGCTCGTACTTATTTGCGTGATGTCATTTTACGTCACGTAAGTTCATCCCTATCACGAAACTTAGGTACTCATGACGGGAGTCCGGAAATACAAGTAGCTTTTTTACCTCTCAACTAAGATTAGTCTCGGAAATTATTGAAGAGATGGTTGAATTCTGATTTAGATATTTTAAATCAAAATTAGAAAACTTAACTGCTGAATTTCCTCGAATTTAAGTCCGAAATCAGAAACTTAAGAGTGAAGGAAAAAATAAATTTGGTTTAACTTTATTTTGTGAAAGTGACTAATTCACTATGAATTACAATCTGAATCTCGATGTTCAGATAATTCAAATAAAATAAGCGATTCAAAAAAAAAAGTATTTAATAACTATACAATACAACTTTCCTTGGAATTAAACTTTATATTTAATGTAATTGTGCTCTTGTAACAGAAATCTAGAAACCAATTAAATATGAATGCAATTATAAATCAATAATTTTTCGTTTCTTACATCACTTTGGTAAATATGTTAACGACGTAAATTTGATTTTTGAACCCATTATGAACAAATAATAAATTAAATTTGGAGCCAAATATTTAGTTTGGATTATTACTTTTAGCATGCCGTTTACTTATACTGCCGTTCAGCGGAAAAATCAACATAAACGACAAAAAATAATTAAATAAATATATATAAAATTAAGATTTTTGTGCATTTAGCATTTTTGAATTGATTAAGGTACATACTTCAAAAAATTATTTTTAAAAAAAAAATCCAAAATCAATTCTTTTATGAGTTGACATGAAATTCTTTTTTAGAGGAGATCGTATTAGCAAGGAGAATCGGGGTGGCTCAGGGGATAGAGCGTTCGTTTCTCGATAAAGTGACCCAGGTTCAAATCTCAGGGGCGGCTGGTATATAGGAATTCTGTTCCAGGCTCTCTCCGACCACAGAGCCGACGTAGAATATCCTCAGTGGTAGACGGATTATAGGTTTGAATCCCATTGCCGTAGGGCTAACCACGAGAGGTTTTCGTGGTATTCCTCTCCATGTAATGCAAATGAGTATTAGTTCCATCAAAAAGTCCTCCACGAAGACTAGTTTGTCCCAATGATTCACCCAGGAGTTCCCTTGTCATCTGTCTTGGGTTCAATATTACAAGGCCAAGAAGTTGAACAATGATAGATAGAGCGTAAACTCAGAATTGGGTCAGCTGTTTAATGTCGGTTATAAAATAGAAAATAGGATAAGAAATGAAAAGAAAATAGTTCTCAAACAGTAATACTAGCACTCACGTTTTTTTTTCCCCAATTTTACGAGAGTATACAGCTTTGCCCAAATTCTTAAACAACGATTGATAGCGAAACCTGGTAGCTAATAAATTTTTTTTTAATATTAATATGCTGAATTAGAATTATTACCCTTTAAAATTAAAAATTTTTTAACATTATCACATAAGCCTATTTTTGTGAAAAATTGAAATATATTTGTGAAAAAGTCTTAAGTAAAAACCTAATTTTAGCTGTCATTATATTTATTCTCATAAGTATTTAACGTATGTGCAATAATTTTATAAATTAACAGTCTTACTTTATTAACAGTCAATACTTTTATAATCTTTGTTAAAGGGCAGTTTTTACAAATTTAAATTTGTAAAGGGGCAACAAATAAGAATTTCGTGCGGGGACTCCTTTTAAAAATTTAAATCTTAATAATCATGTTTAAAAATTGAATAGAAGAATTTTTTTTAATTCCAATTATATTGTTTTAAAAACCTAACGCCGTTTCCAATCAAAATTATTGTCATGAATACACTTACATTTCAAGCAATGGGGAAAAAGTAAACATCAAATTTAGGGTTGAAGTTCAAAAAGCTCGAATTCCAAAAAGTAACAAACAAACCCGTTCTACTAAACGTGTTTTTCAGGAATCATATATACACAAATGAACTCGTGTTTATTTTATTAGAATGTGGGAAGAAAAAAAAAGGGGGGGAGGACAAACACAACACTTCCGTACACACATTCAAACTTTCACGGAACACGGACAAGCAAAAATAAAACAATTTAAACTCGTTTAGTTTTTTTTCTTCACATTTTTGAAAAAGTTAATTCAATAGTAATTTAAAAGCAGGATTTTAGCCGGAAAAGAACGATGGGAGGAACAAGCCGGTGATCCA
This sequence comes from Parasteatoda tepidariorum, assembly GCF_982258835.1. Taxonomy (NCBI): domain Eukaryota; kingdom Metazoa; phylum Arthropoda; class Arachnida; order Araneae; family Theridiidae; genus Parasteatoda; species Parasteatoda tepidariorum. Next base: position 26,932,366 of record NC_141755.1, read on the forward strand.
CGTGACCCACTTTCGTCACAACTACACGAGAGTATAGTAATTAAGTTAAAACAAAAAAAAAAAGGAAAATCGTGACAAAATGGCATGAGGAGTGTACCAGTTTCGGTGTTGTAAGATAGATGATCGAGTACTTTTCCATTTAAACTATCTCATTAGTTTTGTGTCAAGCGTAGTAACTGTGCAAATTCAACCGAAGGCGAGCGTTGTTAACCCTTTTTACTTGAATTATTTTGTAAGCGAAATTTATATTTCATAAATACATGTAGGAATCATAACGTAGTCATTTTATCTTAATTGTCAAAGGCCAAATAATGGGAAATCAATACTGAGTTCGCGACCACCTCCCTCGCTGAAACAGAGAAATATATAGGAAAAACAGGAGATATAAATTAACATATTTCACTTTTTAAAACATTATTATATGTTTGTTCTATACGAAACAGGAGAAATATAAGGCAATGTGTCGCAAAACACGTTAAGACAAATTGGTAAAATATCCATGTTTCAAACATTGAATATGTTTCAAACACTGAATATGTTTCAAACACTGAATATGAACAAGAAATAAGTAAAGGGGGGGGGGGAGTGAGAAAAAGACAGAGGGAGAAAAGAAAAATTATCGTCTAAAAAACAATGTTAACATTGCAGTAAGAAACCTCTCATTACTTTCAGTTTTTCTGCTAGACATAGAAAACTACGGATCCTAGAACCCATAATAATACAAATTCACCACTTGAATCCAATGAAATCTGCAAGAGATGAAAAAAGGAAGAAAAAATGATTCGTGATATTAAGCAAACAATAAATTCTCTACCTGTTTATCCATTTCTTAATATATTGTGCTTTTAATATATTGCGTCATTTCTTAATATATTGATAGACAAGAAGAATTTTAAAACAAGAAAAAGAGTTATATTCAAAATTAAAGTTTTTACATGGGACTGATTTTGATGGCTGTATTAGTAAAAAGAAAAAAAAGGACACATTTTCTTAGAAATATTGCTTTTTTTTTATTTATTATTATTTTTTTATTTTATTTTTCTTGATGCATAGAAAATTATGCGCTATAGCAAGTAAGCGAATCATTCTCAACTATCATTTTTTTAGTAATATAGTCGAGTTTAAAATAATAATTGGCTAAAAATTTCAGTAATATTAAATTCGACATCAAAATTAGTCATATTCGGTGCTTCCTGCGTAAGTCGCCACCAATTATTAAAATACCATATCGCTTCGCTTCAATTTGAAGCAGAGTTGGCAAGGTTTAGGACAGAATGGATTAATCCATGGTTGAAACCAGGGTTTAAACCGTCCTGCCTAAAACCCCTTTGTCTGAAACTGTCTTACATTTAAATAAGTTTAAGAGTGATCATGGTAAGCGGGAAAAAAATATAACGTGCCTAGACGCTAAATTATTTTGTCACCGAAAATTTCTTCAAAAAAACAAGCTTCAATTACTAAAAAATTAAATTAAGGTATTGAGTTAATCAAATGCATCTAAATTTAAACAACACTAGAATATCTGTAAAACTTTTCATATCAATAAACAAAAACTGAAAGGATCTTTTTGAAGTAGTGAGAACGTTGAAAAATTCCATAACGAGAAAAAGCTACTTTGTCAACAAGAACTACAAATACTTTAACTAATTCATAATTTCATAACTCGATAAAGAAAACTCCGATTTAAACACGGTTGATTTAGTCATTTCCATAATATGACAACATTAAACAACATAATCTTCAACACGCACATGAACTGGACTTCGGAAGAAAAAAAAAATTTTTACCATTTCTCAAACTTTTCAAAAACAAAAAAGAGAAATGAGATATATTAATTAAACGTCTCGAAACGGCTGGAGTTTCTCGAGAACACCTGCCCTGGATAATTTTTTTTCCCTTTTGAGCGGAGGAGGTTAAACTTCAAATAGTTCATTATCAAGTGTTGGCATGATATCAAATATGCAGGAGGGAGAGAAAAAAAAAATGCATCTACTCGAACAGAACATGTTTTCCTCATGTGTCCTTGACCCACGGGGAGAAATAATTCTCTTTTCGCATTAAGCATGATGAAAGAAATTACACAATTCATATGGCAAATCCCATTCATTCATACTCATTAGACAGAGGTACCAACGGATATTAAGCGGCTAAATTCACTTAACTATCAGCATATACGTAAGGGGAGATACGTAATGGAATCTTTTTATACGACCTATTATTCTCGTATACCTCATGAATTACCTGGAGCAACGTTAAACGATTCGTAGTTATTCAATGAATCGTTAACAGCCATATTTACGAGCAACCCACGGCCCAAGTGTAGGAGAAGTTTTCTAATTCTTGAAATAGCCGTATATACCGTGTTATAATTCGACATCTCAAACCTCCAAAATATTATGAAGATCAGGGGGTCGTCTTTAAACAGAAGTAATTAAGTCGGGCAGTCGTTGATCGCGAAATATCGATGCATTATAAATAATGAGATATGAATTACTCTGTATCAATTTACCCCTTTTAAAAACTATTTTTAATGTATTATATACAAGCTATTATGCAATATATCTCATCATACGTTCTTTATATATAAAGTTTTCTTTTTTTTTTCTTCTTTTTTTTTAATGAAACAATACTTAAAAAAATTTTCAGAAAAAGTCAAAATAACTTATTCAAGGGTATTTCAAAACAGAGAATTTTTTTAAACATGTCATAAAGTTATAAAATTAAAGATTCTAGAACATCATCTGCGTCGGATTCAACAACGTTAGCATAAATCAACAAATTTAAAGATACTAGAACATCATCTGTTTTAGATTCAATAACGTTAGCAGTTTCGTCAAAGGGACCCCACTTTGCAATGAATTGTACTTCATCCTCATCTGCTAAGTCTCACAAAAAAAAAATCATTTTCAGCCCCAATCAAATACATTTCACATTTTTTAGAAGATTTTATAATAATATTTGAATCCACATTTTACCAACCTTCAAGTGACGTCACGTGCGGTAAGATAAACCTGATCAACTGGTCGCATCATAGCATTTTTATTTGAGGGTAAATGAATCATCATATCCGAGAAGAACAAAGTTAAATATTTTTAAGTAATTTTGTACACAATAAATTTTTTTATTTTATATTTAGAAATTTTCAATTTTGATTTCTTTTTTTCTTTTTTACCGGTCAATCAAAAATAGGCGGGTCGTCATATACACCAATAATACGGAACACAAGAAAGCAAAAATTTTTAAAAACTAATTTAATTCAGGAATTGAACTTTTCAGTTATTCATTTTCAGATTTTTAATTGCTTACATTAATAATCATATAAAATAAACAACTACCACAAAAAGCTTAATAAATGAATATAAAATTATGCCATGCAAAAGACTAAAACAGTGTTTTTAACTTAATAAACAGTACATCGAAAAAACTGGTAATTCATTCAGCAATTCGAAGAGAATTAGTGAAATTTTTTAACAAATCTGTATATGTTTTCTATAAATATATATGATTTTTTATATAAGAATTAAAATAAGAAAAAATACATTAAAATAATAGTAATGGAGCTTTCATTTAAAAAAATCCTTATTAAAAAATAAATTTAAGTATTTAGTTAAAGGTTAACAACCACAGAAATAAAAAAATTTCTAATCTGGAAATAATTTACTTTATGGATCATCAATTAACCTGATAATCGTATCTCATAGATATTTATAAAAGATAAAATACAATTTCAATCTTAAATGTTAAGAAATAATGAGATAAATAATAATATTCAAATAATATCATTGAATGTTTGCCATTGAACCAAACGACTTTCACTCATTAGCATTAAAAAGATTAATGACGAAAATACATGTATTATTTAGAAGATTAACAGAAACTATTCCATCTCTTTTTCAAATAACGAGGAGGAAAAAACAACATAAAAAAATACAACTACGCATAAATCTTTTCAACGATGCATAAAGCTTTCGTTGATACAGATGACTAAACAAAACGAACAAACTGCACCCTATAAAACTGAGTTTTACAAAACGCATTTATCTAGAGGGGGGAAATTAGAATTGATTCCAATCCGGGAAACCAGCTAAATAAAATTATTCGCCATTTCCCACCAACATAACAGGAAGTCGCCAACAAATTAATTATTTCCTCAACAGAGATAACCAGAAACAAAAGATTTCAGAGCTGGCAGGAATTCGGACACAGGGATGGGCGTGACAAATGCAAACGATATGATTTTGAATAATTAATGAGGAGAGTTTAGAAGTAACAAATAGAACATATACAGCGATGGAAAAACAATGTTTGAAATATCGCATCTTGGTACTTTTTCATTGGGTATAATTAAGATTGACTTTCCTTACATATCCTTTCACTGTATAGAAATAGTACAGTGCACAGTTACAATTACTGGATATTTCATATACAATGGTAAAACAAGACATTTTTTTACGTTATCAACTGTTTTTTTTCCATTCTTATTTCGAGAAAGCGAAGAACGACAAGTATCAATCCTCCTAAGTTACAATTTCTTTCAGAAAGATTTAAATTATTTTACTGAATATTTCTTATTCAACACAAAGGCAGGCCAGAAGCCATGTAGAACAAAAACTAATTATGCAGAAAAGTTGTCAGGTACATAAAACAAATATATATCACAGCTACAATAAAATACATACACAAATAATAAATCCAATTTAAGTAAAAGACGTAGAAGAGAAATAATTATATTTTTAAACAAATTTGATGTGCGATATGACGTTGTATTTAATTAACTTCACGTTAATTAACACTCTAACGTATGTGCAGAGACTTATCTCGACTTTACCATAGCCACACGCCATCTTGTTTACGATCAGCTTGCGTTGATGCAACAGGTCATAGGTCACGCGCCTGGGTATCAATGATCTTGCACCGAATTGTCCAAATTGAATTTAAATATAAAAAGTACGCATGAAATTACCACTTTTCCTTAACTATTACATAACCTAATGATAGTATTAAATCTCTGTTTTTTGCTCTACAAAAAAATGGCTGGATTTTAATTATAAATGTTTTCGAAACTTAAACACGTGCTATATATAATAGGTGATACATGAGTTTGAAAGAAAAAAATTTCAGCAACAAATGTCCACTATGCGAATCTTGTTACACTAACATATATTCAGCAATAAATTTCGTTTCATACACATTTGGTATTTCCGCACTGTCATTGGTTACTAAGGTTGGACGAATACGTTAAGTTTTGGCCGTGGTGTAACACTACGCTATGTGATTTCTTAAAAAAATACTGTTTATGAAACATCAATGTTGAACTGCAAAAACTTTAATAACGCAATTTTGAATTTAAACTTTAAATTCTTTAAAATAGGTTACATTTATAACTCGATATAAAAAGACTAAACTTTCTTCAATTTCGTCTATCATTTACACTAATGTGTGGGTATCAGCCTCATCTGCTTATTTGTTTGAGTAAGCCCAGTATAAGTACATGACTTTAAAAATGTGGAAGGAGGGGGGAGCTTTGCAGCACAAACGTTCATTGACAAAAATAAATGAATAATCGAATGATTTAAAGGGCATTACTGTTATCATTCTTCCTGGTCAAAAATACTTCGATCGTAGAGAGCATTTTTATAAAATCAAACAAGACATTATCTGCAAATAAATTTTATGAAACTGAAACTTACAACTAATTAACATTAGGTTTTAAAAACGTTTAACTACGAAATAAAAATTAACAAAATCCATCAACCATTACAATTACAAAACAGAGTTCAATTATTCTAACTACGAAACAGAAGAAATACACAAACAAAATATAATCGCAAGTATAAATCACTAATGTAAATTTCAGTAAACAATACAGAAATAAAAATAAAAAAAAGCACTCACATGTCAATAAAGCAGTGACGTCATAAAAACAATACATCCAAATCAAGACAGTCAAAAAGAAAAGCTCTACAGAAGAAACTCTCGATTTCTAACTACTGAACCGTACTCAACGTCTCCTTACGTCTTCTGGAAACTCCCTTCAAATGAGTCAGTGGAATTAAATGACTAATAATTCTTTCAGCGCAAAAGATAAATGACCTTTTTTTTATCACCGCTTTTACGTTAGGTTAAAATGGCAACAACGAGAGAATGCAAATGGAAAAGAAATCAATACTGACCAACAAACGACGCGACAAGTCACGTTTAAAGATTTATAGGAATCGCTCTGAAGGACATGCAATAGTAAAGATAATGAGTAATCACATTACTTAGGAAGAAAATGCTTAGGAAAAACTAGGAAAATCTCTAAATCCAGAAATAAACCATCACAATCATAAAAAGAGAAAAAGGGTCTGTTTAGTAAGAAGATAACCAATACTTTAATTCAACAAAAAGTAAACAGCAAAGTGTGGATATATAATATGTTTACATTAAGTCGGATATCGGATTAAAATAAATAACAGAGTAATAATGATATAATGGACGAAATGAATGAACAATAACAGATAACACCAAACATTTTTTAAATTCCTAAATAAAGAAAATAAACCATATTCATAAGCAATTACAGTTCTGATTAATATATAGTTGATGACTAACAACAAGCTAAGTACAGAGAATTTGCTAAGAATCGTAACGAAATAGCCAGTAACTTTTCACGATTTATGAAAGTTAAAAAGAATATAGGATTCGATGTAGATATTTTATTTTTTAAGCATAAGGGTTCACGTTGGTCATGCAGAAACAAATTCGTGGTATTAAATAAATAAGCCCAAGAAACTGAAGCGGTAAGATATTACTTGACTAAAAAAACTCATTCAGTAACTTCAAAAATACATGGATTGGAAATAAAGTCGACCTATTTCAAGCGCTCAAAAATAGGCGCCCATTTTCAAGACTTGCCAGACGCGAAAGACAAGAAAAAGTGATTTGAAATATAAAACGTAAATGTGCACACAAAAAAGCGAAAAAATAAAAGTGAGAAATAAAACTAAAAAAAAAACATTAGAAACCGAGAGAGAATAAAAATAAATATGAAATAAGCAGTGCCGCACTTCGCATTTTGCGTAAGAAATGTTGAATATTGGAAATAGAGATCATCGAAGAAGTAAAATATTTCAAAGACATGATAATTTGTTTATTATTTTATTTATTTATTTTTATTTTGCAGTAGTAACCATCTTAAGTTTTGGAGAAATTTGGAGCAGCAATTAAGAATTCTGGAGCACTTAAAAGCGCAAATTTAATACTTTTTGGTGCTGTTCTGAACAATCATTTTGTACTATACGGAATTATATTTAAAAATTAATTTTTTAATGCAACACAAATATTTTATTATAAAACAAAATTTACTAAAACTGTATTATAATTTATTAATTCTTGCAACTAATACAGTGGGATTTTATGATATTTGCTTTGAACAAGGCGGGAACAACTTTTGCAAAATTTTGAAGTTATTTAGAGAACTGTAAGAATTAAGAGTGAAACAATTCTAATGTAATTAAGGTTAATTGAAGAAGTTTGGAGCAGAAAGCACATCAAATGTGTTTGTTTACTTGAAGCCTGACCTAATGCTACTTTTAAAAATAAAAAGCTTACCTTATAATTATTTTACCCGAATAGGTTATGTTATGTTAATATTACTCAAATGTGCCTTTTATGATTATTCATTTAACTGTAATGGATATATTTTAATTTTATTCTCAATAAAATCATGAACATATTTGCAAATATATTTGGAGAAAATACCAAGTTTTAAACTTATTTCTGGCATATGTTACACGTTGTTAAAGATAGAATATCAAACTTAATACAGTCATGTTCATAGATAAAAATTTCAGTGACATCTAGCTACGTTTAGACGTTTTGTTTTAAAATTTTCATTGTCTTTATATTAAATAAATAAAGTAAGCAATTACAAGACCAACTGCATGATGGTGGCAATTAGGCAATGGCATTCGTGGACAGAGAAGTCACTATTGAGCACCGACTGCGTTTATTCTTCTAACAAGATGGCACTTATCAATTCTTCTATCTATCTATCATTCGATTTCTGAGTCCGTTCGATCGCTATTCGAGAGTGATCGGTTTCCTTTTTCAGCTGTAATTTCAGATCACAATCGAAGTTAAAAGGTTGTCCGTCAAAGAAACTTATGTCTTACTGCAGCAGGTCAAGTGTGTTGTATTTTTCCTCTGCCAATGAAAAAATTCATATGCGTTTTTTCAATTATGGTCTAGGGCAGTATTTCCCAAACTTATGACTTAAGTGTACCCTTTCTAAATTTTTCGTAATGCTGTGTACCACTAATAAAAATTTATGTATGTCAGTGGTAGTAGTAATGTAGAATGTATTTTTTACTAAAAAAAAAATTGCACAAAAGTTAAAAATCACAACTGGGGACACCACTAATTATTAACTGTTAACTCTGCACAAAATAGCCAATAGAAAAATACGTAATCGTAAATTTTCATGGCTAGCTTTATTTTTAAAAAAAAATTTTTGAAATTTTCGTTTGTTGTAAGATATTTCGCATAAGAACGTGTACCCCCGCTAAACTGTTCTCGTACCCCTGGGGGGTACGCATACCACACTTTGGGAAACACTGGTCATGGGGAGAATTTATCTGCGACTTTCGAATTAGCGTCTGCTCGCCATTTTCGAATCTATCACAGGTTTTTGCGCCTGTAATCATCTGAAATATTTTACTTAAACTATTTAAATATTTCCAAGCATTAACAATATTTTTTTTTTAAAAAATGTTTTTCAAAATATAATTCAATAGTTAGTTTGATTTAGAAAAATTATTCAGAGCAATTTTCATTTTTAAGTTTCTCCTTATTAAACGTTTTAACTGATTACATAACTTCAAATTTTCAAAATATGATAAAAGCACTTTTCACATTTGTCTCAGATAATAATTTGTAATTTCCTATCTTTTTCACAATTTTAAATTACTTATGTATTCAAAAACACATACATCTAACCAGGTCAGAAAACGTAAGCTATAACTGTAACTGAAAGCGAATAATATAACTGTAACTGAATGTCAACAACTGTAATGAGATAATATAATTGCAATAACCTTGTAAAAATTGATAATTAATTAAATATTATCAATTTGTTTTTAGAGGTAATAAATAACAAACATGCATTAAAAGCGACTACTGATGAAGATCGAATCTTTGTTTTGGATTTCAATCCTGAAATCTATATATATATATTTCTCTTACACGGCGACAAAAAAAAGCCTCATTACAACTCCCCGAATGGCAACGCTAGAAAATCGACCAATGATTGCCGCTAAAAATGTTACATGCCAAATCTAACTGAGATGGCTCAACATATAGCGCTTTCGAAAACGGAAACTGAAATAACCAGAGAGAGCATTCTCACCAAATGTGATCTCTTCCAAAATTCACCCTATCAGCTGCGGCAATCTCATAATATTAAGCTAGGCAGAAGTGAGTGGTCTTTGTCGATAGATTTCTATTTTAGTATTTTGTCGAAAGCGCTTTTTTTTCTCGAATTTAAATATTACGAATTTATTTGACGATTTTTAATTTATATCACGAATTTATTTGTTTTATTATTGTTATTAGTTATTCATTGAAAGATGAGTCCCAGTCGTGCTGTTACGCTTTAAGATTTTATACTATAGCACATTTCTAATAGGTTTAACGAATTACATGTCATTGATTTGACTTGAAATTTATTTGAATGGTTTAGTATTTACTAAAAAGATATATATATATATATATATATATATATATATATATATATATATATATATATATATATATATATATATATATATATATATATATATATATATATATATTTTAAGTTGTTATATGGATTTGAATGATTATTTTGAATTCTTAGAATTTTGTGCATTTGCAATGTACTCTTGGTTTGCGAAGCAAACCATATAAGATTGCGTAGCAATTTTCAGGGGTTGGCGAGTGTTAGCGAGCAGGGGGCGCAGCCCACTAGTTACTTTATAAATGCTAATAAGTAATTCGAAATAATTGCATCTCTTAATTGAAATTAATATACCATTGTTGAATCAGAGTATTATTTACATAAAATTATCAGGGAGTGTTTGTAACATATAACCAAGTTTTTATCTTTTTATCTCCCTGAATTCTCTTACATTACCGTCATTAAACGAAGAGTATCTGCATTGTGATTGGTTAGAAATATTTCCATCGAACTTAGCCTTAAAAGTCAAACTATCGTGCTGTCACGTAACGAAAAGCGTTCGAAATATTTAGTTGAATCAAGAAACAGGAATTTTTTTCCGAAAAAATCGAGTGGAAACCACTAGTTGTTCAATCGAATTTTGCATCAGTTGCATAATGATGGAATTCAAGCCGACATTGAGGATAGAACCCCGATCCACCACAGTACTCTAACCACTTAACTTCACTCGTGCATAAAAAAAATATTTTGTCAATGAAGTTCTCCAAAAAAGATAATCACACTACTTGTTTCAATAGATCCCAAACGAATTTAAAATTGCAAAGAGTTACAACAGTAGTCATCAACTCTTATCTTGTTAGCAGCAAGTCAATCAGCGGAAATTTTAACAATGGGCAACGTAGTATACTACCTCAGGTTAAAACAGTATGGGACAAGAATGTATTTACATATCGTTAAGATAGTGCTAACATTCTTATGTCAAACACCCTCCCCCAGTCTCCTACTCTACATTAAAACCCAAGAAGAAAGCTACCTGAAAGAAAATAATTTCCCAATCGGATATATCTAGGAGGTTAAAGTAATTAATGAGCATTTCTTTTCCAACGCTTTCAAAGGCACGCGAAAAAGGCAACTTCAGAAGAAGATGTTATCTCCAATGTCTTCTCACACAACTTGAGACAATGGTGTCTGGCCATTTAACCTTCAGATAACTTCTTGGCCTCCAAAACGTCCCAATGAATCACAGCCTCGAGCACTTTTTTCTTCTCTAGTTTTCGCCAAATCATCCTCGCTTTCATTAAATGGGAATAAAACAAAAGAGGATTTCTGGTTTATTGGATTCCTGAAGATATCAGAAAACATAACTATTGGGTTGTTGTATGGAGTAGAGTGATATTTATTTACCAAAACACTATACTTTTCTTTGTTGCAACTTCATTTTCAAGGCTAAAAGCGTCTAAAAAGTTGAAAAGCAACCCGCAGTGAAAGGATACATCTTTAAAGAATGAGAGCTGTATTTCTCACGATTTCGAAATCCAAAGTGATATTTAATGGACAAAAGAACAACAAAGTAAATGCCAACGAGATAAATAAAAAGATATGTCATTTACAGATATACCTTATAATAAAGTTTCGACGACAACTTCTTATCCTATTGTCATCATTTATTTTTAAGAATAAATGGTGTAATGATACTCCGTTTATAAATGAAGAAGGTGTAATGATACTCTGTTTATAAATGAAGAATACTTAATAAGAGCAATTAGCATGTAAACTACAGACAGTAAACTCTAATGACTTAGTGCAGAATCATATTTCATAAACACATTTTTAAAAAAAAGAGAAAAGTTTCGACTTAGTTATGCTTTTAGAACAAAATTTATTCAACTTGATTATCAACATCAGGTTTTCACCTTCAGGCTCAGAATTTTTTTAAAAACATATTTTTTATACTTCTGAATATGTTTTTTTATTAATTTAGGTCAAAATAAAATAAAAAGAAAAAATATTTAGTATTTTAATAATTTATGATTATGAAATATAATTTAATTCATAAAAACGTAAATATAAATATAATTTATGAGAATGATACACCTGCATTTTTTTCTTTTCTTTTCTTTTCTTTTTTTTTTTTTTTTTTTTTTATTTTTTTATTTTGCGTTTAAGGTAAAATATTCCAAATACGATTCACTTCCACACCATAATTTTTTTTCAAATTTGCAATTATTTATATCTCAGAAAACCGTTATTCATCATTGAAATTTCTCTAATTTTCAATGAGAATCAAAAATCAAGTTGATAAATTCTTGATTTTGAATGAAAATAAAAAATTTCAAACGTTTCCTTAAGATTTCATATTAACAGATTTTTTTAGCAACTATTAGACAGTTTTTTACAATTAAAAAACACCAAAATATATTTTTGATTGTAATTAGAGAGTTCATTCATTTTTGCGTTCATTCATCGTAATTCATTTTTGTTTCATAGAGAAGAAATATTTTTACTATCAAAATATAGCAAATACGTGGTCGGACGGAACTAAATATGTAATAGCCTGCATAAAATTTTTAATCAATTACTATTGTTATGGCAATTACTTCGTAAAGAGAAGAAAAAAAACGCAAATTAATACATATTTTCACAACGATGTCGCAGAACTTTGTTTGAGCAATATATACAAATATATAAAGTGTTCGTTGCAATCCTTCCTAATTAAATATTTTAAGAAAGATTGATAAACACATATCAATTCTTGCGGCAAAAAAAAAGAGAGACAGAAAATACTCGTGAAAGAGGAAAAAAAAATTTTATCTTAATTCATGGATATGCACGTTTCTATCTAAATAAATTCCTTATATGCATTCATTAAATGTTTTTAAATTTCTTCATAGCATAAGTTAGGTTCAAGAAATTTAAGTTTGCTAAATAAAGGGTGAACTGCAAGATTTATTCTTACTTAATTATTGAAAAATTATGTGTGTTTTTTGGCAAAAAACAGCAAATATCTTGCTGAGTTAAAATATTTTCAAAACCTTACTGCATCTATAAGATTTGAAAAAAAGAAATTAACATACACCTATATTGTTATCAACTCTCTTTTTCCTCCATTTTCCTTTTTTAAAATAAATTTAAAAAGAAAAATTTTTTTAGTTGCCAAGCTTGTGTCATCTTATAATGGACTCTAAAGTTATGAACAGTTTGCTGTTTGCAGATAAGATGCTTTTGACAATTAATGAGGTAATACTAGATGAGCCAATTTCCCTATTTTCAGATTGAATCACTATTTTCAATTTGAATATTACAAATAAATTTTATACAGAAAAGTGTTATGGTTAAAAGTGTTTTATACGTGTTAGTAAATCATTACTCAAAGAATATACATCACTATATTCTTTGCCCTGGTTAAGTATCCTGGCACTCGTTACAATATTAAAGATAATTTAAACAATTTAGCATTTTTAATTAAAATAATGTATTCTCAAAAGCAAGGAAACGTGAATAATGTGTGATAATGAAAATTTCAGATTAATCCACTGCACAATTAATAAATGGTCAAGTTTTCGCTTTCCTTTTCTTCTTTCTCGAAATACAATTTAATGAATATGTGAACAAAATCAAGATTAATAACACTGCAAATGAAATTGTTTAATAAATGACTCTTGCACACGCAAGAGGTCATCGTACATTCTTATGTGCCATGTACTTCGCTTGATAAAAAAAAGAAGAATAATAATGAATATAATTAACTGACAAAACAAAAATATTAAAAAAAAATAACACTTGAACAAAAATTAAGATTCTCTACACAATCATTAAGCGTGTACGGAAGTAATTGAATCATGACTTTAACGAAGTCATTCATCTTTAATAAGACATTATCTTGACTTTTTTTTTATAAAGGCTTCATATAGAGACAATATAATAAACAAATGAATCCAAAAGATCGGAGGAATAAAAATAAAAGAAAAAGAGTAGAATTTTTTCAACATCCAATTCATCAGATATGTATATTATAGTGGCGAAAGAATCGATTGTAAAATGTTTGCTAAATTGGTACAGCCCCAATATGTTTTGCAATACTATTTTATCAGATAAACCTATGATTTACGTATTTATATATTCGTAGGGGCCGTTCAAATATTAAGCACGCAGGTAATGGGGGGAGGGTTTTTTGTGATTTGCTTATTTTTGCTGAGAGGAAGAATTGGGGGTATGAGCAATGCTCAAGAACACATTAAAATGCCCTTATTTTCAAAATTTCCTTAAAAATCAAAATAAAAACCCAAGGTGTGTCCAAATTATTCAACGATAAATAAGCACATTTTAAGCACTTTTCAAGCACTCTTATAATATTTTTAAGCACTTTAAAAAGGCAGGGTTGGAAAGTTTTCGACAATTGACGGTTTTATCTTGTTTTAACCATCATGTTAAAAAAAAAAAACTTTTGGCGCTGTTTTTGACAATTGTCAAAATTTTTGAATCGTAAATCGAATCGCGTTTTCATACGCTACGGACTGACGATGCGCCGAAATAGATGGGGTTGAATTAATTGTGAAAACGTTGAATCGAACAATGTGAGCAGTGTCTTTCTGCATAATTCGTAGCGAAAATCAACGTGCTAAAGGAAAAATCTCATTTTGGAAACGGGAAAATTAAGCACTTTTTAAAAACACCCAATGAAAAAAGCACCTTAAAGGGCTTAAGAAAACAAAAATCGAAAATAACCACCTTTAAGCACTTTTTAAAAACGCTACGCACCCTGAAACCTTACAAAAATTACGCATGAAAAAATTTCAATTGGGGAATAAAAGATGAATTCGGGAAGTAAGAAAAAATTATTTTAGAAGAAGAGTCATAGGCTAAGAATTTGGAATACAGAAGATTCCTAAAGAATATTCGACTCAGAATTTTCGAAAATTGAATTAAAAAGTTAACTTTGTTTAATACTTAGTTGTATCTTTTTACTTGAATTTAATCCTAAAACTGGATAGTAACAGTCGAAATTATAGCAAAAACCAGAGGTTTTCCTTCGAACATTCTTACGTAAGTATGGGTGAAGGCTTGCGGATTGCTTATTTTGTTGACAATGAGAGGGGAGTCCAAAATCGCTTACGTAATGTTAGATACTTACGCAATATTAGAACGGTCCCTAAATGTCAAAATCAAAATATTATTCCAAAAGTTTGAGATGGCTAATAAAAAGCTATACAAAAAGCTGATGAAAAGCAATTCGAGAATAATCACTAGTTGAAAGAATTTTTTCTTCTCTTTAAAGGTCTTAGGGTTAACATATTGATAAGCCACATTTATCTAACTGTTGAGAAGAGCATTTTTGATCGAAAATAAACACTGCGGTTTTCGTGTAGTTGTAAACAATTAGACGTTTCTATAAATAACGCTGTTTAGAGAAAATAACAGAAACTTTTGAAATACTTGCACTGATACAGTACGAAGGAGCAGTTTAATACAAAATATCCCTTAAAGAAAAGGTGTGGAATAGCACTTTGAAATCTTTCACTAGCCCCCCCCCCACACACACACACGATTGCTCGAGATTTAGTATATAAACCACCACAAATTACCCCAAACGAAAAACAACCTGTAACTGTTGGACCAGGCTTGAAAAATGCTCGTGGTTTTCTCACTTTATAAAAACTCAAACAATCTAGCTTTATTCAAATAATGATTCACAAAAACAAATTTATAGTGAATATTCGACTTCAAAGATCCCTAGAGCAGGGTTCAGTATACGAAGACAGTTTTTTAAGTCATAATTCTACAATTTGAAAGTAGTTTCTCATCTAAAGAGAAAAAATATTCACTTTCGTACCTTTAAAAAAAATTTTAAAAAATGTCCAAAAAATAAATAAACTGCGGCATTAAATAAAAATTTGACTTTTAAGTACACCGATATTAGAAAAGGAAAAATAAATGAATGTTTACGCTTGAAACTATCTTAAAATTCAAATTCGAGTAATACTTATCATTTGTAGTAGATAAATCAAACCTTTTTAAAGAAAACGCATAACATTTCTAAAGGAAAAAAAACTCAGAGGTAAGAGTTATCTTTGTGTTTAAGGACATTAAATAGGTTTTTAATGTCCTCTCCTTTTGATTTATGTGAGAAGTAGCCCCATTTCTCTCACTACAAACTAACCATTAATCACCGAGACAACATTACTTAGGGTCCTTTTTTAACTATATCAGTAGTCCCTTTTCACAGCTTTGAAAACTAGGTCACTATATCAGTTAAAATTGTTTATAAGAAGTTTCGAACCTACTCTTACTCCTATATTTCACTCAGATTTAGAGTGCTCTATTTCAATTTGTTTCGGTTATGGAGTCCCAGCATTTAAAAAAAAAAGTCCATTACCAGCTGCAAATATGCTAACAAAAAAAATATTACAAATTATTTTGAAACTATTTAATACGTAGAATGAAAATTTTAAATCCTTTTTTCCTTTGTGTATTCATATGCTGAAAATGATAAAATAAGCTGCATTATGGTTACCTAGTTAAGTTGATATTTTCATTAATAGCAAAAGGAACACAACATGCAAATCAAAATTCCTTAATAGGTATAGCTATGTATCATAAAAACATAATGGTCTAATAATTAAAGTTATTCATGGTTGTTGGTGAATTTTTACTGGCCAGAAAAACACATGGTAGGATCCAGTTTTTACGCGTTAATTTCCATATTTGTTTGGTTGCCATCAGAAAATATTAATAAGTCATAAAAGTATTGTTTTCCTATAATTACTTTTGTATCCCTAATTTAAAGGTATTTACCTGTAAGGCTATTACTCTTTTATAAATTTTGATTGCCTTCTAAATTAAGAGTTTAAAACTAAGAAAATAGTTTTGCTTTTTTTGCTTTACATCATTGTTATTATAATGTAATTTTAAGCTACATTTCAAGATTAAGTTATTTAAAACAGTGTCTAATCTTATTAATCGCTTTACAATTATTCTATTTTGTGCAAATTACATTAAAATACTGTTATAAATTACAGTTAAAGCGATTCGTTAAATGATTTAAAACTTAGCAATGAACAATGTGATGCTAGCACAAATTGTATTGAATATATCAGCCCGTTTGGTAAGCGAAAATATTAAATTACCCGTTGTGAACTGACCAGATTTTTTTATTGGCTGAATTTCAAGTTAGAGGCATTTTTGATGTCCGCCAACAGAATATCTTTTATCATATTGTGTTAAATAACCTGTTGACTTAGACGATTGTGATAAGCAAAAATACATACGTTTTTACGAATATTATAAGAATTTCCAATATATAAAATAACTTCATAACAATTTTTTTTAGTCAATTTATAATAAATCTAGTGATCGTTGAATTACTTTCTTTTTTTTTTTTTTTAATTTCATAGCACAATTGTTTTTAACTATCCAAGAGGTGTCTGATTTGTTAATGTCAGTTCTGTTACCAAAGATTTTCAAAATTACTCTATGATGATACTAATATTGCTTTCATGATTCAGTACGTTCATGCTTTCAAGACATTTTTCAGGAATTGAAACTTCATTGCTTACTCTAAGCTTGCATGAGCTCAATTTTTCTTTTTATTTTTTTTAATTAGTCATTGAGGTGAAAGAGTTTTTTTAATTAGTCATTGAGATTTGCCAGGAAAAATTTCTCTCTTGGTATGCCACCTTTGAAAAGCACACTTAGCCTCACACATATAAAAAGTATGATAAGTAAATCTCTAAATAGCTCCAAAACGATAGATCAGGGTGCGTAGCCAAATTTCTCAACAAAAAATTAACACCTTTTATGTACTTTTTAAGCACTCAAAAAATATTTTTAAGCACTATATACATTAACAAAATAATTTTCGAAGACTTTAGATGATCATGAGAAAATAACAGGTTTCTGACAAAGAACTCTTTTCTTGATTATATTAGCCGTTATAAAATGATCGAGATTTTTCGGTTCGAAATCAGAGGGTGGAAAATTAAGTCTGAAATTTAGAATATCTTGCAAAATGCAACAAAGTTGCACATGAGAAGGCAATAATCTCACCGGACCCAGCTCAGTAGACGCACATGCGGACTCGCAAGTATTTCATCAAACATGTAAAATGATTGGCGTTTTCATACGCTATGAACCGACGGTATGACGCTATGAATTGTGAAAACGTTGAATAGAACAATGTGAAAAGCACGCTTTTGCATAATACGTAACGAAAATTAACATGGTAACAAAAAAAATCTCATTTTTGAAAAGGGAAAATTAAGCACTTTTTAAAAACACTTAATGAAAAAAGCACCTTTAAAGGCTTTTCAATAACGAAAATTTGAAAATAAGCACTTTTTAAAAACGCTACACACCACGCAGATTGTCTTCAAAATTTAGCTGAAATGTCATTAAAAAGGGAGCAAAAAATGAATAACGGGGCAATAGATAACCCTTTCCGTGGCATTCACACCAATGTCAAGAATGGATCATATCTAACCAAGAAATGTTGTGACAAATCAGCAATTCATTCAGTTTCGCACTAGGATCTTATCAAACTCTCCTACATTACGTAAACATTACACAAAGAAAGAAATAATATACAAAGCCACATCCTTTACTTGAAGGAGAAAATAAGAGAAACAACTCATCTAAGAAAATATTTTTATGAAAACATGAGACACATGATGAAGTTTATCTCACCATTATCTCTTCGCTATAAATTTCTGGATGAATTGAGAATGGAAAAAATGATAAGGAAATCTAGATAGTTCCATTCACCTTTCAGTACCTTTTAATTTATAACACGAATGTAGAATAAGTTTCATAATTCCAAGATAAGCTCAGGAATTTACATGAAACCACTCCTTGCTTAAGAAGCTAGAGTTTCCAATCTAATAAGAAACCAAATGTTCATCCCCTCTTTTTACACCAACGAAAAACAAGGCGTAAGAATGGCGATTTTTTTCTTTTCATAATAAAAATACATTAATTGTACTTTTAAAGAAAAAAATTTTTAAAGTATCCAGAGGTCTGTTTAGAAGAAATTTGGATCCGTTAACGGACCCTTCACAAAATATCTTTTCATAAAAACGGATCCTTCACAAAAAATTTTAACTTAAAAAAAGACCCTTCACAAAATGATTTTTCTTTTAAGACCCTTCACAAATTTGTTTATCTTCATTATCGTTTTGTAAATCGAATAAACCCTTCCCAGGGTAGAAAACAAGAAAGATGGATGTAAACGAATTAAGTTTTGTCTTCGGCAGACGATTCTTCCATTATTCGTCCGAAATGAATATTCTTCGTTCAGCAGTATAGACTAAATACCAAATATTTGTATGTTGCATCTCTAATTTAGAAGCAACAATTGCTGTTTATTTTTGAAATTTTAATTTTTTTAATTATAATTTTACAGTGCCGAGCATAATCTTGTATCTATTTACAATTTAAAAACTCCTTGAAAAAGTTTTTTGCAATAACCGGACCCTATTTGCACAATTTCACGAAAACCGGACCCTTCCCATAATGTCTGGACAGACCCCTGGTATTTGACTGGTGCAATAACATGATTTTGGACAACATTTCTGAAATTGAGTTTATTTTAAATTTAAAATTCCTGTAATTTAAGCTTCCTCAAAATACTTTACTTTTGTTTTTATTCCATTTATTTACAAAGTTATATCAGTTTTTTTTCTCCACACTTTACACCGCCTTCTAAAACGATATCTCAAGTTGTTTTTAAAATAATTGATTACAATTTTTCAGGAGAGTTTATGATTATAGCACATGTTTTGAACTACAGGGTAAGAGAAAAAAGTAGTTTCATTTTTTAAACATGTTTTTTCGCAAAGAAAAGAGCGGAGAAAGTTTTAAAAATTTGCGTTTTTAACTATATTGATCCCTAACTCAGTAGTATAATGCACTTGCTTTTAAGATAATAGTTCAAAACATGGTCGATAACCTTTTAAATATAATCCTCAAAGGATTTTTTTTTTTCTTTTTTTCGTTTTAGGCGATACAAATTTCTTAACAGTGTTTTAGGTATATGCAAAAAATGCCTTATTTTTACACTAAAAATAGTCATTTGAAAAAAATAAAAAAATAAAACTATAATCATTTGTATTGCTGGTTTTATATACATTACAAAACTAATTAACTAGTTTTTAAAATTTTACATTAATATTTTCAAAAAACGTTGTTGGATACCTTAAGGAATTTTATTAAAAGTATCGCCGGTACGGCTAAAACACTTTAATGTAAATTAACAATCTCGTTAAGCTACGTCAATTTATTTGAAAGAAACAAATTCGTAAAATATAACAGTACTACATTAAATTACTTTAAATTTCATTAATTGCTCGAATACCGGCGATATCAAAGTCAAAGGAAAACTTAGAATACTTTTTCTATTTCAAAACCACGATGTTTGTTTGTTTATTTTATAGTATTTAATGATATTTTTTTCGGCTGTTTATTTTTTCTGCTTTATTAAGTTCTGCTGTACTAATCCGCACAAAGCTTGAACGGCCCCTGACGCTAATTTACAATACGATGGCCTTTAACTCTCTTTTTTGGAGTTCCTTTTGGGTTTTAGTTGGTCGCATTTAAATAATGTAAGCTTTTGTTACCTGTACTAAAAAAATAAAAAATCAAGGATCAAGTTTTTTTATTATTATTATTATTTAAGAAAATGCCAAACAGGTGAGCGGGTCGTTTAACCCCTTGGGGACGGGTGATTCAGAAAAGCATTCGTACAAAATCAGAATCAAGTTGCAATTAAATAAAAAACGGTAACTTAAATGTAGTCGTTACTAATTTGACAGACTTACTTTGCTTTTATTTTAATTATTGTTAGTTTAATCATATATATAATCAATGTTAATTCAAAGTATAACTAAATAGTTTTATTTTGAACAAAGTAATGGTGAATTAAATAAATCAAAAAATTATAACTCCGCCCACAAATTAAATTCCTAAAGAAATACTTTGATTACCAGTTTTATCTTCTTGTCCTGATTGATACGGTTTTTTGCTGTCACGTATTTGTGACAGTCGGCGCGAAAGGGTTAAGGCCGCTGGATTATAAAATAGTCCCCCAGACACTTCGTACCAATGAACCAAATCAATGTTTGTTTATTTGTTTTCAAAGTTCTTAAGACATTCTCAATCATCCACGGTTAAAAACAACTGATAAATGAATTTATATATTTCATTCCAGTCCTCTGTTAAAACAGGAGTCTGTCCAGACATTTTGTGAAAGGTCCGTTTTCGTAAAATTGTGAAAAAATTACTCGTAATTTGTGAATATAAACTAAACGTTTAGTCACATTCTTTCAGCCAGGATCCTGCTGTTGTGAATTTGTGCAAATAGGGTCCTGTTATTGCAAAAAACTTTTTCAAGGAGTTTCTAAATTGTAAAGACATACAAAATTATGCTCAACACTGTCAAATTATAATTTAAAAAAATTACATTTTAAAAGATAAACAGCAATTGTTGCTACTAAATTAGAGATGCAACATACAAATATTTGGTATTTAACCTATACTGCTGAATGCAGAATATTCATTTCGGACCAATAAAGGAAGAAGCATCTGCCGAAGACAAAACTTAGTAGTTCGTTTACATCTGTCTTCCTGCCCCCCCCCCTCCCTGGGAAGTGTTTATTCGATTAACAAAACAATAATGAAGATAAACAAATTTGTGAAGGGTCCGATTAAAAAATAAGTTATTTTGCGAAGGGTCCGTTGTAAAGTTAAAATATTTTGTGAAGGGTTCGTTTTTATGAAAAGATATTTTGTGAAGGGTCCGTTTTTATGAAAAGATAGTTTGTGAAGGGTCCGTTAAAGGACCCAAATTTCTTCTAAACAGACTCCTGGTTAAAAGTACACATCATATCTTTTATGCCGCTTTAATATTAACGTAATAAAAACTCCTCCATATCGGGTTTTATAATAAAAGAAGAAAATTACGAAATTTCACAACTAAGCTGCACCTTAAAAGGTTTTCGATTACAATAAAATAACAACAACGTGAACTTGTTATCGTTTCATTTTATAGTGCAATATAAATATATGACACCTGACAGTCATTCGCCGTTGAAGTTACATAATGGCGAGAAGTTCCGTCAACTTTTATGAAAACAAAATAAGAAATGAACGCATTGGACAAGATTCACGTGTTCATCTCCATAAATAGAAGAGCCTCGGTTTCTCGACATACATAACTGAGTGAAGTAAGCGGAAATGGGATGGATAAGGTAAACATTGAAAATGATAATCATCTGAAAGAGAATTCAACTTGTCAGAAGGTTAGATAGAGAAACAGTGATAGTCAAGCGCCAATTACGAACTGGAGCCGCCAATTTATTTCAAAAATATGACACCTATCTTTCAGTAGGACTATCTTATACGATCTCGAAATACTAATAAAAGTGCTGGCATCTTGAAAATATGTATTTTACTTTTTACTTTTTTATGTTACGAGTTTTTTAAATAAATTTTCCTTTTTCTAAAAATGTAAAAGGTGATATTAGTTTTTAACTTAGTATCTAAACACTAAAGAGGATAGTATGCAATTGACAATCAATTGGTACAGGGTGCGTAGCCAAACTATTCAACAAAAAATCAGCACCTTTTAAGCCCTTTTCAAGCACTAAAAAACATTTTTAAGCACTTAAAAAAATATCATAACTAAGCAGGGTGTGAAAGTTTTTGACAATTTACGGTTTTATCTTGTTTTTACAGTCATGTCAAAAAAAAAACTTTTTGGCATTGTTTTTGACAATTGTCAAAAATCATGAAATTTTGAATCATGTAAAACTAATGGCGTTTTCATACGCTACGGACTGACAATACGCCGAAGTAAATTTGGGTCGAATAAATTGTGAAAACGTTGAATAGAACATTGTGAACTGTGTCTTTTTGCATAATTCGAAGCGAAAATCAACATAGTTAAAGAAAAATCTAATTTTGAAAAAGGAAAAATTAAGTACTTTTGAAAAACACCCAATGAAAAAAGCACCTTCAAGGGCTTTTAGAAAACGAAAATCGAAAATAAGCACATTAAAGCACTTTTTAAAAACGATACGCAACCTGAATATTGTGAGAGAAAGTAAGAAAATCTCAACAAGTATATAAACGAGTTATTATTTTTTTTTTACTATTTTTCTGTTATTGTAGATGAATTTTAAAATCACAGTATTTTCTGTTCTTTCTACGAACTAACTAAATCCAGTAAATTTAAAATGAAATCCATAAAATTCGGTTGTGTTTAAATTAATTTATTTTGTAATCCAAATATATAAAGTATATTAAATAATCAAACAGTTATCACAATAAATAAAGTATATATTAAACAGTCACACAAATGGGTAATTGAAATTAACTTTTCAACACGTTGGACTGAATTTGTCCGAAGTGCCCATTTATAACGGAAAATATCAAGACAATCTTTAATCGAGTTAAAAGTCAGCAACTTAAAAATAAATAGAACTTTACCTAAAACATGTTGTTTCTAATTTATAACCTACAACCAAAAGAATTAGAAAAAAAGAGATGGGTAGGATAGTTGCAATCAAAACAAGAATCAAATGCATTACATTCCCCTGTCAAACTACTGGACTAAGTAGCAAAAACTTACGAAACACTTCTTGAAAAATATTGACTATCTGATAAAATTAAAGAAAATTATACGCTTATATATTTCGAATTATACAAACTGCACTAAAAACAACTGAAAATTGTAAGCCATTTAAACTGGAACAGCAATTAAGATAACTTGACACTGAAAAAAAATAAGGCAACAAACTGTGGAAAAAATCGTAAAAAAATAACACTGCACGCTTGATCTACGTAAGACAATGGCTACGGAGAAGTATTTCACGTTAACTAATTAGCAAAGTTCTGAAGCGAAGATAACTTTTTATACCTATGAAGAAATACCAGGCTAACTGAAACAAGAAACGCCACAACAAGAGTTCAGCAAGATTATAACATACCACGTCATTGAAGAGCGGCATTTTGTTTTTAAATGTTTCATTTGCAAAGACAATAGAAAATATCTTTGCCCCTCATCAACTACAAGCTGTGGCAAAATATCTTTTTAATTATTACATTTGACGATTGACCTGGAAACTAATGTTCTGCTGTGCTTCCTTTAATGGAGCGAGTAACGTTTTTAACTGTAAAAAATAAAGGGCAATACACAGCTTGGCGGGTTTCGGTGTAAAAACAAAGAATGAATTTAACTAATTTCGTTCTAGAGAAATATGCTGTTTACATATTATATGTTGTTTACATACGTCACAACAACGTTAAAAGTTTTCTTTACAAAAGAGTTTAACATAGGAAAAATTAAAACACGAAAAAAAAAAAAGAAATAAAAACTGTGCATATAATACTGCAAGAGATCTTTCTTTGACTACAGCGCTCACTTTCAAACACAAGCGATCTAGGTTCGAATCTCTGCGATGTCAAGTTTATTTGTTTATTGCTTCTGACCAACATTAAACTACAGGTGATACAGCGTTCGCTTCCCAATGAGGTGACCCAGGTTAGAATCCCAGCTGTGGCTGACTGATAGAAATTCCGCTTCCGACTCGCTCTGTCTACAGTGCTGACGTATAGACCAGTGTTTCCCAAAGTGTGGTACGCGTACCCCCAGGGGTACGGGAACAGTTTAGCGGAGTGACCCAGGTTAGAATCCCAGCTGTGGTTGACTGATAGAAATTCCGCTTCTGACTCGCCTTGTCTACAGTGCTGACGTATAGACCAGTGTTTCCCAAAATGTGGTAAGCGTACCCCCAGGGGTACGGGAACAGTTTAGCGGGGGTACGCGTTCTTATGCGAAATATCTTGCAACAAAAGAATAATTCAAGAAATTTTATTTAAAAAAAAAACTAACCATGAAAATTTACGATTACTTATTTTACTATTGGCTATTTTATTGCAGAGTTAACAGTTAATAATTAGTGGTGTCAACAGCCAGTTGTGATTTTTAACTTTTGTAAAAAATTTTATAGTAAAAAATACATTTTTTATAGTGGTACACAGTGTTACGAAAAATTTAGAAAGGGTACGCTAAAGTCATAAGTTTGGGAAACACTGTGGTAAACGGATCATTGGTTAGAATCTCCTCCTAACCGTGGTAGGTTAGAAGGGGTTTCCTCTCTTCGTAATTTTCCACTCAATGTAATGCAAACGCGGATTAGTTTAATCATATAGTCCTCCACGAAGGCTAGTTTGTCCCAATGCTTGATCCAGTTCTCTTGTCTTCTGGGTTGGGTTCAAAATTACAAGGTAACGGAGTTGAACAGTGATAGTCAAACTCAGAATTGTGTCGGCTGTTCAACACCAATATAATACAAATGTAAAGCTAATTCTCGTCAGTTTCACACAAAAGAAAAGAACACCGCGAAGGCAATTCTTTTGATGCTAATTAAATGTCTTCTGGGTTAGGTTGGAAAAAAACACAAGATGACGAAGTTGAAAATTAAGAGCCACATAGCTTATATTTGAGTCAGCTGTCCAATATCGAATTTAATATAAAATCGTGAAAACCATTAAACTAAACATAAAAAACTTCATTTATTGCCACATCAAAAAGCAACACAGCTTTAATATTTGGTGTTATTATACTTAAATGTCAGTTAATTCTCGTTCAAAGAAAATTTTCACTGAATTTTTAAGAATAAAAAAAATTTAAAAATAAAAAAAAAATAATAAAAAAGCTTTGCATTACGTCAATATTTTTCCTCTTGTAATATATTTTTTTAATCAGTAAAGGAAGAAATACACACAAGAATAAACGAAGGAATAAAGGAAGAAACACAAAAAAGAAAGAAATACACATGCCTTGTTACCCTTCTACATACAACATAGATAAGACTATATACAGCGTGCAACGGTTTGTTTACGATTGATAGCATTTTATGAATTAATTCATAAGCGATAATATCCACAAAAAAAGATTTATAGATGATTGATTGAAAACAGAATGAGTAGTAGTAACATTATTAATATCATAAGAAAAGATGCGACAAAGAATTTGACAATAAATCGTCCAAAATACTTAATTCAGTAATATTCGACTCATAGATAACGAATTAAAAACGAGCATATTTTAATATTCTCTTTCGCATTGTAAAATGAATCAGCGTAGCTAAAATTATATAGGACTGCCAAATTAAACGCTTTTTGAAAATAATATATGAAGAGGCAGATAATTAAAATCTAAAGTTTTCAGAATTTTTGGTTATTTCCATGACCACGAGAGAGCAGGAACAAAGTGGAGTTTCAAATGAACTTTTGAATTATTTACATGCAGTGTGATATGGAAAATAACTTTAAATCAAATGAAGAAAACGAAAATTTATACATTAAATTTAAAAATTAGCTACCATAAAAAACAAATTTTAATATAAAGAGGTAGGGGAAGTTAGTAGCCCTGCAAATATATGAATTTTAAAAAAATTCGTCGGTACTCGTTAAACAATTTGTGATTACTTTTTAAATTTTAAGCACATCCGGCAAAGCTTACGCTGCTTATTGTTTGCTTCACATTTATCTACCCGCATAAGGAATGGACCGATATAGCCTGGTTGGTAGGACGCTAGACTCACGTTCGTGAGTTCGAATCCATCCGGCCGAAGACTCTCCGTATAGTAAATGGTGACTGGTCAGGGGTCTGTTTAGAAGAAATTTGGGTCCGTTAACGGACCCTTCACAAAATATCTTTTCATAAAAACGGACCCTTCACAAAATATTTTAATTTAAAAACGGACCCTTCACAAAATGATTTTTCTTTTAATCGGACCCTTCACAAATTTGTTTATCTTCATTATTATTTTTTTAATCGAATAAACCCTTTCCAGGGCAGAAAACAAGAAAGATTGATGTAAACGAATTAAGTTTTGTCTCCGGCAGACGATTCTTCCATTATTCGTCCGAAATTTATATTCTGCGTTCAGCAGTATAGGCTAAATACCAAATATTTGTATGTTGCATCTCTAATTTAGAAGCAGCAATTGTTGTTTATTTTTTAAAATTTAATTTGTTTAATTACAATTTTACAGTGTTGAGCATAATCTTGTATGCCTATACAATTTAAAAACTCCTTGAAAAAAAAAATTTTTTTTGCAATAACGGACCCTATTTGCACAAATTCATAAAAGCGGCCCCTGGTTGAAAGAATGTGAGTAATTTTTTCACAATTTCACGAAAAACGGACCTTTCACAAAATGTCCTCACAGACCCCTGCTGGTGCACGTTAAATTTGCCGGGTCACTAAGTTCTCCATGTTCCTATAACAAATTATGCCTCTGGGGGTACAGAATTCGAGATTGATCATTCTCTTGTTCAGGTCAAAACCTGTGGATGAATGAAATGATGTATGAATGGGTCTGACCTATAAAACGGGTGTGGCAGAAGTCGAATTCTTGGCCATAGATAGCGTCCCTGGAAAACATGAACAATCGCACTCCCTCTGTCTTTATGGCCGACGACAACAGCAGCATAAGGAATGCAATTGCTTAAAAATGAGCTCGCAACTTCAATATCTTATAAAACTCTCCCAATGCAATGATTGCTTTATTGGTTTGGGTGAACAACCAAGAATCAAACGTAAATTGCATCAAAATAAAGGTGAATTCTTGTTTCTGACGAATTTTACAAAACCCAATTTTTACAAAATAAGAAATAATTTAATAGGGTTTCTAACAAACGGGTTTTGGACAGAATGACTTTAAAAATAAAAAAAATCACTAAATTTGACCCGGTATCTTGCCAACTTTTTCACAGTTTCATTGGAAAGAAAAATAAGTGCGTATCTTACAATGAGGATATTCTGAGAAAAAAAATTCAATAATACATTAACATTTTATAATTATATACAGAGAAAAAATGAATACCTTCGCAATTTTCAAGCATATGTCGCAATGATGCATCGCAAACAATTCAGAAAACAACAGACCTTTATTACATTGCAAATCACTATTTCGAATCAGATATTCCGTTAAACAATCGACGGAAGAATTCTAATAACAGTCTGTTTTTCCATTTTACACTAATTCCACCAGTGCATAAGCAGAAAGTGACAGTTCATTCAAATATTCGAGGAGAAACGTGGCATTTATAATGAAATGCACAGTGACCAAAACAGCCTCTATGTCACGCACTGGCATAGGTTACAGCAAGTTAGCTCTAAAAAGACGAGTAAAGTATTAGCAGAACGAATTAGTCAGTTTTTCTAACACACGTATCACGTTTGAAAAAATATAAAAAATAAGGGTGTGAACCAAATGTAGTATAGAGCGCAAGCCTCGCCTTTCTTACTCTTACACTGTTTTAGTTTTCGTAGAAAAACTGAATGTGTCACGCAGGTCTAGAAGCCAGTACCTTATTTAAAAGTTTTTATTACTATAGGAACTTTTAGCTTCAAGCTCCTGTCAATAAATTACCGTGCAAGATTTTAAGTCAAAGCGTAGTGATAAAACGAATTTATTTCAAATTCTAATCTCAGTTTGATTTTTTATTAGTGGAAATATATGCGCTTATTTCTCTAACTTATGCCTTTTCCCGCAAGTTCTTTAACTTGTAATGTGAAGATTTCAATAAAATTCTTATTTTTGTAGAACATTTAATAATATTTACAAAAAAAATTCGATTAACAAATCTGTTACACGTGAAAGTTTAAACTAAATAGTTTTTACCTGGCGCAGGCTTGGAAGATATTAAAAATTTTTGCCTAAATATTAAACAAACTAAAAACATCTTAATAGGAAGAGATACCATGAGAGAAACTTTTTGTCGCAAATTCTCTTCCACCTTCATAACTATTTTAAATTTTAAAGTAAAGAAAAAATGATTTCATACAAACCTAGACTATGCCACGAAGTTTTAAATACTGAAAAGAAATTTTTAAAAAATCAAAATGAAAATAAAATATTAAAAGATTACTAAGGATTACACCAATGGAGAAGTTCTTTTCCAATATGTTGTTTACCTTTCGACATTTTGGCGAAAAAAAATTTCAGCAATTGAAACTTCGTGGCATTCTCTACTTTTGTCTAAATTCACTTTTTCTTTACTTTAAATTTTAAATTAGTTATAGAGGTGAAAGAGAATTTGCGACGAAAATTTTCTCCCGCGGTGATGCGTCCTCTTAAAGAAAGATATGTTTTCACAAAAAAGAAAGAAAAAATTGGAAAATCCAGCACAGACTACCATTTATTACTTTGGCGAAACAAAAACTTACCAGTTTTACCCAACATACATAATTTATGAAATCTACTTCTTGAGGCAATCCTTATATCTTGATCAAACACAATAAGAGTAAAATAAGGCAATAAAAAGTTAAATTTAAAATATGGCAGAATATGTGCACCAAAATTATCGTGATCAAAATCTAGACAGAATAAACGAGATGAAATCCGGGTCAAGCCCAAGCAAAACAAATTTTAACATAGGCGTGAAAGTTTTTGAACACAAGGATGGACGTCATCAAAAAAGAACAGGAAGTGTTTACCATCCCACCACAGCATCAGGCATGCATAATAACACGATGGTTGACATTGATCCTGGATTAAATGAGAGCAATACTAGATGCACATCGGGTGTATGTTTCGCAATAAAAAAAACAATACCTGCCACACCTTAAGAAAACTCGCAGTATAATGGTGGAAGGAAGATTAATTTGTAACGTATATTCTGAGAACAAAAAATATGAGGTGGAAACGTAATATGCGATGCAATAAAAAAAAAATGACATTAAGACTGGTGTGGGCAAATGAATCCATATTTTAAAAAAACTAATCGATCATCTTAGTTAATCAAACTGCTACTACTCGTGTGTGGTTGTAGGGATTTAAATTATTCTTCATCTTTCAAGACGTGGTCTACGCATGCACAAAGCTATAACATGTATCAGTAATTCCTTAAGCACTAAATACGCCTAATTCGCCAAAAATCGTAGAGGAGACGCGAAAAATAAGTTTTAACTATGAGCAGAGTTAAAAAAAAATTAGCACTCCAGCAGACTTAAGTAGCCAAAGTTATAACCAACTTTAAATAAAGGGTGTCCCAAAATTAACGCAAGATTTGAATTTGCTGCCATCTTTGCAGTAAATTGGTGGAAACCCTGAAAAAAGAACAATTAGACAGCTGAGATTTTAGGGTTAGTAAAAATGGAGTACATTCAAGACGATGTCACAAGCCATACAGAAAGTGAAACAATTCAATTACTGCATGAGACATTTCCTGGTCGTGTACTCCCTCGTTTCGGTGATCAGAATTAGTCCCTTAGATCGTGTGATTTATCCCTATTAGATTTCTTCGTATGTGGTTATTTGAAGTCAAAGGTATACGTCAACAAGCCCACAACCACTCGTGCATAACAAGAGCAAAAGAGTGCGCATATGCCAGCAAAGCCGTAGAGGCCATTTGTCCGATGTGTTATTCCACAAATAACCCTATCAGGGGTCTGTCCAGACATTTTGTGAAAGGTCCGTTTTTGGTGAAATTGTGAAAAAATTACTCACATTCTTTCAACCAGGGTCCGCTTTTATGAATTTAAGCAAATAGGGTCCGTTATTGCAAAAAAAAAAAAAAAATTTTCAAGGAGTTTTTAAATTGTATAGACATACAAGATTATGCTCAAAACTGTAAAATTGTAATTAAAAAAATTAAATTTTAAAATATAAACAACAATTGCTCCTTCTAAACTAGAGATGCAACATACAAATATTTGGTATTTAGCCTATACTGCTGAACGTAGAATATTAATTTCGGAAACAATGGAAGAATTGTCTGCCGAAGACTAAACTTAATTCGTTTACATCCATCATTCTTGTTTTCTGCCCTGGGAAGGGTTTATTCGATTAACAAAATAATAATGAAGATTAAAAAAATTATGAAGGGTCCGATTAAAAGAAAACTTCATTTTGTGAAGGGTCCGTTTTTAAGTTAAAATATTTTGCGAAAGGTCCGTTTTTAAGTTAAAATATTTTGTGAAGGGTCCGTTTTTATGAAAAGATATTTTGTGAAGGGTCCGTTAACGGACCCAAATTTCTTCAAAACAGATCCCTGCCTATCCTATGTACTTTATGTTTCAATGAAAAAATAACTATCTAAAGACTAAGAACTGTGTTTTTTATTTAATTCAAATCTTGCGTTAATTTTGGGACACCCCTTTATACATTTTTTTTTCGTCGTTATCAATAGCTAAAGGAGAAAATTAGAATAATTCCGAACATGGATTACGCATGCAAAACGCATTGTAAACATGGACTTGATTTTAGTAAAAAAGGACCCAGAAATAAAAAAAATCTCGGGTCCTGAAAACCCGACCCGGCCTAAGGATCCATAGTTACCAGTAACAAAATCACTGCATGTGTGTTCTTAAATACAATACGTTCAGAAATACAAGAAATCTGTATACAAAACATCTTAATCCATACGAAAACAGATTTATTTAACCGACTTCAAACATAGTTTTCCAAGTCACCTAAAAACTTGCCCTGCAATATATGTTTTTGCGTATTTTACTCAGCCACTCGTTTTACGTTTTCTTTTAAATTTGGACATATACTTTCTATTCGGACTTGATTCAACAGATTTTCATTCACGGAAAAGTTTTAAGAACCATTTCGCAGTCTTTTGAGGTTACTAATAATTGGTTTCGTTGTCGACGATATGAAGTACACTAAAATATAGAGGCAACGAGTATCTTCGTTCTGGCCACTATTGAGCATGGAAAGTTTAACGAAGTTCTTCGTCGTTGACTGCTCATCTGCAAGTATGTTCGTTCAAGACTTTAGACGAGTTAAAGACTACAAGCACATAAATACGAAACGCTAAACGCTTTTAAAATAACGCTTAACACGTTCTTCCAGTACACTCTCCAAGTATGAACGGACATTCAGGTAGTGGAATAACAGGAGAAGACTAACATTGATTGACAGGATTACAGCAAATTATTTCTAATACAGTCGAACCTCGATAACTCGAACCTCGATTTCACGAATTTTTCGATATCTCGAAGGAAAAAAAAATTCCCTTCAAATTTCCTATACACTCAATGTTAAAAAAAACTTGATTTCACGAATTTTTTTTTTTTCTAATCCCTCGATAACTTGAATTTTTTTTTCCATAAATAGTGTAGATATTTTTTCTAAAATTAAAAAAATATTCCAAAAAAATTAAAAAATTTAAGAATGGCTGACAAGGCATCTTCCTCTACGATAATGAATGGTTTCAAGAAGTCTGGATTCATTAAAGATCACAAAAGTAGCCAAACAATCAATATCGTTAATTCTGCTGAAAACTACGCCGAAAATGATTGGAACAGATTGACCGGACTCATGAAGCTTGATGACATGGAATTTCATGACTTTGTAAACGTAGATGATGCAGTAACAGTGTGTGGTCAGTGGGATGACAATGATATCATTGCTCAAACGAAAGCTTCTTGTGAACTATCAGAAGAAGAGAATGAGGAAATCGAAGATTTACCGCCCAATGTTACTAACAAACAATCACTTTCTGCAGTGGACACTGTAAGGAGATTTATTGAGAGGCAGCCGAATATGTCAGAGGAGACATTTAAAGCTATAGTCCACTTAGAAAGTGTTATAGACGAACTTTCTAACACATCTCTAAAGCAAACAACAATTGAATCTTTTTTTTAAATGAAGGTGTAAAAAGTGTTTTTAGAATAAATATGGAATAGTAAATAAGGTATGTAAAGAGCATTTTTCTTTATTCTACCATCGATAACATGCGATTTTCGATAATTCGAATTTTCCATATTTCGAATTTTTTCTCCTCTCCCTTCAAGTTTGAGATATCGAGGTTTGACTGTATATTGACACAAAATATCAATTTTGAAGTGGAAGGGAGTGTTAAAACAACGGCTTAAAACTGGTTGCATTGTTTTTATAACCTAACAATTCGACATTAAAAAATATACATATTAGGTTAATTAGTATTCCTGGAATGAATCATTTGCTTCGATTTTGCAATTCAAACCAACTCATGCAATAAAAAAAAAGGTCTCGGCTCCGGGAAATTATTGCAACCATTGCAAAATGACTATACAAATAAAATAACAGACACAACGAGAGATGATACATACAAACGTTATTTAGTACTTGCAAGCAATAAAAGAAACGCCTTTTTTTTAAACTCAGCATAAAAAAAAGAAGAAAAAACAGACTTTCTCTCTATCTCATCCCTCATGGCTTTGTTCGTTCAGAGCACATGAGAAGAGAATGACATCACGCGCATAACTGTAACCGTGGGAGCTGGGATGGTAAAAGGTATGCAGGTGGAGGTAATTCCTGGAGTGGAGAAGTCACTCAACTTCATCGGGTGAACCCCACCGCAGGTGACTTAAGAGGAAAATAATGCTACACCGCTACCTTTATGCAAATAAGCACGGAAATTCTATTTGTCGCCATGTTACTTACATGACAAACAGAAGGGAGAGTGAGAAAAAATGATACAGTATGATGAAAGAACTACAATAAACTAATCAGCACATTTACAAATAAGCTACCCACATGTTACCTAGGTGAATCATACCTAAAATCAACGATGGAAAGTGCGACTAAAAATTTAAAGAGGTATAATCAGGGGTCTGTTTAGAAGAAATTTGGGTCCGTTAACGGACCCTTCACAAAATAATTTATCATTTAATCGGACCCTTCACAAATTTGTTTATCATCATTATTGTTTTGTCAATCAAATAAACCCTTCCCGGGGGGGGGGGAAGAAGAAAGACGGTTCGAGACTAACTATGTTTTCCAATTTACCTAAATTTAAATTCCAAATGTAGTATTGTAAGAAAATACTTCTACTTTTTTACAAACATCGTGTGCACATTTTTATTAATATTAAATCAGAATTTTTTTCTGCAAAAAAATAATTGATCCATTTATATTCATTCATAAAATTAATTAATAGAATATTATCAGGGGTCTGTCCAGACATTTTGTGAAGGGTCCGTTTTTCGTGAAATTGTGAAAAAATTACTCACATTCTTTCAACCAGGGTCCGCTTTTATGAATTTGTGCAAATAGGGTCCATTATTGCAAAAAAAAAATTTTCAAGGAGTTTTTAAATTGTAAAGATATACAAGATTATGCTCAACACTGTAAAATTATAATTAAAAAAATTAAATTTTAAAAAATAAGCAACAATTGCTGCTTCTAAATTAGAGATGCAACATACAAATATTTGGTATTTAGCCTATACTGCTGAACGCAGAATATTAATTTCGGACGAATAATGGAAGAATCGTCTGCCGAAGACAAAACTTAATTCGTTTACATCCATCTTTCTTGTTTTCTGCCCTGGAAAGGGTTTATTCGATTAACAAAATAATAATGAAGATAAACAAATTTGTGAAGGGTCCGATTAAAAGAAAAATCATTTTGTGAAGGGTCCGTTTTTAAGTTAAAATATTTTGTGAAGGGTCCGTTTTTATGAAAAGATATTTTGTGAAGGGTCCGTTAACGGACCCAAATTTCTTCTAAACAGACCCCTGATTATGTAAATAAAAATTAACTTCTGGCAATTTTTAAAATAAAATATTGTAAATTTAAGAATTGTTTAAGTTTACTTAATTGATTAACACATTAAAAGTGATTGTTAAGTTGTGTTATTTAAAATATTTCAATGGAAATTATTAAAAATGTGAGTGATTTTGTTTCCATTATTCGTCCGAAATTAATATTCTGTGTTGAGCAGTATAGGCTAAATACCAAATAACAGGACCCTATTTTCACAAATTCACCAAAGCAGGACCCTGGTTGAAACTTTCAACAAGGGTCCTGCTTTGGACCCTGGTTGTGTTAAGTCACATTCTTTCAACTTGAAAGAATGTGACTGAACGCTTATTTTATATTCCCTAATTATGAATAGTTTTTTCATAATTTTACAAAAACAGGACCTTTCACAAAATGTCTGGACACACCCCGGATAATAAAAGCAATCAAAGGAAATTAAAACTAGCAAAATTTTCTAACTTATTTCTAGCAGTTAATGATTGAAAACGCTTTGAAGATTTGACATCTATCTAAACATTCTTATTAATGAAATATATGGTAGTTGCGAAGGAATTGGTCGTGTTAAAAATTTGAATATTAATCAAATAAATTTCTACTACTATTTTATTCTCTCTTTTTTTGGCGTACGTTCTATCCTTGTAATATACCATTTTTAGAAAATCTTTAAAAATGCACAAGTTCAGCGAAATTTTCGTTAAGCGCTCGCAATTACAAGAATACTTAGAATAAACAGAATTAGGAAATAAACAGAATTTTAGATTTTTGACAGTTTTCCATATTTTGAACTGCGTCCTTTACTTGACATTTAACATTAGAGACATTTAAACTTTTTCAAACTAAAACAAAAAGTATTCAAACTGTGCTTAAAAAAAAAAAAAAAAAAAATTCATTAGATTTAACGACATATGATATTGGGATTCAAAATTGCAACTTGGACATTAATAGCTCAAAAAAGTAAAAAATGGCATTTTTATATTGTTTTTAAGGGGGAGAGAAAGAGAAAAAGCATTTGTATTCCAACATTCATAATTATAGCAACAAAAATACAATAATTATCTAAATCTTATATTTTTCTTAACTATTTTTGGTGTGGGTAATTACTTGAAAAAAGTGATAACTAAAAAAATTATCATTCACGATTTATTTTTATAATCAGTTTTTACACGTGAATTAAAAATTATTCTGAATTGTATTGCGATTCTACATAATGAACCAAGTCTGAGTTACCATGATATCCTTCTTTGCAATGTGAGATGTGAACTAACACTCAAGTTTAATTGTTTTCTGATATCATTCAGACGTAAAATTCAATTGTTATCTTAATTTTAAATGTTTCTTTGCTCGATAAAGAGTTTCTACTTAAAAGTGACTAAACTATCAAACTTTAGATCAGTCAATCTTCTAAAAGGTCAAACGCAACATTTAATCGTTATCTGAATTTCGGATAAATTTTAATGAAGAATTTTCACTCCTGACTAATTTAACAATCTAACTTTTGATAGTTAGATATAATTTTTAAGTTGTATAAAATAAGAAATCCTAGCTGTGTCAATAATAAAAATTAAGCAGAGAAATTAAATAAATAAAAACTTAGATTTTCGTTTTTCAAAAATAGCAATGAAATGATACCAAGGTATGATAAATTTGCTTATAATGATTTAGCACAAGAGGTCTGTGATTAATCGAAAAACTGCAGGTTTATGACAAAATTGATGAATTAAATATAATTTACGTAAGTTATTTAAAGATTAAGGTATTATGATCCTCAAATTTTCTTATTTTGTCAAAACGCCATAGTTAAAAAGAAAAAAACCTCAAAAACATCTCTTATCTGAAGTAAATGATAGGACTGATTACACAATTTAATAGCACAAAAATTAGATACAGTTTTGCTACGCCAAATTAAAACAAAACCTGGAATGATATATAATTATCGAATAAAATCGAACGGTTCAACAAACTATGAAAGAAGTAAAAATAAAGGGAAATAAATAAAAAAGGAAAATGAAACTCGAGCACTCGGGATTTATATTTTTCTAATTATTATTAGAGATGATGATCTTTATATCTGAGAAGGATACTATAAAATGTATCTAAGTATATTTGCTTTTTATAATCTAGTATATTATGAGTATATTACAAGTAAGCAGGGGTCTGTCCAGACATTTTGTGAAAGGTCCGTTTTTCGTGAAATTGTGAAAAAATTACTCACATTTTTTCAATCAGAGTCCGCTTTTATGAATTTGTGCAAATAGGGTCCATTATTGCAACAAAAAAAAACTTTTTCAAGGAGTTTTTAAATTGTAAAGACATACATGATAATGCTCAACACTGTAAAATTATAATTAAAAAAATTAAATTTTAAAAAATAAACAACAATTGCTGCTTCTAAATTAGAGATGCAACATACAAATATTTGGTATTTAGCCTATACTGCTGAACGCAGAATATTCATTTCGGACGAATAATGGAAGAATCGTCTGCCGAAGACAAAACTTAATTCGTTTACATCCATCTTTCTTGTTTTCTGCCCTGGGAAGGGTTCATTCGATTGACAAAATAATAATGAACATAAACAAATTTGTGAAGGGTCCGATTAAAAGAAAAATCATTTTGTGAAGGGTCCGTTTTTAAGTTAAAATATTTTGTGAAGGGTCCGTTTTTATCAGGGTTGGCAAGATTTTGCCGCAGGTGGAAAAAACCATGGTAAATACCGGTAAAAACCGTCCTGGCAAAAACAGGTTTTTGCCAAGCAAATTGGCAAAAACCTATATTTTCCAAGATGAGAGGACAAAAACACATTTTTGACACAAAATTATTCCTAAAATTGAAATATATACTATGAATATAAATAATTACAAAAAAATTAACAAAATTATAATTCCATAATTAAATCATAATGTAATAATATATCACTTTAGTAGTTTAAAACATTATTGATTGGAAAATTTGTGATTATTCTCTTTTTTTCCAGTGAAATGAACTTATTTTAAAATAACATAACTATAATTTAAAGCATAAAATATGTATCAACATGTGTAGTTAATTATTGTACAAATAATAATTTTTTATAATAAATAATAATATTATACAAATAATAATATTTTTTTATTTGTAAAAAAACATTTATTTAAGGATTCTAAAATGAAAAGAGATCAAAAACTTTCAATCTTTTAAAAATTATTACCCTTATATTAATTATTAATATGTTAAAAATAATTTTTTCATGTAATGTATCAAAATTATTATTCCTTATGATTGATTTAAATTTGTTTCTAGTATTTTATAATAATATTTAATCAGCAATTTAGATAATTTGGTTTTTGCCGGTTTTTACCAGTTTTTGCCGGTTTTTACCAGGTTTTTTCCACTGTCCTGGCAAAAACCTCTTTTTGCCGGCAAAAACTCCAACTCTGGTTTTTATGGAAAGATATTTTGTGAAGGGTCCGTTAACGGACCCAAATTTCTTCTAAACAGACCCCTGGTAAGTTATTAAAAGCAAATATACTAGATATTATCTTATCTAGCTTAGCTTATATATTCTTTCAAAATACACTAATTGGTAAGGTATCAACTCATTTTGAAAACCTACACTTGATATAACTTGATTTAGATACTTTTTATGATTACTACATAATCATCACCAAACCTTTGCAATGCCTAGCCCTTTTTTTCATAAACTTAGTATGAATGTCATGTAATTTTCGGCCGTCAGACGACGTGGACAGAGCCTGAGCTGGCACCTCACTCTCTAGACACAAAACCCCACAACTAACAAGAGGAATTGGAACCACGATAGATTTAACTAGCATCTTGCTGTGCATACACTCCGGTTGTTTTGTCGGCCAACAGGACCGAACTCACGGTCTTCAGCTCTTCAATCAGAGGCGTCATCAACGCTTTAACCAACTGTGTCACCGGAGCGCTTATGGTTACTACATGCATGTCAAACTTAAAAATTCTCTAAAAACCACACTTAAATAAAAACCCACTTTGCAATGTAAAAATAAGTCCAAATTAAAAGTTTTTCGCATTTTGCATTCCTTCCATATTCGCATTTCGAGAATCATTAATATGTATATACTTAAATGCAGAGTTGAATCAATTTATTTTATACTAGGCTGCTATGTTCTGTACCATCCTCTTCTTATTTTTATTAAAACATAAAAAATTTATTACTCCAAATTATAAGAGCATTTCACAAAAAATAGAGAAAAAGTAAATTCATTAAAAGTATTTAATGTCCAACTGCTGACAAGTCAATGATTGACAATGTCGTCGAGAATCTTAATTGCACTTTGAAAATTTATAATTTTTTCACAAATTACGTCTCCTGGTAGTCGACATGTTAAACAATTGAAACTAATCAAAACTTAAAGGCTCATCTTCCCTTGATTTCTAGACAAATTTTCCGCCGGAAGTTCAAAACCATGGATAACGGCTTCAATTTTGGAGGTGAGTACTTTCAAAGCCATCATACAGTAATAAAATCCCATTTAAATTAAATTTAAGAATTAAAAAAAAAATGGACATTACTTAGTTAAAACCAAAGAAAGAAAAAAAGGAAAATGTGAATTTAATTTATAATTTAATGTGGCTATTTTCTATATAAGTTATTCGTTAAACCTATTTATATAAATATTCCGCGATTATTATTCCCGTTATTCTTATTTAATAGATATTCTTTTGATATAACCATTTGTTTATCTCGAACCTGACTTAAATACTAATCGC
Organism: Parasteatoda tepidariorum; assembly: GCF_982258835.1. Lineage (NCBI taxonomy): Eukaryota > Metazoa > Arthropoda > Arachnida > Araneae > Theridiidae > Parasteatoda > Parasteatoda tepidariorum. Next base: position 26,971,339 of record NC_141755.1, read on the forward strand.
GTGTTCTTTTTTTATTATAATTGTTATTATTTTAAGAGGGGTATATTTGGAAGATATATTTGTTTAGGAAAGAACGTAACGAAATATTCAATCTGTTTCAACAATGTAATTTAAACACGGCATTTTAGAATATGTTAAATTTTTTTCCCAAGATAATTCAAACAATAAAATAAAGCATTAGAGTTTAACACTCAAATCTTTCATATTTGAAAAAATAATAAATAAAAAATAAAACATCGCATATTAAATCCTTTATCCGGGAAAGCAAACTGCATAACTAAACTTTTTGAGGGAAAAAATTAATTAACTACAAAATACTTAAATACTGTAGGTTCCACTAGTCCTATTCTAATTAAAGCAATGTAGTTTGAAATTTTGAAGAGAAATTTTAATTATCCAAACAAATGGAATAGTTGCTTTGGATCCTATGTCATAAAAAAATAACTTTTAACATTCTTTTTTTTTCACACAATGGGAGAAAAAAAAGTTAAGATAAAAATCAAAATAGCAGGACAGTTAAACTCCATTGGGGGAGAAAAATAAAATCCAGACAAGAGTAAGCATGATGCGATGCATGGTTAAGGTAGGAACACACCTGTACACAGGAAACGAATCACCATTCACTTTCCTTCAGGGCCTCAAAAGTAATTGGGAACGCTTCAAATGTCTTTTCTTAGACCCCGTCCACTTAGGCTCACTTTTTTTTTCTCGTTTCTTTCATCGAGAAAGAGTTATGTGAAAACCAAAAAGGAATCCTGTGTTATATTGAAATAAACATAAGATAACACTTGAATCGATAATGCAAGAGAGATGAGTTAAAATATCTCATTGCTCTTTTAGATATTTCTTTCTCACTAGATTTTTTTCACAGATATAAATTTTTTATAAATACGTAGAACAAACAGACTGGAAATGTCCTTTAAAATGGTTTGTGCAGAGGATAATATTAAAATTATTTGTAACATTCTTAGTTAATGTTGCATAAATTATCCCGCCATCTAATTAAAAATGGCACTAAATTTACTTAGTACTGCATAATTCCCTTATTGATACTTGCAGTAAAATTCGAATAACTCAAATATTTATTAACTAAGGAGCAGAGCTACCTGGTTTCGATCCCCACCTCTGGCTGTAAGCCATGGTTGCAAAAAACCCACTCTGAAAAACCCAGTAAAACCCACCCTAAAGTGGATTTTACTGGGTTCTTCTAAAATTGATTTCTTTTTTATCCTCTGTTATGTTAAAGATCTATTCTATTGAAATATATATGTAGTCCAACCTAAAAAAATGAACCTATGGTGAAAAAACTGTTTGGAGACAGAAGAGTCACCTTGCTGGCTAGATTTGACTGTATGGCCATTGATTAGACAGTACCTTTGATTTGCTTTCGATGCAAAAAAATCATTCTTCAAACATTTTTTTAAGATATAAAAAGTAATCCTGTGTTAAAATAAGTTTTAAATGTGTGATGTATTTTGTATTGTGATGTCAGAAGAAACTTTTTTCAGACTTTTGCACCAATTTATTTGCATTAATTATTAATTACACTTTAACTACCTAAATGTTAAGTCAATTCATAGAATTAAACTTAATTATTAATATTAAAATAAGCTTTTTTAAAATAAGGTACTTATCCCGGCCTTAACCGGGTTTTTTGCAACCCTGCTGTAAGCTCGCTGAAACTATGATTTTGTAATTAAATGTCACTTTTAAAAATGTTAAATGTGCGAAGCAACACCGTGTCGACCAATAACAATATACAATAGCCAGATGAACATTTATAAGGTCATTTTACAATGTAACTTAGAATATTTTGAATAATCGAAAAGCATATTTGTCTCGATTAATACAGAGCAAAATAAAATGTATGTTTGAGACACCCAATAATTACAAAAAAATTAATTCAGGGCACATCATATACATATTATGCCTATGTAATATGCAACATAATACAGCACAGTAACAATATTGTAAGCATATTTAGTATAAAGTAATTAAACTTTTTTTTCCTTTTTCAATCTATTTAAAATAACTTTTTGTAGGTAACTAAGAAAAAAGCAAAACTACAATACGTTTATAGAAATAAATGTCAATGAAGGTTACAAGGGTTGCATCAGGTAATAAGTTAACGATTAAATATATGGAACAAAAAGGGGAAAAAAAGAAAGAAGAAAAACAGGGACTTCCCGGTTCTTTTTCCCAAGACTTGATCACGGAGCAATTCAGATAAAACGCAATAAAAATCGTCATTCAAGAACTATACATGTCTTCCCCATATGCCAGAAATAAAGACCTATATTATAAAAGCGATTGTGACAGAACAAAACTATAAATGAGCTTTATAAGAACCCTTAAAAGCACTCTTCCTGAACTTTTTTGTACAGTTCCGTGATCTTAAGAATTATACCTCCATTGTAAGTCAGAAACACATTTATGGGAATAAATATTCTATTCAATACCATAGTTAAGAAAGAAAAAAAAACATGTCAGTTGACATATTAAATTGCCTTTTATGTGTGTGCAAGGCACACGTAACTTAGGTAGTTAAACAAAAATTTTCTAAATTAATAACTTTTCCTTAACTAAATTAATTTTTTCCTACAAGCTTAAATAACTTTTTGTAAATGATTCGATCACATAATCTGCTAAATAGTATAGTTAAAACTAACATGTCAATGGAAATTTTAAATCGCCTTTTATGAGTGTCTAACTTGAGTTGTTCAACTCGACAAATATTCGCTTCTAGCAAATTTAAATAAATTAAATAATTTTATAAATTTGTAAATTAATTTTGTAAATTTCCCGAACAGGTGGTAAAAACTTTTCCTATTTAAGAAAATTTAAAATTCAGTCAGTTCAGCTTTTTATTTTTTAACGATAATATTTAATAAGTCAGTCAACCTACGGGACTTTTAAGTTCAAATCTAACCTATAAGAAACATTCATATAAAATATCATTCATACAGAATATCATTCATACACAATAACATTCATACAAGTATAAAGATAATTGACATTTATAATGAAATTAAAAGCATATATTTGATTTTAAAAAAATCATCGAATCGCTAAAAAGATGTATCTCATTATCCAACTATAATAAACATGAATAATGTCAATATCGGCATAATTATCATTATATTTTCACTATTCCAGAAATAAAAATAAAAGGAATTAATAGAAATTTTTAAATGAAAGTTATTAAAAGAATCGTGATAATAATTTAGAAAAAAATACGATTGCTTAATAACTTTAAAAGATACTACGACAATTAGTTTTCTTAATTTCAATTCTTAGTTAAAGTAACAGACAATTTAAAGATAATTATGGCTGTCTAATATGGTAATAATTAAAAAGATAAACATAAAGGAAACAGCTGATAGGTACATAGCAAAATTTAAATTTTTTCTTAAAATAATCATTTTCATTATATAAAAAGAATAATGACTTACGAGATGCGAAGAAGTTAGGGACAAAATAATTCCGAACAGGTACCGATGGCACAACAGCCAGTTTTTCATCAGACACAGTGGCCGCAGCCAACGAGCCATTATTTTCTTCAAGTAGCATTGGCTTTCTTTTTACAGCACAAAAACTAAATTCAAACAATGGCACATATCAATCATTACATTCCACTACGTCCACAAATCTGTTTTTAAAGTTTAAAACCTGTTAAAAAGGAATAATTCCATCGCACAAAATCTGAAAGATGCATTGAAAACGATTTTATCCATTAAGAGGCAGACGATTATTTTTAAATAAATAATCTGCATCAAAACTAAGAGAGTCTAATAAACGCACATCACATTTGAAATCCCGCCGTGACGTCATGTTTTCAACAGTTTTTTTTCTACGACATAAATCCTTCTCTCGCAGGTGTCATAAAAGAATTACTTGTCACTGGCTCGATTGAAATGGAATGTTAAACAATGGTAATTTTGTTCATCAAAAAACAGTACACTGTTCTATCTTTTTTCCAATTCAAACACAACAAACGCCTCTCTTCCCCGGAGTCAAACTGTAAACTAATCAAAAAGTCGGATGTCCAATTCAAAGCAACGCTCCCAAAGAGGGTTGTAGGTAACAGGTAAAAAAAAAGTTACGCACTTCATTCAGGATGTTCCGCCAATCGCGCCAAATGATCGAAGTTAATCCTGTTTCACGATTGTACAAAATTACATAATCTCTGGAGAATAGAAAAAAATATATAAATTTGAATTGGAAAATAAATTTTTAAATATATATAAGCAATAGAAAATAAATTCTCCTTCGAAGCTTTTAACACTCAGAAATGTAAAAAATAATCTTCCTTAGTAAAATTTGAAAGCTGTGAAACAAAATGAAAGTTCTAAAATATTCTGATATTGAACATTTTAGATTGAAGTGATAAATTTAGAAGTTTACAATTGTAAAAAGAACTAATGTTATCATCTGTTAATTATTAATAATTTTAAAAAAACTCAAATATTATTAGTTTCATCAATTGCTTTCAACAAACGATTCCCTTTTGAAAACATCACTCATCACCGTTTCAGGAAGTATAAGGCAAGTCTATTTACAAGTGTTATGCCGGATCTGTGAATTTTAGTAATATAATAAAATTACTGGTAGTAAAGTAACAGCCCACCTTTGTTTCAAGAGAAGTAAATTGTCTGCGATTGATGCTAATTATCAATTAAAACAAATAGATATTTACTCATGAAAGTTCAAATATATATCATAATACTAAAAAAGTTTTTTTTTTCTTTATATAAAGTAGAGGATTGGTAAATAAATGTTAGCTGTTTATTATTTTTAAAAAATAAATAACTTCGCGCAACTTAAAAAACAAAAGTTAACATCTCGAAACATGGACATAAATTTTTAAATTAACAACTTTTAATCATAAATATTTTTCAAAACATATTACTATTTTATATGGATGTGAGTTTTCCGTGTATATATATCTAAAAAGAAAATACATAGAAAAAGAAAACAACTTTAATGGACTCCACATCATTTGAAAAATTTCATGATTTTATTTATCAGCAATGCCGAATCACAAAATTATCGTGGGTATTGAACTATTTCACCCTTGCCTAACCTTTAGCAGGGAAGATAAGTATTATCTTCATTTAAGATTAGTTAATAAGACTTATCAAAATACTTATGTCTACTATAGAATCTGTCTTACGTCAGTTAGTTACTTGTTTTATCACCTTCCACTCATTTATAGTAAAAGAGTCGATTAGATCATACATTGAGTATGCGAAATAAGCTTTTAACCAGTGTTCGTAATTATCATTTAAGTTTATTACCGTGTAGCTGAGTCGACACTTCAAACCTCCAAAATTTTACAAAAATCAGGGGTCGACTTATATATCGGTAATAAAAGTAGGACCTTCGTTAGGACCATTTATTGATACATTATAAACAATGGGAGAGATGTGAAGAACTCTGAATTAACTTACTTCTATAAAAAAAACTATTTTTAATATGTTATATATTTAAGATACGTTTTCTAAAATCATTTTTTTAAATAAAAATATTTAACACAAAAAAACAATTTAAATTACATTCAAATTAAGAACAAAAAAAGTTAATTTAGTAGTTAGTATTTCAAAATACACAACATAATTAAATTTTTTAAAACATATCATAAAGTAACAAATTTAAAAACTCCAGAAAGTCATTTTTGTCAGATTCAGTAAGATTAATAGTGTCATCATAAATAATGCTACTCGGAAATAAATTCTACGTAATCCTCATCCGCTAATTCAAAAAAAAAAAAAAAAATTTCTTAACTTCCCAAAATAATTAGAAATTCCACCCTATTTAAAAGATTCTACATTAACATTTGAATCCACATTTTGCCACGCTTCTAATATCATTTGATGCAACATGGCTATAGGAACAAAACTTATCCACAACGGTCGACAACATACCAGAAATATGCTATCTCGTAACATAAAATAGGGGATAGACTTATACATCGGAATTGCAAGGTAGTTAAATTTTATAAATGTAATTAAAAGGATATATTAGGAAAAATAAATCATATTAACAAAAAATTTCAAACATTACTGCATTAAAAATTATATTATAATTATACATAATACGTGTAAACGAATGATTAAAATTAATTAAAAATGAAATATAAATTTATTATAATTAACAACTGAAAAACAGGCTAATAAACAGATGAAAAAATTAATTTCCCATTTATTTATTCATTATATCTTTGAAGTGACAAAATAAATAGGGTTGCTTCAGTCCTTATCTAAATGGAAAAATATTTTAACATAGAATAACTTAACTAACCCATTTCTAAAAGGAGGGGGGAAAAACATTTTAAAAGAAAACAATCTTTAAGATGTAGATATAAATTTGCAATGTGAAAATAAATTATGGTCCCGAAGATTGTGTTTTAAAACTATGGGTTGGTAGGATTTTCATTACTAACTTCTGAACATTCTTAAACTTCCAACGGACTTATAAGATTTATAAAATGTCATTTCAAAAGTGCTAAAAACTATTTACATACTAAGAATCAATGCATTTTCGAAATCAGTAACTCTTTAACACAGCAATAGATTTTCAACAAATTCTTAAAGTATGAACATCAATAAAACATTTAAAATATCTCAATTATAATCCTTACTAAATTTTTTAAACAAAGATTTAATTTTTAAAAAAATTTAATTTAAATAAATGATTTTTAAAAATATCAATTAATTTAAATTGTGATTTTAATTGCGATTTATAACGAGATGATTTAAATCAACGAATCCTGCTAAAACTCTTTCAATTCCAAATTGTGATAGAATTTTTTTTCTTCTCCTATATGTAAGAAAGCAACAAAATTCAGCACAAAGAATAAAATAGCTGGGGATTTTTTTTCTATCAATTTTTACCAATATTCAACTGATTTCAAAACAGTTATCAAGAAAATCTTAAAAAAGTCAGGCAGGCAAACTTTAAACAAGCACTGACTTCGTAGCTAAGGGTTGTTTACAAAAGTTATAATTACGCATGAATTTAAATGAGATTTAAGAAAAATTAAAATAAAGAAAAATAAAGAAGTAAAGAAAATCGCTCATCAAAAATTAATTATTTTAAAATCATACATTTTAGTTTAAAACACCATTGATTTCATTGAAAAGCAATTTTCAATAATTGAAATTTGGCTTGGTTAATGTAAGCAAAATTTTCGTTTCATTTAAGCTGGATAAACAACATATTCACTATGAAATTTATCAAAATAGTAAGAAATTTATTAATGTGATATATTTTAGAGCAAACACAAATAAAATTTGGACTCTTTTTTTTTTTCTTCCACCATAGATAAAAATAAAAAAAAATCAAGAAAAAACTTTTAAAAATTTTGAATTTAACTAAATAAAAGATATCTCGCCAATAGGGACGCAAAACTTTGCGTGTGGTTGAATTGCATGGCCGAGTGAACTGACGAGTTTCAAAAAAACATCAAGGGCAGTGGAAATCGTGTTCTCCCGATGAAAGAAGAAAAAAAATCTCTCATCATTAACTCATTCGTCAATTTTTGATAAGGAACGACACTCATTAAATATTTGCAATCAATTTCCATTTTTTTTTATTTGCTCAAAGATATATTTTTTTAAATTTAACACGAAGGAAAAAAAAAAAACCAACGTTTTTAAAACTGTGTTACGCATTTAACTAAAATGCAAGGAATATATACAGTAGCGGTGTGATGAATAGTCCGTTGATTTTTGATAATATAATTCATTAAAACTGTAATAATGTATAACTTTTTCAACTAATCAACCATTTTTTTTAATAACCATCGTCAAACAGCCGGCCCAATTCTGGGTTTACAATACAACTATCAATGTTCAACTCTGTATCCTTGTAATTTTGATCCAATCCAGAAGACAAGGGGGTAAAAATATTCTTCCAGCACTTTAATAAAAAAAGGTAAATCCTGGTAGCTAGTAGAAATTTCAATCGTAAAAAAAAGTTACTCTAAAAAAAAAGCTACACGAAATTTTATCATTCAGCAGCAAAAACATTTTATTTAAATGTTGTATTTATTATCAAAACAAATGAAAAAGTTAATTTTCTAATAGGTTGAAAATCGTTGATCGTTGCGCAATTCGGTTACTATTACAGTGAAACCTCTCATGAGAGACCAGTCTCTGCTTCACAGTAAAATGATTGTTAATGGAAGTTGGTCGTGCTTACCTCCGTTGAATTCGAAATGTACTTGATCTTGCGCAAACGATTTTCATTTAACTCACTGCCATTTAAATGACAGTGCGTTAAAATAAATGTATATTATATCTATATTTTCTAAAGAAATTTCTTGGTGCGGAAATGCGACTTGTGTTGGTGTCATGAAAACCATATCAATGAATAATATTTAGCATCAATAAAAATGATACCTACTACCTACTGATATAATTTTGTCAATAAACAAATTTACGATGATCGAACTATTACTAACTGATTGACTAACTGATAAAATGAATGATAGAACTATTTTAAATAAATAAACAATTATGTTTTTTGTTTAAATTTGCATTTAATTTCATGTCATAAAAATTACTTAGCTTTAAAAGATGAGAAGAGATTTGTTTGTTTAAAGTGCTTAGTTTTTCAAAATTAACTTTTTTTTTCTAATTTAACTTTGACAGCAACATATATCTTTCAGAGATCGTCAATAAGAGCTCTCTTAGTAAGAGGCTCACACAATTATTTCGAATATAGTACTTTAATCTACTTATTTGTTTTGTTAATCAATAATTGGCTTAATTGTAAGCCAAACGGGGGGGGGGAATGACAGCATTCTCGAATATTTTAATTCGTTTAAAAACGCATAAACTTAAATTTAATTTTATGCAAAACAAATTTTAACATAAACTTAAATTAATTGTGAAATTATGCTTTAATTTAGAATTTGCTTGTTACTTAACATACAGTTTTTATTTTAGATTGACAATAGTCATAAAAACGGAACAACGAATTGGAAAATATAAGGATGTCAACAGAGATAAAAAAGAAAAAAGGCCGGGACAGCCTGGTTGGTAGGGCACTAGGCCCATGTTCAAGAGGTCGTGGGTTCGATCCCAGCCTCCTGAAGACTCCCTGTGTTGTAAATGGTGACTGATGCATGTTAAATCTGCCGAGTCACAAAGTGCTCCATGTTCCCATAACAATTCATACTTCTACTGATCCAAGAGTTTTTTGTCTTCTGAATTGGTTCAAAATTACAAGGCTAGGGAGTTGAACATTAGTAGTCGTAAACCCAAAATTGGGCCAGCTGTTCAACGACGGTTGTAAAATAAAATAAAATATAAAAATTTAAAATCATAAAAAATTATCAAATTTTAAATTTTGATAATAATGAAAAAGATAAGCTGAATTAATTAAGTTTAATAAAGAAAAGGATCATTTTACAATCTTTTACATTTACAGATTATTTATCATTTTACTCAAAGAAACTAACTAATCAATTTATATCACAAGCTCATAAAGCATCACACATAATGCCCCTCACCCTCGATCGAAATTAATACATACTTGCCTACCTCCATTTTGCAAACAGCAAAAGATTCGCAATAAAAATTGCATAATAAATTACTTAAAATACAGAAGATTTTTCAATTTTCCATTTTTCAATTCCATTTCATTTCCATTTCTTCTTCAAAGTGTCAACAACAACATAGTTATTTGAATAAGTTTCTGAACTGGGATATAGGATTTAAATGCAATCAACTCAATACAAATAGATCAACAAAAATAGAAAATACAAATAAATCAGAAAGAGAAGAAAATATCATTCTTTTTTTTTTGTACTATCAGATGCATCGCATGTTTTCACTAATCATCGTATATAATATTAATTAATGACCTACACTACACTACATCAATTAATGACCTATACTAATTTATGACCTACAACAATGATCAAGCTAAAACACAACGAAAATTCAAAATGTCATTGTTTGAGCAAGACAGGAGAAGCCATCCTCACACACGTACGTGTATACATAATTCTAAGAAGATACAAAATTCCAATGAGTTAACAGGGTGCGTAGCCAAATTATTCAACAAAAAATAAGCACTTTTCAAGCACTCAAATAATATTTTTAAGCACTTAAAAAATCACAATTAGACAATTGACACAATTAGACATTTGACAATTGACGGTTTTATCTGGTTTTAACCGTCAGGTCAAAAAAAAAAAAAAAAAAAAACTTTCGGCATTGTTTTTTAACAATTGTCAAAATTTTTGAATCATGTAAATCGAATGGCGTTTTAATACGCTACGGACAGACAATACGCCGAAATAGATTGGGGTTGAATTAATTTTGAAAACGTTGAATAGAACAATGACTTTCTGCATAATTCGTAGAGAAAATCAACATGGTAAAGGAAAAATCTCATTTTGGAAAAGGGAAAATTAAGCACTTTTTAAAAACACCCAATGAAAAAAGCACCTTTAAGGGCTTTTGAAAAACGAAAATAAGCACCTTTAAGCACTTTTAAAAAACGCTACGCACCCTGGTTAACTCAAACTGCAGAAGATTTCAGGCTCAGTGCAGAAAGAGTGATAAAATACTGCTTAAATGCAGAAGACTTGGCAGCTATGTTAACACATTAAGTGAGATATACATTAAATGACGACTCAACAGCTTAACTTTAACTGTAGATCACTTAAGAAAAAATGGATAAAATAAATTCTAAAAATTTATTCAGTGGCTATGATAATGAGGCGCCCCTGACCCTTATACCCCATTCTCAAAAACCTGACCTCAATTATTAGCAACGGTTCTCGGGAAGAAGGTCTATTCTAAATATACTTATCCTCCTCACCCACTGTCAGCGATTCTCTATAGTGGAGAAGGGAAGGAAAAAAACAATGAAAATGCACACATTTGATTATCCATTCAATTTCATAGAAGCGAACTACCATTGAAGAAATAAAAAATGGCTTCAAAAATAAATAACCACAATTGATGATCGTCGGTCGGCATGGTTGCATTTTCAAAAGAATCTTTTGATTTCATGATAGCCATCGAAATAGATGTGCATCCGAAAATAATGGATGCGTGGAATTCCAAATCTTAAAGATTAGATATGAGAAAAATAGGGGGGAAATGTCAAAATTTGGCTTGTTTTGTTGAGAAAAGTAACAATCAGTTAAGTAAAGTTCATCCTTTTAGAATTCTCTCAATTTTTAATGAAATTCGATGCTAAATTCATATTTTAAATTTTAATATAAAAAAAGATGTGCGTAGTTTAGTAGCGATCTATAATTTTATTGAGAAAAATATGGGTTTTGATAGCTTTTACGCACGCGCGAAACAGGTATTCTTAATAATATTACCTTAATTTTAAATTCACTCAATAAAAACGCCGAGTGCGTTGTACAGTGAGCCATGTAAAAAACGGACTATCCTGAATAACTTTTGATCTAATGATCAGGTCTTCACTTTCTAAGACTAACTTAATGGTTGAAGAGTTGACCTCAAATACGTTAATTAATTAGTACAAACGGTATTTTAAGTTACGAAATCAAACAAAAAAAACGTACTTTCTCTGAACAAACATACCTATTTCACGACGAATTCGAATTTCGGTCGCTCAAAATATAGGAGGTAGCCGCAATTTGAGAAATTTGGTCCCAATAGTTTAATCGGGAGAGAGGGCCAAAGTTTGGACTTCGTTAATTTTATTTTTTGCATATATCGCCCTATCCCGAGAACTTTTGAAATGAATCGAAAAATTTTCGCACACAATTATAAAATGCGTTTATCTAAAGATTATATCAAGCAAAAAAAAAATAGCACTTCGTCAATATTTATTATTTTTTTCAATAATAGTCAAAAAAAATCTGAGTTATTAAGTATGGGGCTAGTAGCTGACGACCATGTCAACCTTCATCTATGAAAAGGTACCCCATCATAGAATCGAGTTAACACGTCTTATATACTAGTGAGTTGTAATTGTAATTTTGTAGTGGTAGATACCCTACAGTACTCCCCCCCCCCCAGAATTATATCCGTAATAGAATTCGATGAACGGGCACCACTAGTTGATTCATTACTGTTTGTGAGAAGCCGGGAGAGCTGTATTAAGATCACCGTACTTTTTTTTTAGTGCTGAATGTGAGAGGTGTATTTACTTCACTGTCGTAGTCGCTCGTGTGTTGCTGTTAGCAGTCGAGTGTATAGAAGCCGACGTTGTGCGTGATTGAGACGAGACTGAGTAGCAACAGTGCGAGGAGGTGGATAATATCGCAGTCACAAGTAGGAAGTCAACTGTTCAATGTGGACCATCCATCGAAGTGGGCGTTACTGTCAGGATAGGCGTGTTCATATCGAAGTGGGCGTTACTGCCAAGGTAGGCGCGTTCACATCACGTCCGGGTCACCAATGTGGGGCTAGCAGCTGACGACCGTGTCAACCGTTATCTATGAAAAGGTACCCCATCATAGAATCGAGTTAACACGTCTTATATACTAGTGAGTTGTAATTGTAATTTTGAAGTGGTTATGTAGTTTAACGAGGACCAATACCGCACACCCTCGGTCCCTACGCAGACTACTCCAAGTGGTCACCCACCCCCACACTGACCGCAACAAGCGATTCTTGACTTTGGTGATCTGCTGGGAACCCGTCTTAACGATCAGTCCACTGCCCGACTAATTTTAGCCTAAGTTACGAAGTTACACTAAGTCTAAATTTTTGGTATTCTGTTGAAAATTAAAATAAAATAAGAATCAAAGCAATTCATTTCATGTGAAACAAACAAAATATAATTATTCTGATTTAAATTGTAAGCAACTATGCTCAAATGTGCTTGTACAATGCTCCATTACGAGTTCTTTTCTAAATTTAATGTGCTGAAAAATCATTATTTTCAATATTACAATGTGATATTGAATATTGTGATACAATTTTCAATATCACAATATATGTGATATTTTCAATATCAGAATAGCTACTACTATAAGCTACTATCGCAATCATTGTTTAAAATTTAATTGCTAAGTTCAATATACATCATATTTTACAAAATGCATTTTAAAACTAAATTTGGCAAGCAAAGAATTTACTCTGAAGGTGACACACACGCTAGCAATATAATACATAATTCACTTTAACTCATAATTCACTCCTTTAACTCATAAACCATTTTACCTAATACGCGTATTTCTATCCTCAATAAGTTGTAAATACTGCCCCGTAAAATTTCGAAATTCAGCAAATTTTAAGTAAACAAAAAGTTGAGAGTCATTTCTAAAAGAATGGGCACTCTGCAAATCATGGTAAAAACAATTGCAAGCAGTTGTTTAGAAACAATAGCGGCAAAATTAATTTTCGCAATGAACTGTCATTCAGAACTTTTATTAACGAGTAATCGGAATGCGAGTTACTAATGCATATAATAATTTTAATCTGGGATAATGGGACAATTTAATCAGTTTAAAAACCAACATGGTTACAGTTAGACATGCAGATTAAAGTGATAACAATTAGCATTTTCAAGAATCAACAGGAAGGATACTTTATTTCCTATTTAGACAATTTGTCTAAGTTTGTATGACGTCGACAATAAATGATAGATCACGACCTCAATTAAAAATTGCAGTAATTCAGAGCCGTCCACATATTTTAGATATTTCTCTCCTCTTATATTTTAACACTAAAAAGACTGAACATTGCTGTATACCTAGAAACTTATCCTGGAAGACGCCAGTTTGACCCTTCTTTCCCAGATTACTTGCATATAGATCAATTAGATATGCTAATTCTTAAAATATAATCATAATTAATGAAATAAAAACACATTATAGACTCAATCATCACGAAAATATATGATTAAATGGAACACTGGCTTTTTAATTATACGTATCGTATACAGTAGTTTCTTTGATAATCGAGTTTCCTTTTCTCTATAAATAATAATAATAATAGATACGTTAAAATACTCATGGTTATTGTTATCATATTTTTTTTTTTTTTTAAAAAAACTAGAGGGCTCCGCCCCCTGCTCGCTGACGCTCGCCAACCCCCGGAGAATTGCTTCGCAATTCTTGCTTGGTTTGCTTCGCAAAACCAAGAATGCTTTGATTTCATATATTTCAATATTAAACTGAATATTAACTGTTATCATCGAAAAGAATTAATTTTCTTAAATGCAGAATAAGCAGTGTGTCAATATCAATGTCACTTTTTTTCGTTGACTACAGTTCCTTCTATGTCCTATTTGTTCTCTAAATGAGCCAAAATTGACAGAAATTAACATCAATGTGCAGATATAATCTTAATATGAAACTTGTTTAAAAAAAATGATAATCACAATAATACAGACTTTGTCCCAAAGAAATGAATATATTTTTAACACATTTAATTCAATATATATATATATATATATATATATATATATATATATATACATATATATACATATATATATATATATATATATATATATATATATATATATATATATACATATATATACATATATATACATATATATATATATATATATATATATATATATATATATATATATATATATATATATATATATATATATATATATATATATGCAAACACTATAATATTTTTCAATAAGCAATATTGTTAAGAACAGGGTAATTTTTAAAAAAATATTTTAATAATATTCAGCAAAATAACTATAAATGAAAACATTAATTTTGCGGAATTAAAATAAACAATGCACCAATAGCATTTTCTTTACGCTAAATACATTTATAAATTTGACATTATATATATATGTTATAATATTTCTCTATATACAATATTGTTTGCGACTTTTTAGTAATGTTAGGTCTTTTCTTTTTAGGCATTACTTGTAAATAAACAAATCGAATTAAGATTTAAAACCAGATTAAACTTACGAATTAACGTTTTAGAAAACAAATAATCAGATTAATCAATATATCAATACGAAATAAGTTGAGATGTTGTAAAACTGAAGAATGAAATTCTAACTATTTTGTGATTGGTTGCATCTCTGAAAAAGAAAATTCAGACTTGTAAATCGCTTTTTTAAGCTTGCCGTTTTCAGACATGTGATTGGCTGTTGTGAACGGCGGTTATTCTTCATTATTAACTGCAAAATCATGCTTTAAAACTAAAATAAATAAAAATTTAAAATTATGTAAAAGATTTGAATGCCCTAAATGTCTTCCCTGAAAGATTCTGAATGAATTGATTCCTTAATCTTAGATTTTCATCACGTAGTTAAAAAGTTTTTCAGGGGACAAAATTAACTGCAAAAACTTTTTTTTAGAATAGAGAGATAAGACCTTGTATCAAAAGGGTACCCTATATTCTTTGCCTTATATATACCAAAGTGTACCTTATACCCAAAACTACTTGGGGCGATTTTTGACCCAAAAGATGATTAATGATGTGCACCTGAGGGCAAGGGTGGGTCAATTTGAGAGGGAAGGGGGAGATATATAGAGAGGGATTTTATATAGGGGAAAGAATCATATTCTCCGGGAAAACAACTAGAAAGGGAAGAAAAATTTGCCCCTTTCTATCGTTTAACTATACTACTATACATAAGGTTTAGTACAAATGTTTCTAAAAGGCTAACATGTGAATCATTAAATGAGCACTTAAATTTTATCAAAGTATGAAAAGTTAGAAATATACTCAACACTTTCAGTAAGTTATTTCTCGAATTACATAACAAAAAACAAGAAGTCAAAATATTTTTTACAAAAAAAGTTTCAAATTTTTGAAATTCAAAGCGAAGTCTTTTGTGCCACCCTTTTCCTTCTTACGGAAGTAAGCCTTACCTAACAGGTAACCTTTACAATCTAGAATAACCTCTAGTCTAAAAAAAATTTAACTCCAGATTCTTCTTTACGAGTATATTTTCCTCTTTATGTAAAATACAACAATGCAACGTACACGTAGACTTGGAATCGTACAAAATATAACACCCTGCATAATCAATCACACAACAAACTATTAAATCACTTGAAAACACAGACAAAACAATACCTTTCTACAAAAAATAATAATAATAATAACATTCCTATCGCTCTCCGATTTTAAATAACAATAAAGATAAATAGATTTCAAATTTTAGAGACCTCTCAAACATTTTTTGAAGGAAACAAAGTGAAGGAAAGACAAAAAAGAAAAAAAGAAGGGTTAACAACATAAAAGCACTTCCTTGAGAGGAAGAACTCAATTTAACGTTTCATTTTTTTCTTCAAAGCTCACAAATTTTTCTTTCTTGTTTATAGTCAATTGAAGCAGAAATTCCCATTAAACTAACTCATCTTGTAATACACGAAACCATTAGGCAAATGGGAGAAAATTTCTTTTCTTTAAAGTTAACACATCAGGATGCAGTTTGTGAGATACCAACCACTTAACAAAATCATTTACATCCCGCAGTTTTAAATTACTCAAAAATATGGCACTGTATCGAATAAATAACTATTAACAATTAGCTTAATTAACGTATGTTTAAAGTGCCAAGAATTTTTGGAAAAAAAAGGGGACACCATAAAAATTAGCCATTCTAATGACTGCGCGCTTGCCGGATGTTAAATAAAATTGGATGTAGGTTAAAAGCATTTACAATATTTGATACCATTATTCGTATCATTAATACAAAGCAGCGATCTTGAACTTTTTTTTGTATCACATTACAGAATATTTATTGTTTGAATTAATGTATTAGTTTCTTTTGTTTCCTTTCTTTCATTTTTAACATGCGAATGAACAAAATTCATCAAAAAGAAACATTGAAATCAGGTCGTAATTTTAAGCAACGTTTAACCAAATTAGTTTCACAGTTTCACATGTCGGACAGAAAAATGAACTAATTTGTTAATTAAATTTAGGAATTTAAAGAATGGAATAAACGCCCCCACCCCCAAAAAATATGGATATTCTTTCTTTTTTAGCACTAAATATGAGTAGCAATATCTTACTATGAATTTCGACTAACAAATACGGTACATCATTTCCTTCAATAAAAAAAAATAAATAAATAAAAACTAATGTATATAAATTGTGCATGGAAAAATCTAGAAAAACTATTTCATAGCTGTGTAAAAATCAAGTTAACTATTTCATCACTGCGTAAAAATCTAATTAACTATTTCATAATTGTGTTCAGCAACTCTGAGAACAGCTTAACTGTCTGACAATTATCAAGTGATATTTAAACAAGTTCTCAATCTCACTTGTATCTGAAATAGATTTCAAAAGGGCAACAATTTGTTTAATCGAGAAAGATGATGTTGCATTCAAGTTAACAGCAATGATTTTATGAACTTTCTTTAATAATACATTCATTACATTTCATAATTCTTCCAATTTCTTCCAATAAAATCTCAACATAAAATTTAATAATGCAAATTTTGTAATATTAATAGTAATAGTTATAATGTATAACAAGTTCAAAGGGCACACAAACAACAACTTGATTTTGATATCTAAAATATTGTGCTAAAAGATTTTACCGAAATAGAAACCCTGTGGTGAATTATAACGAAACAATCAGGTTATGTAACTTGTAGCCATTTGTCTAAAGTAAGAACTCCCCTAGCCATCCGTCTGGACCCGTAGCGGTCTGGACTATTTTAAGTAGCAGTACGGGGTCATTGTTTAGGGCAGGTATTAGCAAGAAAAGGTATTCTTCTTTTACTTCGGTCTATTGTGTTTGCCCAAAAGTGAAGTGCCCCCCTGCAATGCGCTATTCGTGTTTCCATAGCAGCAAAAGGCCTAAGACTTTGAGGCGAAGGGAGTTCTTACCGTAGACAAACTATATATGTCACAATACCCCGATTGTTTCGTTTAAATTCCCCCAACTTGCGTTTTCCAGGTAAAGGTTTCCAAAGGCATTTCTTTAGTGTTTCCCCAACTCAATCCACAATTTTCGCCGCTGAAGCCTTAAATGATCAATCACCCTTCTTTTAGTGGAACCCTAATTTATAAATAAAACTTATTACTAATTATTAACCAGGGTGCGTAGCCAAATTATTCAACAAAAAAATAAGCACCTTTTAAGCACTCAAATAATACTTTTAACCACTTCAAAAAATATCATAATTAGGTAGAATTGGAAAGTTTTTGACAATTGACGGTTTTATCTGGTTTTAATCATCATGTCAAAAAAAAAAAAAAACTTTTGACATTGTTATTGACAGTTGTCAAAATTTTTGAATCATGTAAAATCGAATGCCGTTTTCATACGCTACGGACTGACGATGCGCCGAAATAGATTGGGGTTGAATTAATTGTGAAAACGTTGAATTAAACAATGTGAACAGTGTCTTTCTGCATAATTCGTAGCGAAAATCAACAAGGTAAAGGAAAAATCTCATTTTAGAAAAAGGAAAATTAAGTACTTTTTAAAAACACCCAATGAAAAAAGAACCTTTAAGGGCTTTTAAAAAACGAAAATCGAAAATAAGCACCTTTAAGCACTTTTGAAAAACGCTACGCACCCTGTTAACATATTATCCAATAAAACCTTGCCAGCTCTGCTTAGTTGTAAAATAAAAAAAGGTGAATTACTGATTGGATCGTGAAAAATCTCAAAGACCAGCGGTCTGTTAAACTTTTTCATAAAAGGTCTTGTTTTTGAGACTTGAAAAATCTATTCCTAAGTTTAAAAATATAGAATTACCGTAGAATAAAGTCTTTTTTTGTCAGGATCTTATTTTATTGAGGGAAAAAACACAGAGACCATGTCTTTCAATAAATGGATTCATTTTTAAGATAAATATTTTGCGAAGAGTCTAAAATGATGCTAGCAAACATAAACAGTTTATGAAGATACATAAAAAAAAAAATGAGTCTTTTCAAATTGTCATGAGCTAGTAAAAATTAAAATAAATAAAATTAATGATATGTTAATGGATCCAGAATTCTCTTAAATGATTCTAGCAGGATCATGAAAATACAGAAGTCACATCAGTTTATATGATTTTTTACGTCAATGAATAGATATAATCTGAAAAAAATTATTTTTCATATCCCCATCATCTAAGTATAGTGAATGAAAAGTTCAACACCTACACCAACATTTTAAAGCTTTCGGTAAAAAAAAATATTCCTTGGAAATAAGGTTAATATAGATAATGAATAATGAAAACAATAATGATAAGGACACCCACACGAAAACAGATAAAAGAGATACAGAATGTTCTTTACCCAGAGATGAATGCACCAAGGATAAGTAAACATGGTAGAGGCGCATGCATTCAATTCAATCCATTGTCCAAACACTATATATCCATGCAAACAAAAAGAGCATCGGACAAATCAAGCACTAAACATTACAGCGAAATAATATTAAAAACAAAAATTAATGAACAAAAAATATTGAAACTTGACTTATTAAAAACTTAAAATAAATTCTAATGCATTTTAATTCATTATTAAAAAAAATAAACTAAAATAAGAGAAATCTTAGATATGTCAATAAGGGTGGACATCATGTATTTTAAAATGTTAAAACTATTTTTGCAACAAAAAAAATAATTTAAAATTTAAAGTATATAGCTCTGAGGTTTTGTAGCAATAAATGAAGTAAAAATTGCTGGCTCTGTACATCAGGGGTGTCAAACTAGCGGCCCGAGATGAACAGTTTTGCGGCCCAATCAATATATTCGACGCAATGTAAAAATAAAATAGAAATGTTAATTAGAAAGGAAACTAGCATATAAAATTATAATATACTTTATTTATAAACTATATGGATCATTTTAAATTGTAATCGCGAAAATGTAAAATTCTAATTGGCTTGCGGCACCTGCCATTCCAGAGATACTGCATCGTATCAAAAATACGCAGAAAAAAATTTCAAATCTTAGAACAGAATTTGAAACGAGGTTTAAAGATTTTAATTCTGTGGAAGACAAATTTTGTTTGTTTTCTTCGATTTTCTCAATAAATATAGGCTCAGTACCCAGTAATATGCAAATGGAAGTGATTGAGATTCAGTGCGACTCAAATTTGAAGGCAAAATTCATTGAAGTGAGTGTGCCTGAATTTTGTAAACATTTACCTGCTAGGTTTGAAAATACTCGAAAATTCACATATGAAATTATTTCCATGTTTGGAAGTACTTATCAGTGCGAGCAATTATTTTCTGTTATGAATAGAAATAAATCTCCTGTCCGAAACCGTATTAATAACGCTCACGTTGGGTCAACTTTGAAAGTAGTCTCGGCAAATAAAATTTCTCCCGAAATAGGAAAGATAATAGCAGAGAAGAGATGTCAAATATCAAACAATAATTTTACTTTATATATGTTTATTACAATGTACTATTCAAAATAAAAATATTTGTTTCTATGAACACTATTTTTTTTTTTTTTTTTTTGGCCCACCTGAAGTAAAGCATTGTTTATTCGGCCCAAGTTAGCTTTTGAGTTTGACACCCCTGCAGTACATAATTTAAAATTTAATACAAAAAAAATTTAAGAAGGGTTCAAAATTTGAATTAATAAATTTTTTTGAGAAAGAAATATCGCTTGCACTTTAAGTGAAGCAAGATTATTTTGTTGAATTTTTTATAGTGTGAAAGCGATATTAGAATTCAACATTTTATTCGGGATGTAAAGATTTAGGATTTTTCTTTATTCGTTAAAAGAAGAAGAAAAAAGAAATACTCGAAATACACACACCAAATGACACAACAAATGAATCTATTTAATCTGTAAATTTGTGAAAGAGACCAGGATGCAAATATCGCTTGCAGTTTTTATTCAATAATAAAAAAAAAGAAATGAAGTAGAAAACACACACAAAAAGTGACCCAACAAATAAATCTATTTAATTTGTAAATCTCTGAAAACAATATTAGATTTAAAAGTGTCATCCAGGATACAAATACCGCATACATTTTTTATTCATTAAAAGAAAAGAATAAATGGAAGACGAAAAACACACTAAATGGCCCAACAAATAAATCTATTTCATCTGTAAATCTGTGAAAGCGATATTAGAACTCTAAGTTTAATCCAGTATGCAAATATCGCTTGCATATTTTTTTTTATTCATTAAAAGAAAAGAAGAAATTAAATAAAAAAAACACAGAGTAAATAACCCAACTAGTGAATCTGATTTATGAAAGTAGGAAATGTTGAATTATTTCTTTACCTTTCGGCTCATTTTTCCCACTTTTCTTCCTAACAAGTATCCATGCCTTTTCTCTCATCTCTCTCAAAGGAATTACGAATCTTTCTATAAACACCTCACTGCAATAATGGCATGCATGAGAAAGCAGCAAATCACTTGATTTTTCGATAAGCTTCTGAATGAATGAATAAACATCCCTACGAGCCACGCCGATCGGCACTTAGCCATAATTCCTTCATTTTTCTCACGATAATACCGCCGGCGGATACCCCTCGACTTCGAAACTAACGGTTAGGGTTACCGCCTACTAAAAAGTTTCTTCACGTTTCAACGCCAAAACTTGTGCCAACAAGACAGTTGAAATCGAACAAATGTCATCTTGCTGATATGGAATCCGATGAATTTTTAATGTCAGTTTCTTTATTATTCAATAAATCGATCGTTATTACATGTGATGAATACTTAGTACAACAAAATAAATTATAAGGAATAATAATAGTAATAATAATTATAATATCATTTCAAAGTTTTCCCCACATTACTTTCTTATTCAAATTGGCAACGCAATGCATAGTTTAACCCTAAATCATATTTTAAATTAATCATATACTATTAAGTCTCAATAAATTATGCGAAATTTTTAAAATTATGCAAAAATGATAAACACTCTTGTTTCTAAATTATGCGGAAAGATTGCGAATTAAATAAAACAGAAAAAAAAACTTAAAAAATTATTTTTAAAAAAATTCTTTCCTGTTTTTCTATTATTAAAGATTCTAACTGCATTACCTTATTTACACCACAGCAATTATTAAAATGAAATATATTAAAGTGAATTGAAGACAGTCCAGTAGTTGAATATTCCTTCAAGCCTTGTCTTAGTTAAATTGTGCTGTAACAGTACACAGCTCTTCCACAGACTACTGAATTAGGCAACACAGAGAAATTGAACAAAGGAAAAAAATCAGTAAAGACAAGTTAATGTGGTAAATAAAGACAATTTGCCAGGAAAAAAATAACTTTTTTTCAACTAGAAATTCAGTAATTTTGCGGACTAACATAAATTATATGATTTATCCATCTTTGCACAATTTATGTCCTGCGTATTATTATTTATCCCCACTCAAATAATCATCCTAAATCAGAATTATTTTCTGCTCAACCAATGTAACCAAAGGGTCACAAAACTATTTAACTTTTGTGTTTTTATTTTAACTCGCTGGAATTGCGAAATTAAAATTTCGACCACTTTTCAACTTAAGAACACTACTAGAGTTTCAACTGGAGCTCTGTGCCAGATAGTAGATACAAGTTCCCAATCAAGCAGAAATTTAAACCAAACCATTAAAAATTAGAGAGGTTATTAGAGAGGTTATTCTGTTCTGAAACTCATTGGTTATGACAATATAAGTGGTTATGACAACATATCAATCATTTCCTTACCACTACAAACATAATTAATAGTCATATGAGCGTTATAAGAAGTTAAAGGTCCAAAATTGAGACCACTGTTCTACTATTTAAGATTTTTTTAAATTTCTACTAGAAATCTGGGCATTATAAAAATACGAAAAACAAGTTTTAGTTTTCTAGCCACTGCAAGCAGGATTAATAACCTTATTCTCACATAATGATATTCCTTCGAACTTTTATTTCTATAATATGAATTTTGATTATATATTTTATTTTTCCTTCGCACGAAAAATTTCAACTATAAAAATTAGGGTTTCTTCCGCGAAGACATATGCCAAGTTTTTTATTTATTTTTTTTTTCCTTTAATCATCTCCGGTCCAATGATAATTCGGTCCTCTAACACAGCGGTTCCCAAAAGGTGTTCCGCGGAACCTTAAGGTTCTGCGAAAGGATCGCAGGGGTTCCGAGAGTAAGGATATATTCAACTATTAATATTTATATCCAATCAATAATCCATAATGTATTTAATATTTGGCTAGTTTATATGATTTTAATGTAAAATACAAATGGAAAAAAAGTTTCAAAATTTAAAATATATATTTTTTTCAATAACTATATATTGATCAAAGTATTGAAAAGAATATGCCTTTATAAAAATTTTAGTAACATTTCTCATAGAGCTTTTCAATTTAAAACAAAATAACTAAGTTCAAGAATAAAAAATTGCATTTTTCTAATAACTATTCTCATCGTAAGTTATTTTTTAAAAACCATATTTCAACTTATTTTATTCATTTTCAGAATATGCATGCACCAAGAAAAAATTCATAATATTAAATATTTCACTGAACACATTCAACAGCTTTAAAATAACATGCCTTTTTTTTGTGGTTAGTATGATCACAGCTTCTAATGAACTTTTTCTTACAATGCCGGGGGTTCAGCCAAATGAAGTTTGATCACTTAGGGTTCTATAGCCAGAAAAAAATGGGTACCGCTGTTCTAACAATCTCAGGGGTCTGTCCAGACATTTTGTGAAAGGTCCGTTTTTGTAAAATTGTGAAAAAAATTACTCGTAATTTGTGAATATAAAATAAACGTTAAGTCACATTCTTTCAACCAGGGTCCGCTTTTGTAAATTTGTGCAAATAGGGTCCGTTATTGAAAAAAAATATTTTTCAAGGAGTTTTTAAATTGTAAAGACATACAAGATTATGCTCAACACTGTAAAATTATAATTAAAAAAATTACATTTTAAAAAATAAACATCAAATACAGCTACTAAATTAGAGATGTAACATACAAATATTTGGTATTTAGCCTATACTGCTGAACGCAGAATATTCATTTCGGATTAATAAAGGAAGAAGCTTCTGTCGGAGACAAAATTTAGTTCGTTGACATCTGTCCTTCTCCCCCCCTTCCTGGGAAGGGTTTATTCGATTAACAAAACAATAATGAAGATAAACAAATTTGTGAAGGGTCCGAATAATAGATAAATTAGTTTGTTAAGGGTCCGTTTTTAAGTTAAAATATTTTGTGAAGGGTCCGTTTTTAAGAAAAGATATTTTGTGAAGGGTCCGCTTTTATGAAAAGATATTTATGAAGGGTCCGTTAACGGATCCAAATTTCTTCTAAACAGACCCCTGAATCTAATGGACTGAAATTGAAAAAAGCGAAATCTATGGCTTCCCGAACTGCTGCTGGTAATGGACGTTACTCACCGAATCTAAGGACTTTACTCACCGAATCTAAATGATTCTCATATCCACACCTATACCACTGTCCTACTGATTTTCGTTCAAAGCAACAACAACAAAAAAGCAGCAAAAATTAACACGAAAGTAATACATAGAGAAGAAAAATAAGACAATATTGCAGTAAAATATGTAACAAGCTACAATAACAACAATGCAAAGTTACAATAATAATTTTGAATGGTTGTTCTTTGTCGGCATCAAGTGCGAAAATAAGTAAACAAAAAAGTAGAACAAACACCAAATTAGATAGCTCAGCACAATAACTAAAATAAAGAGAGTCAGGATGAGATGAGAAAGCTGGGAAATATTTTATAAGTGTCATAAATTTAGACACATTGTGCAACAACTGCGACACCTTTAAACAAGCGTCAACAAATGAATCAGCCAAGAGGCATTTAACAGGCATATCACAAAATATAGAGTAAGCATTTCTTAAAATGTTTATTAACTGATCTTTATGTTCTATTTTAAATATTTTGCAAGTATGTTCGGAAATATACTGATAAATATTCCGAATATTCTCTATACATTCGAAGAAAAAAACGACAAAATTATAGCAGATGTATTGATAAGTAAAACTAGCGAAAATTTTAGTGTATTGCAACTAATAATTTTTCTACGGCAAGTAATTTGGAAAGAAAAAAAGTGCACTGATTTAAAGCCAAAGCAAAAAACCGTATAAACAAAAACATGCAATACTTAATTCCAATCTTAGAATTTAATATTGAATTTCAATCTTAGATATTCTAATCTTTGAGTTTTAAGCATAGTAAATTCCCAACGATGTGTGACAATTATGTTTAACGGTTTAAACAGTTAATGCAATAACTCAAATTATTTGTAAGCATGTTAAACAAAAACAAAAAATAGCATTTTTCTTGATTTCGCAAACATTTGTAAAGGAAATCGCCCACTTGAGAGTTTCGCCCCTCCCAAAAAGGATGAATTTCCAGATTTCTCAATTCTGTGACATCATCCTGTTAAATAATTATTTATAACCAAAACATTTAAGGGAAGAAAAAAGAAAATCAACCATTTTATAATTAATTTTACGACAATAATAAATAAGGTCAATCAGGGCTATTATGAAACAAAAAATTACAGCTCATTATGACTTTTGAATGATTTAAATCAAGTAATAGTATTATTATATTAAAATGATTTTAAGCAACCAGAAATATGTCTCAGAAATAAATGACAAAACTGTGTCTCATATTAATGTGATACACTGTATTACTGCGTCCTAAACGCCAGAAACCGTCCTAACTGCGGTTCTTAAACTAAGGGTGAGGCTCAACAATTCTGCTCGAAGTTTTTTGTTATTATTATTTCTACAAAATTGAAGGTTCGCGCAAATAAATAGGTTGGGAACAGCTAAAATAAAGCTTTAGGACAAATTTTTTGAAGTAAAACTAAATTGTTTAGAATAAATTATTTCATTTGTTATAATTTTGGAACATCACATTTAATTACTTAAAAATGGCAATATGTCGGTGCATTTCACATAAGCCCGATCAATTTGAGAGTTTTATAATAGCCCCTGGTTGACACTATTTACTTCACACATTTTTAAGGTTTAGTGGGGGAGGGGAAAAGGAAGAACAAAATAATAAATTGGAAAGAGAGAAGAAAAAAAAAGAAGAAAAACATGCTCAAGATCATAGACTAGTGGTACTCACTAAAATTTCTGTAAGAGCCAAAATCTGGTAGAGAAGTGGTCTTATGGGCCGCACCTACAATTATTTTTTTCGTTTTGCAGTCATGTGTAATATATAATATAGTAATTCAGTACTAGTATACACTAATATGAATCAGTAATTCTTCATAATATATTTAAAGTAATTGATTATAATATTATATCAGGAGTTCCCAACCTTTTTAAACAACAACCCAAAAGACTAACGGCTTTGCGACCTAAAGATACATTCTGAAATAATTATATTATTCATTAAATACTCATTATTACTGAAATTAAACAAAAATAAGTTTTCTTTTTAATGAGAAAAAATAAGGGGTTGAGTATGAGGGTTATCTATAAAATAAAACAGCGTGGGTCGTAATAAGAATGATTTGTATCCAATAATATTAGATACTAGTCAAATAATATTAAGATTAATTAACTAAATAAAACTAATAGGGTTAGTAAACTAAATAATAATGGGTTTGGTTGATAAACTAAATAATAATTAGAATAATAAACAGGGTTGATAAATAATGTAATAAAATTTATTCATATCTTTCTGATTTATTAAATGTTTAACACAAAAATAAATATAAGTTTGTTTTTTTTTAAATAGATTTTTATTATTTTTAATATTTTACTCAGATGGAACTCCTGCGACCCAATAATGGGTCGTAGAATAGGAACTCTTGTTCTATATTATAATTTATTACTAAATACACATAAACTAAATATTAACACATTGTCATCTAAGCAGTATAAAGGTTAAAAGCACAAATGTAGTAAGCAACACTACAGAAGGAATAAAAACGATGTAGATGCAAGTGTGCATCATCCATCGTTATTAATTTTAACACATCGCTGATCAGTTTTAATAACACTTAATTTAACACCAACACGTGTACTAAAGCAACTTACAATGTAGAATATGTTTCATTATTGATAAGCAATTTTTACTGAATTATTATGGGTATTAATAGATAAGATTATGGGTATTAATAGATGAGTTTAATAGATAAAATATAAAAAACAAATTCCTTTTCAATGCCTTGTCTGAACCGAAATTAAAAACGAGTAAGTTACATATTTAATAATATTTATAGCTATTGCTATATCAATTATTTTACAAACTATACAAAGACATAGATTAAAAGTAAACATATATGTTTATTTTGTACTCAACTTGAGTGTGGCAGCATAAAATGAACTCGAGTGAGTACCACTGTCAAAAGAAAAACACTTAGAGATCGAGAATTTAGAGATCGCGTAATAGATAGGTAATACGATAGAAATGAATTATATTTATTTTTCCATAAACTAATTTTAAAATAAACTATGAATTAAGAGTGAATAATTTAAGACTTATTTTGAGAGACATCTGAAAACGACAAATCTATAGCGCCAGCAATTTCTATCCGATTTACATAATAAAGTACATTACTATTAATACAGTTTTAATAAAATAAAAAAAATCCCGTCAAACTCAACAAAATATGATTCAAAACTCCGACTTTTACTGAACCAAAAACACAGCGGGAAAAAAAAGAAAGAAGGAAAAGAAATGATATTCAAGTACATGCAGGAGAAATTATGTTAGTTCCATACATGCTGAAAATTTTTTGAATAAATCTGATGAAAATCGGCGAATTATCGAACGCGCAAGTATGAAAAATAGTTTTTTGAGAAATTACCTCCTTCCATAACGCGTGAAAATAAATCTCCCAGCTTTTTTTTTTTTTTTTTTTTTTTTGTAAATTATTGCTATTAAACACAGTTTTAATAGCAGAAAAGATAACAAAATATGATCCAAAACTCCAAGTTTGACATTTACTAAACCAAAAACGCAACAAAAGAAAAGAAAAAAGAACGAAAGAAGGAAAAAAAAGAAAGGAAAAGAAAATATATTCAAGAACATGCAACATAAATAATGTTAGTTCCATACATGCTAAAAAAATTTTTAAATAAATCGGATGAAAATCGGCGAAGTTATCGAGCGTGAAAGTATGAAAAATACTGTTTTAAAAAGTTGTATCTCCTTCTACACTATTTATATATTCATCTATGTGAAAATAAATCTCCTAGATCTTAATTGTTTAATGAGTTCCAACTTATGTATTTTAAAGAATATTTTTGAAATATAAATGTACCCCAATAAGACATAAGCATTATCGTGATAAACACACATTTTAAAAAAAAACTGATTCAGTTACTGAAGAAACAAACGAGTATTTTTGTTTATTTCGCTTAAATCGCTTAATCAAGTATATTTATATCTAAACCTGACATCCCATTCATTCTCAACAACACATCTTAAGAGAAGATATGTTTCCAGACATACATTCATTAAACATACTAACTTCTTTATCATGCATTCACAGTTTTAAAGCGAAAACAGAATGTTTTAAAACTTCAAAAACACTGGCTCAACTCCAGATACGTTGCACTCATAATAAGATTCCGAACATTGCCGCCGCTCAGACATTAAAAAAAAAGGCAATAAAAAATCGATACCTTTACTATTTATTTAATTCTGTAAAAGTAGTGTAAGCTCGAAAAGGCTTCTATGAGTGCAAATTGTAAATGGAATATGCGATTGCGTAGATAAAATTTTTTATTCCAGAATAGATCAATTTAATTTTTATAGTGTGAATTTGTTTTAATAATCATATCTTCGCCTTTTAATTACAGACCACATTAAAAATAACAGTAAATATAATTAGAAAAAAATATGTATACACATAATCAATTTGTAAAATAACAGAAATGCTTTCATGACAGTTTGTTCAAAAATAGATAAATTTAATTTTTGCAATGGGTATTTGAATTTTCTTACATTGAATTAGCCTAATGATTACCACATCAAGAATCACTGTAAATATAATTTGGAACTAGTAATAAACTGGAAATTCAACTAGTAATAAACATTTTCATGATAATTTATTTAAATATCGATTAATTCAATTCATGTATTTAAATCATTTATATTGGCTCATTATTAATTTATTTTATTGTTTTGAAAAATATTTATTTTTGCAGCTGTGGTACTCCGACTTAATTGAGTCGAATTTTAGCAAAGCTATTAATAGGATTAAATTTATTGAATAATTCATTACTATTGAATTTAACTGTTTACGAGAAATGTTTACCCCTATAAAGTCAACTTATAGCCCGAACAAAAAGGTGATTAACTTTATTTACAGTATTTTAATTCTGAAATGTAATTAAAACTATTTTTCTCTGCATCTATTCCTACCCGTTGACTGACGACAACCGTAACTATAAATAATTGAAAAATAAAGCATAGCGTATTAAAGTGTCTCAGTTGTAAACTTACATTCAGATTTCTTCATGAAGTCCAGTCTTCAAAGATGCAATCGCTATGTGATGAGAATGGTAGCAGCATTGCTATTAATCATATAAGGCGTTTCCATTTTTCTAAAAAAAAAAAAAAAAAATGCTGTAATAAAGATTTTAAAAAAATGTTTTGGGGCTTAAAAAACACAGACCAAAAAAAAAAAAAAAACTAGAAACCAGCTAAACACTTCTGTACAATAAACAAATACCATCATCAGTGTAGAGACACTGATGTTTCTTACATTTTAACACTAATAATCGTTCTTGGTTCGGTTTTAATATACCGAAACAGCTTGGTTGTTTTTAACCTTCGAGATTTACAATTACATTATTTTGCATTATTAACTATATTCTTCTTTTAGTTTAGAGAGATAAAGGCTATGTTATAATGCGTTCTTATTTTTATTTTATAATCGTTGATGAACAGACGACCCAATTTTTTGGGTTTACGACTACTAATGCTCGTGCTCAACTCCGAAGCCTTGTAATTTTGAACCCAATACAGAAGATAAGGAAACTGCTGGATCAAGAATTGGGAGAATATTGCCTTCGTGGAGGACTTTTTGATGGAACTAACCCGTATTTGCGTTGCATGGTGAGGAAAACCACGAAAACTTCCCACGGTTAGTCCGACGACAAGGGGACTCTAACCCATGATCCGTCTACCACTGAGAATTTTTTACGTCAGCACTGTGGTCAGAGCAAGCCGAATGCGGAATTCGTAACGACCAGCCATTGCTGATTTGAACCCGGTTTACCTGATTGGAAGGCGAACGCACTATTCCCTGAGCCATCAACGGGTGATTAAAGATTCCGAAAGGTCTTTTTTGGAATTTTGGCATAAATAGTAGGACCTCGACTATGAGAAGTAAATGTACCAGGCACATTTTTTTATTATAGATAATGGTAACATGGCTTTTTTTTATGAATTTTCATCAATAAACTCTGAAAATTGAGTAATTTTAGTACTTTACAGCGTATCACTTTTAAAGTGATCATTTAATGAATGCCTTTCTGCCAAACAGTAGGTATAAAATATTATATTACTAGGGAGCTAAGCTCCCTGTTCGCTACCGCTCACCAACCCCAAATATTGCTTCGCAATTATTGTCGTTTCTTGGAAGAACATAATACATGCACATATATGCACTAAACATATATGACTAAAAGAAATTCTGTTTGTTTACGCTTGTGCCTCTACTTCTCACGTCCAAATATTATTTTCTGTTAGTATTATAAATATTTAGATCTACTGGTAAGCAGAAGTAATTTTTCTAAGTAATATTTTTTTAAAATAACAATTATATTGTTATAACAATATATAGTTATAACAATATACTGTTCAAACAAATTTGATGAGTTTACAACCGTAATTTAATATTTTCGCTTACCAAATTGGGGGATATATTAAATCGAAAATTGAATTAAAAGCGCAATAATAGCAGTACAGGAAAATAACTTAAAATTGCGGATACAAAAATATTTATGGAAAAACAATACCTTAACGACTGTTATTTGTTTTATGCCGATGGCAACCAAAATAATATGGAAATGATCCTCATGCGTCCTCAATTTTGCTTGGCTGTTTTGTGCGTTACTAACCCAAAGTTTTCTCTGATTGGTTACGTGTTATCATTTCACTCTCTTCTTATATTATATAAAGATATATCAAATAGCGACTCCTTTCTTTTTTTTTCTTTTTAATAAACCATATAAATCAAGCAGCAATTGAATTGTTAGCCGAGTTCAATGATTTTTTTTTTTTTTTTTTTTTTGAAGTTATACTTTTTTTTTATTTCCAATGAGCTGCACAATCGGTCTTGAAGATGAGCAGACCTAGTGCGTTCTCCAGAGGTGGTATCCACTCTTTCAGGACCACCACAATGGGTGAGATACCGTTGGTCATGTTAATTTGGACGTCTAGTTTCTGCCACACTAGATGGCAGCACCGAGACTCTATTTGGATGCTAAAGTGCACTAGGAATTTAATTTTGCCGGAAATGCCAAGAGCCAATATGGCACTCCAGGGATCTTTTACATGCCGCATACGACATGGCCGCTGAGGATTTTCTGCATCCCGAAAATCCAGTGTCTGGGCCGGGGATCGAACCCGCAGACTTGGGCTCAGAAGGCCGACGACAAACCAACTGCGCCACCCAGCCACTTTTGAAGTTATACTTCTTATGCGACTTCCAACAAGGTTGCGTTAAACGTTTAACGCTACATTTTTATTGGCCGGGAAATCACGTGGTAGGATCCAGTTTTCCCTCATTCATTTCCATATTGTTTTGGTTCTCATTAGCATAAAAATAATAAAAGTCATAAAAGTATTGTTTTTCTTATAAATGTTTGTTTAGTTTGATTTGATACACATACAATTTAATAGGATAGTATTTTTTATTTTCAAATTTAGTGGATAACAATTGTAAAAAATGAGTGAAAACAATCCCACGGACAATGCGACGGATTTAAGGTTATGTCAAGGTACGTCTCTTGTGAATATCAATTGATTGTTAGGTTTTCTCTTTTGAAATTACATTATGACGCATTCACATACATTATTAATACAAATACATTCTCCATGGCGAGACGATGAGGCAACCACAAGCACTTCCACTGGTTCCAAAGGTCCACGAGGGAAAAATGCACAATATTACGGTTATTACAGAGCACGGAAGCGAGCGGAGCAGGAAAAAGAGTCGTTGAATAGAATTAGTGATCCTTTTACAACTGCTGATTCTTCTACAATTAACGTCGCAGGTTACGAAGTTTAACTTCTTCCGGGCGGAGGGACTCCACGCAATATTTTTTTTTCCTTTATAAGACTTTCATCTTAAATTTTCACTATAATAATGTTGTGGAAGCCATACATAACTATATAAGTATATATGCATAACTACTAAACTCAAGAACGAATCAAAGAACAAAATGTACTGGTTTTAAATTTCTTTTGCAGCAAAACCATAGCTATCAACTTCATTATAACAAAGCGTTTACCTGTTACTCACATAAAGTGACCAATTCTACGTAATCTCGAAATATAAAGTGAAATCTTCTTTATGAAGGTTTCGCGAATTATAATTTAACCATATTATTAAAATCGGAAAATGAAAACTTTGAAATTAACTTAGGTTAACAAGGGTATTCGAGTATTCGGATGAGAGAGATTTCGAATAATCAAGGTCCACTATAATTTCTTAAAATGGAATTCGGTATAAAAAAAATTCTTTTGAATAATTATTTAAAATGCATACCATGAACCAAAAAAAAAAAAGGTAGTTCAAAACTATTTAAAGCAATGATTTTAAATATAATAAAAAAGTTGAATCGGAATTTTCTCAGTTAGATGCAATATAATTTTAAAAAGTTGGTAATTTCGAAAACGCATTATGCAATAATTTGTATTGAAATTTATAGTAAAGATATCTTTTTTTTTCTTTTTGCAATTTATTACATTCAAATCAAATCTTAAGACAAATTTAAAATTTTATTAAACAGATGAACCTTCCTGAAAATATTTCTATACTCTTATTTGCATTCTTAGATTTTGAATCTTTTTCGAAGGCGAAGCTCGTGAATTAAAAAATGCTAATGAACATTTTTACAATAATTCACGAGAGTCTTTATTATCTTTACAACTAAAAAGTCATTAACTCCATTCGTGTTATTTTTAAACTTTTTTTTTGCGCAAAATTATTCGAAACTATCCACCAGGTGACTTGATACAGTTGAGGAAATGTTAGACGAAAATGGGTTTAACCGTTGAAGAACTGGGGCAGCGGATGATTGCCGATAGAAGAAACGTTTGGAGACAGCCTTGGCCTGCAACAAGCAGTAGAGCTACAGAAGAAGAATTCCAATTCTTCTTAGCCGTGCGTAAGAGTGCTCCAAAATAAACACTTCGAAAAAATTCTTTTCTAAACCAGATATTTTCGGCAAAATTTAACTAGACTTGCCAGATTTTTCTATTTGTTAAGGAGGGGGAAATTGTAATTATGCTTAATTTTGAACTACCAATAATTTACGCTGCATTTAAAAAAGTTAATTTCTTATTTTAGTTCAAAGTAGAATAAAATCTTTGCTCTTAACAATTTCGAAACGTTGAACTGGTATTCCAAAGTGCTCTGCACGTGCTGACTATTCCCTATTTTTTTTTTTATTTATTTTTTTTAATCCTTTCTTTCGTTTCTTTTACTTAAGTTAGTTTTTAAGTGATTCAAACTTCAAAAAACTACGCAAATTTTAAGCCTAGCTAAACTTTGGAAGCCCTAGCCTAGAATCTACTAAAAACTGTCACAAACGTAAACAGCTGGTCATAAGCACAGCGTTAGAATAGAATTGAGGCAGAGCAAGCAGTTTGGCTATGTTGAAAAGATATAGAAACCCCATTTGTTTGCTCTTCAACAAACAATGAAAAATATATAATATCAGATATCAAATTTCCGATTTCAAGAATCTAATATCCGCAACAACAAAAAAACAAAATTGACGTCAAAGAGATGAATCAAGCAAAAGGAAGGCAATAATGGAAGAAGAAAAAAAAGGGCATTTGTATTATCTTTATAGAATAGGTATGTCAGATATGGGGCTCACTGGGTCATAGTTGGCGTTGTCCTACCAAAACGCTAGTGTAATAAAAGTTGATCGCTTTCAATTATTACCTATTATTTATTTTATTTACCCTGCCTACCTTCTATCCAGAAAATATTAGAAACAATGGTAGAAACAATGTTAATATTTCAATGTCAAAGTTCGATGAAATAAGAGCAAAATCAGTAATAGATTCAATAAAAATCTCGTGGTTTACAACATTGAAAGCGTTAGCAAAATTACATGATATATTTAACATAAACAAATTTTAATAAAAAAAAAAATCTAAATTGCAGATATAATTCAAAACTTTACGTCTTGACTAACTTGCATGTTATTTATTAATCTATTATAGGCATATTACCATACCTACTTATTTGTAGTGTAGTTAGCTTTTTAATACAGCAAAAATCTTTTCAAATTCAGAAATACCGTACACAGTAACTGCTGATATGAAAATATCATGAAATTGCTCACATTTTTCAACTAAAGTTTTGCCACATAGTAGAGAACGAGTAAATAAAAGAAGCATAAACAAAAATACATTTTTTTTTTAAACATTCTATGGCATAGAAAATAGCAATCAACATGTAACATATCAAAATAACTAAATATATTTTTTACTTTTATACACACAGTTTTGTAAACCTACATAAAGCAAAACCCTTCTAAACTAGTTTTTAGTTGAAGAAATCATAGAGTTTAAATATTTTGTGTCCTAATATTGACAATAAAATCAGCGTCGAGCAGAAGTGGTATGAATAGGTTATAAACTATCACCAGAAATAGACCCAGTATTTTATAATGACAACTCAATATCTTAATCACTGTACCTATTGTGACGCGTACACAGAACAAATAGTCGTGAAAATGTAGATGATTCAACGAATTAGAAGTGGCCAACCCTGGCCTAAGTGCAACTTTTGACACAAATGAATAAAATTCCACTTTCTATTACCCTAAATGTTACTTTTGACAGCAACTCTAAAAATCAGAATCTTCTCATTTTAACAGAAATCTGAGAATAAAATTTTACCTTATAACTCTGAAAGTGCTCTTTTGCTTATACAATTCTATTTCCTTCAACTTAGATGTTACTTTTTTTAAAATAAATTTCGATAAATATGCTACATATCATTATCAATTTTTAATTCTTATGTTTGGAAATAGAGACAACTATTTAAGTCCTTTATTTTATCTTTAACTGGCAAAACATATAACATAAGACACAGAAAAATTAATGAGTAAAAGCATAGTTACAAAGTTAGGCAAAAATGAAAGTAGTATTCAAGGGTGAAAACAAAAATTTGGAGACACAGCCATGACAAAATTGCAGGTTCTCCCCCTATATAAAACTGACTTTTTTTCCAGCAGATCTCCATTGAGTTATCTTCTCTGCAATTACATTAAAATACCTCGAACTCCATAACAATTAAATTAAGCATCTTAAAAAGTTAAATATGGTTCTAAAACCAACAGCAGAATTTGTGACGTGAATGCAGCAAATTGGTTTGCGACCTCAACGCACTCAGACAGAGAATATAATTTCAAAAATTCAGCCTTATCTAACAAACATGGTGCAAAAATTTTAGTTACAAGGTTCATAAAATCATACATTATGAAGAAAAATACAAAATCATACAATCTTTGTGATGTTTTCTCAATTTAGCTTTATAACTTTTATAAAAAATAAATTTAGAGTTGTCTCAAAAATATGTCTCAGCAATTTTCTCTTATTTACTCGCTTTTTAAAAATAAAACTTAAGTAATAAATAATCTTCAGACTGAAATAATCTATAGAGCCCGCTATCATGGTGTAGCGTTTCTGATACTGAGACTTTTAATTATAATGTAAATTTTTACTGATATCCCAAACTCAATATTTTATTAAAACGTAAGAGTAACCTCATTACCTCACAACATTAATAAATTACAGACTCCATTTAGCAAAGGTTTGCCATCTATCCAGATATCCATACAAACCAAATTAAAAAAAGCATCTAGTTGCAAAAAAAGCTCATGCAATTTGAAATGTGTGTTTTGAAATATGTGTCCTTAAATAAAATGATGATAAATTAAAATTTTTTGATAATTTCATCACACCTACCTAGAATTATTAAGACTCGACTGCACTGTATATTTCCAAACACAAACCAAGAATTTTCGGAAGATTTTCGAAAACAAAAGTTGAGTGATCGGCTGATAATCAGATTCATTAACTTTGAAAAATCTCATTAGGACACCACGAATATAAATACTTCTCCTTTTGTAGACCATTAGCGATAATCAGCAAATATTACAAAACACACACATAAAACAAAATAATAGTTGAAAATAGAATGCTTAAATATAAACACATAAAAAGGACAATTTGAAAAAAATATACTATCATTCTTAAATCTTCTAAAATTTGGAAGGTCCAGGCTTTTTTTTACGGACCCACTATGCAACCATTAGAGAGAGTAAATTATGCAAGAGAGAGAGAAATTTTTTACTTCCAAGCATAGCAGGCCTTAAATCTTTTTTTTTTAATGCCAGCTTATATACAAGTTTCAAATTTTTAGTAAATTTTCAAATAAAAAGCATACATTTTGGCTTATGATGGCTCACATGGATGAGTTTATTTTTGGAAATATACAATAAGCTCAGTTTAATGAAATAATATTAAATTCTACTTGGTTGTACTCACAATAATAAATAGGACAGAAGAAACTTTAATAGGAAATTGCATGGATAAAATGATTTACAGTAAAATTAAAAATTGTATTGATCATTTAATTACAATTTTATGACGTTAATTATAATTTAGAATAAAATAATAATCTGAATTTCAATGCTATAATAGAAGGGTCACTATCGAAAAAAACTAAGCTTTTTCATTAACCCTTCAAGAAACTCCTGCTACTAAATAGAGGTCCTCCATAAAAATCCGAACTTTAAAAAAATGACTCCTCAGACTATTCTAACTAATTGGCTTTCGAGCAGCCATACCTAGAAAGTTGCATTTAGATCTGCAGCTAACTTCTCATAGCAAAACTATTTTTTCCCAGGTTATCAAATAGGGATACAGTGTACAGTTACTCTGATGGATTATTGCTCAACAAATTTCCAAAGTAATTTCTGGCAACAGTCTTTGTGAAACTCAGCAACCAAATAAAAATGAAGATACTTTGAATTATCTTATTTTAAAGACAGCATTTATTTATTTAGTTTTGAGGGGAAAAAATTCAACTGATAGCTAAATTCCTGTAAAATAACATTGACTTTAATTATATCACATTTTTACAAAAATCTTTGACACACAAATTAAATTTTAATTAGTTCATTTTTTATTAACTTTTTATTATTATTTATTTTTTGGTAGAATTATTAACTAATTTAGTTACTAAATTTTCTTACATTATTTTAAATAATTTTCAGAAAACCATAAAATAATGCCTTTTGTATTTAGGATAAATTTTGGTTACTGGAATAATTAATGGTCAATGATGTTCTCATTATTCATTCAAGGCCAATAAAAAGTTAAATAAACAAGATAATTATAGACATAAAGCAACAAAAAAAAAATTATATGAAAGCAAACCGTCAGGAATAGAGTTACCACCTAGTACAGTCAGACTTTCATCCTCATTCCTGCATCTTTTGTTTCCTATTTATATCTTATTGTTTTAACAGTCCCATTACAAATGCTATTTTTGCCTTATCAATCAAAAACTCTACCAACATTTTTAAAAAAAATTAAATCTATTTTGTTTTCAGAAGAAATCAACGGCTGAAACACTGTTAAAGTAAATGGGAATTTGTTACAGTTAGGAGAAAACACATGAAACTTTAGGTTTGATGTTCATGCATTGTCTGATGAAATCCGTTTGAAATGTTTGCAGAAGCTGAAGAAGTACTAAGTGATATAGCGAAACAGAACCATAGCCAGTAATGACTATTGCAGAATATCCCGATGCCTTTGAAACAATGAGAAATTTTCAGTATTCACACAAACTTACAGATAATGTACAGCAATCGGTTAGAAATGTCAAAAATTTATTATTTGCAATTATAAAAGAATAGTGGGGGCGAACAAAATTTCCCCAACATTTTTCAAAATTAATTATGTTTACCTTCCTACTGCAATGTAATTATTTTTGTATTACGCACATAATTCCTTCAATTAAAATTTTTAGTACTACTGTACTCATTCATACACTGTATTCATTTTTATGTTCAATGTTCAATTCATTTGATACTTTAGTTAATCTACATTTGTTTTCCTACATCTGTCATTTACAATGAATAGTCCCATGAGAAACAATCAATCAAGATACTACTGTAATTTGGGTAGATGCTCTGAAACGCAAACATTATGTGATAATAAAACATTTTATAAGAAAATTCACCAAAATGACAAAAGAGTAAAGTGAATGTAAAAAGGAGCAAGAAATTTTCATTGAATAAAACGAGATAAAACAGTGACAATTATTTTTTATGGGCCAACTCATTGAAAAGATATAGATCCAATCACAGTAGATATGGAATCCATGGATAATACATATAAATTGTACAAAAAAATACTTCGTTGTTGAATTTACTATATATTTTTTAAGGTTTGTTGAACCTACTATATATTTTTCACAATGAATAAATTTAACTCTGAAATATTACCAAAAATCCTATAATAATACAAAAAGAAATTAATTATATAAAAATATTAGCTATTTGTACCAAATATGTCAACGACCAGCAATTGTCTCAAAAACATTGAATTATTAACAATAATTGGTTAAATTGATATTTCATTGGTAAATAAATATTTCATCAGGATATTAAAAATTCCCTACTCCATGCCGAAACTGGTAACTCTGAGATTGATTGTAAAAATTGAGAGTTGTTTTTTTTTTATCAGGAATTAGAGCGACACTCCGCAGAATGAATATTTTTATATACCTTATATATATTTATGAAACTTTCTGAAGGTTAAATAAATCTTTGGGTCAAGAATCCACCCTTTCAGAGAATTCCATTTTTTTTTAATGTTAATTTAAAAAAAGATAAAAAATTTGCTTAAATCCTTACAATTAAAAAGAAAAGTTACATAACAGTAAAAAAAAAATATTTTTGCGAATTTTAGGCCTATATAACATTATTCCTATTTAACAGCTTCAAAACATTACAGATAAATAAACTAGCCTGTTATTGAGGTAAAATTAATGCACTGAATTTGCTTATAAGCCCTGACACTGGCATCAACAAAACAAGTTAATAAGTGATATAATCTAATTACCAAATGGCGGATCCAATACTAGATTTTTTATAAACAACAAAAAAATCTTACATAATGAGTTTTAATTAAGAATGATTAGATTAAATGATTAATGACTGAATGATCTGATGATTAAAATCTGTAATTTTAAGATTAATCAAAAAACTCTTCATTTAAGAAACTTTCAAAAAAATTTTAATTAATAGAAATAATAAAGAAAAGGAAATGCATATAAATTTTAGATTTCTTAAAATACTTATTGAAGACATCATTAAAGGATGAACTTCATTAATCTTTACATTAAAAATAAACAAAGAATCTTAAGTTAAACACATAAAAAATAGTGTAAAGTATATTTAATTGCAAAAAGAACAATGTGCATCAACAATATTTCCATAACTTACCATTAAAAATTTAAAATTATCAGGTTATAAATCATTTTCTCACCTCACAATTCATAAAAATTAAGTTAAAAAATAGTTTACACTTAGCACGATAAAGTTTTTATCTATATGATAAAGTTTGATTTGTTTTCTTGATGAAATCAGAAAAAAATGTCAGCACATACTATCTGATTTTGATGTCCACTGTTAAAACAACCGTTAAAATAATAAAATTAACTTCCGACGGCAGCCATAACAATGTAAACAGTTGCCAAAAAAAAGTTTAATAAAGTAATCGAGTTATAGAAAACTTGATGCCATAATTTTCCACATAAACATGAAAACTATCTTCGTTTCTCTACCTTATTTCTTTAACAGAAAGAACTATTCCATAAATAAATTTAAACTTACAGCAATTCAGATTTAAACTTCAAAATTCATACAAATCACAAAATCAAGTAATAACTCATATCTATTCATTTAACCAACCAAAGAAGAATTTCGTTACTGCGACACTCTTGAACAGCAGTTGAAATGTCGATCGCAACTCTCGAATACGCCATCTGGGGAGAAGACCGGTTCCATGTCTTGAACCTCTCTCTTTCCCTCTCCTTCTCTTTTCAGTTGCAGAAGAATGCACTACGACGTGTCTCCTCTTCTTAATATTTTTCATATTTAATTGTTAAAAACAATTTTTTTAATTCCCATGATGTTTTCCTTTAGAACTATGTTTAATGTAGTTTTCAGTTCCATATAGTTTCCCAACTTAGGATTTTAATCTAGGCAAAAATCAAGACAGAAACGTCCGCTGTTCCTCCTCCTATGGCTCTCCACATGCTAATGGTGACAGCATATGAAGTGTTGCCGTAGGTAAAGAGTTTTGCTCTACGCCACCTACAGCCCATTTCGATCGCCAATAAGGTGATTTGGTAATGCAAATTTGGGCTTTTGGATGCAAGTAAAATTAGTTAGACAAAATTAGCTTAGAGATTTCTGGCCTGCTTTTTTAACAGTTTCACTCTTGCGCTCTGCATCGATAAGGCTGCAGTGTGTTAATTGGTGTTCGAAAGCGTGTGGAGAGTCATAGGAAAAGAAAGTACGTTAGCTTCTCTCTTGATTTTTAAGTAGAAGATTAATAACTTTTAAGTAGGGAAACTATTTAGAACTGAAAGCTATATTGAACATAGTTCTAAAAAAGACGTCGTGAAAGTTAAAAAAAAAATAGTTTTAACATTTAAATACGAAAAATATTAAAAAAAGAAAAAAATATCGTAGTACATTCTTATACAACTAAGAAGAGGAGGAAGGGTCAAGACACGGGACCGGTGCTCTTCTCAGATGGCGCATTCGAGCTTTGTGGTTGCAAATGTAAATATCTAATTTTATAAATCTTGTAGTTATGGTCTTCCTTTAAATGGAAAACATTATTTACACAAAGAAAGGTTACTTCATCCCAATCACTCCCGGCAAGAAAACCGTACTACTTGTAACAAGTGTGTTACAACGGCACTCTGAGAAATGGCATCAAGTGGCATGAAATTTTGTAGTCAAATAAAATTTTTCCTTTATCGATTTTAATTCTTTCCGAACTTTCCGTCAAACGCTCTGACGCCTGACGGTAGCGGGTTTGAATCGACCTGCACGCGAAGTCGAGCACTTAACAGTAGAACAGTTTAACGAGGACCAATACCCCACACCCTCGGTCCTTACGCAGACTAATCTAAGTGGGCACCCACCCGCACACTGATCGTAGCCAGTGATGCTTGACTTTGGTGATCTGCTGGGAACCGTGTCTTAACGATCAATCCACTGCGGAACAGCAAAGTTTATGCAATCCCACATTAAGATCACGGCTCTTAAAATACAGATCTTAAGACTCGATTCCCAGTAGATCACCGAAGTTGAGCATTCCTGGCAGTAGTCAGTGAGTGGTCCATTTTGATCAGATTACAAAGAGACCAAAGGATGCGCGGTACCGGCCTTCGTTAAACAGTTTTACTGCAAAGTATTAGACTTCACGCTCAGGTCATCGAGCTACCAAAGTGGGGAAGTCATCTGCTTTGCACAGAATCAAAATTGTGATGGAATGTCTTCGGATCATCAGGCATGTTTCCCAGAACTTCGCCAATAGCCATTTGAATTTTCTCCGTTGAGACGTAAAAAAAGTTACTACTACTAATACAACTTATATACAGGTAGCAGGGATATAAATTTCGTTTAGTCTTTTATGTTTTTTCTTTTCTGTGTGTGTGTGTGTGCTTGTAGAGTATTAATACATTGTAATTTGAAAAATCACCGCTTTTATATTTCGTTTGAAAAAAATTTCCCTGATTTTTTTTTCTAAAAAAGTACTTTATTATTTTAATTTTTTTAATATAGCATCAATAAGTTTATTAGCTGATAATGGCCAGTTAATAAGTTCTTAGAAAACAAATTCGGTAAATGTTTTAATACACAATATTTGTAAAAATTGCCTGTTTAGAACATTGATAGAACTTAAGAGGGCACCATACCTTGGGAGAAACTTTTCATGGCTAATTCTCATTCACTTCCATATGTTATTCAAAATTTACAGTCTAGAAAAAGGGAGTTCAAACAAACCTAGAGTAAATCGTGAGGTTTCGAATACTGAAAAAAAAAATTTCTAAATATCCAAATGAAAATAAATTATGAGAAGATAACTCAGGATTATGCAATGGGGGAGTTCTCTTTCAATAATTTGTTTGCATTTTGATATTTTAAAAACAAAACAAAATTTTTTTTTCAGCATTTGAAACTTTATGGCTCACTCTAGGCTTTTCTGAATTCACTTTTTCTATACTTTAATTTTTTAAATAATTATGGAGATAAAATAAATTTGCGATGAAAGGCTTCTCCCGTGGCCTCCTTTTAAGTAAATTTTAAAATTTAAATGAATGATGGAATTGAGATGTATCGGGATGAAAAAAAAGAAGGGCTTTTGTTGGAGGGGGGATAAACCAGGTTGTCCGGTACGAAAATTTTGAAAATTGCTGGTTTCTTATGTCCAGGATTTTAAAGTGGAGTTTAAATCAATCCATTCGCCTTTTCCCGCATAAGTCGTAAATTTATCGAACATATATTTCAACCATTTGCAGTTGGACTTTTTGTAGTCTTTTGTAGTTTGCTTAGTCTTTTAGTTCATTTTGTAAAATAACATTGTGCTTTTTGGTCTTGTTTTTAAAAAAATATTTAGCTTAATCAATTAGGAAAAAAATATTGAATTTATCTTGAAAACTACTTTTTTCGAATTATTTTTTTTTTCTATATAAGTGCTACTACTTATTCATGTTAAACAGCAAAACAGATTGAGAGTTTGTATTATATGCTTTTTCCTAGTTAATTTCAAATGTGTTTGCTCAAAAACCTATAAAAAATTATTCTGTCCCGAATGTTCTTAAAAAGTAAAACTACCTGAGTTGCGGTGACCAAATTAAAAATTATGTTGCAATTATTGCTCCAGATATATAAAATAAAAAAATAGAAGCTATAAAATATAATTAAGCATAGTGAATATATTTTTCTTTTTTTAGTTTTTAACTGCTATTCTCTTAAACCTCAAACATTTGCTTGAATTAACCCTCACCATCTTGTATTTTTGGTTAAATTTTCAATTCGTGTTTTCTTGATATTTTTTTGTAGTTGGTGATAACTTTTGATGATATAGCACTATTAGACAGCATTATACCTTTCAAAAATACATTTTTCCTTTTTTTCCCCCTTGCATTTTACATGTATCGAAAGACACTGCCAAATAAAGTAAGAATCCATCATTTGTGAAAATTAAATAAAGATGATTAAAAGCATATTAGGAAATTTCTCATCCCGTCTCACCCGGGTTCGACAGTTGAGTTCTGTTGGGAGAGGAAGAACCTCTTAACAGTTAATTTTAAATATACTCAATTTATATATTATGTAGCATTGCTCACTTTATTCCATGGATCGAGGCCTAGTAAATGTTTCAAAATTTTGCAAAAATTCTTATTTGATTGTTTTTGAAACATTCGGGCTCGAAAATTACATTGTCGGACAAGGAAGCAGCGCCAATTTACAATCCAGTGGCCTTTTACCACTCGCTCTCCTTGTTAGAGACTTTCCTCTTGGATGTCAATTATAATGCAAGCTTTTATTTATCTTAAGATTTGTAACCTGAACTAAAAAAGTCAAGAATTATTTTTTTTTTCTTGAGAAAATACCAAACAGGAGAGCGGATTGTCAAGGGCTGCTGAATTGGAAAAATCGCTAACGGGGCAAGTGAAAATTCCATCCTGTAGGGAAGTATTT
The DNA here is from genome assembly GCF_982258835.1 of Parasteatoda tepidariorum. NCBI lineage: Eukaryota > Metazoa > Arthropoda > Arachnida > Araneae > Theridiidae > Parasteatoda > Parasteatoda tepidariorum. The sequence continues at coordinate 27,015,199 of NC_141755.1, forward strand.
TCTATCTTGCGTTGCTTTGTATTTAATTGACGTGCTCGGCAGGTCAATTAAATATTTAAGCATAAATACCGTAAAATACCGTAATTCATTTTTTTTTAAATCCTAAAAGATCTATTCTTTATTTAGATCATACATAATTTAGTAAAATAATTTCATGATTTTCAAGTAAAATAATGGTAATTTCTATAACTTTTAAGGGAAGAAATATAGTAGGAAAATTTCATTTTTTCTGTGATAATTTGAATACAATTGAGAGATTTTTTTTTAAAATTGAATACAAACATTTTAATGAAACGGAAATAATGTAATAACTCTTCTAACTTAAACTTACATTAAGTTGTTATTCAGTGCAGTTCGTAAACGAGGTAACATTTCAAAATTTTAATGTTTTTTTTAACACAATTTAATAATTTTTAGGAGCACTTTTTTTTCAAATAGCACACCAACAAAAAATTACCAATTGAAAAAAAATCTAATTTTTTTTATTTATTTACTTGATGGAACTTCTGTAATAGAAATATCCATTTGAATAGAAATATCCTTTTTTATTACTAATTCATAGTAAATGTAGCCAACAATTTTTTTCTTCATATATGTATTTGAATACGATGTGTTCTAAAATATTTTATTAAATTGTTACACCCTAGAGACAAAACAGATTCAAATCACAAGAGAGAAGTATCATTCATCCGTTATGGTTAGTCTATGATTGTTTTTGAAATTCACTTCAATTTTAAAATGCCAAGATAAAAGGATTAAAAATCGTGTAGAAAATTATTATGCCATATATATAGAATAATAAAATAGCAATAATAAAAAATTATTAAACTTAGTAAAAATTTTATTCTTTTAGTTTTTGATAGCGTTTCTCTTTAACTAAACTATAAAAATATAAGTTAAAAACGAATAAGTTAACACGAAAAAAATTTATTTGCGTATAATAACCTTTTTTTTTATAGGTATTAGGCACTTTGAGGAAAGTGATCATATCATTTTATACATCGTGACATTTTCCAAAAATTGATAACGAATGAAGGCATTTTTCTTTAAAAATTAGATTTGTCATTGATCCATAATGTTTTCTTAAAATCCTATTGTCCAATACATTGGGCAGCATTTAATATGATTTTATCATTAAAAAAATAATATTTTAAAATTTTTTTTATCTTTTAAATACGCTTACCTAGTGATTGTTCTTGTAAAATAAAAATGTAATTGAATTTACCTTCGTCTATCAAAGATTTTAATTACTATAAAAAATCAGTAGAAAGGAAAAAAATTCTATTTAAATACTATTTTAGAAAGTTTTATGGTAAAATGATATCTTATTATTTTAATCTAGTTTTAATCTTTAGCAAAACGAGCGAAAGTTAAAATTTATCAGTTTTTTATTTAATAATTAAAAAAGTTAATTAAATTTAATCAATGATTTATTAGCATACTTTTTTATTCATATTTCTAAAAAAAACACATTTCCTGCCACCATCCTTTAATAATTCATTATAAATTAATATTACTTTACAGAAATATTAAGGTATTAAATTTGGTTTAACATTAAATTCAGAATTTGAAAAATTTCTCAAGCAATTTTTTTGTTTTTGCGCATAAATATTTTTATTGAGGATACAGCTGAAACACCAAATTCGATGGATATTAGATTATTCTTTTCCTTTAATTATTCTTTATTTAGGAATTAGAAATATTAAGTTAAAAGTACATTAAATTCATAATTTTAAAAATTTCTCAAACTGGGATTTTTTTTTTCGAACAATATTCTGTTCTTTAAATTGTTCAGTATTTCTACATTTCGCACGATTAAATTGTTATTCCGAACTTGTATTAGCGATTTGGTTAGATTAACGATTACATATTTGCAGGCTGTTGATGCAGAAGATAAGGAGGGAATAGATTGATTCATTCCATTTAAGAAACAATTACCTCTACGCATGCGCCAAGGTGGCGAGCTGGATCCTGTAATTGACTGGTTCTCACTCCCTCATCTTTCCCCTTATTTCTTGTTTGTTTTGAAAGCAACCATAGTGATGATGTGTGTGAAATGGCAAAAAAATTGTTAAACGCAAATCTGTCAAACATGAAATCCAATACAAATTTTATAAATTTGGATCTTATATGTTTAAATCGATGTTCATCCAAGATTTGTTTTGAAGAATACCAAAGCTTTTAGTTTTATTTCTACTCAGTTTTTGAGTAGAACTTTTCTGATTTTTAACAATACAAAATGATAGGTATTTCTTTATAGAGGATAACGATTAATTTTTTTTCTGTGCCATAAAACGATAATTTAACTGACAATTCTCAAATTTTTTTCATACGATCAAGTTATTATTTTTTCGTTCATTCTTTTAATTATGCCATGACCAAATATGGAGGCTATTCAGCGTTTGAGATCTGCGTGTTGCACAGCTAATGCTGCCACCCCGTGGTATAAGAACAAACTATATGTATCTTTTGGAGTAAGTATTAAGTCTTACATAATTTACAGATTATGAGATGAAGTTTCAAAAAGTATTAAAGGCATTATAATTTTAAAAAATAAATTTTCTGTAAATAAAAAAGAAAACGATTTTTAATAATTTTTTTTGTTTTAAATATGTTCTTTATTAATATGTTCGTATATTTTATGTTCTAATTAGTATGTTTTTCTTTACTGCTCTTTATATAATTACTGGAGAAATTACGTGCTCTATTATCATAATAAACTCTATGCAAAAACGTTTATTTTTATTGAATAAAAAATGTAATTTAATTGAAATATTTAAAAAGATAAATGTTTATTAAAACACTGAAAAATAAAAACTGAATCTAAATAGAAATAGCATACTTGAAATATTCATTAAAAAAAAAAACTTATCAATATAAATAGACGAGTAGGTTTATTTAGTTTATTCAGAAATCTAATACTACTTTTTAAAAATATTTAAACCTTTATTTTCTTTTACTTAGTCACAAAATAGTTTTTTTTTTATTCTTCCATCAACACCACCATAAAAATAGGACGCATATTTTAATAATACTTTTATGCAGATCATTTAATTCTTCATAGTACAAGTCAGGGAGATCAAAACAGAAAAATTTTCTCAGGTGGATCAAAAAAGGAAAAATATTCATTAAAATGTTTAAAAAATTGCGTATATATACGCAATTAATTATATAATTTTTTTTATTCTTTTGAAAAAATAATTTTTCATTAAAGCACTTTTTGGGTATGAAAAATTCCCACTAACACTTTCAATAATTTAATTAAAATGTATAAGACTATAAATTTTGACAAAAAATTTCTGTTTTTACAACGCTAAAATTTTTATCACAAAATATAGAAACACACTCCTTTTAAATACGTTATTATACTAATTACTAAATTAAATTAATTAAAAATTTTCAAAACCAATAAATTTTGACAAAATTTTACATTTTTTACAACATTTAAATTTTATTACAAAAAATAAAAACATGCTCTATTTAAATATATTATTAAATGAATAAAATATCTTATGCGTATAAAATAAGAATCAATGAGTTCTATGATTTTTTTAGCATTAAGTTTTTCTATTTTATCTTCGAATTAACAAAAGAATATTAATTTATTATAGCATTAAATTTTAAAAAAATAATTTTTTTTCTTCCTATTTTAAGAGTAGCAATGGATTCAGTATGGCATGTGGTCAACATTATTTATAATTAAAGTTAAAAATAATTACTAGATAACAGTAACAGCGAACTATTATATTTTATTTATTGGATTTACTCCCTGTAGCTTCTTGCTAGTTCCGAAATTAAAATTTCGCCCTTTACGATTCCCTGCGTCCTTGAGGATCGAACATTTTCACCTCCAGGAATTCCAATAAATGAAAAACTATGTTTCGTTTTTAATTTTAAATAATTATAATTAATACTTGTCAAGTATCATATTCAATTTACGCAGAAACTATTAAAGAAAATTTTGAAAAAATGATTGAGACTCACTGCTTTTTTTTTCCTTTTGTGGTTGTTTCATATTAAATTTTAATAATTTAATAATAATGAGATCCTGAGATTTATTGAAGTCCCTTACGCTGCAGCAATTGGAGATGACATCCTGTCAATGGACGACAATTGCTGGCCACATCGTGCTAACTAGGTGAATGATTTCCTTTTGGAGGAAGGAGTCATACGAATGGATTGGGCAACGTGTTCGCCGGACATGAACCCAATCGAGCATGTTTAACCCCTTAACGATCGTTTAATTTTCAAGAAAACGGTCATAAAAGTGCCTATTTTTTTGGCTTTTGTATTTGTATTACGTATTTGATTAGTGCTGCAACTAGTTTAAAATAAACTATCTATTAAAAATATCCTGTTACTGCCATCAGGAATTGCTGTACGCCTACCTCCCACACAAGCTCTCCAAGAACTGGAAAGAGCTCTTCGGGAGGAGTGGGGCAGAATACTACAGCTCCTCATTGACAACCTCATTGACTCGATGCCTCAAAGGTGTTCAACGTTGCTGGCCGTCCGGCGAACAATTTTCATTTAAGGAAATACATTTTTTTTTGTTTTCTCATATGCGCAAATTGTGTTTTTTTCCTTTTGTACCCAAATGCTCAATAAAACGCTTTTTTTTTCTACCAAACAAATGTCATTTTTATCTCATATAGCCCATACAGCGTCTGCCGATAGTGTATCAATCATTCAAACAATTCTCCAGGTGCAAGATCAACCCACAAACTCAATATCCTTTCATTGTTATGTGCAGCGCAGTAATTGAAATATATGTGATGTAATAAGGGGAAAATTCTTAAATTATAACAGAAATTAAATGTTATCCAGAGATGTTGCTCATTGAAACTGATTTTATTATTTAATATTGTGATTTTTAAAATTTTGTTTAAAATGACACTGCCTCAAAAGTTTAAGCGCTTAAGAAATTTCTTAGCTACTGCGGCTATTGGCTGGATGAAGTGACGTGTTCCATGCTAACAGACAGACAGATTATTTTTAACAGACAGACAGATGCTAACAGACAGACAGATTATTTTTAATTAAGAGGTCCCTACACACACCCACTCTGTTGAAAGTTGCAAAATTCATAAAAAAACTAAATTTTTAAAATTTTTCAAAATTTGAAAGAAAGAGTGTTTGTGAAATTTCTAGCACTTTAAATAGAATAAAGTGTGGTGTTTATCAAGTGTTTAATAAAGAAGATGTAAAAACATTCATTATAGTCAGAGATATTTCAATAAAATAAAATAAAAATTTCCGGGTCAAGATCATTAACGGTGAAACCAAATTATTTTTCGTTTGAAAAAGTGAGGTGATCCCATCAAATTCTACTGGTTAAAACAATTAACCCTTTGGCGGTCGTATGTCTACTCACAGTCATAATAGTAAAAAAACATACTAATCTTATAGCATTTTTATTTTATAACCGTCGTTAAACAGCCGACCCGATTTTATGTTTATGACTATCAATGTTCAACTCAGTAGCTCTGTAATTTTGAACCCAATTCAGAAGACAAGGGAACTCTTGGATCAAGTATTGAGAGAAATTTGCCTTCGTGGAAGACCTTTTGATGGAACTAACCCGTATTTGTTTTACATGGAGTGGAAAACCACGAAGACTTCCCACAGAAGCCTGATAGCAAGGGGACTCTAACCCATGATCCGTCTACTACTGAGAATATTTTACTTCAACACTGTGATCGGTGCGAGCCGAGTGCGGAATTCGTACCATCCTTGGCTGGGATTCGAACTGTGTTCACCTCATTGGAAGGAGAACGCTCTATCCCCTGAGCCACCACGACTTCAATCTTATAGTATCGAACAATACTATTCACTTATGAGGATGTTACACCATTTCATCTTTATTCTTCATTGGTATTTTAAAATTTAAAGTGTAGTTAAATGCTGAAAAAAATTGTTTTTAAAATATTCAAATTTTCAAGAGAGAGAGAGAGAGTTAATTTTAATATTTATATCGAAATTTTTAAAAATATAAAAAACTCAAAAGAGATAATTGTAAAATCGTTTCCGATTTGAAGTGTTACTTAATATAAGGTTATCGTTAAAGATTGTTAGCAAGTTTTGAGGTTTTCTAACTCGCCTTCCTCCATAATGATTCGTTAGCTTTCGATTGTGTTTCTGGGTTTAATATCGATTTGCGGCACTTAAGGTGTATGCAATTTACTACATTTTTGTCAAAGAACTTAATAGCATGTATTAAGATGAATGATAACGGGACACCCCGTATTTTGAACTTTTACCATAAACGTTTTCAATAAATGAGTTATGACAATCCCCTTCCTATCTTTTACTATATTCATATTACTTTTCATTCACAATTTCAATCTTTTTAAATTTTACCTGTCGAATTAACGTTTACACTAATATAATGTTGCTTTTAAATATTTTGTTATTTCAACTAAAGAACAGTTTGTTACACGCAGCTTAATTTCTCATGGATTTTTTTATTTTTATATTTATTACATCTGGAATTTCTTTTTCTTAAAACTTATCGTTAGTAAAAGTTGAAGTGTGATCAGTTGTTTTCAAAAATAAGCTCGCGAATAGCTTATCAGGTCCCGACTGATAATAAATGCCGTAGATTCTATTAAATTAGAAATGCGTTTATTATTTAGTCTAGTGTCCTTAATTTCATTAAACTACTAGAACACGATGTTTAGCAGACAGGTAAAATTTTTAATTTATTTCCTCAATTTTTATATTGTTTGCGGTATAGTTGATAATAAATGGCTTCAATAATAAATAAATAGATTCTATTAAATTAAAAATGCTTTTATTATCTAGTAGAGTGTCTTTAATTTCATTAAACTACTAGAACACGATGCTCAGCAAACAGGTAAATTTTTAATTAATTTCCTCAATTTTTATATTGTTTGCGGTATAGTTGAAATAAATGGCTTCAATAATAAATGAATAGTCGGCTCCGATAAAAAAATATCTTCTTATTTGTGTTTTTAAAAATATTAATTAATAAAAAAGTGATTTTTTTAAAATTTTATAGCATATCAGTTATTTTTTTTAATGAATTATCATAGTATATTTTTATCAGTGATCGTAATAGGAATAGGATTAAGCTGTTTTAAAGAAATTAAGTGTTTTGCCCATTTTAAAACCTTAGACAAAATGTATTTCGCTGCATTACAAATCAAAAGGGAAAGAAAGAAAAAGTTAATGTTGTTTTTGATTAATAGAACAAAATTGTATCCTCAGTGGTACACGGATCATAGAGTCCCCTTGCCGCCAGGCTAACCGCGTGAGTTTTTCGAGTTTTTCCTCTCCATGAAACGCAAATGCGAGTTAGTTCCGTCAAAAAGTCCTCCCTGAAGGCAAATTTCTCCCAATACTTGATCCAGAAGTTCCCTTGTCTTCTGGATTGGGTTCAAAATTGCAAGGCTACGGAATGGAACATAAGTAATCGTAAACTCCAAATTTGGGTCAGCTGTTCAACGACGGTTATAAAATAAAATAAAATAGGAAAAACTAGATTTTTATCAGTTTTGTTATTAATTGAGAAATGAATCTCATTTAAAAAATTTAAGAACTAAACTGTAGATTTTAAACCAACGATTTACACCTTATACAAAACACTTAAACATTTTCATTATTATTATTTTTTTTTTTTGCTTTTTCTTCTTGTTATTGTTTACATAAAATACGAGAAAACGAAATTTGTTCTTGGAAAAGCGGTAAATTTTCAATATGCTAAAAAATTTGATGTATTTTCGAAGATTTATAAAATTAGCGAACAAATTTTGAGTGTGAGAAGAACGTTTCCCTCCATAAAAGGTGCCGATTTAGATGTGATAAGAAATTTCATATCTTTTCATTGATTCACAAAAAGAACAACTTTAGAATGAAATAAGATTTTTTTTAAACAGTCCATTTTGATGATCAAAGACAGGGATGGGCAAACGTTTTTGGTCGAGGGCAAAAAATCGAGAGAAAAAAGTTTGGTGGGCCAAGAAAAAACTTCTTTAAAAAAAAAAAAAAAAAAAAAAAAAAAAAAAAACGATTACAAGTTTTAATTGAAATATTTAATCTGATGTGCGATTTCATTTTTAAAAGTTCTTTATATTGAGGTTCGAAGTGAGATTTAATTATTTTAAGGAACGAGGCTAAATGCTTGTCTATTAGTCAACTCCTGAAATGATTTTTTCTAAGGTTCATAGTTGAAATCACTTATTCATTATCTATACATCTATACATAATAATAAACGCGGCTGTGTGTGTGTGTCTGTAATCACAATATATCGCCCCAGAAGCCTCGCCGAGACACGAAACTCGGCACATAATTGTGTTTTGACATAATGAAGAAGTATTTTTTTTTCTTTTTCAAAAATTTGGATTAGTTTTTTAGTTATCAGTCATTTTGTAAGAAAATCTATGCTTTTTCGTCTTCAAAGAGCCATATTCAAAAAACTATTAAAAAATGCATGTACTTTTCTCCACTCTTATAAATGTATGCTAATGCGAACCTTACAATTGAAATATTAATTTTCGACAACTTAAACCAATAACATACGAAGGAATTAATAATTTAATTGTAAGGTTCGCATTAGTTTACATTTATCAAAGTGGAGAAAAGTTTAAGTTTTGTATTAAAAATGTGGCAACATATTCGATACGTAAATAGAACGCTTCGCTTTGATATATTTGTCGCTGTTCATAATTATTATAATAAGTTTTTCTTCTTTTTTCCACGCTCTATTTTTTTTCTTAAGCGAAGACGATAATTTTGGTAGCGATATAGAAATAGAAATTGATATCATAAAAAATTATATAGAAATAGAAATTGATACCATAAAAAATTAATTCGTTTTCGTGTTCTTTTCATGTATTTAGCATTTTAGTTTTTTTTTTCTTAAGCATTGTAGCTATATAATATATAAAATAGGAATTTAATTGTTTTTGAAGGAACGATCACGCTTACCTTGGATCTCTTTGGTTTTTCTATTCTTTATTTTAACAGTTTTTATTAAATGTAATTAGTTATTCTCAGAAAGTTTCAGTTTGCAGGTCAGCACTTAGATTTTAATATTGAAGTTTCATAATTTGCTTTCATAGTAATTGTTGTTCTAAAGTATTCGTTGACTTCTTAAAAACCTGATTACTGACATGGCAGAACCGCCTTCCAAAGAACTTTGTATTTTGTCAAGGAAAAAGATATTAAGAGATTCTCAAAGAAGAAGAAGGGCCCAAGAAACGTCTGTGGAACGTCAAAGAAGGATGGAACATGACCGAATTTCGACAAGCAATTCTAGAGCCCAAGAAGTATCAGAGAAACGTCAAAGAAGATTAGAAGAGGTTTTCAGCTATTGTCCAATGATGATTTCGAAAGCAACTTTTGTATGCTTTTACAATTTCTGAGGCCTTTAAAAAAAGAAAAAAAACAAGTCTTCACCTGATAGTTATATTATAGGATAGGTTACCATAGCAAAGTTACATCTTCTAACATCCTCAAGAGCTATAACATATCTGCAGCAGAACTGGATATGAAGACAAAATTGCAGGACAGGAACATTTTAATTGTACACTAATCTTCAGATTTCCTGCTATGTTTTAAAAAACTTTATTTGTGAAAACCTTTAGCGTGGCGGACAGCTGGCCGCCTTTGGCGGCTAGTATAAAATAAAGCAAACATAGCACTGATTTTCTGGCATGAGATATTAAATTTGGGGAATTAGCTTTTGGTAATGATTTGTAAAACTCAAACTTTGGCATGTATTTCAAAACAACCACTTCAGATGATTGTTAGATTGCAACTCAATTAATTCAAGTTACAATTCCGACCTCACTGTTTTACAATTTTCTTTGAAAGGCACGGTAAAAATATCTAATTCTGTTTGAATGGCACTGAAATCTTGAAATCTGCGTTCAAACTCAAAATGATGTTGTTCAGTTTTGTATGCGAGCAACGCCCTCTGTGTAAAAAACGAGAACTAGTGTGTGTATTACCAACCTCGAAAGAGGCAAGTGTGTGAATTCAATGTGCAAATAAAATAACAGTCCGCTGCGTTAATATGTGTTTTGTGTTAAGAGAAATAACATGGTCCTTACCCGAGCCTGAGTGGGTAAGCGATCTATGGACAAGAGAATTTTGTGAAAATTAAGCTAAAATTAGTGCAAAAGATTCAGTGAAAAGTGTACGTGTACGATCTAGAATCTAAACCAAAACTTAAGTGCGTCTAACAGCGATCTGAGAAGGTAGGTGAAAGTTAAATTTATATTTAAGTGAATTAAACTATAAACATGTCTTTGGCTAAATTAAAAAAAGACGAATTAAGACTCGTCGCAGAAGAATTAAACTTAAATGTACCGGAGGGTGCAAAAATTGCCGATTTAAAAACTTTAATTGAAAACAGCGAAGTGTATAAAACAGATCAAGAGCTATTTAAATGCGCACTGGATTATGCTATAGAGGAAGTAAAAAATAAAAAGTCCGATAGTGAATCTAAATTAGAATTTGAGCGAATTAAATTAGCCGATAGTGAATCTAAATTAGAACTTGAGCGAATTAAATTAGCGCAATTAGAAAAACAATTAGCGCTAGCTAATGTTCAAAAAGAGTTACCGCATAATTCCGTAATCGCAAAAGAAAGTGTTTCTGAGAATCCGAGTAATATTAATATCGAAACTTTATTAAAATCGGTAAAAACCTTAACTATACCTGTACCCTCACGAGTTGAATCTTATAATTTATTTTTTCAGTCGTTGGAAAAAGCATTCAAAACAAAAGAGGTTCCCGAGCAATTTAAATGTGAAATTCTTTTAAATATTTTAGGTGAGAGAGCTAACAATTTAATGGTTCACATTTCCGAAGAAGAGTTAACTAATTACGATAAACTCAAAGATTTAGTGCTGAAAGAATTTTCCCCTACACCACAAGAATGCTTTAATAAATTCCAAAGAGCACAAAAAATAAGTTCAGAGAATTATGTACAATTTGCGTCAAGGCTTAGTGCGACGTTTGAATATTATTGTCAATTACGTAATGAAAATGATTTTAAATCCGTCTGTGAGTTAATAGTATCGGATAAAATAATGAGTACTCTCGATAGAGAATTGATGACTCATATTAGTGTAAAACAGGGAGAAAAGTATTTTAAACCACATGAATTGGGGCGTGAGTGTGATATTTATTTATCTTCGAAAGGCAAAAGCAAAAATGAAACATTTTCGAAATTTTTCAGTGGAAATACTAAGCGTTACGAATTTAATAAACAAAATAGAGTTAATAATTCGAGTATACAGAGAGGAGCAACAAATGTATTTTTATCTGAAATAAAAAATGATAACTGTGTATTATGTAAAAACAATGAGTCTCATGCTTTGCAATTTTGCCCCCAATTCAAAAGAATGTCTGTGCACGATAGAGTAGAGTTTGTAAAAAATAATAGACTGTGTTTTAAGTGTTTTTCCCCCAGATGTGAAGTTAATATATGCAGAATGAGAAACTGCTTTCTATGTAAAAAGGCTCATCACAAACTTTTACATTATCCGAGAGAAATTAAAAACAATTCCTCCACTCCCAATATGGCGCCAATTAATGATCAAAATAAATCACAAACAACCGCGTTTAATGTAAGTGCTGAATCATTCGTTCCGAGAGAAGACACTACTCAAATAGTGGCGACTGCATGTTTTAAAAACAAATGCTTATTAAGTACGGCATTAATCCTCGTAAAGGATAAATATTCGGAATGGCAGATGTGTAGAGCGTTACTGGATTCTGGTAGTGAAACCTGTCTAATTTCAAATGAATGTGCTAATAAATTGCAACTTAAGAGTGAAAAAATAAATACATTGATTTCTTGTTTAAACGATACTTCTATGATGGTAAATGGGTGTGTTAAAGTGGCGATTTCAAATAAAAACAAATCTTTTGAAAGAGAATTAGATATGCTCATAGTTAAAAAAATCACAGAATTTATTCCGAATAAAACTTTAAATATAAATGTTGATTTTTCAAATTTCGTGGAATTAGCAGATGACACTTTTAATATTCCAGGAAAAATAGATTTATTATTGGGTGCAAATATATTTTACGAGTTGATAAAGTCGGAAAGAATTAAAATTAAAAATTCGCAATTGCTTTTGGTCAATAGCGTATTTGGGTATATAGTGACCGGAAATTTAGATTCAATAAATGAACCAAAGGTTCACTGCAGTTTGATTCGTGATGAGGACTTAAATAAAACAGTAGAAAAATTCTGGCAAATAGAAAATGTCGAGGAAACAATAACAAAGAGTAAAGAAAACTTAATTTGCGAGAAACACTTTGCGGATACTCATTTTAGAACTAGGGAAGGGAAATACGTTGTTTCAATGCCCCTAAAGGAAGATCCCTCATGTTTAGGAAACTCAAAAGATATAGCCCTCAAACGTCTCAGATCGCTGTGGAATCGCTTAGCTAAAGATGAAATTTATTTAAATTTATATCGTGATTTCTTAAAAGAATATGAAAAACTGGGACACACGAGAGAGGTTACTAGAGAAATTGAACCAGAGGTAACATATTATGCTACACATCATGGAATCTATCGTCCAGAAAAGTTCACGACAAAACTTCGTGTTGTATTTAATTGTTCTTCAGTAACTGATAAGGGAATATCCCTTAATGATATTCAGTATAACGGAGGAGTGATTCAGGAGGACTTATATACTCAAATGCTAAGGTTCCGCACATATGCATATGCCTTTACTGCTGATATCAAAATGATGTATCGAACAATTTTAATCAATCCAAATCAGTGTAATCTTCAGAGAATCGTTTGGTGTGAAAATGAAGATGAACCGCCAAAAATATACAAACTATCTACCGTTACTTACGGCACGGTAAGCGCACCTTACTTAGCGCAAAGAACACTTAAACAGCTTTCAGTTGACGAACAAACCAATTTCCCCATGGCTGCTCCCGTCCTGCATAATAATTTTTACATGGATGACTGTTTGTGTGGTGCAGACACATTAGAGGAGGCAATTGAGCTCAAGCAACAATTAAAAGGGATTTTGCAAAGTGCTGACATGACACTACACAAGCTCTGCGCCAATCACGTGAAACTAGCACCAGATTCTGAATGTGATTATAATTTTGCAACGTTAATAGAGACAAAAACTTTAGGTGTATCCTGGAAACCAATTTTAGATTGTTTTCTATTCAGAGTAAAGGTATGCTTGGAGAATTCTTACACAAAACGTGACGTTTTGTCCACTATTGCCAAGCTCTTCGACCCGATTGGTCTAATGGCACCGGTAATAGCAAAGGCAAAGATTTTCCTTCAGCGTTTGTGGAGAATCAAAATGGACTGGAATGACTCTTTACCAGATGAAGAATATCGAGAGTGGCATCAATTTCTAGTGTCTTTAGAGAGCATCAACAATATAGAGATTCCAAGACGCATCTTCATCACTATTCCAAAAAGTGTAGAAATCCATGGCTTCGCTGATGCATCTCAGCAATGTTATGGTGCAGCAGTCTACTGTAAATCGAAAAATTCAATGAATGAGACTTTGGTTAGTTTGATAACGAGCAAATCAAGAGTTGCGCCTATAAAAAGTCTGACTATTCCAAGACTTGAGTTATGTGCTGCTGTTCTTCTGTCAAAACTTGTGAAACGAGTTGTTGCTGCGTTAAAGTTAGAAACTGTTGAAATATACCTTTGGACAGACTCTATGATAGTTCTAGCGTGGCTTCAAAAAGAACCCATAGATTTAAAAACCTTTGTTCAAAACAGAGTGGCCACAATACAAGAACTATTTCCTAATCAGCGATGGAGACATGTACCAACTGATGAAAATCCTGCAGACTTAGTTTCACGAGGTGTTGATCCTGATAAACTTCCGCATAACAACTTATGGTTTCATGGTCCGATGTTTCTTGCCGAAAATGACTATCCAAATCGAACTATAAATTGTAGTGAGAAACACAATGAGTACTATTCAGAACTGAGAAACTCCACCACTGGAGACTTTGAGGACTTTCCGTCTGTGCTTAATATCCATACTAATAATTTTATAAATGATTTACTTGATTTAAGCAATAACTATATAACTATTTTACGTGTTGTTAGTTTTCTTTTCAGATTCATTTACAATTGTAAAAATCCAGATGCAAGAAAAATTGGTCCCTTGTTAGTAAGTGAAGTAAATGCAGCTGAAATTTGGTTGATAAAATGTTTACAACGAAGTGAGTTCCCAGAGGAAATCAAAAGCTTGGAAAAGGGTAAGCCTATTCCGAGGAACAGTAAGTTGTCTTCCTTGTGTGTTTTTCTAGATGAAAATAAGCTGATGAGAGTTGGTGGTAGATTATCTCTGTCTGACTTGCCTGTTAATTCTAAGTTCCCCATCATTTTACCGGGTAAGAATTCTTTAACCACCATGATTTTGAGATATTGTCATTTAAAATATTTGCACTTGGGACCACAAACATTATTATATCAAGTTCGACAAAAGTTCTGGCCTCTTAACGGTAGAAATAATTGTAGGAAAATTGTACATAGTTGTATCACATGTTTTAAAAACAAACCTGTTATGAGTAATCAAATAATGGCTGATCTACCAAAGGAGCGTACAAGACCTAATTATCCATTTAACATCACGGGAATTGACTTTTGTGGCCCATTTTCTATTAAGTTCAAAAACCAGAGAAAAGGGGTCACAAATAAGGTTTATGTTGCTGTTTATATTTGCTTGTGTACCAAGGCAATACACTTAGATTTTGTAACTGATTTAACGTCTCAATCGTTCATTGCCAGTCTAAAACGTTTTTTTGGGAGACGGGGCAAGTGTTCAAAAATCATGACCGATAATGCAAAAACATTTATCGGTGCTAACATTGAAATTAAAAAGTTAAGGAAAATGATAAATTGCCCAGATGAGACGTTAGCCAGTTATTTTACTAATGAAGGGATTGATTGGAAATTTATCCCACCAAGGTCACCAAACTTTGGGGGAATTTGGGAGGCTGGTGTGAAGTCGTTTAAGTTCCACCTAAAAAGAGTAATCGGTAATCAAAATTTAACTTTGGAAGAATTCTTAACAATTTTGACTGAAATCGAAGGTGTTTTGAACTCCAGACCTCTCACTCCACTTTCACCGGAGTTTGATGAATTTGAAACTCTATCACCTGGTCATTTCTTGATAGGTAGACCCATCACCTCACTCGCTGAACCCCAACTAATAGATATAACTGAGAATAGGCTTTCTAACTAGCAAAAGATTAATAAGTATAGTCAGAGAATATGGAAGTTGTGGAAAAGAGACTACCTTAATAATTTACAGGAACGTAATAAATGGAAATTTGAAAAGAATAATGTAGAAATAGGAACCCTGTGCTTGATTAAGGAGGAGAATTTACCATCTACACAATGGTTAGTAGGACGGATTGTTGAGGTGATGCCTGGCCATGACAGAAAAATAAGAGTAGTGAAGTTAAGTTTACCTAATGGCAAACTACTTCAAAGAAATATTCGTGACATTTGTATTCTTCCCATAGAGTAATTGTGTAAATGAAAAATTAGCTTTAGTTTTATATCTCAATGTCTTTTATATTACAATGTTAATTGTATTTAGTGATTTATATTATTGAATATAACAATGATTGCCTGGTTGAACCAGTGCAATGTGGGGCGATATGTTCAGTTTTGTATGCGAGCAACGCCCTCTGTGTAAAAAACGAGAACTAGTGTGTGTATTACCAACCTCGAAAGAGGCAAGTGTGTGAATTCAATGTGCAAATAAAATAACAGTCCGCTGCGTTAATATGTGTTTTGTGTCTCATGTTAAGAGAAATAACAGATGTTTTTCAAGCCATCTTCATAACTCTTAAATTGTTATCGATTACTTTTTCATGTCAAATTGATGTCAAATTTTGTGATGTTAAATTTTTATCGATGGCTTTGATTCTAGAAGTCACCATTTTTCGTGATAAGGTTACAGCCTCAAAATTATTTTTCATGTCTGTATATAAAACATCAGAAACTTGGAGCATACATTGTTTAACAAACTCCACATCACCAAGAGATTTATTATTTTTAGCAATATTGTATGCTGCAATGTAACTTGCATGCGTAGCTGCTCCTTGAACACTGTTTATCTTCTTAAAAAATTTTTTGTCGGCCTGATCATTCTTTAAAAAAACTTTCTGCATTTTGTCTTCTTTCACATTCAGACATTGTTTCGTAGTTGGCATTCTTGTGCTTGGTTGTAAAATGTCGGTTAATGTTGTATTCTTTAAAAACTGCTACAGCCTCATTGCAGATAATACATACTGGCTTATCTTTAACAACTGTAAAAAAATATTTCCAAGTCCATTCATCATTGAACGCACTGTACTCTGAATCAACTTTGAGTTTTTTAGTAGCCATTTTGGGGTTTAAAATTTTTTACAAATATCTCAAACAAGCACTAGCTATTCCATACATTTAATAATTTCACCATTATCTACAATAACGTTATATGTGCGTAATCTTTCCATACGCAATAATTCGCACCGGTCGTTGGAGCTTAAAATGGCAGTCTGCCACATGTGAAATACAATTTACCTGTATTAGATTCCGTATGTCAGCTAGCTCATCGAGAAAAACAAACGCGCGTTGGCTCTAATCTACGGCTATTCTATAAAAAACTTCTGCTTTCAACATTTCACCAATTGAAGCTTTCTGAAGCTATTTCCATCAATTTATGTTTTTTAGAACAAAAATAGAGAAAGTAAAAAGGTCATCAGTACTGTTAAAAAAGAAAAAAAAAATAGATTCAAACAAAGTAGACAGTGGATAATAGTAGAAAATTGATGTATAATGTATATTGTCTATATTCGCCACGGATTGGCAAGTTAAAATTCTTTCCGTGGCCGGATAAAACCTTCCGGCGGGCCGTAGTTTGCCCATCCCTAGAAATTTTCTACAACATTTATGTAGTTGTAGTTTCATTTTACGTCGCACTAGAGCTGCACAATGGGCTACTGGCGACGGTCTGGGAAGCATCCCTGAGGATGATCCGAAGACATACCATCACAATTTTGATCCTCTGCAGAGGGGATGGCACCTTGCTTCGGTAGCCCAACGACCTGCACGTGAAGTCGAGCACTTTACGGTAGCACAGTTTAACGAGGACCAATACCGCACACCCTCGGTCCCTACGCAGACTGATCCAAGTGGGTCACCCACCCGCACACTGACCGCAGCCAGTGATGCTTGACTTCGGTGATCTGCTGGGAACCGTGTCTTAACGATCAGTCCACTGCGGGACTCTACAACATTTACAATGATTATCAAAGTTTATATACGAAATTCAAAAGTTTTATTTTAATTGTTCGCGTGATTTTAATAAATGTATGCAGCAGCCCTTAAAATTGCATTCAAACTCAGTAATTGTTAGTACTCAGTACATTATATCTGCATTCTTTATTACACCTTTTATTAAAAATGACCTTTTTTTAAAAAAAAAAATGTTCTGCGAAATTCGTTTTTTTTTCTTTTGTAAAAAAAGTAATTTTAGTCGAGCACTTAACGGTAGAATAACAGTTTAATGAGGATCGATACTAAGATATTAAATATTAGATTTTTTTAAAAAAATACGAAGATTTTTACTCCTAAACTCTTTTTGATAACATTACTAAGACGACATTAGAAGACTGCCTTGCTGAAGGCCCCTGTTACTGAGAGAGGGCGTAATTAACCGTATATAGCTTCTCAAAATTTATTCTTACATTCTTTTCCAGCTCTTCCAATCAATCGCTCTGCTTGTTGGCGTCTATTTTCTAGGCAAATCTCATGGTTTCATTGATCCAAAAGAACCTGAAGAAATCATCGTTTCTTCAAATTCTGACCTTATAGGTATTGATATGATTTATGTAATCGTAATTGCAAAGATAAGTGGAAGAACATGTTAAGAAACATCACCTAAGTATCCTATTTTGAGAACTAATTATAGACGATTGTACAGAGTTGAGCATTATTTTACTTCCAAGTCCATCAATGAAATTGATTTTCCCAAATTCACTAAAATCTCCTATAGCATGCTCTTCCACTAAGTTTTTCTTGTATTTGAAATATTGTATTTAATAAGGAATTAGTAAAAATTAATTCCAACTGTTCTATAGAAATGTAACTAAACTGTTCTAGTTTAAGAACAAATAATGAATTACTGTAATTGAAAAACATTGTTCTGCTAAGTCAATAAATAAGGAGGATTTTTCATGTGTAAAAGACGTTCTTATACTTAAATATTAAAACCGATTTTCCAAAATTCCCTAAAATCTCCTTGCAAATGCTCTCTTCCATTATTTTTTTTCTTGGCCTTCGTAATATTGTACCTAATTTAATTCATTTCTTAAAGATTAATTACAATATTTCTGGTTCCTTGAATTCAAACAAATTTCATTCAAACGTTGGCTTATAAAAATCGAAAAACTATTAATAACTAAAAGCTATTTATTTTAATTTTTTCAAGAACAAGTATTGTGTGTATCCTTCATTGTTCGCACATAACGTGACTCACAACTTCCGGTCAGACAAAAACTTGGACTGGAATTTTTCACTAATGACTTTATCTAAAACAAGGCAGCAACTTTTTTTTTTCTTTATTTCATTCTTCAACAGATTAACTCTGACACGTGAATTGTTTCTTTTACTTTTTAAAAACTAACACGTTCATCCGCAGTTAACAAAAGGATTGATTGCTGAAGCAACGGGTTTGTTTTAGTAGAAGGTTGAAAAAATATGTATTTTTTGTTGTTTGCTTTGTTTGTTTGTTGTGTTAATGGTGGTTCAAGATTCAGTGCACCTAGAAGAAGTAAGTTCTAACTTTTTTCTTTTTCGCCATCATTATAACAGTTTTTAATTACTGATTTTTCATTTATTTATAATGATGGCGGCTGAAAACAGCAGCAACAGGAGATTAGTAATTTTTCATTAAGTACATTAAATTTGATATAGTTAAAAATCGAATATTATATCAACATTTTGATGCGTTTATACAAATATGTACTAGTATTATTTAAACAGTGAAGTATCTACACGTAATATACTCTTTAAAAAAATTGTAATAAAGTGTAGGTCAATAAAGTTTACTAATAATTTTAAATACGATCTTCATTTTTTTAAAAAAAATAGGATTTTAAAGAATAGGATTTATTTTTAAGTGGGAGATGTAATCTTGAATTTATACTAATCCATGATGTTTTAACAGATCATCACGAAATTTGGTGTACGCATCGAGGTCAGCATTAGCTTTTTCCAAAGTTCCTCAAACTACTTGTTCATTTAAACAAATAATCCCAAGAAACTGAAACGGGAAGATATTACCTGATAGAAATTTTCGTACGTTTCAAAAATATACAAAATTGAAAGACAGTTGACATGTTTAAAGCGCACCAAAAATTGGCGCCCATTTTCAAGACTTGACAGTCGCAAATACAGTTAGACAAAAATGATTTGGAAAAAAAAACCATGAAGTTGTTAACGAAAAGTCCCGCAGTGGACTGATCGTTAAGACACGGTTCCCAGCAGATCACCGAAGTCAAGCATCACTGGCTACGGTCAGTGTGCGGGTGGGTGACCACTTGTATCAGCCTGCGTAGGGACCGAGGCTGTGCGGTATTGGTCCTTGTTAAACTGTTCTACCGCAAAGTGCTCGACTTCGCGTGCAGGTCGTCGGGCTACCGAAGCGGGGGTGCCATCCCCTCTGCAGAGGATCAAAATTGTGATGGCATGTCTTCGGATCATCCTCAGAGATGTTTCCCAGACCGTCGCCAATAGCCCATTGTGCAGCTCTAGTGTGACGTAAATGAACAAGAACAACAACAATGTTAACGAAAAATGGACAAATAAAGGTAAGAAAGAAAAACCACAGAAGCCGAGAGAGAAAATATAGATGAAAAACGGAACAAGAAAAAACACAATGGCCGAGAGGTAAATCAGTGTAAAATGTATTTCTACACGTTATGGAGAGGTAGTGTGGGGCAGGGCTAAAGAGAATACAAGGGCTAGTTCACTCCGCTCTTAGAGCTGAAGCTACGATTTCCCTCCTCATGACGTCACTGTATCTACAGATCTCGGAGACCGCAAGCAAAGATATGATAACTTTGCATCTTTCTCTTGTAAAAATAAGTTAGACTTTTTCTGGTTATTAGCCTTCAAACTTTACGTAATTAACACATTATTTCCGTTCATAAACATAGTTCAAAAAAAACTTTCTTGGTTATTATATTAAAAAAATACCGTTTTAAACTTATAAAAATGTTTTGCTAGTGGGTGAAAATGACACGATAAATACTTTATTTTAAAAAGTTCAGTTTTAACTTTAACTATTAAGAAAAATGAGGGCATATATCGACACTTTTTTTTATCTACATATTCTTTTATAAAGATAAGTTAAGTTAATTTTAGAATCCCTGATTTTAAAATTAGTCGTTAATAGCAATTTGTTCATACTTAATCATTAGGAAACATCAACCTTAAACGCTAATTACTGAAACAAAATAATAATTTAGGTTCATAATGACATCAGAAATTTTACAATTGTTAATAGACATTTAAATTTACGATGATATAATTTATAGTATTTAAATTGAAGAGAATATAATTTTTAAAAAAAATCATAAATATTTAGAATAACTACATTAAAAAATATGTTATGAAATTAGGAGAATTTCAACTATATACTATATATTTTATTTATACTTTTTACTTACATTTTAATTTTCTTTGACTTTATCTATTTTTTAATTCTTTTCACCTGCCTTTCTTTATGAAGTAGCGAGGCGGTTTCTATTTAGATAATGAATTTTTATAAAAGTTCTTTACGACAGAATAAACGTATTGCGGTTTTATATTAACTGTGTCATTTCGGAATCCATTCTTTACATAGTTGTTCATTTACTTTAGGGAACACGCGAAAAATTATACTTTTTCCTTTTGTTTTTATATCAGAATTTTTGCAAGTTGCAATCGCGCAATAGTTTTAAATTCTTGTAAATTCACTGAAAAAACTGAGGAAAGTCATTATAGAAAATAACAAATGCAAAAGGAATGCAAAAAGAAATGATCCAATATTAGTTAGAGCTAGTAAGGCCAAACGCTCCGTTCTTGAAGTAAAAGTGCGAGCTTTGCGCCAAAGTCACGTCACTAGAGTGACGTCGGAGGATCGGCGCGGCAAGAGATACTTCAAAGGAGTGAACCAGCCCTTCTATTCTCTTTAGCCCTGGTGTGGGGGAACTAATTTCGTTAACAAGGGAATCAGCATTCAAATGAATAAAATAAGATTCCAGGGTATCAAGATGAGCAGACGTGTCTGGGGTGGAAATAATTCCAGCATTGTCGAAAATGATCGTTTCTGTAAAAATTGGTTTCAAGAAAGTTTGAAGGTAAGAATGTTCGGATTCTAGATGTAGATCTAGGAGTCAATAATCTAGGATAAAATTATATAAATCCGCGATGTGGATGATTTTGTTTTTAATTTTTTTAGAAACGATAATAGCAGGATAATGATTCGCAGCTTTTGTGAAATTTGGTAACTTACAGCTCTAATAAAACCAAATTCATCTCCTTACTCGTTTTTAATAATTATCTAGAGTCGCCTTGTATGTACGGTAAATATACCAATGTTGATAATTTTCCTGACGTTAGCCAATCAAGGTGAAATCACGAGTAAATATTACGAATGCTACATGAAGCCACGCTGGTTTATTAATTATTTTTAATGTAATAGTTGTTGGTCATTGCTCTATTTAAAACATGCTTATTTCTGCGCTGTAAAGGAAGGACACTTTAATTACTGAGATAAATTTCCCCATTATTTAGCTGTTCATTAACGGCAGTTTTGGGAATTCTATTATTCATTCGATAAAGCAAAAACTGGTATAGCTGAGAAATTATGACTATGGTAAATTTTGATCAATGAGGTAACCTCTATGTTTATTTTATAAAATAATTCTAATTGAATATGCAACAAAAATCTAAAGGAGATGGAAAGTGCTGTTATGTAAATTTGGAGTTGCTGAATGCCTTGAGAAAAAAAAACTTGGAGGTGGATATGAGTAACCTGTAAAATGAGTGAGGAAAAAAAATATCCATTTCCTTTAGCAAAACGCAGCAAATCGTACAATTCTATATTTTTCAATTTGTTTTTATTGATTTTTCAAATCGTAGACCATTTTTGAACTCCTGACATGCAAAACAATGGGTTTTTAACTGTTATTTTCAAAATAAAAACGTGACTTTTTTTTCCTTCTAGAAAATTCTCCATCGCAATTAGCACCTGCTGGAGGATGTCCAAGGCAGCAAGGAAAATGCCCGTCGAGGTAAAATTATACAAACTATTTAAATTGAATGACTTATTTCAATTTTAAATTTATTTTCGAGTGAAAAAAATGAATGTGTGTTGTTATCTGTTGCAAGACAAGTGATTGGGACCTTATATGTACAGTGACTTATATGTAAAGTTTGAATATTTTTGGGTATGATGTTCGAATCTTAATCACTCAATCTTAATGGTTTGGGAGGGTGACCTCAAATTTGCTAATTAATTAGTGCAGGCGATTTTTTGATAACAAAATCAGGCCCAAAACGTACTTTCTCTGAATAAACATACTTTTTTCCCTATGTATTCGGATTTCTGACTCCTCAAATATACGGGGTAGCCGTAATCTGGGAAACATGGTCCGCACAGTTTGATCAGGAGAGTGATCCAAAGTTTGGAGCCCTTAATGTTAATTTTACTTTTTGCGTATTTAGCTTTATCTCGGGAACTTTATATGTGAATTGAAAAGTTTTTGCTCACAATTTTAAAATTCGTTTATCCTAAGATAATTCCCTGCAAAATATGAATTCCAGAAAATATTTATTATTTTATCAAATAGCAGTAGAAAACATTTTGAATTGTAAGGTATACAGTTTCTTACATCATTTTACAGCAAGTAATTTTGCATGGCCAAATACAACATTTGAGCGAAATCGGTTGAATAGTTCATGAGAAATCGAATTTTTTAAAGGGTCGTATATTTAAAACTCAGGAACTATTTAACCGTTTTCGATAGAATGTTGTATTTTTTCATGTAAAATTACGTACTTTAAAATGGGGTAAGAAATTATATACCTTACAATTTAACATTTTTTCAAATATTACTAAATAAAATAATAAAAAAAAAACTTAATATTTACTAAAATTTATTTTTTGCATGCAAATATCTTTGGATAAACGAATTTTATAATTGCGTGCAAAATTTTTCAATTCGCTTTAAAAGTTCTTGATACATGGCGAAATGCTCAAGAAGAAAAATTAACAATAAGTAATTCAACTTTGGATAGCTCTCCTGACCCAACTATGGGGACCATATTTTTCAGATTGCTGCGACCCCGTATATTAACGGGGGATATCTGAATCCGCTAAAAAAATGTATGTTTATTTAGAGTACGTTTTTGTGTCTGATTTCGTAACTTGAAATATCGTCTGTACTAAATAGTTAGAATATATGAGGTCACCCTCTCGAAAAATTACGAATGAGTCCTAGAACATGATGATCCGATTATTAGATCAAAAGTTATTTTGGATGGTTCGTTTTTTCTTTGTTTTTTTAGCGCTCTCTGCAGTACAAATGTGTCCGTAAAAGATTAATAGATTTCATTAGAAACGAATTTTGTGCATTCTTATTTGCAAACCCACTGCTATGAAAAATAATGACATGGAATATCTTTTTAATTTTTTTTAATTCCATTTTAAACAAACTAACGTCAACTTGTTATATTAGAATTAGATTCAATCAAATCTTGAAGATTGGTGGTTCGAATTAAAGAATTTTTATAAAGCAACAATGGAGGTCCAACCTACGAGACTGGACTAGACTCAATTGCTCTTCAGCTCTCCATCACTTTTTTACATCTTGTGAATCTCTGAAATACGCATTTAAGCTTAAAAAAATACAAAAAGGACAAAGTTTGTAAAAATGCTAAAAGCTTTACAGATCCTACTCTTGTTGAGAAATGCTACCCTTAGAGAACCAGAATTAGTTTGGTTTTGTAAATTATTGGACTAATGTTGTTCTTTGTCTGCGCTGCTAACTCATTAACAGCATATTCATAATAATTTTCATTCTTTTAGTTTTCAAGGCACTCCACCTCTACTCTTGATATCTTTGGATGGATTCCGCCCTGATTATTTAAAGAGGGGTATATCTCCCACTCTCAACAAAATAGCTCAGTGCGGCTCAAGTGCAGATTTTATGTATCCAGTTTTTCCTTCGAAAACATTTCCCAACCACTACAGTATCGTTACCGTAAGTTACAATAGTCTCTTACTTTTTTAATTCTCTTTACCACGTTGACTGCCGCGTCACCCATATTCGGGTGACATCAAAGTTTCTGATCGGGCATCGTCACCCATATTCAGGTGACAGCAAAGTTTCTGATCAGGCATCGTCACACATATTCGGGTGACAGCCAAGTTTCTGATCAGACATCGTCACCTATATTCGGATATTCGGGTGACAGCAAAGTTTCTGATCAGGCATCGTCACCCATATTCGGGTGACATCAAAGTTTCTGATCAGGCATCGTCACCCATATTAGGGTGACAGCAAAGTTTCTAATTGGACCCGTATTCGGGTGACGCTTATTGGCTACTTGCGAAGGATATCCATATGTATTTGAAAAGATATTTCACAGGGAGAAACAAAACTATTGAATTGTTATAAAAGTAATACAAAAATGATTTATGAGAAAATTATTGTGAGCCTCGTAAAAGCTTTCTTGTTCATTGCTGTTTGACTCATAAGTTTTCCATTTTTCTTTTCGAAATTTCAACGAATTAGGGTAATTATTTTCAGCTATACTCCTCAGCAAACATTTAAACTGATCGTGTAAAGTGGCGAGATGAGACGCAGATGCGATGCAACGGACACAAATAAACAGACATGACACCATGGAAGCAAACGGAGCGAGATATTATTCTTGTGACCATCAGCGACTCGTATTATTAAAATATCAGTCGGAATAATTAGCAGAATACGCTTCGCACAGCGATACTCGTGGCCTGAAGGAGATTTCACTGTT
Source organism: Parasteatoda tepidariorum (assembly GCF_982258835.1). Taxonomy (NCBI): domain Eukaryota; kingdom Metazoa; phylum Arthropoda; class Arachnida; order Araneae; family Theridiidae; genus Parasteatoda; species Parasteatoda tepidariorum. The sequence goes on from NC_141755.1 coordinate 27,040,266, forward strand.
TTCAAAAAATTTAATTTTTCATCTTCCTGAGATATATGACCTTTATATTTTAGCATTGCGTTGTGCAAATTACAAAGAACAATTCAGATAACAAATATCACTGACTAAGTTTGACACAAAAAGGCAAAAGTATGGTTTTTAAATACTGATAGGAATCCAGATGAAAATATTTATGTTAATGATTTAATTATGATGCCTTTACTACTTTAGATATTAATATTCGGCCATCAATAAATTAAATGTTATTTAAATTTAAAATTAACTGAAGTTTTCATACCTAAACTAACAGTCAATTTTTAAATACAAGGTTCGCCATTTATTTTATTCGTATAATGTATGTCCATAACTCTCGAATTGGCGTTTCGTACTGCTAAGCAGGGTCGTTATCAATCTGTGTGACAACCTCACCCAATGTTGCATCAAGGCATCCCTGAACTCATCTATAGTCGTTGGAGCTGGACTTTGAGTTGCAATTAAGCGTCTAAATGCGTCCTCTGCGTGTCAGATGGGATTAAGGTTATGGGACATCGCAGGCCACTCTAATCGGAGAACATAACGGAGATTGGCAATATTCATCTACCAACTGAAACCTGTGTGGACGGGCGTTATCGTCCATAAAGATGAAATTTGGTCAGCGGGAAGGTCTCACCTAGGGTGCAAGCAAGGATCTCGTTCCTGTTCCGCTGACTTATTAAAGTACTTCCATTGAACACATGACGGTCAGTATGCCTTGCCCAGACCATCTCTATGCCTCGATGCTTGCCCAGACCATCATAATGGTCTTTTCACGCAATGTGATCTATTCCCCGGTTCTCTCTAGATAAGAACACGTTTCGAATCGCTTATTCAGACTGAATCGTGCCTTTTCTCTGAAGAGAATTCGTCACAATCATCCTCTTTCCAAGACAGGTGTTCTCTGCACCATGCTAGGCCGTCGTTTTTGTGGTTCACAATCAAAGGAATGGCGCCTGGCTTACAGGCCACCTGCATCAAGTCTCATGGTGACTGTTGTCAGCAAAATGGATGTTCCTTTTGCATTATACACTTTGTGAAACAGTTGTTTTGTTGTCATGGACTTATATCTTTTTGCTAAAATCTCAAATAATGGTCTTGAGTCGCTGGTGTTGCCCTATTTTGCGGCTTTGACTAATTCGTGGGACCACTGTTCCTATCTTCTCTGAACTGTTTCCACCACAGTTTTTGAAACCCGAGGTTCTTACAACATGCAGCCTGTGACTGGTTCGCCTTGAGTCTTATATATATATATAATAAATAAATACAAGAAAACACTAAGAAAGTTAAGAAAAACAATAAGTATCATTTATTGCGCTTAAGCTGCAAGTAAACAGCACTCATCAATATATATATATATATATATATATATATATATATATATATATATATATATATATACATCAAGGCATATATATATATATATTGTATCTGATTGATAAATATTGACTTCACTGTGGAATTTTTTTTAATAAATTAAATTAATTAACTTTAAGCAAGAATCATTTTATTGAATTTTAAATTGATTTGAGTATTTTTTTAAATTTAATTTAAAACATAGCTTCAAAATTTTTTTCAATAAATATATATATTTTTTTTATTTAATTTATCGAGAAACTTGTAAAATATTTTTTAAAAAAAATTCAATTTAAAAAACTTGTTTTCTATTATCAATGTTGCGATGAATAAATGTTAAGATGGAATTACATATAATTATTGTAACTAATGTGATAGTTAAGTTAGAAATATGCATGCAGGATGTTTCGGAATTACAGATTTTAGAAAATTTTTCTTTAGAAACATACTAAAATAATAAATTTTAAAAACTATGTATTTTATCAGTCACAAATTATTAAAGTAAACAATTTCATCCTAGTTCCTCTAGACAAATAAACTGGTTTTTGATAAGTTTAATCCCTTATTTGCTTTTGCTGATCTCCCCATTTGCCCTCAACTTGTTAGAGTTTGTAAATATTTTTGCTATTTGCTCTCTTAAATATAATAACTACTAATAGGCATAGTTTTCCAAAATCATTTTATCAAGCAATCTAAAAAATTTACACAAGTCAGTTATTTAGAAACCCGCAGTACGTGCTATTATTTAAACCATCATTTTGAATGTTTTAAGTAAAATATTTTTTAATTATTTCCTAATAGGGGTTAAATCCTGAATCTCACGGCATTGTGGATAACAATATGTACGATCCAAAGACCCGAAAAATATTTAAAATGAATATCCCAGAGGCTTTGAATCCCTTCTGGTACCTGAAAGATCCGGTAAGTTCATATATATATATATATACACTGAAGAGCCGTTACATTATGACCACCCTCCATCTATAACAATGGGCTCGCCCAGGTTTTCATGGTTTCTCGCCCAGGAACAATGTTTTCATGGGGCACATTAGGACCCATAATCCTCATGGAACAATCTCTGACATCTGTAAGCTACTTGAACATAGTTGCAGACCAGGTTCTCCCATTCATGGCAACAGTTTTTCCTGCGGGGGATGGTGTGTAGCAACAGGATAATGCACCATGTCATAAGGCTCGAATCGTCATGGATTGGTTCAAGGAACATTCCAGTGACTTTCAAGTCATGTCTTGGCCCCCAAATTCACCTGACCTTAATCCAATAGAGCATTTGTGCTCCTACTTGGAAAACCAAATTCGTGCTGCCACGCTACCCCCTCGCAATGTGAGGGAATTGCAGGACCAGTTGGTGAGCGCTTGGTACCAGATACCTCAGACTACCTATCAGCACCTTGTGGAATCAATGCCTTCGGCGGGTGCTAGCAGTTTTGAGGGCTAAAGGTGGTTCTACATGTTATTAGCAGGGTGGTCATAATGCAGAGGTGTCAAACTCAATTTTGCAGAGGGCCATATATTAAATTTAGAATATGTAGGCGGGCCAGATGCAAATAAAAAAAATATACTGAATTATTATAAAATTTTCTTTATCTAATTACATAGTTTATAATATACGATTCGCGATCGCAACGAACTATAGGGGGCGTTGTTGTATGAGACGCATACCTGCGATTTCTATATCAATCGTCATTCAGTTACTCTGGAGACGTCGTTAATGTAGCGTGTAGCATTGCAACGTTCCTTCTTTAATGTGGCTTATTAAATTTAAAAAAGAAAAATGCTTGATATTCTTTCTTGTACAACCGAAAACAAAATGGTATCTCTTTTTATTAGAGAAGGAATATCCAAAACACATCGGAAAAATATTTGTACATTAACTGAAAAAAATATGTATATTCTTATAAGAGTTAAAACCTAATGCCCGAGAAATAGTATTACTAAATTTAATGATATAACATGAAAGGCCCATTTAAACTTTACATTCTATAGTTTTAAGAATCATATTACTTCAAAAATTAAAATGAACAAAAAGTATACATAAGCCTCATAATTTTATGAAATTTAATTTTGTAAACAAAGTTTTTTGACAACAATTTTTATCAAAAAGTTTCAAGTTTCAATAAAAATCATTATTTAGAAACTAAGAAACGTAAAACAAAGAATGCTGACGAAACAAAAACAAATAAACAATTCTTTTTTGTCGCCATTTTTAGTGCTACGAAAATTCGTCTTTGGGATTTGCCAAAAACAAAACAAGATGCAATTTTATTTTTTCAGGAGGGAAATATTTTACCGAAAAAACGAAAATGTACCAATTCCCACAACATGAAACTTTATCTTGGTAAATGTATGTTTTGGAAATGTTATTTCATTTGGAATCTTATTTATCAGAGTTCATATGGCGATATGATTGTTTTGAATCTATGCTAAACTCTATATCGGCTCATCTTCCACCGAAATCCGATTGACTATTTTGATTTTAAATAAAGTGTTTTATTTTATGAACTGTCGCAAAAATTTTAAGTGTAGATTGGCGGCACTTAAAAACCGCCAAATCTGTAGCGGCGGTGGCGTTAATACGTAAGTACCGAATTTTTATTCCATACTTTTCTGAATCATATTACTTCAAACATTGGAATATACAAGAAGTATACATAAACACATAATGTTATACCATTTAATTTTTCAAAAAAAGTATTTTGAGAACAATTTTTATCAAAAAATTATAAACTAAAAAACGGAAAATAAAGAATTCTTAGGATAAAAAAACGATTTTAAGAATTCTTTACATTGAAATAAAAACTTTCATATTGTTTCTTTTTTTATTATTCTTATAGTTCTTAATCAGACGTAAAAAACCATTCTGTAGAGAACCATCATCAAATGAAAAAAAAATATTTACAAGCAAATTTTTTATTGTAAAAATCATTGCACTTACCTGATTTATAATTCCCGGAGAATTCCAAAATGATAAGTTCCTTGTTTGAAAACTTTATTCTCAAATAATAGATACATAGTTTATCCCTTCATTACTTTTAGATAACATACTACACAGCAAAATTTTATAATTGATATGCATTTGAATATGTAGCTAAAAACAGAATATCTGAATTCTAGTTGAACTTATTCTTTCAAAACTAAAAAAAACTTACCAAGAAAACGATTAAAATTAATTAAGAATCAGCACAAATGGCACTATTTCAAGTAACTTGGATAATTTTTTATTGTTGTTTTCCGAATTATATGGATACAGAAATATATACTATTCTATAACGAAGAAGAATATGCTATAACTATTACAATTCTGTATGTTCTGAATTCATATTTATTCACAGGAATGACGAAAGCAATGTTGACTTCACTTTAATTCGTAATGAATTGAAGACAGAAGAAATTCATTTTACCTTAATACACACATCTGTAACAGTATCCGAAATCGGAAGTCATCAGTTGCAAGTTTGTTGTTAATAGAAATTAAAAATTATTGAGGAATTTTTCTTCAAATGTTTGGCGTGTTCTGTTCCTGAAAGATTTACTAATATTCTGGAGATTTTTTTCAAGTTCTTCGGCCTTTTCCTTAGGGAAATTTTGTTTCCTATTTGCTGCTAAAAAATGGCGTCTGATTCTGTCAATGACTTTGATGGAACTAAATGAAAACGTGATAAATTAATGTCTGATATTTACAGGCTCCCGCTAGACGGCGTACTCGAGCGTTGCGATCGCGAATTGTTAAAAATCATATCAAAGTTATAAAAGATGGTTATTATTTTGAGCTCGAGGATCCAGATACCTGACTTCTCTTGTTTTTGACAAGCTCATTGATGTCCGGTTTCGTATTTGTTATAATTATTTTAAGAATTGATTGGAGATGTTCATTCGCAAGTCTTGCGCGATGTTTGTTCCTTTTTATTTTCATGACGGAAAAAATCTGCTCCCATAAATAGGTGCTACCAAACATGCACAGAATGCGTTCTGCATGCTTTTTTAATTCTGGGTAGTTATCCAAACTTTTGAAATATTGTGCATAAAATGTAAGAGCGTTAATCCCTTCAAATTTTTCTTTCAAAATACTGTCCGATTGAAGATCTATCAACTCCATTTGCAAATGAACTGGTGTCTGTGAAGCTTCAAAATCGAATGGATTGTTGAAAATTGGGAATTCCGTTTCATTCATTTTGTGTAAGTCTTCAAAACGATTGTTGAATTCCGTGATAAGATTTCGCAGAAGTTGAGAATATTGATCCAATTTCTTTGTGGTTCACTGTGCCAAATGATTTTAAATGAGGGAAATGATCCAAAGTTTGATTTTTACCTGATTTTCCCACAGCCTTAACTTTGTTTCAAAGGCTTGAATACATGAATACATTTGAGTGACAATCAGATTTTACATTCAGATCAGCCAAGTGTTAATTCATGTCTACCAAAGAGGCACAATCAATCCACCAATCATTGTCATAATCAATTGGGTTACCTTTTCTAACATGAAAGCTTGTATAGGGTCACGTAATTGAAAAAATCTTTCTAAAACTACTCCTCGACTGAGCCAACGAACTTCGGTGAAATTAGGGACATCAAAAACAGTTTCGTCCAAATCTTGTAAAAACTGCCTGAACTGTCGGTGATTTAGTCCTCTGCTCCTTATAGAATTTACTATTTTAATTATAGGTTGCATGACATGGTCCATTTTTAAATGTTTGGATGCCAATGATTCCTGATGAATTATACAGGGAAATCCCACAAAATTCCCTGATGCTTTCTGTTTTAAATTAGTTACTACTCCCGAATGTTTGCCAGCCATGTCAGGAGCGCCATCCGTAGTTGTGCTGCTAAGTATATTCCAGTCGAAGATTCCGCCTGTTGCTAAGAAATGGCGTTGCTGTCTATCTCTCTCGCTTGTCTAGGCACGCGCTGCCCTTGAAATTACTTATAAATGTAGTGTGCACATTTTAAAACTTCCGTAGAGGAATCGAGTGAAGTCTAAAAGCTCTAAAAAACACGATTCTTTTTTCTGTGACACATCGCGATCACGGGCCGTATTGATACGAACCGGGGGCCGGATGTGGCCCTCGGGCCGTATCTTTGACATGACTGTCATAATGTAATGGCTCTTGGGTGTATATATTTCTCTCATGATACTACCTTCTAGTGTGTGTTGGCTGGTTGCCAAAGGTAGCTAGCATCAAAATTAATGCTTACAATTTTCAGAAAATTCATAGATTTTTTAAATTTCTCTATCTTGCAGATATGGGTAACTGCTCTAAAGCAAGGTAAGAAAACTGCCTCATTCTACTGGCCAGGATCAGATGTAAAAATTAATAACGTGTTACCCACTTACAGTAGAAAATATGTTGCGTAAGTATATTTCATTTCACATATGGCATTCCTGCAAAATTGGTGTACGAGCCATTCCTATTTAAAACGTATCCAGTAGATATTGTTTTAAGTTTCTATTAAAAAAACAGAAAAAAAAACTTGTTTAAAACAAAAAAGTTTAAAAAAAATATAGAAATCGGACTCTAATCGATTGTTGTTACTATTGGTTACAAATTAAAGAATTTAATAATTTTGATGTTTGTAAAGGTGTCATAAAACTACTGATGATTTGCATTTTGAGGTTTTTGTTATTAAACTTTTTCTCTAAAATATGAGGGAAAAGGGTCCCAATAATTGAGTTAAATGAGCATCGAAAATCGAACATCCGAGATTTAATTTTACTTTTAGTTTATTTTCGTTTCTCTCTGGAACTATTTTAGGGATTCAAAAAACATTTTGCTCACTATAATCGAATACTTGTAAGTGACGTCATTGTAGGTAAGTTGTTGTTGATTCAGAAATCAATCAGATTCGACTTACACGCGTGACGTAGATTGCGGGTATACAATGGAATACCTGCAAATGACGTAGTAGGGATATCTCGATCCCGATTGGTTGTTGAAACGTGGCATTTGTTTAAGTTCGCAACTGTTCTTTTCACTCTATTTCGAGCAAGACAAGCTCGTCAAGCATCAATTCTCTAAGTGACACATTCTTTATTCTTTCTCAAAGATTTCAATTATTTTACTATATATTTCTTACTTAACACAAAGACAGGCACGAAAGCCATGTGGAACATAAATAAACCAACTGTGCATCGAAGTTGTTAAGTACACTAAGCAAAAATATATTACGGTTACAATAAATGCATAAACAAATAATAAATATAAGTTAAGTAAAAGACGCAGACGAGAAAGAATTATATTTCAACAAATTGGATGTGCTATGCGGCGCAGTATTTAATTAACTTCACGTTAATTAACATTTTGAAGATTGAAATATTCGTTGCATGAGTGTTTAAAGTGGCATAATAAGTGAGTATTTTTTAAAAATTGGTTCTTAATGTTTTACAGCTGAACTAAATCACTTTTTTTTCTCATTAAATAACTAGTAATTCATTGAGGTCCCTTGGCTGTTCGCTGTCATTTGTAAATGCTTCGGGATGGACAGGGCATCCCTAAAGGGAAGAAGTATCGTAAGGAGTTTAAAATCTCAACCTTATCAAATAACAACAAAACTCAACAATTTAAAATCTAAATCCTATAGAGTAGTAACAAAGTTAGGCATTTAATTTACTGGAAAAAGAGAACGGCTCCTGAATTGAATAAAAAAGTGATATAAATTCTCACATGATGCGATATCTTGAGAAGAAGACTGGTGTTGTATGGTATTCAGAAAATCAAAAAATTAAAATTCAAAAAATCATCCTTCATGACCCAGATCGCTGATGATTTTACTGGCATGATGGAGAGGCATTGTTGAAAAGACAAAGTCAGTGGTGCTGTAATGGTATGGAACGAAATCAGATCAATACCTCCTAGAAAAGAGAAGGCCTCAGTACAGGTTACCATAAACAAGAAATTTGATCCTTTAGTAGTCCAAACGTAATGACATCTTTCGTATATACCACCACTGCGCAGCTTAGTAGCCCGAACTTAGTGACATCTTTCTTATTTTTCATCCACTGCGCAGTTTATGTTCGTTACGTCGTACTACTAAATTGATTCATGCTGAGGCCTTCTTTCCTCTAGAAGGTGTTGACTCTACTCGTTGCTCTACCACAGCGGGAAAGCTACTCCCTCTGCAGACTATCAAAATTGTGATGGAATTTCCGATCATTCACAGGAATGTTTCCTAGACCGTAGCCAATTGCCCAGTGTGAGTAGCTCCAGTACGACGTTAATCAAGTCTAGTCTAAAGTTTAATAAATTCTAAGACGTCTAGTACTTACCTTACCCAGATGCTTAAATCTTTGAACAGAAAAGACTTCACACTCACAAGGAATATGTCGTGAAAATCTCCTCCATAAGACCACGACGAAGAAAATCGAATGCAATATCCATAATGTAGAGGTTTCTCCTGAGGGTGCAGTGACTAGTAAGAAGACCAATGATCTTGCTCCAACTGTTCCTGTTAAGCTTAAGAAGCTCTTTTTGATGCACACCGAGCAGTCACGATTTAACTCCTTTTTTAGTATCTTAGTATTCGTTCTCATTAATCTGTTCTTGATCGACTTCGCGCCCTAGCAATACCTCCTAGAAAATAGAAGGCCTCAGCACGGTTTACCATAAACAAGAAATGTGATCCCTAAGTAGTCCAAACGTATTCGTATTTACCACCACTGCGCAGCTTAGTAGCCTGAACATAGTGACATCTTTCTTATTTTTCATCCACTGCGCAGTTTATGTTCATTACGTCCGACTACTAAATTGATCCATGCTGAGGCTTTCATTTTTCTAGGAGGAGTTGATGAGACGTGCATGAAGAACCGATATAGGATTTGTTTTATTTATTTCCACAACCAGAGCATAGTGATAGCTCCGTTCTTCATATACCACCCACATTATATGTGGCTTGCTCGCGTGAACAGTGTATGTTAGAGGAGAGCAGTGCAACTGTTCTACACAATTGACAAAAACTATTTCCAACAAACTTTTGCTAATATCAAAACAAAATGTTTACAAAAACTCATCTAAGTCTGTAATAAGGTAGGCAAAAAAGGCATTAATTGAACATGGTTTGTTGGTTCTAATGCCCCTTGCCACACGGGCAAGCCTGCTTGGTGAAACCGAGCAAATTTAAGGCAGAGTGTGCGATTCTTGTTTTTCAGTGGCGCCATCTATGGCCAAGAATTCGACTTCGCCTCACCATACGTCACACCTGTTTATAAGGCGGACCCATTCATTCATCCACAGACCTGATTCACATTTTGACCTGAATCAGAGAACGATCGATCTTCAATTCAGTACCCCCAGAGGTTTTGATTTGTTATGGGAACATGGAGGACTTTGCGACTCGACAGAATTTTATCTTGCATCAGTCACCAACTACACAGGGAATCTTTAACCGGCGGGGTTTGAACCCACGAACTCTCGGACATGGGCCCAGCGCTCTACAGACCAGGCTATCCCGGCACAGTGCAACTGTTCTACACAATTGACAAAAACTATTTCCGACAAATTTGCTAAGATCAAAACAAAATGTTTACAAAAACTTGAAGAAACTTTGCCAAGTAGAACTCATCTAAGTCTGTAATTAGGTAGGCAAAAAAGGCATTAATTGAACATGGTTGGTTGATTCTAATGCCCCTTGCCACACGGGCAAGCCTGCTTGGTGAAACCGAGCAAATTTAAGGCAGAGTGTGCGATTCTTGTTTTTCAGTGGCGCCATCTATGGCCAAGAATTCGACTTCGCCTCACCATACGTCTCACCTGTTTATAAGGCGGACCCATTCATTCATCCACAGACCTGATTCACATTTTGACCTGAATCAGAGAACGATCGATCTTCAATTCAGTACCCCCAGAGGTTTTGATTTGTTATGGGAACATGGAGGACTTTGCGACTCGACAGAATTTTATCTTGCATCAGTCACCAACTATACAGGGAATCTTTAACAGGCGGGGTTTGAACCCACGAACTCTCGGACATGGGCCCAGCGCTCTACAGACCAGGCTATCCCGGCACAGTGCAACTGTTCTACACAATTGACAAAAACTATTTCCGACAAATTTGCTAAGATCAAAACAAAATGTTTACAAAAACTTGAGCAAACATTGCCAAATAGAACTCATCTAAGTCTGTAATAAGGTGGGAAAATAATGCATTAATTGAACATTAATTTGATGATTAGTTCAGTGGAACCATCTTTTTTGAAACAGCTGTTTCATATGGTTTTTGCATTCCTTTGATTTGTATATTATTTATGCATAATTTTTTGTGGTATGAAGAGAAGTTAATTTATATTTAAAGATTGAAGGCCGACTTCTGAAGTATCAAACACAGTTTTATTAATGTATATGAGATTCAATATAACGAAATATTGTTAACACATATTTTTACTGCTCTGAAAATTAAATTCATAACATGATTTATATGATTTGTCACAACATGACAAACGTTTCGTAAAAAATAATTAATTGAGCGCATTGCTCGTTACTTTCATTAAAATTTAAGAGCTGATTGTGAATTATTTATTTGCAATTTCAATATACATGAATTAATAGTTGGACTTGTCTCAACATAATAAACGCTTTGTAAAAAAAAATGTTTTAGTGCAATGCTTGTTACTTTCTGTGAAATTCAAGAACTCAATAGTTTTTATTAGTATTTTTTTAGTAACCATTAAAACATTTTGTAGTATCTTATTCACTTAAATTTTAAACGGGATTTTTCTCCAAAGGTTGAAGGGACCCATTCGTATTGGGATCTGCGTCTGGGGTCAGGACACCTTCCTGCATCACGAACCCTTTGCAATATAGTGCGGCGTAACTACCACTACGAATAATAAACATCAATTCACTAGTATATAAGACGTTCTAACTTGAATCAATCTTGAGGCACCTTTTGGTACATGAAGGTTGGCATTGTCGATAACAACTTTTCCCCACATTGGTGACCCGGACGTGATATGATCACGCCTATCTTAACAGTAGCGCCCACTTCGATCTGGTAACGCCTACTTCAATGGATGGTCCACATTGAGCAGTTGACTTGCTATTTGTGACAGCGACATTATCCTCCTCCTCACGCTGTTGCTGCTCAGTTTCGTCTCGATCATACACAACGTCAGCCTGCATACACTCGACTGCTAAATGCAACACAGGCGCGACTACGACCGTGAAGTTAATACACCTCTCACATTCAGCACTCAGAAACACGGTGACCTTAATCCAGCTCTCCCGGTCTTTCACAAGTACATCAACTAGTGGTATTCGTTCATCGAATTCTATCCCTGATAAAATTCTGGTGGGGGAGTATTGTGGTGTAACTACCACTACGAAAATTAAGCATCAATTCACTAGTATGCTAACTGTATTCATTCACGAGGTACCTTTTGGAAAATGAAGGCTGGCATTGTCGATAACTCCTCCCCTCACAATAGCAATATAATTTCTTTAAAAATTGTTGAGATAATTTATAATAATAAAAGAAAATAAATAAAAGTTACGAACTATCTTATGATTTAGTTGATCATAAACTGCTGTTTGTAGAAAATGCAACACCATGAAGGAATCATCAGAATCAAATGAAATTCGCAGCAAATGTCAATTATAGGATATTATGCAAATTAATAAAGTTTCAGAGCCATCGCGCGTGCGTGGCGCGCGCAGCGCCCTCTGAATTGATGCTGAAAGCGTATAAATAAAGTGCTGTAGCGGGACGTTGAAAATAGTCTATGATTATTTGTTAGTGGCAAACGTTTAGTGAGACCTGAGTATGCCTCCACGACGGAAGAATAAGAAATTCAAGCAACTTACGGAGTTTGAACGAGGGAGGATAATCGGCCTTCGAGAAGGAGGATTTTCCTATCGCGCAATAGCAGCTCGTATGCAGCGGAACAGTTCCACAGTGATGCGAGTTTGGAAGCAGTGGACCGACGAGCACCGAACAACTCGAAAAACAGGCACTGGACGACAGAAGGTGACGTCAGAGCGCGATGATCGACACCTGCTCCGCATGGCGGTGAATGATCGCACAGCTTCCTCCAGGCAGCTGGCAGCACATTGGTCTACTGCTACAGGTGTACAATTGTCGGCTTCGTCAATTCGTCGTCGTCTGCTGCGCCGTGGATTGCGTGCAAGGGTGCCATTATACAGGATTCCCCTCACGGCGGATCATCGACGGCTGCGTCGGCAGTGGGCTCTTGAGCACAGAGACTGGCGAGCTGATTGGCACCAAGTTGTCTTTTCAGATGAATCACGCTTCAATTTGTGGACCCATGATGGCCGTGTTCGTGTTAGACGTTATGCCGGTCAACGCTGCCTTCCTGAGTGTATTATTGAACGACATAGTGGTCGAACACCCGGAGTTATGGTCTGGGGTGCGATTTCGTATCATGGACGATCCAATTTGATACGAATTGAGGGTAATCTCAATAGCAACAGATACGTCCGTGAAGTGCTACAGCCCGAAGTCGTTCCTTTCGTTCAAGGCATCCCTGGAGCTATCTTTCAGCAGGATAATGCACGCCCACATGTTGCGCGGACTGTTAGAGACTTCTGTTCAGCACAACGCATGCAACTTCTTCCTTGGCCTGCTTATTCGCCGGATATGTCGCCTATTGAGCACGTGTGGGATATGGTTGGTCGGCGTCTCACTCGTGATCCGCGTCCTGCAGTTTCCAAAGACGAACTTTGGTTGCGCATACAAGCGATATGGAATTCTCTTCCTCAAGCAGATATTCAACATCTGTTTGACTCCATGCCACGTCGTATAGCAGCACTTATTGCAGCGCGTGGTGGCTGCACCAAATACTGATTTCGGACGCTTAATTTGTTTCTTTTGTTTTGAAAATTTCATCATTTATTTGTATCAGTACAAGTCGTTTCTGCATTAAATTTCATTTGATTCTGATGATTCTTTCATGGTGTTGCATTTTCTACAAACAGCAGTTTATGTGCGCAGACTTGCAATGTAATGAAAATGTTAGATAGATAATAAGTTATAAGATGAGTTACTGAGGAAAATAAGTTCTTAATAAACTGCTGTTTGTAGAAAATGCAACACCATGAAGGAATCATCAGAATCAAATGAAATTCGCAGCAAATGTCAATTATAGGATATTATGCAAATTAATAAAGTTTCAGAGCCATCGCGCGTGCGTGGCGCGCGCAGCGCCCTCTGAATTGATGCTGAAAGCGTATAAATAAAGTGCTGTAGCGGGACGTTGAAAATAGTCTATGATTATTTGTTAGTGGCAAACGTTTAGTGAGACCTGAGTATGCCTCCACGACGGAAGAATAAGAAATTCAAGCAACTTACGGAGTTTGAACGAGGGAGGATAATCGGCCTTCGAGAAGGAGGATTTTCCTATCGCGCAATAGCAGCTCGTATGCAGCGGAACAGTTCCACAGTGATGCGAGTTTGGAAGCAGTGGACCGACGAGCACCGAACAACTCGAAAAACAGGCACTGGACGACAGAAGGTGACGTCAGAGCGCGATGATCGACACCTGCTCCGCATGGCGGTGAATGATCGCACAGCTTCCTCCAGGCAGCTGGCAGCACATTGGTCTACTGCTACAGGTGTACAATTGTCGGCTTCGTCAATTCGTCGTCGTCTGCTGCGCCGTGGATTGCGTGCAAGGGTGCCATTATACAGGATTCCCCTCACGGCGGATCATCGACGGCTGCGTCGGCAGTGGGCTCTTGAGCACAGAGACTGGCGAGCTGATTGGCACCAAGTTGTCTTTTCAGATGAATCACGCTTCAATTTGTGGACCCATGATGGCCGTGTTCGTGTTAGACGTTATGCCGGTCAACGCTGCCTTCCTGAGTGTATTATTGAACGACATAGTGGTCGAACACCCGGAGTTATGGTCTGGGGTGCGATTTCGTATCATGGACGATCCAATTTGATACGAATTGAGGGTAATCTCAATAGCAACAGATACGTCCGTGAAGTGCTACAGCCCGAAGTCGTTCCTTTCCTTCAAGGCATCCCTGGAGCTATCTTTCAGCAGGATAATGCACGCCCACATGTTGCGCGGACTGTTAGAGACTTCTGTTCAGCACAACGCATGCAACTTCTTCCTTGGCCTGCTTATTCGCCGGATATGTCGCCTATTGAGCACGTGTGGGATATGGTTGGTCGGCGTCTCACTCGTGATCCGCGTCCTGCAGTTTCCAAAGACGAACTTTGGTTGCGCATACAAGCGATATGGAATTCTCTTCCTCAAGCAGATATTCAACATCTGTTTGACTCCATGCCACGTCGTATAGCAGCACTTATTGCAGCGCGTGGTGGCTGCACCAAATACTGATTTCGGACGCTTAATTTGTTTCTTTTGTTTTGAAAATTTCATCATTTATTTGTATCAGTACAAGTCGTTTCTGCATTAAATTTCATTTGATTCTGATGATTCTTTCATGGTGTTGCATTTTCTACAAACAGCAGTTTATTTGAACGAAAAATACTAAGAAAAATATTTGGCGCTATGAAGGAAAATAACGTCTGGAGAATCCGTTATGACAACGAACTTTACTTCAAATTCAGAGAACCAGATATAGTGAAAACTGTAAAGGTATATCAATTTAGTTGGATTGGGCACAACTACAGATACAATAAATTTAAACTTAACAAATAAAAAATGATATTTAAAAAATGTGAAAGAAAAAAGTTGCCAAAAAGTTCGATACAGTTGAGAAAACGTAACCTGAAATTAGGGTCAACGGCTGGAGAACTGTAGCAGCGGATAATTCCAGATGGTTAGAAAATTTTTAAGACAGCGTTGGCCTGAAGCTGGCTGTGGAACTACAGAAGAAGTTCGATTTTGATACAAATATTCTTTTATTTTATACATTTTACCAGCAGATTATTATTTGACTTTTTTTAAAAAAATACTCACTCATTACATAGTAGTATCTGTTTCAGAAAAACGAGTTATAATGCTAGGGTTGATCAGATTCTTCAATGGTTGGAACTCCCTCCTGCTAATCGACCTAGTTTCTTGACGCTTTATGTAAATCAGCCTGATAATGCTGGACACCGCAATGGGCCGGATTCAAAAGAAGTGAGAAGCCACAGTTAATATTTACTTTTTAATTCAGTTTTGTAATTAAAACAAATTAGAATTCTTCATCAATGTTTCCAATACAATTTTCTTTATTAACATTATATATTGAACTTATTTAATAAAATTTTTTCTACAGTTTTGCAAATAATACATACATTCAACGCAATAGGTAGTTACAATTACTTCGAGTTAGAATTTTGTATGCAAAATGCTGTTTATTTCAATCATGGTAAAGTTAAATTTACACTAGTAAACATAACTCAAATGTGGGTTAGTTCCATCAAAAAGGCCTCCACAAAAGCTAGTTTGTCCCAATGCTTGAGCCCGGAGTTTTCTTATCTTATGCTTTGGATTCAAAATTACAAGATTACGGAGTTGAAAATTAATAGTCTTGTAAATTTAGAATGAGGTTAACTGTTTAACGCCGTTATTAAAAATAAATACTTGATCTTGCCTAATTTGGGTGCGGGGATTTCAAATCTAAAATTAGTTTTTCTCCTAAAGCTACCTATACATTTTTAGTCTATTAATAAGGGGGGGGGGCATAAATGAAGTGACAAACTTCCAGGGTACATCATCAGGGTTAAAACTGCATGATAGGAACCCATGTCCAGAAATGTCGTCGTATGCGAATAGGGGTGTAATTTTTTTATCTGTAGCAAGTTCGAAATTGGTTGTAAATTTAAATTTGTCCACTCTGCGTACTTGAAAACCTAAGACCACATCTAGTTTTGAAGTAATTGGATTATATTAATGACTTATGAAGCGTAACACTCTTATTGAAAAATAAAATTTTAGTAAAATTCGTTATAATTTTGTAATATAATCTAGTTCATGTTACCGGTTTCAAAACGTTCAGTTAGTAAAATGAACAAAACATGTTTAAAAATGTCGTCGTACGCGACTAGGAGTGATATTATTTATTACGAAACCAGTTGTAAATTTAAATTTGTCCACACTGTGGACTTGAATATGATTATAAAAATCTACAATCAATTCTAGTTTTGAAGTAAGTGGATTATATTAACGTATAATCTTGTTTATAGTACCCGTTTCAAAAAGCTCAGTAGGCAAAACGATCAAAAAATGCTTTTAAGTGATATATTAGTAATATTGATAGATTCATCATCGCTAAAACATGAATATAAATCACAACTTCAAAAAAAAAAAAGTAAATAAATAAATTTCACAGCAGTATATTTGTGCATGACATTGTTAAGGGTCTTTTATTGGTGTTTAATCTAGTGAAATTGCATTAAACTATAAATGATCCTAGATCTACATGGTTGTTTCAATGATCTGTGTAATCTATTTCGTTCAGATAAAATTTTCACTTTTTCCTGGAAAGGACACTTTTATTATTGGAAAAAAAATACAACAACTTACACTTTATCCTACCCAATAGAAGAAACTGTATTGAATGTGTAATATCTGAACACTATAGAATAAATATGGTGTTTCGTAATCACCACCCTTAATGTACGTTTTAAGTATCCTTGTTTAAAATTTAAACAAAAGCATTTACACATTAGAAGTCGTTAATTAATATTTAAGCGAAGGAAATAAAAAAGTTAATTGAAACGTGAATTATTCACTTGGAAGCCTTGATTAAAAACACCGAAACCAGTTTGAAGACAGGTTTTAGTGCTTTTAACTACGTCTATCACCCTAAGCATAACATCAAGTTTACTATAATATAATAATATATATTTTTACTTTCCTTATCAGAAGAATGTACACAAATTAAATGTACCGAATATATAGTTAAGTGTAGACCAGAAAATCGTCATCAACACCTGATGAATCATTAACGAATTAGGTGGGATTAAGGAAACCAAGACTTGGAACAGAAGGAAACTGAGCGGTGGTGAAAGTAATTATTGGAAACACCTTTAAGGTTCATTCGGCAATCAAATTGGTTTTCACTTTTTTTTATTTTATTCTGCCTTCTACGTTAATGATTCCTCAAATTTCGATAACGTTTTTAATTCCCGCTTGCCTAAATAATAATTGTAAAGAATGTACATTAAGGGCTGTAATTAAACTGCTGTTTGTAGAAAATGCAACACCATGAAGGAATCATCAGAATCAAATGAAATTCGCAGCAAATGTCAATTATAGGATATTATGCAAATTAATAAAGTTTCAGAGCCATCGCGCGTGCGTGGCGTGCGCAGCGCCCTCTGAATTGATGCTGAAAGCGTATAAATAAAGTGCTGTAGCGGGACGTTGAAAATAGTCTATGATTATTTGTTAGTGGCAAACGTTTAGTGAGACCTGAGTATGCCTCCACGACGGAAGAATAAGAAATTCAAGCAACTTACGGAGTTTGAACGAGGGAGGATAATCGGCCTTCGAGAAGGAGGATTTTCCTATCGCGCAATAGCAGCTCGTATGCAGCGGAACAGTTCCACAGTGATGCGAGTTTGGAAGCAGTGGACCGACGAGCACCGAACAACTCGAAAAACAGGCACTGGACGACAGAAGGTGACGTCAGAGCGCGATGATCGACACCTGCTCCGCATGGCGGTGAATGATCGCACAGCTTCCTCCAGGCAGCTGGCAGCACATTGGTCTACTGCTACAGGTGTACAATTGTCGGCTTCGTCAATTCGTCGTCGTCTGCTGCGCCGTGGATTGCGTGCAAGGGTGCCATTATACAGGATTCCCCTCACGGCGGATCATCGACGGCTGCGTCGGCAGTGGGCTCTTGAGCACAGAGACTGGCGAGCTGATTGGCACCAAGTTGTCTTTTCAGATGAATCACGCTTCAATTTGTGGACCCATGATGGCCGTGTTCGTGTTAGACGTTATGCCGGTCAACGCTGCCTTCCTGAGTGTATTATTGAACGACATAGTGGTCGAACACCCGGAGTTATGGTCTGGGGTGCGATTTCGTATCATGGACGATCCAATTTGATACGAATTGAGGGTAATCTCAATAGCAACAGATACGTCCGTGAAGTGCTACAGCCCGAAGTCGTTCTTTTCCTTCAAGGCATCCCTGGAGCTATCTTTCAGCAGGATAATGCACGCCCACATGTTGCGCGGACTGTTAGAGACTTCTGTTCAGCACAACGCATGCAACTTCTTCCTTGGCCTGCTTATTCGCCGGATATGTCGCCTATTGAGCACGTGTGGGATATGGTTGGTCGGCGTCTCACTCGTGATCCGCGTCCTGCAGTTTCCAAAGACGAACTTTGGTTGCGCATACAAGCGATATGGAATTCTCTTCCTCAAGCAGATATTCAACATCTGTTTGACTCCATGCCACGTCGTATAGCAGCACTTATTGCAGCGCGTGGTGGCTGCACCAAATACTGATTTCGGACGCTTAATTTGTTTCTTTTGTTTTGAAAATTTCATCATTTATTTGTATCAGTACAAGTCGTTTCTGCATTAAATTTCATTTGATTCTGATGATTCTTTCATGGTGTTGCATTTTCTACAAACAGCAGTTTATGAAACATCGTGTATTTACTAATTGAATACTTATTTTTTTACCCCTTTTATATACAGGTAAATCAAGCAGTGAGAGGTGTTGATCAAATGATTGAAAGGCTCTTTGCTGGTTTGCAGTCCAAAAACCTGTTGAATTGTGTCAATGTCATCATTTTGTCTGATCACGGTATATGAGAAAGAACAGATATTTTTCGCTGCTTTTTTGTTTGATTTTTTTTTACTTAATCTTAATTTTTTTTTTTATCTAGGTATGTCTAGCACTGACTGTAAGCTCGTTGTTAACGTTGAAAATTATGTTAATGTTTCGAATATCTTTTCAACTATGGGTCCTTTTGGCAGAGTGCGTCCCAAAGGCAGAAGAGATGCAAGTAAATACTTTTTCAGATTTTCATTGCATTACTTATTTTTTTTTATTATATTGATGATACATAATACAAATTAGGTTGACTTTAAGCAGTAACATATGAATGTATAAAATGAAAATATACTCATATTTTTATTTAATTAGTAATATGTGATACCTAGACTTAAAATGCGGCAACGAGCGTTTCGTCATGTGGTTTTTCAAATACAAATAAACGTTTAAGAATTAAAAAAATACATAAGTCAATGCACTGGTCCTTGTTGGAAATGTTTTTTTTTTATTGAAAACAGTATGATTACCAGCTAAAGCCTTTAAGCGATCCTAATAGTCGCTTTACACCTCCTGTTAATTTTCTTCGGCAACCGAACAGGCTTCGATGTTTTGTTCTTTTCTTTCCTTGTTAATGAATCATCATGTAAACCCCCTACTTCCGGAGTTTTACCTTTTTCTACAGGAGATAAGCACCCCGGTTCAGATCAACACCTCCTAGAAAAGAGTAGGCCTCTGCACGGGTTACCATAAATATCCTTTAGTAGTCCAAACGTAATGACATATTTCGTATTTTCAACCACTGCGCAGCTTAGTACCCCGAACGTAATGACATCTTTCTTATTTTTCATCAACTGCGCAGTTAACTTCGTCACATCGGACTACTAATTTGATCCGTGCTGAGGCCTTCATTATTCTAGGAGGTGTTGTTCAGATGCCCCGAAAAACAATGCAGTTCCAGTTTTTAATGATTTGTCAGGTTTTAATAACTCTACTGCATTAAACTTTGTAAACATACTTATAATTATTAGAAAAGTATATTGAATCCCAATTTCCTAGAGAATTTCTAGTTTTTAAACTCTAGAGATAGATTTTATATTTATCGCTTTTAGATAGATCGTCATGATTGTGTGCGTTTGATTAAAAATTCGCTTCTAAGCCCTTTCTAGTTTAAAAATATCGCAAATGATATTAAGCACCCCAAATAAGGAAATTAAAAACATCCTTGATTCGAACAAGCTTTTTCTTAGACTATAAAGTAATTGGTGACCATGGAGTTTAACATAATATTTTATTTATTTTATTTTAAAAAGTTTGAATTTCTAATGATTGAAGATGTAGCGTATCTACCACTACAAAATTACAACTACAATTCACTAGTATATAAGACATGTTAACTCGATTCAATGATGGGGTACCTTTTCATAGATGAAGGTTGACATGGTCGATATCTACTATTCCCACATTGGTGACCTTCGGACGTGATGTGAACACGCCTACCTAGACAGTAACGCCTACTTCGATGGATGATCCACATTAAAAAACAGTTGACTTGCTACTTGTGTCTGCGACTTTATCCATCTCCTCGCACTGTTGCTATTCAGTCTCTTCTCAAACACCCACAACGCCGGCTTGCATACACTCGACTGCTAAAGGCAACACAGGAGCGACTACGACCGTGAAGTTAATACACCTCTCACATTCAGCACTCATAAAGTACGGTGATCTTAATACAGCTCTCCCGGTTTCGCACAAAAACAGCAATGATTCAACTAGTGGTATCCATTCATCGAATTCTATCACAGATATAATTCTGGTGGGGGAGTACTGTAGCGTATCTACCACTACAAAATTACAACTACAATTCACTAGTATATAAGACATGTTAACTCGACTCTATGTTTGGGTACCTTTTCGTAGATGACGGTTGACATGGTCTGTAACACCGCCCCCCACAGAAGATTGAAACTTATGATGTTTAATCATGTTCATACCCTAATCATATGTTTTAAAGTTTCACAAGGCATGTTGAACTTTTAACTATTTCAGATGTGTTAAATAGTTTGATAAAGAAAATGCAGTGCCAGAGTCAGCATATGAGAGTTTATCCCAAAGAGCAACTCCCAGTCAGATGGCACTATGCAGACAGTGACAGAATCGAACCCATCTTCTTGGATATGGACTCCCGCTGGACTGTTGTCAGGTGAATGTCTTTAATTATAGCTCTGACCATTTTTTATTAGCAGCTGCATGTTTTGAAAGAAAGGTACTAATCGTAGTATCCCTCTAAAAATATATTTATTTTGCTTTGCCTCTCTTTTTACTCATAAAGATGCAACAGATATTTGTCCCGCAGTGAACTGATCGGGCTGGGATAGCCTGGTCGATAGGACGCTGGACCCATGTCCGAGAGTTCGTGGGTTCGAACTCCGCCGGCCGAAGACTCCCCGTGTAGTAAAGTGACTTATGCACGTTAAATCTGTCGAGTCGCAAAAGTCCTCCATGTTCCCATAACAAATCAATACCTCTGGGGGTACTAGATTGGAGATCGATCGTTCTGTGATTCAGGTCAAAATTACGATCTATGGATGAATGAATGGGTCCGCCCTATAAACGGGTGTGACGTATGATGCGGCAGAAGTCGAATTCTTGACCATAGAGGGCGCCACTGGAAAAACAAGAACAATCGCATCCCCTCTGCCTAAACAGGCATACGTCAACAACAACACAACAGTGGACTGACCGTAAAGACACGGTTCCCAGTGGAACACCGAAATCAAGCATCACTGGCTGCCGTCAGTAAGAGAGTAGGTGACCACTTTGCCTGCGTAGGGACTGAGGGTGCGTGGTATCGGTCCTCGTTAAACTGTTCTACCGTAAAGTGCTCGACTTCGCACGCAGGTCGTCGGGCTACCAAAGCAGAAGAGCCATCCCCTCTTCAGTGGATCAAATTGCGATAGCATGTCTTCGGATCATCCTCTGGGATGTTTCCCAGACCGTCACCAATAGCCCATTGTGCAGCTCTAGTGCAACGCAATGAAAGTACCTACCTACCTGGAAATCATCAGATTAATTTACATGAAAAGAAAACGCATAAAAATATTGTGATAAGGATAAATAAAATTTGAGGATTTTTTTTTACTTACAGTCGATAGTGTACAATATTAGACTATATCTGATAGGGCTAAGAGGCATAGTAGGCCACTGTGCACTGTTTGCATTTCTGTACTCTGATTTAAATTTTTAAGAAAATTTTACTCTTTATTTACAATTTTTTTATTCTTTTTATAAATATAAAAAATATAAAAAATTTTTATAAATGTAAAAAAATATTAAAAGAAATAAAAATTGTTATTAAATATTCCTGAACAATATGTACACATCTAAAAAGTATTTGATAATAAAATTAAATCCTCTATAAAGTTATCTAAATATTTTTGCCAACGTCTTACTTTAAATGTGTAGCACATTAAAACTTCTAGGTCTTAAAAAATCTTAAATTTAAATTTTTTTAAAAATATAATATCTTTGGACTATGCCTTACATTCGATGTGTATATTTGGCCACATTTTTATGTCCGCAATTTTAATATTCAAACACAATTAAAATTTATGTTTTGAAAAATTCATGAGTTAATTTAAATGATTGAAACATATTTGTGAATATTGGACTGAATTGTTAATGATTTATAAAGTGTGCTGTCTCTGTGTTTGCAAAATTGCTTTTTATATTGCAATAATATTTGTTAATAGTTTATTATTTATTCTGTTATTTTCTTTGTTTTTATATGGATTAAAAATTCAAAACAGTATTTTAATTTGCCTAAACTCCCTGTGTTTGATAGCTTTCTTACATTGGTTTGCAATATTTTGTCAACATTTATTATGTTATCATAACAGTGTGTATTATTTTTATTTATAGTCGGAGCGCAAAATCTGGAGATGACATTTGTAGCGGTGGTGCTCATGGATACGATAATTATTATACTGATATGAGAGTAAGATTATTATTTGGCAGCTGTTTTTTGTGTCTGATAGCATGTGGTGCACATGCTTAATTTAAATTGTGATAACACACCAACTGAGATTTAAATAATTATAGTAAATCTACACAACACAATTCTAAGGTTTGCATTCGAACTTTGTATCCAGTTCTGCGCATGCGCATTGTTCAGAGTTGATTTAAGTATTCTTTACCCAACAAGCAATGTCGATAGATTAGGAAAAAAAATCAGCTTAGAATATAGCTAGCAATGGTCAGCACGCATCCTAAACGAGTTATTATAATCTGGTTATTATATATACATTATATATGCATATACAATGTATGTCGTATGCATATACATTGTATATGCATATACATATACCAATGTCGCTGACCAGCCCTCGAAACTACTTGCAGCAATACATTAAACCCGTTTCATCTGCTCTCAAAATATATATTTAAGTATTCAAAATAAAATTGAAACTTCATATATAAATATTTAGAAACCGAAAATGGAGATTAAGATCGAAAGAGAATTATTTCGATTTCTTTTAAAATAATTTATTCTTTTTATTCCCCGCATTAAATCGGTTTAAATTATTAAGAACAATTTGAAAGAAAATAAAATTGAAAAATATATAAGTTATGAATTAAAAATGAAAATTCCATTCGAAATCTGTTAAATTTGATGTTTTAATTTTATCCCTACCGTAAGTGCGTTTAAATTATCAATTTCAACCAGTAATAAATGACGCATGTATGTTTAAGAATTCAAATTTAAAAATAATTTCTTGCAAATAAATATAAACACCTACAAAATCGTAAGATACAATAGAGCCCGAAGTTACACATTCGTTAATTCGACGAGAGGGTAAAAAAAATGCGGTTGCAATTTAGAATTTTAGAAATCTCTTTATATTAGTTTATACAAATATTAACATGAAGTTCTCTAATTAAAACATTTCAAATATTTTTTTTTATAATTGAAGGCAGATTGCTTGATTCTTAACTTATAAAAAATTAGAAAATTACAACTTTTTGTTAGAATTTCAGACTTTTATAAAAAACAAAAAATTTTTAAGTTTTCTGCTTGAATAATTTTAACTACAAAAATTACTTGTCTTATTGAAAAATAAATTCTTTAATTAACTCTTAATTAATATCTTTACTTAAAAAATTCGCAATGATAACATTTTTTGCTTTGATTTATTTGTGTGGAATCATTGTTATTCAAAAAGAAAATATAGGCTTATTCTCTGGCCAAGTCAAAAAAATATTTTCCCTTTGCGGGTAAAGAAAAAATATCAATCACTTTTAAGGTTGTAAATATATTTATAGTTTTAAACAAAACGGTATCTAAGGAAAAAAATTAAATTGTACAACTTATTTTTATATAAAATTTAAAATAAATTCCTAACTATGGAATTTGCAGATTATGATCTCATTTATTTGTATAATATTTATATACTTTGTATTACATTACACTATACAGTTTTTATTTTATTTTAGTAACAAACTTTCTCTTTTTTTATATTATAACAAAACGGTATAATTTTTAAAAAATAAAATATAATATAAACTTACAATTTTTTATGGACTCAGCAGGTAAAGATAATCGACATTTCTTATATTCGTATGGGATAAGCATGCTATATCTTATAAGACATTCTTTACTTTTTTTTGCTTCTATAATAAGCAATCTTTTTACTTCTGTAACATTTTTAAAAAAATCAAAACTTTCTAAAACATTTTTTCAGTCTATTTTCATGGCTCATGGTCCATCGATAAAATCTAGCACCAAGATCAAGCCTTTCATCAATACCGAGTTGTATGAATTAATGACTGGTAAATATGATTGCAAACAAAATATTCATGATATTATCTGAAATTCTTTCGATATTGATTATTGGACATTCTATTTATTAGAACTGATCAACATCCAACCAGAACCTAACAATGGTACAAGGGGAAGTTTACACCAAATTCTGAAATCTCCAAAAAAGTTGCCAATTCAGCTGGAACAGGACCCACCTGCTACTGGGCTTGTTCCAAGAGATAATCAAGATTATAAATTCCGAGTCGATGCGGCAGAGTGTTCTTGTAAACAGGTATTTTTTTTATTTTTTTTTGTAAGGCGTTAACCGAAACTTAAAGGAAGGTTGCTACCAGTGGATCAACAAAACGTTTTTTAATCATAAAATTCATAATATAAATATTGCTTTAATATTTATATTCATGTCTTTAAATAGGGGATGTAGCTATGAAATGTTAAATAAATATTTATTAAAGGAAATTCATTGTCCTTTTGCAATGGTAGAAGCTTTTCACCTTTATTAACCCCTTAACGATCGGTTAATTTCAAGAAAACGGTCATAAAAGTGCCTATTTTTTTTAATCTCTGAAAATTGATTGGTGCTGACATCTAGTTTAAAATAAACTAACTATCTACATTTATCCTGGTACTGCCATCTGGTGTGTAAATTGAGAAATGAAATGTTTTCCGGGCAAAAGAAATGAATTAGTTTTATTCTTATTGGCGCATTACTACTGAACACTCCAGCCCGGAAATATCACGGGAGTTAGAAATAGAGGGCGAAACCTCACCCCGTCATTTTCACGGGAGCGAGAAGGAATTAAGGTAGGGAATTTCTATAAATTTGTTGGAAGTTCATTTAATTTTTTACTAGAGTGTCACTTTAACACTATCCAGTAATATGTTTAAAAAATTATGAGTGTAATTCATCAAAGTAAAAGGAGTATAGAAAGCAACACAAATGGTAAAAAATGCATTGAAACATATTAATGGATGGAATGAATGGATGGGTCCGCCCTATGGGTATGAATGGGTCCGCCCTATAAACGGGTGCGACGTATGGTGTGGTAGAAGTCGAATTCTTGGTCATAGATGGCGCCACTGGAAAACAAGAACATTCGCACCCCATCTGCCTAAACAGGCATACGTCAACAACAGCAACAACAAACGTATTAATGATAGTTTGCATTATTCTCTGAATTATTCTCTAAATGCTACCCTGAAATCTGAAAGAGGAATTTTATTTAAACCGTAAAATAATCCACGAATCTACAAAATAACTTTGAATTTCGTTTATTAAAGGCAATTAAATGGTTTCTATGGTCGAGTCATCTGTCCATTCCTATAAACTCAGACTAGCTCATTCAAAGCAACTAGCAGTTGGTACGTAATAATTACGATAATTCGGTAATAATAAAGTAAACGGTGTAGCAAAAAGCGCATATTTTAGACTATACTTTAATTATTCTCCTTAGCAATTAAGACACTTAACGTAATATTGTTATCTATGATTTGTTTACATTGAAAAATGCGATAAAAAAGTACAAAATGTACTGGAACTTTTTTTAAACGTAAATGATAAGCAGAAACTCTTTGTCAAGATTTCGGTTTCTTAAAGTTCGAAAACTATAGCAAATAGTGCTAAGTTAGAGCCTGGTATCAAAAACAACGACAACAAAAAATGGTCATAACCTTAGGAAGGAACCAGAAGCTCTATTCTATTTCTGCATTTTAAGCGTTTACTGAAAATTATACATGAATATAGATATGTTTGTGTTTCACAACTATTAAAATTTGATCATTTGTAAACAGTTTTTCCTTGTGTATAACATAATTAGTGAGTTTATAATGTTTAATTAGGCTCGTAAACAAGTGGAGATTACTGATAAAGATTCCAAACGAGATCTTCATCTACCATTTGGTGTTCCATACAGCGCACAAGACAACAGAACGCTACTCATGATGTATAATGAAGAAAACATAATTGCATTTGATCTGAAATATAGATTACCTTCGTGGACATCATTCAATCTCGAGAAGAAGGTAACAACAATGTTCTGAGAGATGATAAATTTATATTATTGTACAGCTTTTCATAATTTAATTTTTAGAATTCGGAGATAAATTATAATCATTTAAAGTTACGATAAAAGCAAAAATGAATTTTTTAAAAATTAATTTCTAAAATAAAAATAGTGTGTAAATTTTGGATGAATGCAAATGCTTTAATATATTACTTTCCTAATATTTAAAATTTTTTTTAAATATTAAATAATACCTATTCTATTCCCTTAAAAAAGCTTTTAATCATGCTTTCGTTGAAGAGAAATAAATAAATAAAAACACCAAAGTCCTGCTGTACACGTCCGCAAGCAATACAGCACAGAAATAAAAAAAAATTTCCTTGTTCGTTTTACCCCAGAAATGAAAGAAACGTTCCTTATTCGTTTTACCCTATAAGTAAGAGAAACATTCGTTGTTCGTTTTACCCCAGAAATAAAAGAAGCGTTCCTTGATCGTTTTACCCCAGAAATAAAAGAAACGTTCCTCGTTCGTTTTACCCCAGAAATAAGAAAAACGTTCTTCGTTTGTTTTTCCCCAGAAATTGTCCCGTTCGTTGTTCGTCATATCACAGAAATGGCAAAGATAACTTTGTTTTCTGTAAGGCACGGAACACTAAAATAAAGAAATATGTGGAGCATTCTAAAAAACTTCAAATTATACTCATATTATTTAATTTAAAAAAATGATAATGTTAAATAGTGCATATTCTATTCAATTAACAAAAGTTTCAACCACTTGCGCTTGAAAGAAATCCTACGTACGTACAAAAAATACTTTTGTGTAAATGAAAAAAAACATTGACGTGCTATACACGTCGACAGGCAATTATCACCGGATTGAAATAGACGTTTGTAGTTCGTATTAGAGAAAGCGAATATGCTTTCAATATTAATAAGAATCAATATTAATAGAATCAATATTCAATATTAATCGAACAATAAACACCTTCCCGTGAGCTACAGTTGACTGTTTTTGTAAGCGCATCTGCAAATTTCTTGATTGCGCATTAATTATACTATAAATTAAATTATAAAGAATTAATTAATAAATTAATTAAATTAATTAAATTAATTAAATTAATTAAATTAAATTAATTAAATTAATTAAATTAAATTAATTAAATTAAATTAATTAAATTAATTAAATTATGAATTATATAGGAATTAAATTATAAAAAGAATTTCAGAGTATTCTATAAATTTTGCAGCAGTCCAAACAATTCTTTTGCGATTTGCTTACTTTATTTCCTAACCATGCAAACATCAGGTATCGTACCTGAATTTGTATCCTGTTTGAGAAGGATACCTTAATTAAAAAAAAATTTATCCATTAATTTAATTTATTTTAGGAGGAAGTTTCTAAGGTGGGTGATGTTTGCTTCACGGCTGATGCCAGAATACCAAATGCTGATACTGCAAAATGTAGTGATTATGACAACACAGTTGTGAAAAGGAAGTCAATTGTACAACGTCCTCTTTATCCCATCAGTTAGTATTCTAAAAACTTATCAGCTATACCACAAAGGATTAAAATATTTATAAGCCAAAAATATTAATCAAAAAGTTTTGTCAGTTAGAAAATGAATGAGATAAGAAAAAATTATCAACTTAAATGGTAGGATTTTCAGTCCTGCTAAAAGGATTAATTTTTTTCTAGCATTGCATAACTGCAAATGAAATGTTCCTATCCAGTTCGATATTTACCCCGACCCGACTATGTAGAGATCAGGAAACTGGCCTTGAATATGCAAGGTTCTGGGTTCGAATCCCGGGTAAGGCATGGATGTTCTTTCATTCTCTGTACTATCTCTCCCTGCTGTGGGAGTACCGTTTGCCCACAAAATATGGTGCCCCCGAGAGAGTGGCCAACAAATCTGCCCTGCAAAATGCCTGAGTTGACGAAATGTTAACACAGGTGGACATTGGAACATGGTGCGTAGCGTTTTTAAAAAGTGCTGAAAAGTGCGTATTTTCGATTTCCGTTTTTAAAAGCCCTTAAAAATGCTTTTTTAATGGACGTTTTTAAGAAGTGCTTAATTTTCCTTTTTCGAAAATGAGATTTATGAAAGTTAATATCTATTTTCGCCACGTATTATGTAAAAACGTGCTTTTCATATTTTTCTATTCAACGTTTTCAGAATTCATTCAACCTCGACCAATTTCAGCATACCGTCAGTCCTTAGCGCACGAAAGCGCCAATCATTTTACAGGTTTGGTGAAATACTTGCGAGTCCGCTTGTGCGTCTAGTGAGCTGGGTTCGGTAAGATTCTTGCACTCTCATGTGCAACTCTGCTGCATTTTGCAAGATATTCTCCATTTCAAGCTTCATTTTCCACCCTCTGAAATCGAACCGAAAAATCTCTTGATCATTTTTTAATGACTAATATAATCAAGAAAAGAGTTCTTTGTCAAATTCTAGTTATTTATCATGATCATGTAAAGTCTTTGAAAATTATTTTGCATTTTGTCAATTTACATTGTGCTTAAAAATATTTTTTGAGTGCTTAAAAAAATACTTAAAAGGTGCTTAATTTTTGTTAAAAGATTTGGCTACGCACCCTGTGACAGTAAAAAATGAAAAAAGTTCGATATTTAGAAATTAGATATTATTTGAAAGTTTCTACGGTTACTATTGTTAACTGCTGTTTTTAAAAGCACTGTACGCAGCATTATACTCAGAAAATAAGAAACCATGTATAAAAAATTGGATAATAGTTGAAGTTTCCTAAATGGTAAACTATATTTTAAAAGTTGTTGCTGATGCCGAAAAAGAAACAGTATGAAAGAAGCTAAGACTGAATAACTTTTAGTCACTGATAGTTTATACTTAAGATTATTGCTTAAGACAGCTAGAAAGAAAAAGATCAAAAGCAATTTTGTTGTAGAGCGATAAAAGAAATTTTTCGATAAAAGAGCATAGTGACAATATTTAAGTTTACCATTTACGTAAATAAGTTATTCAAGTACTATAATGAAATACCGAGTTTTATCTTTCTTCTCTTTATAGCATAGCATACTTCATACTATGATATTTGAAGAATCGTTCTCTAGTTTTCGAAGTAAAACTCATTCTTTATGTGTTCAGGAGTTGAGAAGTAGATTATGAGCAGACTTTGCTCCAAGGAACTTCAACAAGGAAACTTTCAGTTAACAATTTTCTCCAGAACTGCCTGACCGAGTAGCTTTTTTAATTTTTAAACAAAAAGTGATACATTTATTTCTGTAGTTTATATCAGTATTGTGTAAAAGTTTTTATTTATAAATATTATTTTACATGTCCTGAAGTGATTTTTCCCCAGGGTGTCTGCAACTGCCTAGAGAATTTTATTATCTTTTAAAATGTAACATAAAAATTGGTTTTGGATGACTGCTGACAAGAAAACACGCCGTTTACCTGTAGCTTTGACAATTTTTTTTTTTGTGTTGCTAGAGTTAAATAAAATTTCTTTGATTTTCCTCATGGATACCAAATTTTTCTCATTTTTGCCAAGTAACAAATTTCTCTGAAAAGAAAGTGTTCCTAAGTACCGATGAGTGTCTCCTTATAATTGCTAAGTATTTTTTTTCTTTTTTTTTTGACCAAAGGATGTCCACAACTGGCACATTCACATAATTTTAACGATTTTTATAACAATCATTACGTAAAATTATCAATAAATTCTAAAAAAAAAAAGAATCTTTTATACCTATAATATACAATACATATATGACTAAAGATTGTAATTCATCCCATAAACTTTTATTGATTATTATTTTAGTTTCCCAAAAAAATGGAAGCAATACTAACTAATTTTAATATTTACATTTTACAGGTTTTTCAAAATCTGCAACAAAGGAACAAGCTTTATATGTTTCGAATTCTATTCCAAAGTCAATGAATCACACAAATTCTCTGGAAACAGAAATCAACCGAATACTTAATCGGTGGGCTGCCCAAAGCGGCTCTTTGAATGTAGTGATGGGTGCTGCTTTTGATTTATCTGCAAATGGTCTGAAGCAATCTCTTGGAAAGATAATGTAAGCTTTGCTTTATCACTCAAGCTTTACTTATAGGCCACTCCGAAAATTGATAAACATGACTTTCTAAATGATTTCGAAATTATCGTCTGCAGTACCGAACAACAACAAAAAGTTTTTTTTTGGTGACTGATTATTTGCGGTAAATAAAAGGTTTAAAAGGCGCACCTAAAGCATGTTATTACGTTATTTTACTTCTTTGACTGGTTTAAAAACTGAAATCTTTAAAATATGTAATTCGTATAACTGTGTAGAATTTTCGGAATTATGCGGTTTACTTTAATACTACTGAGTTTTTTTAAAAACCCAATGGATAAATTAAAAGTATTTCACCGCATTCATTAACAGAATTTGAGAATTAAGATACTGGAGTTTCTTGCCAAGAGGCCGGATTTGGACCATGAGAAAAACATAATTGTTGGAGGAGTTAAAGATGTATATAAATCCATTTCTGAACTAAAATTGGTAATCACGGCAAAAAATGTCCATTTTCTACTTGCAAAAATATTTCTAAATCATCTTTTTGAAGTTATTCGACTGAAAGGCGAAATGGCATATTACTAAAACTATGATGCAACAGCATTTCAGAATCTTTTTCGTTTTATATCGTAAAAGAGGATAGAGCGCTCGCCTTCGAACCAGGTGAACTGGGTTCGAATCCCATCTATAGCTGGTTGATACGAATTCCAGATCCGGCTTACACCGACCACAGTGCTGACGTAAAATATCCTCAGTGGTAGACGGATCATGGGTTAGAGTCCCCTTGCCGTCAGGCTAACCGTGAAATGTTCTCGTGGTCTTTCTATGTAACGCAAATGCGGGTTTGTTCCATCAAAAAGTCCTCCATGAATTCAAATTTCTCCCAATCCAGGAGTTCCCTTGTAATCTGGATTGAGTTCAAAATTACAAGGCTACCACGTTGAACATAAGTAGTCTTAACCCAAACATTGGGTCGGCTGTTCAACGAAGGTTATAAAACATTTGTATTGGATCAAATTTAAAAATTATGAATTAATAATGTAAAAAAATATATATTTTATATTGATGTCACTTAAAATTTCTAATTTCTGAAACAATGACGGTTAACAATGGTTTTAATTAAATTTATTTTTAAAATTTTGCATTTGCAAATTTTTTTCATATTTTATATTTATTCATATTTTATATTTCATATTTATTGTATATGTACTGTCATATCTATTACCTATCGTAATTATTCGAATTTATTGCGTGTCGTAATTATTGTATATCTTGTAAATTATTGCCTATCTTAATCGTAATTATTGTATATCTTGCAAATTATTGCCTATCTTAATCGTAATTATTGTTTCTTGTCAAATGAGTTGGACTAGAATGAAGTGAATGTCTCTAACTTCGTCTAAATTGTAAATTCATATATGAATACTTTATACGACTAAGTAATGACTTCATTATTTCTTTTCCTTTTCACTTTACAGAAGGTTAAAAGAAAAGTATGGATCATTAGTTGTACCAACTCACATTTTTGTAATAGCAACTTGGTGTACTACCTCTTCTGACTCTCTGAAAAATTGCCCTCCATCGAAATTGGACAGTAAAGGATTTTTGCTACCAAATGACCCATTTACTCAGAATTGTGAAGTAATGTTTCAGTTTTTTATATAAAATAATTTAATTTTTTAACATTTATTTAACTAACAATGTAGTTACTTGATTTTAATTTTAAAAAAAAAGGGATATATAGCTATTTTTTGTTCTTTAGTACGTTGACCGAAGGGAACAGCGTACCTTCTTTAGTTTTACCTCGTCTTCTCTTTTTCTCGTACTAAAGTTTGAAGATTATATATTTAACAAAAAATTCTCTAAGTCTTTTTATCCTAAAAGTATAATAAGACCCACGTATCATATTTAGTTTATAGCAAAAATTCTTTAAAGACATGAAATCTCTGTCTTAGTACTGGACATAAATTTCTGAGTGATATTAATTTTTTATTCGTGCATAAAGAATAGTTTCAAAAACGCGGCAAATTGTCCTGAGTACGTGAAGAAAGGACGGGGCAACGCGTTCTTATGACACGGGCGAATTGATGAAATATAATTAACGCACTACCAATGATTATTGTATTAATTAGCGCACTTTATTTAAATAAGATTTCATTGGAAAACACTGACCATTTCTAACTGCTGCCGTACCTACTCAGCTTAATTATCTCTTTCCACATTCTCGCCTTTATTCCTTTCTTATTCTTTAAATTTACACCTCTTCCAAGAGTAAGCATTAACTACGGTTACTTTATGAGGCAACATTTATTCCATCTGAATTAAGTAAATTGAAAATTAAATAAGTAATCGTGTCTAGGCTTTTTGTTTTGAGAAAACGTCGAAAAGTTTTTGATACCTTATTTCATTCATAATTTTGTCAATTCGAAAAAAGTAGCATTTACTTTTAAGAAAATTTTCTCAAATGTGCATATTGTCGAATTGAGTAAAAAGAATAATAAAAAGAAACTTTTTTTTCTTCAAAGAAACACTTACAGCTCTGTTCCATTTTAAGTATAAAAAATCTAAGTACTAAGTAATTAAGTACTTTTTAAAAATCCATTGTTTTATTAAATATAAAAATCTTAATATTTTTACCCAATTACTATTTCAAAATGATTAACAATAATTAATTAGCTTTTACCTTCAAGCAACTCTGATGCAAGCATTGGTTTTGGCAGAATTACTCCAGGGATCTCTCCAGACATTTTGTGAATGGTCCTGTTTTTGTGAAATTGTGAAAAAACTATTCATAATTTGTGAATATAAAATAAGCGTCGCATTCTTTCAACCAGGGTCCTGCTTTTGTGAATTTGTGCAAATAGGGTCCTGTTATTACAAAAATTGCCAAAAGCCTTTTCAGGAAGTTTTTAAATTGTAAATAGATACAAGATTCAGCTCAACAATTGCTGCTACTAAATTAGAGATGCAACTGCAACATACAAGTATTTGGTATTTAGCCTAAACACACACAGAATATTCATTTCGGACGAATAAGGGAACAAAATATTTCACATTTTTAATAATTTCAATTGGCATAGTTTAAATGACACAACTTAGTAATGCAATTTTAATGTGCTACGCATTAAGTAAACTTAAATAATTCTTAAATTTATAATATTTTATTTAAGAAATTGCCAAAAATTAATTTTTATTTGCATAATATTCTATTAATTATTTTTATGAATAAAAATAAATTGATCAATTATTTATGTACAGAAAATATTAATAAGAATGCACACACGATGTTTGTAAAAGTAGAAATATTTTCTTAGAATACTACATTTGGAATTTAAACTTAGGGAAACTTAGTTTGTCTTGAACCGTCTTTCTTCCCCCCCCCGGGGAAGGAGTTAATTCGATTAACAAAACAATAATGAAGATAAACAAATTTGTGAAGGTTCCACTTAATAGATAAATTATTTTGTGAAGGGTCTGTTTTTATGAAACAGATATTTTGTGAAGGGTTCGTTAACGGAGCCAAATATTTTCTAAACAGACCCCTGTACACTGAAGCTTTTTTTTTTTAAGAAAATAAATTAAGAAAAATTACTTTTGAAAGGGAATTAAATGCGAGTTTCGTTCATATCTTTTTTATTTGACTATGAAAGATAAAAAATATTATTTTTTTAATTAAAGACACTACTATGTTTGATCATTTAGATTATTTACCACTTAAATGTGTACATAATTATTTATCTACCGCAAAACCTATAAAAATGTTATTGATATTTTTTTTCTTTTAGTCTCCAAGTGCCATGATCGAGAAGAATTCAGCTCGAGTTGTGGATATTGAAAATTTGACTGGACTCTCATTTTTCACAGGTTTGCCAGTTTATGATGCCGTCAGATTGAGAACTGGAATGCCACAAAGATCTGTCTCTTAACCATCATATTATTTTGAATCCATGTAAAAATGATGAAAATTCTATTAAATTTTATTATTGTTTTATTTGTATTTGTTTTACCCATACCATCATACTTTATTTCGTTTTATCGTTTCGATGAGAATTTCTTTCCGAGCCGTTCGGAAATGCATTAGTTGGCTTTCAATCTACACTATCTACCAATATGTACACGTGTGATTGAAAAGAAAAACTAACTTTATTCATAATCAATAGTTGGTAGAGCCTCTAATTACAATTACAGCGTAAACCCTCGGGCATACTTTCCACAAGTCCTTGTGTAACGGCTAGTGGTATTTTCTTCCACTCGCCTTGGAGAAGACATATAAGTTCCTTCACCGATTTTGGACGGGTAGTACATCCCTTAATTCGGCGATCCAACTCGTCCCAGAGGTTCTCGATAGGGTTCAGGTCTGGGCTCTGGGCAGGCCAGTTCATTGGATTAACCCCATTTTCACCATACCAAGCCTTGGTGACCCCCCGCAACATGACAGCAGACATTGTCGTCCTGGAAGTAACAGGGGTCCACCCCGTAAAACTGCCACAATGTAGGAATCACATTGTCATCCAAAATAGTGAAGTAGGCATCTTGCATGAGTTGTTGTAGTTCATTTACGTCGCACTAGAGCTGCACCATGGGCTGTAGGCGACGGTCTGGGAAACATCCCTGAGGATGATCCGAAGACATGTTATCACAATTTTGATCCTCTGCAGAGGGGATGGCTCCCCTGCTTCTGTAGCCCGACGACCTGCACGTGAAGTCGAGCACTTTACGGTTGAACAGTTTAACGAGGACTAATACTGCACACCCTCGCTCCCTACGCGGACTGATCCAAGTGGTCACTCACCCGCACACTGACTGGAGCCAGTGATACTTGACTTCGGTGATCTGCTGGGAACCGTGTCTTAACGATCAGTCCACTGCGGGACGCGTCTTGAATGGGACTAATGCCGATGTTGTTACCTACACGATATATACCGGCTCCAGGGCATAACGTATCTCAGGACCGTAGATATAGTCATTTGCATGGGTGTCCAAATTCTAATTGGTAGATAGTGTATTTGACAAATACCATAGTAAATTTGCCTCACAGTATTATATACTCTGATTCTTGGACATACTTTAAAGCTAGAATAAAACTTCAAAAAAATTACAAAACAAAACTATATTATAAGTTTTGTCGATTAAATTTTTGTTCCCACAGTTAATTTTCAGTCCTTAAAGTTCACACCTACTAAGAAGTGTCTGGTGATATGATTTTTCTTAAGTTTTTAGAGCTGGATATCATTTTGTAAGAAAAACCTTAAGTGACCCCACGTTTGATATGTTATTGGGTAATGAAATGAATTTTTTATGAGTCTTTTTCATAAAATTTTTACTAATCTTATTTTTCATTTCGATCATTTTTTCAATTGAATATAGGCATAGGAAATGCATTCTTAAATTTCTTAGCCAATCACAAGACTTCATAAAAAGAAAAATCCGTTTTTTTTTCTTCCTTTTTCTTCTATTTACTTTTTTGAATTTTTCCATTTGAATTAAACCATAGAAAATAGATTCTTAGTTTTAGTGTCAAACCTAGAAATAATAATGATGTAACGGATAGCTAATTTTCTATAAGCGTATTTAAAAGTTTCGATAGTGTATTTTTTTAAAAATAAATATCGAAATTTTTGAACTTTTTTCAATGGAATAAAACCATTGAAAATAGATTCTAAGTTTTAGAGCTTGACCCAAACTCAAAACTTCAAGAAAAAGTAGATTATTTGTTTATTTTTTTCCATTTGTTTTTCCGAATTTTTTCATTTATCGACGAAATAAAAATATTTGAGCAAAGGTTGAAGGTTTGGAATCAAAAATATCAAAACTGTTTATATATATATATATATATATATATATATATATATATATATATATATATATATATATATGTAATGTTAAAACAATTATATATTAAATATAATCCTTAAATAGGGCATTTATCCAACGCGCAAACGTTTAAAAACCTTTCCCACAAGAAAGTAATAATATTGATCTAATTATCTCAAAAAATGTGATGATGTGGCTTTAGTAGCTTGGGAAATTGATCAGTCCCACGCTACTGAGACCTATTAACATTTAAATATATTGTCCAGAAAGATATAAAAACCCTCTTTCCAAGGTCAAATGTGCTATTCTATACCTATCCACCAGCATGTAAGGTTGTCATTCTGGGGCTCTGGCCCTTACTTTAATAAAATTATATTATGATTCCAGTATTTTCCTGTATCTTTTTCAAGAAGCACCGGCCACACTACGAACTTACAATGTTTAGGCTTTCAAAGCGTAACAGATAAGTCGGCAGTGATAGTTTCCTGTCGCGAAAAATTATTATTGAAAACTGAAAATGATATTTAATTTAATAATGGAATACATCTTTTGATAATCGACTTTCGCTTCTTAAATGATTCGTAACCTTGGATTAGAAATTCGAATGCGTGGGTGTGGTAAAGAAGAACGAGGACAGTTATTTCTCTCTTTGTTTTGTCTTCCTCTCGCTTTAATCACCGATTAGAACTTTATTTTGATGACTTTGGAATTAAGAAACAGAAAAATTAAACAAATAATGTCTGATTCTGAAGAAAAACAGGTGGACGCTCCAGCACGCGTTAATATTTCTCCGTGTGACGATAAAAATAATTTCCCCAACTGGATCAAGTCAGTGGCGTAGCGAGGGGGGAGCAAGGGGGGGCATCATGCCCCGGGCGCTACTCACAAAGGGGCGCCAAATGGTCAGCAAAACAAAAAAAATTGTTGGATAATTTTTATTTTTATTATAATTTATTTCTGCAAAAAATATTTTAAATTTAGTGCCAGTGAAATATGATAAATGTTAATTCGTAAATAAAAAGGAACACTAATCAAACTGTAATAATATATTCATAAAATATTTCTTTTTAAAATATTTCTTTATAAATATGTAAAATAAATAATAGGTATCTTATGAACTAATTCTAGATGATCATATACATTTCAAAGTCTAGTCTTGATTTCTCAACTACATTTTTTGTCTCAAATTTAATGCCTAACTTGAGCCTATGACTTTATTAATTCTACTTTATTTATTTATTACTTTGCGAGTATATTTTACTTATAATATTAGATGGATTTCGAATGGGGGGGGGGCGCTAAAAAGGTATTGTGCCCCGGGCGCGAGTTAAGCTCGCTACGGCACTGGATCAAGTATTTCAATAAAAAATGTGAAATCCTACATTTGGAAGAAAACTGGAAAATAAATAACATATCTGAATACCTGAAAAGAGACTTATTTACCTTCTACATTAATGAATGCATAGAAATTGAAAAATGGACCGAACTCGAGGAAAAACTACAAGAAAAATTTTCTCTTTCTAGAGAAGATAAGTATGAACTTTTTCTATCTATGAGGCCATCTCCAAAAAAGACATTTTCTGAATATGCTACAGAGAAGTGGAGAGCGTCGAAGGATCTAAGCATAGATGAGGAGCTGTTGCTAGAATCCATCAAAGCTGACGTACCAGAAAAATTTCGTAATTTTCTGAGTATAGCATCTCCTTCTACTGTTGAAGAACTTATTAAGTTGTGTTCAAAGTTAGAAAAAAATGAAAAGAGTGCCATCAATAGACCTACTACCCAACGACACAATTGGAATGATAATCCAAGATACTATGAGCAACCAAGGCAGTGGATTCCCCAGCATCGGTACAGAATGGAGCAGCCAAGGCAGTGGATTCCCCAAAATCAGTACAGAATGCAGCAGCCAAGGTTTGTGAATTCTCTTAACCGTTATGGAGTACCTCAGCATGATTCCCAGCCTCCGCAGCCCAGCAATAACAACAGCTGACCATCAAATGACTATTTATGTGTGACATCGCGAGTGAACAATAAGAATTTACTAACTATATTGGACACAGGATCCAACATCACTATAATTCCGAAACATTTTATAGGACAATCAAAAAAACATGTGAACTCTACTAGGATTTTAATTTCGCAATTTCAAGGAAATATCAAGGGAAACCTCCAAAAGGTAAGTGTTAAAATAGGAAACATTACAAAAGTAATAACATGCGCCTTTATAGACACCCCTCTGAATTTTGCTATACTTGGTCTTAATGAAATATCAGTATTTAAGTTGCATATTGATTTTAAAAATTTTAGAGTTTTTCAAAAATTTAAAGATGTTTCATATGATAAATTTTCTCAGTTTAATAATTATTATAGTGCTAAAAATAAATATCATACTAATATATTTTACAACAATAAACAAAAAATTGATCTTAAAAATGTGAATTGTAATGTAAATGATTGTGTTAATCATAGATATATAGAAACTAATAATTTTTATGATGAGAGAAATTTCAATAGTTCAAATATTCATGAGCATAGGCTCAACCCACCCTCAGAATTTCAGGATAAAATACCTGTAACTTCTGAAGAGGATAGGGTAAAGTTAAATTATCTTTTATCTAGTTATGATCATGTATTTTCCAAAAATAATTTTGATATTGGCAACTTAAAACTTCAACCTGTTAAAGTAAAGTTAACTTCTGAACTGCCCATATCATTGCGTCCATATCGAGCATCTGTTAAAGATAATGCAGAAATTAAAAATCAAATAGATAATTTATTACAAGCTAACATAATTAAGCCCTCCTATAGTCCATACTCCTCCCCAGTTACTCTTGTTTACAAAAAAGATGAAGGTAATAAAACCAGATTGTGTGTAGATTTTAGAAAGCTTAATCAGATAACCAAAACTGACTCTGAACCTGTACCTAGAATTGATGATTTAATTGATAAATTGTC
This sequence comes from Parasteatoda tepidariorum, assembly GCF_982258835.1. Lineage (NCBI taxonomy): Eukaryota > Metazoa > Arthropoda > Arachnida > Araneae > Theridiidae > Parasteatoda > Parasteatoda tepidariorum. The sequence goes on from NC_141755.1 coordinate 27,079,923, forward strand.
TAATGCTAAATATTTTTCAACTATAGATTTAAAATGTGGTTACTGGAATTTAACAATAGATCCAAATGATACAGAAAAATTAGCATTTACAACAAATTTTGGCCTTTATGAATTTTTACGTTTACCGTTTGGTTGGAAAAATTCACCCGCTATTTTTCAAAGAGCTATTCGTCAAATTTTACAGAAACATAAAGTTGATTTTGCTTTAAACTATTTTGATGATATTATCATATATTCTGATAATTATTTAGAACATTTAGATCATTTAGAGAAAATTTTTAAAATATGTGAAACTGAAAATTTAAAACTTAAATTTTCAAAATGTCAATTTGCTAAAACTAAAATAAAATTTTTAGGATATGAAATAGAAAAAGGTCAATATTCACCGGCAAATGCTAATATTGAAACTATTAGACAGTTAAAACCTCCAAAAAATGTTAAAGAGCTACAACGATTTCTTGGTAGTATTAATGTATACCATAAATTTATTAAGAATTATGCAGAACTTAGAGTGCCACTTAATAATCTTCTTAAGAAAAATGTTAAATGGAATTGGACAGTAGAATGCAATACCTCATTTAATCAATTAAAATCGTCTTTAATTTCTAAACCTGTTTTAACTTTGTATAATCCTAATTATCCATGTCATTTGTTTGTTGATGCCTCAAAGGAAGCAATTGCTGCTGTTTTAAAACAAAAACATCCAGATGGCTCAATGCATCCAATAGCTTTTCACTCCAGATGTTTATCTCAACATGAAAGAAATTATTCTATTACTGAATTGGAATGTTTAGCTATTATTAATGCTTTAGATAAATATCATTGTTATTTGCATGGAAATAAATTTATCATTTATAGTGATCATTCCGCGTTGACTTGGTTAAAGAAAATAAAAAATCCTACAGGTAGACTTTTTAGATGGTCTTTAAAACTATCTATGTATGATTGTGAAGTAAAATATATTAAGGGTCAAAATAATCATGAAGCTGATATGCTTTCTAGACATTCTGTATTTTTTAGTTTATTTGATAACAATCCAGTTGTGACTCATGATGAAATTAAAGAAGCACAACTAAATGAAAATCTAAGTAATCCTAAATTCATAACAATTAATGATTTGTTAACGATTATGAAAAAAGGTTTGCATAAAATAGTAATACCATTTTCTTTAAGAACAAAAATATTAGAAAAAACTCATATTCAATTTGGTCATGTTGGTATTAAAAAAATGATTGCTTTAATCTCACCCTTCTACTATTGGCCTAATATAATAATTGATATCTCTAACTATGTTAAATGTTGTGAAACTTGCCAAATTAACAAAAAATCTCACCAAAAAAGATTTGGGTTGTTACAAAGTATGCCCCCTACAGAGCAACCATTTGAAATTTTATCAATTGATACTGTCGGAGGGCTCAACTATTACAACTCAACTAAAAAATACTTGCATTTAGTTATTGATCATGCTACTCGATATCTTTGGACTTTTCCTTCAAAAAGTGTAACAACTGAAACATATACAAATTGCTTAAAACAAATTTTTCAAATTCAAGTTCCAGATAAAATTTTAAGTGATCGTAATGCTGCATTTACAGCATCTAGATTTAGAAGATTTCTTAGAAACTATAATGTTAAACAATTATTGACTTCATCTCATCATCCGCAAACAAATGGAAAAGTTGAAAAATCTAATGCGACAATAATCTCTAGGTTAAGATGTAAAATCAACGAAAACTCTAAAAAAATTCCGTGGACAAAGTTATTAGAAGAAGTAACACATGAATATAATTACACCCCTCATTCTGTAACTCAATTTCCTCCTGCTTATTTAATGTATGGAAAATTACCTTGTGATTCTCTTGTAAACCAAAATATTTATCCCCCAGTTGATGAAGCAAGAAAAATAGCTGCTCAAAATACCCAAGAGTTTTTTAAGAAAACCAAAATTCGTTATGACACTAATTTTTTGGAACCTAATTTTAAAGTTAATGATTTAGTAATTTACGAAGAATTCCATTATCCTAACACAAGGAAATTAAGTTCACCATATTCTGGTCCATACAAAATTTTAAAGAAATTATATGAGGTGTCATTTGAAATTGATAAACCTAATTTTCTCACTAAGAAAGAATCAGAAATAGTACATGTAAACAAATTAAGGAAATTTTATCCAAGTCAACAGTTTCAATTGTATGTAAAAAATTCACAATAGCTTTTCAATGCTGGTATTTTCATATGTTTTTCATTTTTATTTTCTGCCCCTATTTTTGGAGTCCCGTTATTTTTTTTTTAATGCATCTATGTCTGAATTTTTTATTACATGATGTTTGAGAGTTACTTCGGAAAATTTAGGTAAATTTCCTAAATTTTATTTTTGCAAATGTAATATATAGAAATGGTTTTTTGAACCGTGGGACTCCTCACATAGAATGTTTCTTTACTGATGTTTTCTCCTCAATTAAGGATCAAGCATGAGTAAACAAACTTAAAACCCTATTTTTTTCCCGTCTAGTTTGGAATATTTTACCCAACTTAGACTATCAATTGTTATCAATGGATAACGCTTATATTTTTATTATTTTGGAATAAAGCATATCATTTTCAACAAAGATTTATTATGCACTTTGTATGTAAATTTTTATGCTATCGAAGAATTTAATTATTATGTGGAAAAGTAAACATTTTAAACTAGATCGCTTATATTATTTGTATTACTTGTATTATTTTATTTGTATTGATTTCTTCAAGTGTATGTCATATGTTGTGAATAATTCTACACAATATTTGTGAAAATACATAATTACTAATGAGAAAGTAAGAAAAACTATGTAAATGATAAGTGAATTTAAATGACTTTATGAATAATAATTGTTTCGAAAATGAAACAATGATGATTAAGAACATAAACTTTTTTTTTCTTCTGAAATGGATGAATAACTTAATAAATTTAGGCCCGAACAATGGATCCAGTTTATTTAAAGAAAAGAACTTTTCACAAGTTGTGAAATTATGGTTTGATTTATTTTTATTTTAGATATGTCATGGTATATTTTGTTTTAGATATTCTAGAGTTGTTTTGATATTTTTTATTCTTTTCAACAGGAAAAATATACATAATCATTATTAATTATTATAAAGTTATTAATTATTGTTATTCAAAGTTATGCAGAAATATTTAGTTACTTTTATATAAATGTTATTGTTGTAATACTTTACTTATAAATGTATAATATTGGACACTATACCAAAAATAATAAATTTTAATTTGAAATCGCGTGAAGGGGGAAGTTCTGACCAATAGGCTAGCATATTGATCAGACCTTTCTTCAGAGGGGGGGAATATTATGTAATGTTAAAACAATTATATATTAAATATAATCCTTAAATAGGGCATTTATCCAACGCGCAAACGTTTAAAAACCTTTCCCACAAAAAAGTAATAATATTGATCTAATTATCTCAAAAAATGTGATGATGTGGCTTTAGTAGCTTGGGAAATTGATCAGTCCCACGCTACTGAGACCTATTAACATTTAAATATATTGTCCAGAAAGATATAAAAACCCTCTTTCCAAGGTCAAATGTGCTATTCTATACCTATCCACCAGCATGTAAGGTTGTCATTCTGGGGCTCTGGCCCTTACTTTAATAAAATTATATTATGATTCCCGTATTTTCCTGTATCTTTTTCAAGAAGCACCGGCCACACTACGAACTTACAATGTTTAGGCTTTCAAAGCGTAACAGATATATATATATATATATATATATATATATATATATATATATATATATATATATATATATATATATATATATATATATATATATATATATATATATATATATATATATATATATATATATATATATATATATATATATATATATATATACATTAATAATTTATTAAAATTATTAATGTATTAATTTTATAAAATGATTAATTTAAAGCAACTTAACCCTAAACTTTCCTAAAATGTTAGTTTTAAGTTTTATAACATTTATGGGTCATTCTCACTGGTAAGGTATAAATAGACTAAAAAAAATTCTTAAATTAAAGTAATTAAAAAAGTGATAAAAATTACATAAATGCCTTTATTTGTTTTTGTTATATGTCCTTATAATAATGGTCAAGTTTTCTATTTTATTTTTTACGAGATTTAAAATATTTTAAATTCTGCCTTGTCAACGGAGGAGACATTTTATGTAATAAAATATAAAATGTCAATGTAGACTAATTCATTAATTATTGGGCACAACTGATATGAGTTTAACATTAATAAGTAAATAATAAAATATTTCCGATTAATCATGCTGCTATGAAAGGAAACATCCATTTTTAACCTAGGTGTACAATTTCTTAAGTAACTCTTACTGAATATTAATAAATTAAAATGTAAAGACTATTGAAATAAAAATTCAGACTCCACATGAAAGTTGAGTGTTGAAGGTACTCTTTTGTGACCATTTTATGCAAGTTAAACATACTGTCATCCAAATAACGTTTTTGTTTTTTCTCTTTTCTTCTTGTTATTGTTTCTTTTTTCCCTGGGCACAAACGGCTAGTTCTATCAATTTTTAGACATTTAAGTACATTTAATAACGATTTTTCTGTTAAATCTTTTTCTGATACAAATTTTAAAGTTTCTTGCTCTTTTTTTTTTCACTTTCTTCAAACAATATAGGGTTTTCTTTTAATTTCTGTCTAGCTTATCTCATACTAAGTTTTTTCTGTTCCCTTCTGTTTTGCATTTGAACATTTGATTGTTTTCTTTTCTTAAATTTTGGTTTTGCAATTTTTTCCCTAAAATTTGAAGAGAAAAAGAATGTTAAACATCACAGAAATTATTTAGAAAAATTGCCAATATTTACTTCTCCGATAAGAAAAAGTTAAACTTAATTGATTTTCTTTAAAAAAACAAAACAAATTAACACATTTGTTCCATTTAAAAAAATATCAATTAAAAGAAAATAGTTTTTTAATTATTAAAATTGTATTATGGTTATCTAACACATTGTCTCTTACATTGACTGTGTCTTCTCCTCCGTGGACTTGTTATGTCCACGGAGGAGACAAAAACTAGTTCTTGAATTTTTCTGATTTTCAATTTTAAAGTTACAAAAAGGGGGCAGTTCTTTTTGTTAAATATACTATTTTTGCAATCTAAAATTCATCTATCAGAAATAAAATAATTTTCTCTTACCTTCTTTATGATGTCCACGGAGTATACGGTGAGAACTTTGCCAAACCCCAGTTGAACACAACAATCCAAAACTGGCACCAAAGAGAACAAAAACAACTAATATTTAACATTAGAAAATGGAATGGTTACCCCTCCCAGCAGCTTTCTTATAGGGATTTCGCATATACTGCCCTTTATTGCATATTTACAGAACTATATTAATTGTCCACGGAGGGAGACATCATTTTTGATGGACAAAGTTTACTAGTCATTTATTTTATAAAAATAAATTATTTTTTTAAAAAATATTAAATAAACAGTTACTATAAACATTTAACTAGGTAAAACTACAAAAATCATTAAAATAACATTTAGATTGTTTAACAGGCATTAAAAATTATTTTGTGCCACAGACGTAGGGACGTCCACGGAGGGGATTTCGAAGTCATGTTTATTGAAAAATAAGAATGAAATATTAAGTACATTTAGCAGAAATGCATATGATTTGTTAGTTAAGAGCTTCACGAATAATATTAAGAAATCTGCTGTATTTCCTAATATTTATTACTCAGGGACTTAAAAAATCACCTTTTTGTGAGAATGACCCTTATAGTATGACAATATCTCGAATTCAAAATACAGAGTGTCTTAAGAAATTTATTTTTTACAGTTCTCTTATTATTTTGAAAGTTAAACTTTTTCTAACTTACATATTTTAAAACTCTCACGTGTATTTTGAGATGCTATTTTTTGACATTATCAAACATTTAAAAAAAAAAATTTTTTTTTAATGAAATTATCATTCGTAAGTCCAAATAGTTTGTTATTGTGAGGAAAAATGCTAGTTTTGTGTTGCTTATTTCCCTAGGGAAAAGATTTTTGTAAGATAATTTGGAACACCTGGAATGATACTTTAGGGCTTATCATCAGTTAATTACTTAAAGATTTGTCGGTCTTCTTTATGAGCAATCTTATCAATATCTGACTGATAAAGAAAGCTGGTAGTTTCGATGAAGCATTTTGAACCTCCTTTTTATATAATTAACCAACAGACCTGGTCATGGTGTTTAACAGAGAGGTAAAATATTTACTAGTATTAAGTTTTCAGTTGAAAAAATGTAATAAATTGTTTCGCTAGTAAAGATTTATCGATTAAATTCCTAGAAGTTTTCTTTTTATTTCTTAAAATTTGTTATAAGCATTAAATTCAGTAAAAGTTTAGCAAAATAAAAATAAAAAATTCAACTATTTTAATAAGTTTTCTTAAGATTTTACTAATACTTTTAAAGCATGAGTATTACATAAGAGAATTATTAATATTATGACAGTTAAAGAATTATTGATGTTATGTTTGTTTCAATTGGAGCATGTAGTGACATCGCATTTGTTGATTTCTTATCAATAAATTAAGTTTTTTTGATTAACGAAAGAACAACTTAGCAATTTTGTATTGCTTAAAATTTTTTAATATTTTCCACAAAAATAAAAGAATATTTTGTTTGCAAAATATGCAATTATTGTAATTTTATGCAAGAACATTTTGTCAGTACTTTAATTGTAACAAAACGAATGATTAACTGGTCTTGAAAAATATTAGTCAGTACTTGAAAAATAATAGTCTGTACAGGACTCCTTCGAGTCAGGGAGAATAAGAAAAACCTGGAATTGTTAAGGAATTTTAACCATAATAAGCTGGGAATCGTCACAGAAAGTTGCAACTTTTTACAAGAACCTGTTAAATAATGAAAACGAGTTAAATAATTCTAACATCTGGTTACAATAATTTTATTAAATTCCACTTTTTAGTAAAACTTTTTCATGTTTCCATTATGATTCTGTTACATATTTTTGCTCACAAAATCTAATATTTGATATTACAAATAAAAATAAAAATTCCTTTCTCGGAAATTGAGTGGATTATAGTCTTGCCTTTAAATTTTTATAAAATCTTTCTCTCTGATGGAACTAATACGCATTTGTGTTACATGGAGAGGGAAACCACGTAACCCACCCATGGTTAGCCTCACTGCAAGGGGACTCTAACCCATGATCCGTTTACCACTGAGAATATTTTCCGTCAGCATTGTGGTCGGGTGCGGAATTGGTATCGACCAGCTATGACTGGGATTCGAACCCGGTTCACCTCATTGGAAGATGAAAGCTCTCTGAGCCATCACAGCTCTATCAAACAAATTAGAATTAAAAAAAAAAAAAAAAACTTTTTGCGCTTTTAAAAAAATTGGCCCTTTTAACGCGTCTAGTTACAAGTCTGTAGAATGGCCCGCATGGTATTTTTTACTACAAGTAAACAGCTAATAATTTGCGAACGAATTATTGCACCATCTATCATCTAACTCTCTGTGTATTTTGTACACACCTTCATAATTTTAAGTTTTAATAGTTTTTTGTGCAGAAAAACAAAATGCCGTATAAAGTTGAATACTCAAAAAGTAGGTGGCAATGATTTTTTGATATAAAGCGATTTTAAAGCTTGAAATGTTATTTTTAATTAAATTTTGGCAGAATAACTCATTAAAAGTAAGTATTGCTAAAATTTATTTCAAAAATCAAATAATTCTAATAGATGTACTCCATTTTATTAGAAAAAGAGTTGTTTAACTTTTTCCGGGGATTACACCCTCTTATCCCACTACTCTTACTGTGATCGTGTTTGAGAAACAAGTCATTTTGGAATCGAACAAAAATAAATCAAACTTTGTTTAAAATTTTAATTTATCCATGTAATTAATTCCAGACCATCCTTCCGATCGCCCTGCTCGGAGTATATTTTCTACAAATATCTCATGGCTACATTGAGCCAAAAGAACCAGAAGAAGAAATCATACTTTCTACAGATTCAAATCTAGGTATTGATCTATTTTATTTATGATGAAATATTTTATTTTTAGATGTGTTTTAAATTCTATATAGATTGTTACATAGTTAGCATCCTTAATCTATATTTTTACAAACTATGTCAAAAATATAGCAAATACAGTCGGATCCTTATTTAACGAAGTCGCTAAATCCCGATAAGTTCTTTATATGGAAAATTCGTTAAATAGAAAATCTCCTTTTAAAATACTTAAACGACGCAATGTAAATTTATAAACACTAGACATAATTAAAATAGCAATTGATATACCTTTATCTCGTAAAGTAGTATCTACTATTTATTTTATAAATCTTAACAATCTGCATGGAAAGCAAGAATAGGGCAAAACATTATCCAGTGTTACACTATCGTACAAAACGCATTTTCAACTAAAAAAAGCTAAATTTATGCGTAAAATTATTGCTGCATTTAATTATTAAAAAACTTTTAAGCATACATTGTCACATGCTTTCTTAAGTTTAATTGCTATTGATAAAATCCGTTAATTTTGTCTGAGTTTTTCGTTTGAAATGCAAACAAAAAGGGATTTTACTTCTTTTTTTAAAAGTTAAGTGGCTTCGAAAATCAATTCAAGGTCATTTCCCCCGTGAAATGTGTTAACAAGTATGAAATTGACTGAAATATTTTGGGAAATAGGGAAAGTGAATCTCAAAGAAAAGTTCGTTAAATAGAAATTCACTTCTCTTTGGAAGTTATTTTACTAAGAAACTTCCAAAATGCTCTAGGTTCCTCGAAAAAACTCGCAAAATAGAGAAATTTACAAAATGGAACTTCGTTAAATAGAAGTCCAACTGTACATTAATTAAATGTTGCGAGTGTTGAACGAAGATGTTTTCTGATAACATATGCACACGTTATTCATGGGTGAAGGCGAAATTAAAACAATCAAAACAAGTTTGATTGCCGAATAAAATTAATACTTAAATACACAAAACTAAAATTCAACTACGAAAAAACTCAAAACTTAAAAAACAGAATTAAAAATGAGCAGAAAACTTTTGTTGTATCCGAAATGATTCAGTTGATAGTGATGCCATTACTTTTGTTGCGTGTGACTCTCTCACAAACTCGACGTTGACTGGTTCAATACATATATCAATCTACAAACACGGTATTCTTTGAACACTGCTCTTAAAATGCATTTCTAAAGTCCTTGTCAGAAATAATAATAAACAATTGTGCACATTAGGGATTATGAGTTAATAAAGCGAAGTAAAACGAAAAATGTATCAAAACCAACAAATCACCACGAAAGAAAGTGGGACTGGAAACATCGAATCCAATTTAGTTGCCTGATAAAACGTAGAAAAGTTTCAAATTCTCCGTGTTTACTCCTATAATCAAACAGATTTTTATGTTGTCAGATGTTCTTTAAATTTCGATAGCGGATGTTTTTCTCTGCTTATTATTTTTTGCGAAAATTTACTTGCGACCTTTAACCAGTAAGTATTTTTGACTTAATTATTCCCATGTATAAAGATATATGTATTAAATGTAGTCATTACAGAACACTCTGAATGTAGAGGCAACAGAAATTTCTAACAAGAAATTATCCCCAGTTTCATGTAAAAAAATCTGCCTGAATTCGCGTCAAAGGTTTTTTAATTAAATTTAACATTCTTCATATTTATTCTTTATGTTCATTCGTTAAAAATTCTTTATTAACTTCGACTCTTCCAATGCAAAATTGCTTACGATTATTTTTTTAAGATGGCTTTATATTGTATATTGTTAAATTACAGCTTATTGCTATTCAACATAGAAATTCATTTGTATTGCAACTTGTTTTCACATTCCCTCCAATTTGGCTAGCAGTTCAGCTACCATCTTACCGCATATTATTAAGGTGTATGTATTGTGATAAAATAAGGATGCAACGATAATTTTGCTAGTAAAATATTTTAGAGTAAATAAAGTTTTGAGTAAATTAAAGCTTTGATATAATTTTTTTTTGGATCAAATGGTTCCTTCAAGAATACAATAAGCTCAAAAAGCCCATTAAAGTGTAAAAGGTTGAACACCTCTGGATTACACACATGAACAATACAAACAGAAGTTGTTGCTTAGTAAACCATTGATTAAATACTACGTCTACTGTTGCTAATGTCTACTGTTCTAGACCAAATATTTGTTAAACGCAGAATCTGACACTGTTGGAAAAAATACAATTAAATTTCCGCCTTCCACATCTAAATGCAAGGAGTTAGCTAAGAAATTAGAAACTTCTCTTGGTTCAATAAGCGTTAAGTAATAATGTATTTCAATCCTTGATTGTTGTTCGTCAAATAATTGCTGAAATTCTATGAAATGTAAGGAAAAAAAACTTATAAACTTAATGCCAATGGTTATTTAAAAGAATAAAAATAATCCTTTTTAACAGTTTTTAATTAATTTTTAATTCTCTGACTTTTGTTTATAATTTATAATTTAATAAGTTCGACCAACTCAGTTTAACGTGCTCTCTGATTTCACGAGCTGTTTCAGTCTCTAGGTTCTCCTTATAAACAAGTTCGATTAAGCAACAAAAAATTGGAATATTAATTATAGATATTAATAGTACTTACATTTACATAATTTACTCATTTCGTTGTTTATCATGCGAAAAAATGCATATGCACTCGTTTTTTTTTTTTTATCGTGCATCTTGTTATTTACATTTCCGGTGAAACAAAAACCTGAACGGCTAGATACATTCACAAGTGGTATTATCTGAAGCAAGACAGTCTCTCTTCTTTTTTTTATTTCGTTATTTTACACGGATTATTCTTTTAGTAATGTTTTAACAGCTGATACGTTTACGTTGTTTACTGTCAGTTTTCGAAGAATTGATCGCCAATTCAACTTCTAGTTTTCGCAAGAGTTATGTATGTCATGGTGTTTATTTTGTTTATTTGTTGCGTTAACGGGAGTACAAAATTAAATATTCGCAGCGTAAGTAAGTATAGTTTGTTTTTCGTTTTTTTTTTACTTCTTTTTAAACTCCATTCTCTTAGTTAAATAACTTTTTGTATTTTGTGGAAAACTATAAATATTTCAGAAGAAATTTTCATATATTAATTTAATTTTTCGATTTGCCAATTATATCTGCAACACTCGTAAAAAATATGTAAATAACAAAGAAAATTAAATATTTTTTAATTTATTTCCTTTTTTCTGATAGTAAAATGGAAATAAATAAAACTGTTCATATTGGTACGAAAAATGTGAATTCCAAAAAATAAATTTATACATCGCATAATATCTTTTTCCTATTTAGTTAAATATAGTTACCTACAGTTAAATATAGTTTCTATAGTACCTATAGTAGTCTCCTTAATGAGAGCGTCACTTTTTGCCATAATATCTATTAAACAATTTAAGAGAAAAAAATTCATGCATAAAATTATAAAATTTATTCGTCAAAAGATATTTCATACAAATATAACAATTTAAAATTATTTATTATTTGTAAATAATTTTATTGTTTTTATACATTATGCAAACTTTTACATAATTTTAATCAATTTAATTTTCTAAGATAAAATCAAAATTTTTTGCACAAACAGTCGAATAATTTTTTTGAAAAATAAAATTTAAATATACGGCATTTTTGGAATTTTATTCAGAAATTATCCCGTCGATTAATTACGTAAGTATCCAAAATTTACAACATCCAAAACTTATGAAAAGAAAAAAAATTTGTTTAAACTAAAAACACGAAGAAAAACGTTATCTCTATCTAACTGCATTAGTTAAATTGTTATAAGAAATATAAAGCAAAAAGACTATCAGCAAAAACAAAATTTTTAAGTACTTATTGAAAGGATATTTTTTTTTACTTGTGTTTCCAAATCATTCAAATACTTAAGGATATTTTTATATAGAGCACTTTTTAAAATGTGCATTATTAGTTTTACTTTCTAAAGAAAATGGTTATTGGAAAACTATTTAAATTTTAAGAGCATGTTATGCTTGCAATATCGATATTTTTGTAATTTTATCTTTGAATTTTTTCATAATTATTCATAGAAAATGTTCTAATCGAGAAATAAGTAAATAAATGCACTGATTTGAAGCGATGATAATTATAATCGTTAATCGAAAAGGTGTTGGAAGAATGCGCACAAATAACAAAATATGTTAGGAATAAAAAAAATTGGATTTCTTTTCACGTTTTTTGAAATTTAAAAGAACAATTCACAAATAGCTATTCTTTGCAATTTTTTTTTGCTTGGAATAAATTATATTTTTAAAAAATAATTCATATTAGAAATTATCTGCTGCTAAAAAAAATTAATTCAATAATAAAAATAATAAAAATGTGAGATAAAATTTAGTTAAACATACTCTACAAAATTTTCTGTTAACTCATTAATATTTCGCTGTTAATGTATGTTAATGTTGGAAAGTTAAATTACCCTGCATTATTTTCTAAAAGTGTTTTGTTTTGTTCTTTCAGGAAATTCTCCATTGCAGTTTTCCCTTGGAGGGTGTCCAAAACAGGAAGGAAAATGTCCGCCAAGGTAGAATTCTACTTGAATTTTTTTTTTTTTTTTTTAACTATTTCATAACAAAATGTACACAATATTTTATTAATCTCCAGTTAGTGACCGGTTTATCATTGTATGTTCAAATTCAAAACAGCTTTATAAATATAGTTTTATATTATAGACGCATTCAAAACAGCTTTAAAAATTATTCTAATAATAAAATTTTATACTGTTTGCTTTACTTTAATAAAATTTTATTTCTTTTAAATAGAAAAGGATAACTTGTTCTTTGCTTAAACATATATTTATATTATTATTTCCCCTATTCTCTCTGCACATTATTTATGCCTCCTTTTGTTAAACATAGATTATTGTATATCCGCTCCCTATTACTAAACATAGATTATTATACATCCGCCCCTATTATTAAACATGGATTACTGTATATCCACCTCCTATTATTTAACTCAGATTATTATATATCTGCGCATTATTATTACGCATAGATTATAGTATATCCACCTCCTATAATTAAACATAGATAATTGTGTATCCGCCCCCTATTATTAAGCATAAATTAATGTTTATCCGTCTCCTATTCGTTCTGCAAACCCATTCTCGTAGTTAGTTCTCATTCATCATTGTTTGTTTCCCGTAAAATTCCATAAAATTATTTTGTTTATGAAATATTTAAATTATGATTGCTTTATGTAAGCACATCTTGTTAATATGTTAAGTGCAATGTCATGTAAGGATATCTGGATCAACTGTGGTTGGAAAAAATTTTTCACCTAGGAATACAGAATGTGCGACACTATAGGAGGTAATAAATGTTAAGTAATTGTACTTTATAACCACATATAGTGATATCATACAGCTGTTCAATTGTTATATCTCTAGACAGTTGTTATATTTATACTATTAATTATTTATACTTTTCATTTAATTTTTAATTTTCTTTGACTTTATCCATTTTTTAAATTTTTTTTTTTGCCTGCCTTTCTTTCTGAAGTAGCGAGGCGGTTTCTATTTAGATCGCGAATTAAAAAAGTTCTGAAAAGTTCTTATAAAAGTTCTGAAACGACAGAATAAACGTATTGCTGTTTTATATTAACTGGGTCATTTCGTTTGCAACGTTGAATATATTCCTTACATAGCTGTTCATTTACTTTAGGGAACACGTGGAAAATTATATATTTTCCTTTGGTGTTTTTATCAGAATTTTTGCAAGTTGCAATCGTGCAAACTGGTCTTTCGTTAAGAATTTTAAATTTTTGTAATTCACTTCAAAAAACTGAGGAAAGTCATTATAGAAAACAACGAATGTTTTGGAATATGTCACAAAAAGGAATGCCACGATATTAGTTAGAGCTAGTTAGACAGAACGCTCCGTTCTTGAAGTAAAAGTGCCGCCGTGACGTCACAGGAGAAAATCTGAGGTTTCTTCCAAGGAGTGAACCAGCCATTCTATTCTACCTTTAGCCCTGCTTTGCGCCAGTATTTTTTTATCATAATACCGCACTTAAAAATAAAAGATTCCTCTTCGTGTGATGTAGCATTAAAAAATATCAAACAGTAAGTAGAAACTCTTAAAATATTTTTTCATGGTATTTTTCCAAAATATTTAACTAAACGATAAATATTTTTGGCCTGCCATTCAAAAAGTTTGGAAACATGTTGAAATTCGTTTAGCTTCATATTTGTTTAAAAAAAATTTTTTGTAAAAATTAGCTTCCGAATTTTAACCCCTTAACGATCGGTTAATTTTCAAGAAAACTGTCATAAAAGTGCCTATTTTTTTGGATTTTGTATTTGTATTACGCATTTGATTAGTGCCATCTGGTGTGTAAAATGAGAAATAAAATTTTTTCCGGGAAAAAGAAATGAATTAGTTTTATTTTTACTGACTCGTTACTACTGAACACTCCAGCCCGTCAATATCACGGGAGCGAGAAATAGAGGGCGAAACCTCAACCCGTCATTTTCTCGGGAGCGAGAAGGAAGGGGTTAAATAATATAAAATATTATCATGTATATATAACCTAAAGGTATCTCGCTCGATAATATTTTATACAAAAGCAAAATTTAATGATGAAAACTAGAAAATAATGTTTAAAATTGTACTTTTAATAGAATCGTTTGCTCCTAGTTTTATTTTCTTCTCAGTTTTAAATGTGCAAAAAGACATTTTAATTTCTCAGTAAAAATATGCTTACTGATGTTTTCTTTTTTACAGCTTTCAAGGTACTCCTCCCTTAATCTTAGTATCATTAGATGGATTCCGCCCTGATTATTTGAAAAGAGGTTTTTCCCCCACTATCAACCGAATTGCTCAGTGTGGTGCAAGTGCTGACTATATATACCCCGTATTTCCTTCCAAAACTTTTCCTAATCATATCAGTATTGCTACGGTAAGTTGAAAAGGATGAAAACTCAATGGTTCTCATTGACTGGTTCCTAATTTAACAAATTCTTCTTCACATTTTCTACAATTACTTGTTCCAAATGAAAAGAAAATTTCAGGGAGCTTTCTGAAAATTATCAGCCTGATTCCCGTTTAATTCTGATTTTTTAAGGACATGTCTGATCATTTCTTTGAGCATTTCTGGGTGAAAAACTGATTAAACCTGAAATGAAAATTTTTAAAAATAAATTTTCTTTTCGTGTCTACTGTGACTGAATGATAAATAATTTGATTTATTCGTAAATTCGAAGTATTTTAAATTTGCTTTTCATAAAGAAAGACACATTCAGAAGTTGAATTTGACCTGCATTTTAGTTCTTTCCAAGGTAATATTAATTTTCAATATTTCATCGACAAAATTATTGAAGAAGTTCTGATTAATAAGGCGCTCTGTGCATTTCCAATTTCCTGAACCAAATCAGAAAATAAATTTAATTTCAACGAAAAGAAGAAAAAAAATTCCACACTGAGTTTGAACCTTTATAATATGTCATAAGCCATTTCAGTCAAGTTTCACACCAAGATATCACAATGGGTGGAATTTTTTTTCTGTTCTTGCAGAAATGCTTTTTTTTCTTCTTTTTTTGAGTGTATGGGGGGATCAGTAACTAAGGAACCATTCAAGTGGCTTCAAAGTAATCAACTAACATATTCAAATATAGCGTTTCAAAACCTGTAAGAAAGTTTTGTTTGAAGCCATTTTCTTCGGATTTCGGAACCTTTCAAACAATGAAGATTTCTTATTTATATAACATGAAAATCTGATAATTTGATCAGAAGTTTTTTAGATTATTCGTTACATTCTTCTTATAGTATTTAAAAGCGTTTTCTAAAGAATTAATTATATTTTCGCAGGGTCTTAATCCAGAATCTCATGGTATAGTGGATAACACCATGTACGATCCGATAACTCAGAAAAGGTTTGAAGCCGGAAATCCAGATTTCTTAAATCCCATGTGGTACCAGAAAGAACCGGTAAGTTACAAACAAAGTAAATGGAGTGTAAAACTCAGCAAAAGTTTTAAAATTTGACTTCTATTTTCTTTTTTTTTTTGTAGATATGGGTAACTGCTGAAAAACAGGGTAAGAAAACGGCTTCGTTCTTTTACTTAGGATCAGAAGTTAAAATTAAGAATGTGTTACCTACTTACTACAAGAAATACGTTTCGTGAGTACTTTATTCAATTTAAAATAGCATCTCTATTAAACATAAAAAGAAAATGGTCAAAAAATACCTAAAAAATGCTTTATTTTCGTAAAGGTAGAAAATCCAGAATTTTCACCCATGATTCAATTAGTACACTTTCTACTGTATTTGAATTAAAAGGATGAAAATTCAATGATTACAGTGTATTGTTTATTTTTAGAAAAACGAGTTTTAATGCCAGAGCTGATCAAATACTGCATTGGTTGGATCTTCCTGCTGCTGATCGTCCTAGTTTTATGATGCTTTATGCAAATCAACCGGATAATGCTGGACACTGGCATGGACCTAACTCAAAAGAAGTGAGGAAGCTGTATCAAAATTTATCTTTGTATTGTTTTATATGATGATATGTTTTAATGGGTGGTAAAGATATCGCCAAACTATTATTAACGCCAGTGATGTAATTGTCGCATAAGCCTAAAGAAATTTTATTCTAGAAAATTATATAAAACTAACTGTATGAGGCCGGGATAGCCTGGTCGGTAGGGCGCTGGGCCCATGTCCAAGAGTTCGTGGGTTCGATTCTCGACGGCCGAAGACTCCCCGTGTAGTAAATGGTGACTTATGCACGTTAAATCTGTCGAGTCGCAAAGTCCTCCATGTTCCGATAGCAAATCAATACCTCTGGGGGTACTGATCCAGGAATTTCCTTGTCTTCTGGATTGGTTCAAAATTACAAGGCTACGGAGTTGAACATTAGTAGTCGTAAACCCAAAAATTGGGTCGGCTATTCAACGACGGATATAAAAAAATATAAAAAAAAAGTTAACTGTATGTACAATATATATATTCATTTTTAACTTTTGGGGTAATTTTTAAATTTTATGAGTGCTAACATCTAGTGTAAAATAAGCTATCTCTAAACATACTACAAACAGTCTGGGTTTTGCCACCTGGTGTATAGATTCAGAAATATAATCTTTTTGAACGCGTTTGTTTGAAACACTCCAGCTGGGAAATAACACGGGCACGAAAGATAGAGGGCGAAACTTCACCCCGTCATTTTGATGGAAGTGAAAAGGAAGAGATTAATTAATTGAGGTAAATGATATATTTAATAGTATGGTCTTGTGGTAATAGGTAATAGGCTCTGTAGTAATAGATATCTAATATATTAACATACAGTAGTAACAGTTTTAGGACCCCAACGTGACTTTCGTCAGACATAAGTATTTTTCATAAATGTGTTTTGTTTAGAATATACGCTGAATTTTTTATCAAACTTATTTTATGATTTGGTAAATATTATATTTAGCAATTAGTTATAACTACACTTCACTTTTTGCATTGTTTTTCAAACATAGAATGACGTGCGTTTCGGCGCTTACTATTCTGTGTTTCGCCATTGGAGAAGGTATTTCAGAATAGAAACGATAGTATGGATCGTTTGTTTTAGTTCTATTCATATGCAACAGCAAAAAAAGACCATTTTTTGAATTTTGAAAAAAATTTATTTTAAGTGAAAAAGTTGAAGAAATATGCTAAATTAAGACTCGAAAAGTAGGATATCAAAAAACTATTAAAATCTAAAATTTTATGAGATTCTTAGAATTGTGTTTACTGAAATATTTGTCAAATGCAAGGAAATTATTAAAAAAATTAATAAGAAGATACGTATTCTCTTTTTTGAAATCGCAAAAAACTTGACATTGCATTTTCTCGCCAGATGGTAAAAAAACAAACAAACTTCAAGCTTTTCCTCTGACAGAACTGACAACACAGAACAGTTGTTGTTTGTTAGTTGCTGACATTCCTCACGATGTTGATCTAACAATCATTAATAATCCTATTTTAATTTTATTCGCAAATAAATGATTTTTAATTTAGCATGCTCCTTGCTTTTTTTATTGCATTATTTATGTTGATTTGGTAAATTCGAAATTTATTTCACTAAATTAACTTCATCAGTTACAAACTTCTTGCACTTTCTTAGTCCAAGCTAAAAACGCGAAATATTAGATTACTAGGAGGCTCCGCCCCCTGCTCGCTAACGCTTGCCAACGCCCGAGAATCGCTACGCAATCCTATGTGGTTCACGCCGTGAACCATGGCTCGCTGCGCTCGCTCGCCAATGAACACAATGTTCTAGCACAAAGACATAGTATACTATCATCAAAGACATAGTATTTTATCATCCAAGACATAGTATTGTACTTATGTAGAATTCTATCAATGTTCTTATTGGCTTTTAAAAAAGTATATTAGCTATTTAGATTGTACATAGTGAAAAAATCAAAACATTAGCTAAATGAGAAACATATTAGCAAAATAAATTATCAAATATTGCAGTTACTCACCTAAATTCAACTATATGTGTATAATAAATTAGTTAATGCTAGAAATTCTGAAAGTTTCAGAAAAAAATTTTATTACTTAAAAATATTAACTTTAAACCCTAACTTTTCCTCGTGAGATAATAACCCTCAAAAAGTCTTTCATTTTCAAGAACACAAAAATTTGTTTTATCGCCAAATTAAATATTTTTTGGTGATCAGCATTATTGAAATCAATTTCTATATTAATTAACATTTGTGATAAAGTACATAACATTTTAAAACAAAATAAGGATGTTTTACATACAATAAATTAAAATGCATGGCTGTTAGCATTACCCGAGAAATACCACGTGGAGGTCGCCATGCTGCATTTCTAATCGGGGAGTTTTGATTTTGGCAGTTCTCCTTGCCTACTGCCAATAGAAGTTTCAATTAAATGTTTTCCAAAAAACATATTTTTCTGCAAAGCTCTAAGAAATTAACACTAAGCATTTAGAATTTCTTTGAAAACACAATTATAGATTTGGCATCTTGGAGCAATTACTGAAAGGCTGTCAAATGACTTAACTCTTGACAGGCCAACATAAAGTTGTCCATGACTAAAAACTTGTTTAGTCAATACTAAACTGATTTTCTCAAAAGTCTTACCTTGTGACTTATTAATAGTCATGGAGAAGGCCAGCCTAATTAATTCTTAATTCAATTTAAATTAAATATTATCATGTTTTTAGGGCATGAATCTGAATTGAACAACCTGATAATGCTCACTCTGGTTATTGTTTCCGTTTTTAAAAGCGCTATATGTTGAGCCACCTCATGTGACATTTGCCATGTGACATATTTAGCAGCAATCATTGGTCGATTTTCTAACGTTGCCATTCAGGGAGTTGTAATGAGGCTTTTTTTTTTGGTGCCGTGTAAGAGAAATATATATATAGATGAACCGAAAGAAGGTGATTGCGCCATTTCTTTGTTCATGTCAGACAAAAAGTTTATTGATTTTATTGAAATTACATACATTTGCTGACTTGTGTGCTCAATATAGGCTTATAAGTCATTGTCAAGTAGAAAATACAGATAGAACAATTCAGAGAAAGACATCACAAAGAATACATCCAGGGTTACGGCGGGATTCAGACAAAAAGTTGCACAGATGTCACGAGTCGTTGCTCGTCGATAGCCTGTCACCATTTCATCAACAGCAACGATGATCTCACGAAAAATCTCTTTTTCGGTCCTATCTACAACGTTTGGGGTGTGCAAATATTGTAATGTTGCATGCCTTTTAACGAAAAGTATAATTTCAGCACAACCGTTACACAATGCTTTCCATAAACAGTAAACATTTGATGACAGATAACCGAATAAATAATCTTCTGCCACTAAAAACCGTACAACTGCGCGTTGTTCTGTTCCGGACACATCCATTTCAGTACCACTTTAAATTAGCTTTAAATGCCTTCATGCGAATGAGTTAGTAAATTATACACAATCTACGGTTCATTCCTTTTACCATAATTTTTAACACTAAGGGGTGGTGCTGCTATAGTTACTGCATTTCTAAAGCTTTAATCGGCTCAAGTCTTACGCCTTAAAAAGAGAACATTGGATAACATTAATAAACTGTTTCGATTTCTAGTTGAATAAATTTCTGCGAAATGATTTTAGAAATAGGTTTCGATTACATAGTAATATAGTATTTACTACTATAGCTGATATACCGTTATTTTTCCATATGCAAAACGAATTGCTGTATTCATTTTTTTTCCTCTTTGAAATGCATCGAAATGAGTTTACAACTGTTTAGTAATTTTAGTTTGTTTATTATTTTATGTACTTACAAGGAAATAGTCTGTTGTGTTTAAGTGAGATTTTTCCTCAAATAATCTATTGCACTTTGGAAAATTTAATTAAATTCCTCACTGTTGCTAACCAACTGAGAAGTATATAAATTTTTATACTTTGATACCAAAAATTTCCTTTAAACATATCATGAAATGTTCCCTTACAAATTAAAAGTGAAGACGTCCCTTTTTTAATCGGAATGTTTATTCAACAGGTGAATCAAGCTGTGATAAAAGTGGATCAAATGATTGAAAGACTCTTCTCCGGTTTACAATCCAGAAATTTGTTGAATTGTGTCAATGTCATCATTATGTCCGACCACGGTAAATGAGGAGAAAAGGAATCTTAATTTTTAATTTCAGAAACACATATTTGAAATTAATTGTGCTTTTTTAATGATTTTCTAACTGAAACTTCTATATTTGTTTCAGGTATGTCAGACATTGATTGTAATCTCGTTGTTAACATTGGAAAGTACATTAATGTCTCGAATACAGATTCATTTATGGGCCCTCTTGGCAGAGTAAGCCCCAAAGACAGAAGTGATACTAGTAAGTTTTCAAGTTGGATTTAAACATAGTTACAAATTTTAACCATTAAATTAAGAGTTGAATATTGAATCTGAGAATCATATCAATGACTCGTATATTTGATTCGATAATTCAAATAAGCTGTCCTAATATGTTCAGTTAAATCAGTGTTTTTAATTATATTTACTGAAAATTTGCTACAGCATTGATTTGAATCAGTAATGTTGGTCTATTTATTTAAATCCTTCGAATTTGTTATGAAATTTGAAGAAGAATCGTTAAAACACGTTTCGAAACATTGATTTCAATTAATCTTTTGAAATTATTTATGTAATATCTGTTATCTGATTTCTTTCAATAACACAAATGAAAAATTTTACAACACTGAATTGAATCAGTAATTTTAGCCTGTTTATTAGAATCACTTGCGTTCTATGACTGATTTAAAAACTGCTTTGAATCGATAATATATGATCTTTCCAATTCAATCAGGTGATTATGTTCGGTAATTTGAAAAAAAAATCGGTTATAACATAATTCGACTCTGGTTTTAATCACTGCTGATTTATTTTAACCTCAGTAAAGGGTCAAGCAGAAAATCATGTTCACTTGCAAATTCCGCCTTTTTATACTTATGAATTTCAAGATGCTATAATGTAATCAGAACGGTAACCTAGTTCCATGAAGCATCTTAATCAAGTTGTATCAGGTTATAACATTTATAATTTGAATAACTGAATTAAGTAACTTGATTTATAACTTATATTTTGGTTCAACTTTAAATCTCATGATATTAAACTTATAGCAGTGAGTTTTTTGATTATATTATTTAATAACTACTCTAAAAATTACAGTTCTAATTATTGGAAGTGGATGTTTTTTACGCAATTTCTTCATTGTTATTTTTACACTAAATTTTTGCATTTGTCGTCCTCTATAGATGCTATCAATAGTATGATAGAGAATCTGCAGTGCCAGAGCGAACATATGAGAGTATTTCCTAAACAGCAGAATCCAGTCAGATGGCACTATGCAAACAATGACAGAATCGAACCCATCTTCTTGCAGATGGATACCAACTGGAATGTTGTCGGGTGAATCCTTTATGATGTTTACATTGATGGCCTACATTACTTTGCCATTATTATATATATGTTTATTAACATCACTTTATCGATGAGTTCTATAACTTTTAGTACATTCTATTACATTATTCTATTTGGTACAGTGAGTAAAAAAAAGAAAGGCGTCACCTTGAATAACTTTTGATCTAATGATCGAGTTTTTACATTCTAGGACTCAATTTTAATGGTTCGAGGGGGTGACCTCAAATTAATTAGTGCAGGCAATATTTTAAGTAAACGAAATTAGACACAAATACGTACTTCGGATTACGATTCGGATTACTGATCCCAAGAATATAGGGGTAGCCGCAATCTAGGAAATATGGTCACAATAATACGGTAATAAAAGACTCCAATGCTTGCAGCCATTAAAGTCAATTTTATTTATTAATTTATTTTTGAGCGTATTTCACCATGTCACTTGAAAAATATAATGTTGTTAAAATAATGTAAAAATTTATTGAAATTGAGAAAATTGATATTTAAAATAAAGTAAAAAAGTTGTAGATTTTGCAATCTAAATTTGTCGACTATTATTAAATAAAGTAATGAAATATAATAAATTTCTTGCATGGAATTTTCTTTAGGTAAACGAATTTTATATTTGTGTGCAAAAATCTTTTCAAAACACTTTAAAAAATCTCGAAATATGGCGAAATACGCAGAAAACAAAATTAACATTAATGGGACCAAATTTTAGACTGTTTTCCTGACCAAACTATGGGGACCATATTTTCAAAATGTTCCAATTCCTATAATTTGTGGGTCGGAAATCCAAATCCTTCGAAAAGAAGGTATGTTTATTCGTCGAAAGAAGGTATGTAAAATATCGTCTGCACTGATTAAATAACATATTTGAAGTCACTCCTTCGAATCATTAAGATTGAGTCCTAGAGCATGACGATCCAATCATTAGATCAAAAGTAATTCAGGATGGTCCATTAATTTTTTTTTGCGCAATGTACGCTGAAATTCTGTAATATTTTTAATATGTTATAAATTGTATTGTATCTGTTTATAGCTCTGAAGTAAAACCTGGAGATGAAATTTGTACTGGCGGTACACACGGATACGATAATTACTATCCTGAAAGTAGAGTAAGTTGATTTATTATTTGCCGATTCCGCAATCAATTCGATAATGTGAGATAAATAATGAAAGAAATTAAGATAAATTTAACTAATTATATTAATATGAACTATATTGTCTGAACTATATTGTTTTTGTATTTCCTAAGAACTATTAAGGTATTCAAATTGCAATATAATCTATTCACAATTTAAATTTTTCAGGCTATGTTCATGGCAATGGGTCCTTCCATTAAACCAAACCTCAAAATCAAGCCTTTCATCAATACTGAGTTATATGAATTGATGGCTGGTAAATATCATTTTAAAAGAAAAAAATGCTTCTTAATGCTATTTAGATCACACATATATTAATTATTTTTTTATTAGAATTGATTAACATAAGGCCTGAGCCTAACAATGGAACTCGAGGAAGTTTACACCATATTCTAAAAACGCCAAAGAAGTTGCCAAATCAACAGCAGCATGACCCACCGGCTACCGGAGTTGTTCCAACAGACAACCAAGAATATCACTTCAGAGTCTACGCTGCAGATTGTTCTTGCGCGCAGGTATTGTTATCTTAATGCGTTAAAAAATTGATACCCTATAGTTCTGAGGCAACTATTGAAAACTATATTTTCAAATTTTCGTGTTGTATATATAACATTGTGCGTGTGAATATATATATATATACACACACGCAATGTTATCTTCATAATATAAATTTGCAATTGGTTATTCAGGGGATTTCACTCTTTCGTATTGTGAGGTATCTCAAACAACTAAATTGCAAAATTAAACATGATATATTTCGTAATGAGCGTTCATAATATATAGTAAAAAAATAAAAAAAACGAAAACTGCTCACATTAAAAGACAGAAGCTACCATTTTGAGCGTTTGCCTTTCCAATGAGTTCGAATCCCAGTGATGGATAGATACGAATTTCGCACCCGGCTACCATCGACCACAGTGCTGACAAAAAATATCCTCAGTGGTAGACGAATCACGAGGTAGAGTCCCCTTGCCGAGAAGCTAACCATTGGAGGTTTTCCTGTTTTTCCTCTCCGTGTAACTCAAATGAGGGTTAGTTCCCTTAAAAAATCCTCTAAGAAGGCAAATTTCTCCCAATACTTGATCCAGGATTTCCCTTGTCTTCTGGATTGGGTTCAAAATTACGAGGCTGCAGAGTTGAACGTTAGTAGTCGTAAACCCAAAATTGTGTCGGCTGTTCAACGACGGTTATAAAATAAAATTAATTATAATTTAAACATTCTAGTGTTACTTACATTTCATATTTTTTTCAGGCTCATAAACAAGTGGAGGTGTCCGATAAAGCTTATAGGCGAGATCTTCATCTTCCCTTTGGCGTTCCATACAGCGCACAAGACAACAATACACTTTCCTTGCTGTACAACGAAGACAATGTAATCGGATATGATAAAAAATATAGAATTCCTCTGTGGACATCCTTCAATCTCCAGAAAAAGGTAAAAAAATGCATTACGATGTAACGCGATGCATTAACGCTTTCTGGGGCTGTAATTTAAGAACTGTCCCGCTTAATTTGGGTATTAATGCAAACGACTATAATTGTAATTGCTTTTTTTCTTAAATTACGCAAGTTTTAAAGTTTAAAGAAATGCTGGGATAAAGTACATTTTTTTTTTAATTTTGAACGTGCATACGATTACCATACTATGGTGCGCTTTGACTAAAATGTTAATTTTTTTAAATTTTTTGCAAAGGGTTACTTACTTTTTTGTTTCGAAATTTAGACTTCGATCTTGAATTCCAGTTTAAAGCTTAGGCTTTCATTTCGCAATATTTTTGTATGACTGTATGATGTCGAAGTCTTTTGCTGGGGCTATGGATAAGTTAACAAAAGGAATATTATTTCAGATACTTTGACTATGATATCCAAATAGATCCAAAATTACGCTGTGTCTATACAAATATTTTGAAATTCGAATTTCACTTTTGTTCTAATCAGAAATACACTGTCACACGTAAAGAAATTATTCGCCAGTTAGATTGGCTAGTCAAGTCTCCAGGCTTCAACTCAAATGATCTTGACTGAGAGTGTGTGTAAAAGCCCTTGCCGAATAACTTCACGGACTAGAAACCAGAATTGCTGAAGAAGGGGAAACGATTTCCACAGAAACTTCAACTGCGTTATTCCCACTATGAAATCACGTTTTTTGTCTTACATTCCTTTAAGAGAGAGTCATACCACCTAATGATCCTCTTTTTTTTTTTTTTTGATCGATTCTGTTACAAATGGTTTTTACATTCTGACCCTTAAGAGTAACGTACTATCATGCGCGTGTTTTACGACTATTGAAGTTTTGTATTATATCGATCAATGTTCATAACGAATTTCGTTCAAATCCATCTACTATTTTCAGTGATAATAGATTTGGAGATTTTTAAAATGTCTCCAAGTTTATAGTTTGGAGATTTTTTAAATGTCTTGGACCTGAGACTCAAGAACGAAATAGGATTTTATAAAATAGTTAATAATTCTAAAAGTTTGTTTTCAATAATATGTTAAAATAATTAAAATTGAAAAAAAAAACAACATTTCTTTTCAACTTTTAGTTACTTTTTGCTTCAGTGTCGGAATGCTACAATGATTACTTTCTTTATTTGCTGCATTTTAGAGACATGTTTCCAAAGTGGGTACTGTTTGCTTCACCGGGGATGCCAGATTACCATATGAGGACACAGCAAAATGTGGTGATTATGATAACCCCGTTGTTAGGAATATGACGATCGTCCAACGACCTCTTTACCCTATAAGTAAGTTTTCAAAAAAAATGAACAGTTAATCTTGAAAGTATAGTATGTGTCTAAATATTTTTCTTACAATTTAATTCGAAGAAATAATTTTACAATAACCATTTTTTTTAAAGTTTAAATCAATTTTATTAAATTTGATAAGATATTTCTGAATAATATAGTAAATGGTAATTTGTCTTTGCGCAATCCTCTATTAAATGAATCCATTAAATTTGCGTATTTAATCCAGTAAAAATTAGACTCTTTTCTTTGGAGAAATCAATACCAAAGATTTTTCTCCATAGAAAGCTTTGCTATGTCCTAGTATCTGAAAAATCTTCTGTTCTTCTCTGTATGCTTCCCTCCTATTTTCAGGAAAATGATTTGTTATGAGGGTCTAGCTAATTCATATATTCAGAGGAGCTTGCTAATGAGACATTGCTTCTAATGTATGTTTCCATAGAATTGAATGAGAGCAACTGCGAGACGGTCAGAAAAATATTTTCCAAGTTATAAGGGTTTTGCATGCAAACATACATATTTGTATTTTAAACTTTTTACTCGTCTGATATATCTATCAAAAAAGTTCGGTATTGTTTCCTATGTATTTTTATGGAACTATAAGCGAGTCAATTGAACGAATAATTCGAAGCGCTTTCATGTATAAAAAGTGCTATTTTTGATACGATTAATGTACACTATTTACTTTGCTATATAGGGACTATCTGAAATGTGAGGTGATTCCAATGAAAATTTTCATACTGAATTGAGTTAGATAAAATACAGTTGATTGTATAAATAGGTAGTCTTCAAGTTATATGGCTTTTCTTCCTAATAAAGGCAATGCCTCATTTGCCTATATATCAATGTAAGATGTGTAAATATATTCAAGTACAAAATTGTACTCTGTACTTAAAAGGTTTATAACTTCCAATCTTTTAATTTGATCTCTCATTCAACTCAGCGTAAAAACTTTCATCAGAAACAATACCTTAATTGTTCAGATAGTCCACAGCCATTATTTATAATGACATAATAAAGCTTTCTGTGAAAAAATATCTTGGGTATTAATTTCTCCAAAGAAACACCTTGCTTTTACTATGATTACAATAATAATAATCATTAGACAAAATATCGCATTTAGTATCAATTTTTATTCTATACAACAAGTCATAGATGTAGTTGATTTTTTTCCCTTATTTATTTTTAAAACTTTTCACATAATAGAAAAATTATTGAGAAAATTTAAAGATTTTTTCAAACATTTTCTTCCAAAAATATTCTTTTTATTAAAATGTAGATTTTAGGAGAAAAAAATTTATTATTATATTTGGGAAATTCTATCTTTTCTTTACTATTCTGAACGGATTGTTTTTACACTTCATACCAATTAAGAGATCATAACGTGAAATCCATATTACAGCTCTAGATGACGTTGTAGTTATTTATACTATATATTAGAGCATTCTTACAGCATTCTTCTCACGCACTTAATTGCGCTATATGTTAGAGCATTCTTTTCTATAACGATTACGAGGTCATAGAGTGAAATCCATATTACAGCGATAGATGACGCTGTATATATTTGAGCATTCTTATAGCATTCTTCTCTCGCACTTAATTGCGCTATATGTTAGAGCATTCTTTTCTATACCGATTACGAGATCATACATATTACAGCGATAGATGACGCTGCAGTTACTAGTAATATATGTCAGAACTTTTTTCCCATACCAATTACGAGATTATAAAGTTAAATCCATATTACAGCACTAGGTGACAGTGTAGTTACTTGTAATGTAAGTTAGAGCATTCATTTCCATACTAATAACGAGATCATAAAGTAAAGCCCATATTACAAAGCTAGGTGATGCTGTAGTTACTTGCATATGCTAGAGCTTAGTCTTTTTATTATATTGTAGATAAACATGTATTCCATAAATTTATTCTTATTCCTTGAAACGTTGTTTGAGGAAATGAATGCTTCAAAAACCGTTTTAATAAGTCGAATGATACATTCATTTCCTAATTTGAATTTTCACATTACGTAGGTTTCTCAGAGTCTGCATCCGCAATAGAACAAGGTTTACATATTTCAAATTCTATTCCTAAATCACAGAAACACAGTTATTATTTGGAAACAGAAATGAACCGAATACTCAACGGATGGGCTGCACAAAGTGGCTCTCTGAATGTCGTGATGGGTCCTGCTTTTGATGTGTCTGCGAATGGTTTGAAACCCTCCATAGGAGATATCATGTGAGTATAATTTACCATACCAGTTTCGGTCAAAGTTAACATATTGACAGCAGAGCGGTAGCGTAATCATAAATAATAAATAACAAATAATAAATCCAAGTTAGGTAAAAGAAGTAGACAAAAAAGAATTATATTTCAACTACTTTGATGTGCTATTCGGTGCTGTATATAATTAATTTCACGTTAATTAACATTCTAACTTATGGGGAGAAACTAAGCTCAACTTTACCACGCCATTTTGCTTACAACTATGAGCTGATGCTGACGTCATAGGTCACATGTGTAGGTATCCGAGATCTTCTTCTTGAAGTTACTGAAGTTCTGTCTACATCTAAATCGTTATAAAGAATTACTAACTAATTAATTGCAAACGGTTTCATGGTTAGGATTGGTTTTTGCAAACGGATGCTATGAGATATCATTTTCAGGGATGCCAACTTGCTCCGCTTTGTGAAATAGTTTTTCTAGTGGTAACGAAATTTAAGTTATTTTCAGTTTAGTATTTTTCATTTTAAGTAATTTTGTCACCACTACATATCAAAAATTATAAGTATCATATAAAATGCAACATTAAAGCATTCATCTACTGGTTACTCTATTAAAAAGTAGGCGTAACTATCCTTCTTTAACGAATTTTACTATATAATTTGATACCACTTTATTAAAAATATTCCAGAAAGCGGAGCAGTTGGCATCCCTGCATTTTTCACCATATCACGTTTACTTAAAGTTAACATTTTGGTTGCACACTGTTGCCTAATTAGTTGCAGCTAGCTAATTCTAAAAATAGCTGACTTATTGACTGCAAAGGGTTTGAAATCGTCAATAAGAGGTATCACGTAAATATAAATATTTTATTACATCACTGCTGAAGGTTACTACTAATTTTGTAAAATATTTTTAAAACTTCTCTTAAATAAAATGCATTTAAGACGACGCTCTTTCAACAAGGGAATTTTTTTAATCTGTATAATATATATTGTTCAAACTCTCTAATTTTTAGAGCTTTATTTTAAAGCGAGGTTAAAATAATTTGGGTTAATAAAAAGTTAGACAAAAGTAGGTAAATATGGTATAAATGAATGAGTTGAACTCAAATTGCGGAACTATCCAAAAGAAAAGCAAAAGTAGTTCCTAGAGTTGTCAAGTGTAGAACGCTGGATGTGGGGTATCTTAGTAGTTTTTAAAAGAACTGTCCTTAAGTGAACTGTATGAAATTGTACTGAGTAAATTTTTATAATAAGTATATAAAACTATTGCAGATGTATCAAGTATATTCCTTTTTTAATGCAAATTAATGAGAGTGTATTTAATTCCTTCTAACAGGAAGCTGCACGAAAAGTATGGTCCGTTAGTAGTGCCAACGCATATATTCGTAATAGCAACTTGGTGTTCTGAACGCATCGATTCTCTGAAACATTGTGAACCATCCAGATTGGAGACGAAAGGATTCTTATTACCAAATGACCCTTTTGTTGAGAATTGTGAAGTAAGTTGCGAATCGGTATTTTGTAAATTTAGAATTATGAGTTTGCATATTACAAATGGTAGTGTTCCACAAACAAAACTGAAAAAACTATTTCTGATTACTCTTAAATATGGACAATCTGTTTGACCTTAGTATTTATTAACTTAGGAATATACAATTTGCTTATTTTTCTTAGGAAATTATAAGTACTATGTTATTCCTTATAAGTTTCCAAATTAGTTACAAAGTTAGTCAACAAATGACGCAGCTGATTGAATAACGTTTTCTGCTGCATTTCAGAATATTTAAGTAAAAAATATTTACACAAAATAATGCTAATTTTGATCACTAACTGCTCCATATTGTTGTGTAGCTTTTTCTACCTTGCAGGGCCATCTGTTGAAGAAGTTAGTTACTAATTTAGAAACTTAGTGAGAAGAAGTAGCAAGTTCCAAAGAAAAACACAACGAACCGTGCATTTGTGTCTCCCTCAGTTTTTCTTTAATTTTATTTATTTATTTATTTATTTATTAATAATTAGTCATCTTTGGGACACTCTATTATTGAGTTTGCTTATTGGAAGAGCCGACATTTCTGGTGAAAATTATAAAAATTAGTTTTAGAATGCGTAGAAGGTTCAAGAAAATATTTCTCTGACTTTTTTCCTTACTAAAAACAATAACTTCAAACCCTACCTCATAAATTTATTATCGCTAATAAAAAAAAATGTTTTCTCAGTCCTATAACCTTGCACCAAACATTAACATAAAGCATAGCTCAAATTACGCATTTGAAAAACCGGTAAATTGCTTTAAGTGAGCGTTTGAGAAAAAAATTAAAATAACACATAATTTAAGCATTTTAGAAAATTCTTAGCATTAAAATTTTTAAATTTCTAGAAAATACTGCCCAAATAGTTTAGGCGGGAGAGCAGTCTAACGTTTGGGCCGCTAGTTTATATTAATTTGTTATTATTTATTATAAATTTTGTAATAATAAATATTAATTTGTTATATTAATTAATGAATTATTAGATATTTAATTAATCATCTTTGCGTTTTTGGATTGGACATTTAAGAAAATTCTTACCTATTATACTATTGTTAATTTTTCATTTTTCAAACACGCGTTTAATGAAATGAACATAATTATTTGAAGGAATGGAGACAAAACTTAACTCGTTTTCATACTAATATTATGGCTATTTTACTTTAAAATAATTAAATACTGAATTGGTTACACCGTAATACACAAATCACTTTGTACAGTGATCTGAAAAGAAAATGTAAAGGCACAAAAACGCATTTTTAATGAACAAAAATTTTTTTTTTTTTTTTTTTTTTTTTTTTTTTTTTTAGGGATTCGAATTTCTGATCTTCAAATTATATGAGAGGTAACCGCAATCTGAAAAATAAGTTTCTTATAGTGTACGTAAGAAAGTAGTTGAAAATTCTTTAAACGTTAACTTCACTCTTTTTGTACAATTATAAAATTTATTTATTTAAAGTTGGTTCCATGTAAAAAATAATTTTAATAATTACTTTTAGTAATAATTATTTTATTTAATAAGAGTTGAAAAATTTTGTATTGAAAAATATACAAATTTTAATAATCTTATTTTAAATTTCAAAGAAAAAATAAGAGGGAAATCGGTCGAATAGTTTTTGAGTTATAGAGTTTTAAAATAGCCTTACGTTTCTTAAGAATTATTCGACTAATTTTGTCTCCAGAATTTTTATAGGATCCTGTTCGTTCGAATATGATCTTTTCCAATCTCTTGATAGCCTAAGATATTCTGATGATTGGGAAACGTTCTATGAAATGCATTATAAGTATTTTTCGTAGAATCTATGTAGATACGCTCCCTAGCATCCATGATCAATAAAAAATAGACTTAAAGAAAATTTTCAGTGCAACCTTTATGTTAAGCGTTGAACAAGAAATTGAGTAAGTGCATACCTTTTGTTTCTAGATTGTTCCTGCCTTTCTGCATAACATTTTTGTATTTTTTGTCAGGCGATCTTTAAGTGCTTCTACGCTCTTAGCTTGATTAAGTAAATATTATTTATGATACGATAAAATATCATAAATGAAGCAAAGAGCACTGATTCCACTTATGCACGGTATTTTAAGAATATGAAACATAAGAATGCTTTTTGAAAAGGCATTTATGAAGGCAATTATATATAATCAAAAGCGATCATAGAAATAAACTTCGATGATAGTATTCTATTGTTCATAAGGAACTTTGCATTTGTCAAGAATATGAAATAAAAGAATATCTTTTAAAAAATTATACAATATAAAATACTCATATACTCGTTATTTTCAATATTATTTATGTTCTTAATAATACTTTTTTTTTAGATTCCCAATGACATGATTGAGAGGAATTCAGCTCGAGTTGTGGATATTGAAAATTTGACTGGGCTCTCATTTTTCACGGATCTGCCAACTTATGACGCAATCAGGTTGAGAACTGGAATTCCACAAAGATCTGTCTCTTAAAAATTACTTTATTCCTAAATCCATGTACAATCCGTGAACTTTCAAAAATAAATTACATCATTTTTAGTTCGTATTGTTTTGCTTATATTTATTTCAAACACTTTTTTTTTTACTCTGATGTTTAAGAACAGTATTATTTTGGATAATATTTGGAGAGAATTTTCATAAATATTATATTAAAACTGCCATTCTGAATGTGGGAAACAGTAAAATCTTCGCTGCATATTTTGATTAATTTGTAGGTTTTTTCTTTAGAAAAACCCATTTAAAGTATAACTTTTCGGTTGTTTTAAATTAACTCAACTACTTAAATGTTTAAATATTCTTCTTCCTGCTTTATTCACTTGTTTTCTGTTTTATTTACAGACACATTCTATTATAAAAACATAATGATATAATCAATTTGAAGCAACAGAGAAGGTAAGAATTTACAACACCTTTAGGTGAGGTAGTAATTGAGGTTTGACAATACTTTTGAATCTTTGTTTAATTCAATTTTAGACACTTCAATAGGTTTAAAAAAAGGAAAAAGACACAATAAATCCCATTTTCTGCCATTAACTTTCTCACTTCATATAACGATTACACTCTTTTTTTTCTATTCTAACAACCTACTGTAGATTTGTAGATGAGTGCAACGAGCTCTTTGCTTTCGCTTACAACTCAGTATTTCCATTTACGTGGTCGGCGCTTGATTGATGGCTGAAGGTGGTAACAACCTACTGTTTACTGAAGCTAAATTTAGAGACTTTCCTCGTGGTACTACTGAGCAGCCTAGTCCTCATTTCCATTTCAGCTCTGTTTACAAACAAGATTTGAATCCGATTCCTTCACCTCCGTTTTCCCCAAATTTATTGACTTACCCACTTCTAAGGTAATACAGAGTATTCCAGCTCCATCTCCGCTTTGTTTAAAAACAGAAGATTTGAATCAGTTCATTTCGATCAGTTTTCATGTTATTTCGACCTGCTCACGAATGAAATATAATCTCAACTTTTAAATACATTTTAGGCAGGGCTAAAGAGAATACAAGGGCTAGTTCACTCCGCTCTTAGAGCTGAAGCTACGATTTCCCTCCTCATGACGTCACTGTGTCCACAGATCTCCGAGATCGCAAGCAAAGATATAACTTTGCATCTTTCTCTTTGTAAAAATAAGTTAGACTTTTTCTGGTTATTAGCCTTCAAACTTTACGTAATTAACACATTATTTCCGTTCATAAACATAGTTCAAAAAAAAATCTCTTGGTTATTATATAAAAAAAATACCATTTTAAACTTATAAAAATGTTTTGCTAGTTGGTGAAAATGACACGATGAATACTTTATTTTAAAAAGTTCAGTTTTAACTTTAACTATTAAGAAAAAAGAAGGCATATATCGACACTTTCTTTATCTACATATTCTTTTATAAAGATAAGTTAAGTTAAATTTAGAATCCCTGATTTTAAAATATGTCGTTAATAGCAATTTGCGCTAATTACTGAAACAAAATAATAATTTAGGTTCATAATGACATTAGAAATTTTACAATTGTTTATAGACATTTAAATTTACGATGATATAATTTATAGATATTTAAATTGAAAAGAATATAATTTTTTAAAAAAATCATAAATATTTAGAATAACTACATTAAAAAATATGTTATGAAATTAGGAGAATTTCAACTATATACTATATATTTTATTTATACTTTTTACTTGCATTTTAATTTTCTTTGACTTTATCTATTTTTTAATTCTTTTCACCTGCCTTTCTTTATGAAGTAACGAGGCGGTTTCTATTTAGATAATGAATTTTTATAAAAGTTCTTTACGACAGAATAAACGTATTGCTGTTTTATATTAACTGTGTCATTTCGGAATCCATTCTTTACATAGTTGTTCATTTACTTTAGGGAACACGCGAAAAATTATACTTTTTCCTATTGTTTTTATATCTGAATTTTTGCAAGTTGCAATCGCGCAAACTGGCATTTCGATAATAGTTTTAAATTCTTGTAAATTCACTGCAAAAACTGAGGAAAGTCATTACAGAAAATAACAAATGTCTTAGAATATCTCGCAAAAAGAAATGATCCAATATTAGTTAGAGCTAGTAAGGCCAAACGCTCCGTTCTTGAAGTAAAAGTGCGAGCTTTGCGCCAAAGTGACGTCACTAGAGTGACGTCAGAGGATCAAGGCGGCAAGAGATACTTCAAAGGAGTGAACCAGCCCTTCTATTCTCTTTAGCCCTGCATTTTAGGTGGTG
This sequence comes from Parasteatoda tepidariorum, assembly GCF_982258835.1. Taxonomy (NCBI): domain Eukaryota; kingdom Metazoa; phylum Arthropoda; class Arachnida; order Araneae; family Theridiidae; genus Parasteatoda; species Parasteatoda tepidariorum. The sequence goes on from NC_141755.1 coordinate 27,114,257, forward strand.
ATTAACGCTTTAATGGCAGTGGTATAGTTTGTCTAAAATAAGAACTCTTTCAGACATTCGTCTGAACCTGTGGCGGTGACCATGGTAACGAGGTATGATTATTTCAAGTAGGGGTGCGGGGTCACTGTTTTGGAGTGGTTTTGGCTCGGGTCAGCGAGATAGAGGGAATCTCTTCGGTCTATTGTGTTAGTCCTAGAGTGAAGTTACCCTCCCTAAAATGCGTCATTCTTGTTTCCATTGCACAAGACAGCCTCAGACTTTGTGGCGGGAGGAGTTCTTAGCTTAGACAAACTATATGTTTTTCTCAGAAACTATTAAAACTGGGAGTGTGAAATTGTTTACACAAGGTTAATATTAACCATCCTCTAGATAAGAAATTAAATATTTATTAATTATCAAAAGTATAAATTAAAAAATTGTAGTAAATTTAATTTAAAAAATTGGAACTATGAAAAATAAATATTTTTAATCAATCACAGAGAAAAATCTTAATATTAGCTTGTTATATAAAACATATCTAACAAAAGGTTTCTTAAAACCTATATTTAATATTTTTGAAATACTTAAACCGAAAATGATGAATATCCAAACCAGCAATAAATCTTCTCCTTTAGGGAATAAATAAATATCTTAATTTCACTAAATATTTTTATTTACATCATTTATACACATCCATATTATTGATTATATAAAACTTAATAATAAACAAGTTTTTAAAACAAGTTTACAAATCGATTTCTTAACAAAAGACAAATCAGTAATTTTAAAATTAAAATTGTTTCCTTTATTAAAAATTTCGAAGACATTAGTACACTAGTAGATATAAGTTAGGAAATATCTGTCAATAGTTAAAAGAAAGGTTTGTAAAAATAAACTAATCTTCGGTTCGACACTTTTTCACGAATCTTGATGGTTTGGTGCAGTAATTTTTCTTTTTTTGAGGTGTTAAAAAGAATAAAACATTGTTCTAGTCTGAATAAAACCAATTATTCTATTCTATTCGTGAATTTCTGTGCTGTCTTTATTAAAAATAAATTCCTGTAGTTATCTTCATTTTGATGTCAATTTGCAGCACCTGCTCCATCTAGCTCTTGGGTCAGCTTTTCCTTCATACATGAGTCCATCAAATGAAGCTGAAAACGAAATGTATTTATTAATTTCACTTCTATTTTAAGTTTTATGTTTTATTTCCAGTCCCAAATAAAGATCAAACGCGAAAAAAAATTTATGGAATTCATCCTTATTATTCGATATTTTGAAATTTTAACACTGTTTTAAAATCGTCTTAAAATTTGAGGTTCAACGAATCGATTAACTCGGTTCTGGCGAAGTTGACAAAATGATCTCATGAAAAATCGGACGAATTCTCGAACCTCCAATATTTCGATGCATTCTCCTCTCGGAGAATCGCAAATCTTATTTCAGAGTCGAATAAAATGAAGTAAATCAAACATGCAATCCAATATGCTGAATTCAAACTGTTTCGAAAAACGTAATTGTCCCACAATCGATGGTGTTTTCAAAATAAATGTAAACAACAACGATCTCGAGCTTTTGAACTGCTCTACTTCCGGTTAGAAAGTATACAGCTGCTTATTACAAATTATGGTGATATTTTCAAACTGATAATTTTGTCTATAATAAAAGAAATAAATTATAAAATGTCTGAGCTTAAATCTGCAGCATTTCATAAGATATTAAGTAATTCTAGTGAGTTTGAAATGAATATTGGTTTTAGATATTTATAGATGAATTGTTAAAAAGGTGACACGGTTGCTAGATTTATAAGAAACTCGCCTTTTTGGCAGTCCTGATTTGGCCTCTTTTTACTTGTTTATTACTGTTTGTTCTTTTTGCAAGTTGTGCTCCATCATACGGTAGTGTTAGCATATTGTTCCAGCAGAGAAATTAAACTGATTGTACAAATTATCATTTAGGTTTAAATTTCGAAGTTGGTATATTGTTGATAAAGTAAGAAGTGTTTTATAACGATTCTTTTTTTTTTTAAATGACGATTCTTACGTCTTGAATTGACAGTAGATCTACAAATGACGATTCTTTTTTTAAACACAAATTATAAATCAGGTAGCAAATACAAGTATGAAAGAATACTTCTCCAGGGAGTTTCAAAACACGTTGCGAGCCAATTGGCATCAAAATACACCAGAAACAGTAACCCGGAAGTATAGGCAGTAAAGAGCTTGCAATGCACCCTAGTGTAGAAAATACCATCTGATCGTAAGACACGGTTCCCAGTAGATAACCGAAGTAAAGCATCACCGATAGTGAGCAGGTGGCTGACCACTTTAATCAGCCTCCGAAAGGGACCGAGGGTGTGCAGTATCAGTCGTCGTTAAACTGTTCTACTTTAAAGTACTCTACTTAACGTGCAGACCGTTGGTGATGTGATTTTCTTAATTTGAGAAGAGCAGTCTTACCTTCCCAGCGTCCTGTTTTTGATTCGAGCATTTCAATATCCTCTGCAGTGAAAGCGGGTACAGGTTCACTTCTATAGAACGTTTTTCGAATTAAGGTGCTATTAATTTCCAATTCATCAACGGCAATCCAATTGATGCCGTCGTCACTGCCCACGCTGGCTCGCTTCCTCTTGTCGAAGGCATATGTTCGTCCTGTCTTCTTATCCCATCCTAATATTCCACCAATACTCCTTGGTAAAACTGAAACGAAAATCGAATTTTAAATATTGAAGGCGCTTGTATATCTAACATGTTATTAAAATAAAATTCGCTATCTGCCATTAATACTAAATTTTATACGATGCAGTTGTTTCTATTTTTCTAAACAGCAATAAAGTTGATCTAACTTTAACCAAGAGCTTATTTAATGGCCGTTAATAAACACTGAGGTTCTTTCGTGATTTACGGGATCGAACCAGTGGTTTTCTCTGTAACACTTACGCTTGGCCGTTTAGCGTCACTTGACCTTTCTTCCACTTAGGCCTTACAGTTGCAAAACCTTAAAAGTACTCCACGAAGGCAAAATTTCACCCAATATTTGATCCAGGAGTTTCCCTGTCTTCTGGAATGTGTTCTCAATTACAAGTCTACGAAGTTAGACATTAGTAGACGCAAACCCAAAATTGTGTCGGCTGCTCAACGACGGTTATATATAAAAACCAAAAGGCTTTTAAGGATACAAACAATCTTTAGTATCTTAGGCTTGAAGGTTGGGCAGCTCCAAGAAGCAAGGCACATCGACCAGAGGTCTATTGTAACCAAACCCTAGATCCTAATAGAAAAACTTTATAGCTGAAATAAAGTTCAGCAAACACATGTAGTTCCCAGGCTTTAGCACAATGTTTTCCCAGATGCTTAAATCTTTGAGCAGAAAAGACTTCACACTCACAAAGAATATGATGTGAAATTTCCTCCATAAGACCACGACAAAGAAGATCGAATGCACTTCTTGAGGATGCAGTGATTAGTGAAAAGACCAATGATCTTGCTCAAGCTATTCCTGTTAAGCTTAAGAAGCTCTTTTTGACGTACACCGGGCAGTCACGATTTAACCCCTTATTTAGTATCTTAGCATTGGTTCGCATTAATCTTTTCTTGATCGACTTCGATCTCTAGCAGTACCTCCCAGAAAGGAGAAGGCCTCAGCACAGGTTACCATAAGCAAGAAATGTGATACTTTAATAGTTCTAACGTAATGACATCTTTCGCATTAACCGCCACTGCGCAGCTTAGTAACCGGAACGTAGTGACTTCTTTCTTATTTCCATGCACTGCGCAGTTTATGTTCGTTACGTCAGACTACTAAATTGATCCGTGCTGAGGCCTTCTTTCTTCTAGAAGGTGTTGGCTCGAGTCGTCAAAGAGGGGAAGCTATTCCCTCTGCAGACGATCGAAATTGTGATGGCATGTCTTCGAATCATCGTCAGGAATGTTTCCCAGTCCGTCGCCAACAGCCCAGCATAAGTAACTCTAGTGCGACGCTAATCAAGTCTAGTCTAAAGCTTAATAAATTCTAAGACGTCTAGTACTTACCTTACAGAAATAAATTTAATATTTTAAAACTTATTTTTTAATAATTGCACAAGGAAGTGTTTAATATTTTGCTTTAAATTGTTTTGTTTTTTTCATATCTCATTAAAACTATGAATTTTCATGCACTACAAAATTGTCAAAGTTAGTGAAAAAGTTTGTGTTTATTATAATTAATCAACAAAAAAATCAACTGACTTCTCCAAGAAGATCCAGCATCCGTCGAGGCAAAGCAAACCAAATTCCTGAAAAGATTAAAATGAAACATGTGTTAATTACATTATATTTTGTAATAGTAAAATATTAAAAAATATGTATCTTATAATTTGAATAAAACTATCTCCCAGAGCATATATTAAAAACCAACTAGTTTTATATGTTCATGTATTTAACACGTAATTGCATTTATAGTTCTCACAAAACGTAAGTGCGAGTTAGTTTTACTTGCTGACTTTTACTGATGATTCGGTTAAGAATTTCTGCTTAGGAATACTAAAAACTACAAGCTAACAGACTATTTGTGTTCTTCCCTATTTGGACCATCATTTCCTCTTGTTTAATTAAAAAGACAAAACCATATTCCAACAGGCAAATAGTAAAGATATTTGATAATAATTTCAGATCTACCAACATTCACGTAAACATGTTCTGAAGTAATTGCATATAATATACGTGAGTGGATGTAAAATGTTTTAGTTGAAAGTCTCTAATAATTACATTTAATGCAGATGACAGTAATGTTTAATCAAAAATTCAGTAATGTTTAACACGTTGCCACACATTTTTGATTTGACGATTGTTGCTAGAAACACAATATTTTTCAATTGTGTGTGACTGCCATTTGAAACTACGAGTCATTCGTATGTTTAGAAGAGAAAATTATCACATTTTGTCTCCTTCTTTCCAAGAAACCTTTTGACTTCTGCAGCCGTAATTTACTCGTTATTACGTTTTTTTCTATTCCCAAAACAAATGACCGAATGCGACATCTTCTTTTTTCGACGTATTACTGAATAATTAACAAATAAATGCGTTAATACTCTTACTTACAGTACTAAAGATGTTCCTTTTTTATTAATTAAAATGTGCACGACGGCTATAGCCGTCATTTGTCTTCATATCGTCAAAAATCGGACGGTTATACTCGTCATTTGCAACAACTCGTTAAACATATTTTATTAACATTTTTTTTATTAATAACCATTTTAATATTTGATATAGGATTCTTAAAATAGGGCTTTTATTCAATGTGGCATTGAATCAATATATTTTTATATATACAGTCCTCGTTTTAAATTTATATAAAAAATTCAGATAAAAAGATCCTCTATTATTATTTACTTTTATCTTTCAAATCAGAAATATGCTTATTAAATCTTATTCAGTATAATTACCGACATAATTGAAAAATTTGTCTAAATCTTATACAAACACTGTTATAGAATTTTAGTATAAACAATCTTGTTCTGTTATATAATTAAAAATATTCTGTCAACATGTACGCTTACACTTTAAAAATGATTTATTACTTCTAAAAGTATTATTTCGTAAGAAATATTATTTACAAACTTGACAGAGATGAGGAAGAAATTAAATATTTGTTATAATTTGGTGCTAGTGCAGTTAATTAAAATCTCCCAGTATAAAATAAAGCAAACCGAAAGAAAAACATTAATCTCTAAGCAACTGGTTTAAATTTTGGGGGCAATAAATTTGAATTTATGTAACTAACAAAAGGAAACAAAATGAGCATTTTTACTCAGCACTTTAATTCTCTAGCTTTCACAAATAATAACTGAGATTATTTATTTTCTTAAAGCATACTAATATTGTTATGTTTAAAGACTTATTTTGAGACTTAAACAAGCGAAAGAGGTGAAACCAAATGAAATGAAAATGTGAGAGGGATTATAAATGAAATCGATTTAAATAATCATTTGATGGTTAACATCTAAGCACTTACTCCATATCATATTCCAAATCGCAGAAATAGACTATATCTCTAGCAGTGTCAACTGAAAAATGTCTTCCATATTTATCTGTAATAAAACAAAAATGATTTAGCCCAATAAATGAACAAACTTTAAATACTCAGAAAATACCTCATTTTAGAAATATTGGAGAAATTTCACTATATGTGAGCGTGGATCGTTAATAAAAAAGTAAATTAATCATAGATTTAATCATCATAAGATCAAGACGTTTACTTTCCGCAGAAAACAACAAGATTTCTTGAAATAACTCTGGTAAATCTATGTAGTTTATGTTATTATTGATTTCAAGAAGACAGGAAAATGACAACATAAAAACCTACTCACCTTGTAAAATTTTTTGAAATAGATTTTGAACCAGAAAGTTGGTTCTTTATTCCTGAAAATAAGACATGTTCTGATAGGATGGTATTTTAATCAATCTCTTAACCCAAGATATTGACTGCTGGCGATATCTATTTTGGTTATAAATTACGAAAAAAAAGTGGCCAGGAAAATGACTAATTTTCATGTGACAAACAAATTATTGACAGAAAAAATTATTTTCAAAAAGTTTTTGTAAATACCCTCTGCATGCATTCTAGAAATGCTTACAACGGTTGAGATGAAAATAATTAGATATTGAAAAATTTATGGGAAGTTTTGAAGCTAGTTATTATTGGAAATATTGTTTGTGACTTACCAGGAAAATGACATTTTGAAATTTTAATTGATTTTTTTAAATATACGAAACAGTCAATGCTAATGCGAAATCATTTTAAAGTGCTAACAGCAATGCTATTTATTAATTATTTTTAAAAAAAGTTCTTTTAGTTGTATAGTATTAGATCTTGGAGCAAAAGACTGTCAATTGTCGTATTTCGTGAGAATCACCCATATGCGGTTTGTCATTGTTTAACTATAAAGCATTTGATTAAAAAGATAATTTGTAACTTTGGAAAGAATTTTACTTACTCTTATCATCAGAATACCAAGTTGGATCAAATTTCGCACAGGATACTGCAATATAATAAAAATTTTTAAATCATACGCATAAATTTAAATATATGGATTAATGTCAAGTTTTCGTAATAACAATAGTATGGCCAACAATTTAACTGTTGAAAAAATTGTCAGTAATTCAAAAGCATTAAAAAAAAACTTTACATGAGTTCAAACACTTGAATGGGAATTTTTTTGCTTTCTGCCTCTTTTGCGAAGTTTCTGAAAATGAATCAAGTTGTTTTTGATACCAACAGGTCTTTGCGGTATTTCTCAAAACTGATCGAGTTGTTTCTGATATTAATAGCTCTTGCAATATTCTGAAAATAGATCGAATTGTTTTTGATTTTAACAGCTCTTGCAAATTTTCTGAAAATGGGTTGAACTATTCTTCACAACGCATTAGTAATATTATTAAAACGAACGTCATAACAACTCAACTTAATAACCAAAAATTACCATATTTTTTGTTATTGTCGGTTTGGGCTGAGTTGAATATAGCTCTACTATGCCTCACTTAAGCGGATGTTTACAAGATATAATTATTTAATGGTGTCGTAAACTGCATCTGACACGAAAACAAAAAGAGAAGAAAACACGTTAAAGACTAAACAATCATTAAGACACCTTAGAGAATCTACATTAGCCTCTGTATGGGCAATATCAGATTTTACATTCGTATAGAAATATGTACCTGAAGGTAGTTTTTCGGCGATGTAGCAGCCGTACATTTCCATTTTCAAGCCTATGTACATTTTATCTTCCTCTAATTTTTCAGCTTCTTCCACGACTACCCTCACAAATCTTGTTTGAATGGGTTTCTCAAGATTGTCAAAAGCCTTATCTTTCCTATACACTAACTCTGTTATCTACAACAAAAGTAATTTAAACAAAAATTTAAAAAAAACAACAATGTTCACAAATCTATAAACTATACACAAAGTATGGTAACAAACAAAGGCGCATTGTAACAAAACTACTTTAGAATTGCCACCACGCCATCTTGTGGCGAGGATAGTAAACAATGAGTTGAACTACAGCTACCGAAGGGAGAACAGTTCCTAAATAATATCTCCGTTATAGGGTTTTGTGAGTTTCGCCGTTAATTTGTGTTTGTTAATTCGTAACTGTTTCTGTGCTCTGCTATTGAATATAAATACATAATTTCAGAGATAGTTCGGTGTTTTTATTTCTTAGAAAATGGCTACAGTATTAGTTTTTCTTTTCTAATTTTCATTCCTTTAAAAAATTAACTTCATTCCTTCTGATGAACTGCAAGGAATTTTGGTGTATAGTTGCCCCCATTTTTCAGTGTAGAGGTAAACTAAAAAAAATTTACAATGCATATAATCACATTTTTTATTTACTTTTTCACTATTGTAGTTTTATTCATTTATTTATTCATTTTTTGTTTGTTTGTTTACTGACAACACATATTTTAATGCTCAATAGAATTAATTTATGGCTTCCTTGCAAAAACAATTCGTTTAAAAAACAAACACATTTTTAGTAATTTTTTGCGCTAGTTCTTTCAAATTGATATTTTGCCAATTGTACATAATTTTTTGCATGGTAACTGGAGTTCTGTTCTCGAAAATCTATTTAGCACTAATCCACAACACCAAAAATCGTGGCAAATGTACAGCAAAATGTTTTACAGTGTAGTGGAATCATTTGTTAATCTTATAAAATATAATCTCGTTATTGGAGGGAAATTCAATTTATAAAAATAAATCATTTTTAATCAGTTTTTATGCTGTTTCATTGAAAGTTCCGTTTCATTTTTTATAAGTTTTGCTTTTAACCTAAATTAATTTCGTTATAGATATATAATTGTATTTATTATAATTATTCTATAATAATATAATTACTATGTAATTATTTCGTAATTAGAAATAGTTATTGTGCGTAACCTACTCACGGCAAATTGTAAGAGTTTGCTTGACTCAGCATAAAAATTGCCCTCTTTAGAAACATTTTTTTAAAAACTTGCTATTTATGCAATTTTTTGTAGCAGTAATTATACAGTTTGCATCAATTTACTTACCGCTTAAATTTAAGCTTTGATTTTAGACAAAAAACTAACTATCTTCATATAAAAGCTTTGGGAAAAAATGGCAGAATCATCGCATTTATGTTAATAAAATTTTTATTCTTGATATGTTTTGTATCACTTACTAACTCCTTCTGAGGAAAAAAATGTTTTTAAAATTATTTCAATCTGTTTAGAAAATGTCCGTCAGAGACTGTACCTCATTTGCATATAGCCAATCAGAGCCAGTATGGCTGTACTGAAGTCGGTATTTCGTGACACATCTTGTGTTCTCCACTTTTAAGAACTCTAGTTTAGATACACGGGTCGTTCGAAGGAAGTCAACTTGGAAGTATGGCTTGTGTGGTCCAAGACGCAGAGCAGGGGACCATCCTGGAATTGAGAAAGGGAAGAAAAAATGGAATACTCAAAACTTTTCATTATTTTGAAATTCACTGCCAAAAAATTATACCAATAATTATAGCCCAAATAAAAATAAATAATAATGGAAGTTGTTTTCATTTCAACTGTTTAATAACAAACATATGTTAAATTGTTTAACATAGCGAACATTTCTTAACTAACTTCTTCTACTTCTTCTTGGGCACTACAGCCTATGACAGGCCAAGGCCGTCCCAATAAGCATTTGCCATCTTGATCTATTCTGTGCCATGGCCTTCCAGTTAGTTATTCCTATTATCTTTAGGTCCTTCTCAACTGCGTCCAGCCACCTAGTCGGTGGACGATCCCTTTTTCTTGTACCTTCTGGTTTAAAAAATGTTACTTCTTTGCGGGGTTCTGGTCTTCAGATCTATAAAGGTGTCCCAGCCAGTGAATGCGATTGGCCTTAATAACATGAAATATGTCTGATTGTTTATACTTTTATTATAACTCATGATTGTAAAATGTGCGCCATTTGTTATTCTCATAGACTGCACCAAAAATTCTTCTATGTATCCCTCTCTCAAAAATCAGCAACTTGTTCTCTTTTTTATTAAGAATCCAGCACTCACTACCATATAGCATCACAGGCCGTAGGAGTGTTTTGTATACGTTGATTTTTGTCTTTTGTTTAAGAAATCTACTTCTTAGTTGGCTTTTTAAACCGAAGTAGCACTTGCCATTGCTAAACGGCTATCGATTTCAGTATTTATGTCACTTTTGAAGGTTATAGTAGTCCCAAGATATTTAAATTCATCAACAGCTTCAAATTCATGATCATTCACATGCAAGGGCATTGCCTTAGTAAGCCCTCTGTTTATCTCCATATATTTAGTTTTGTCAGCATTAATGGCTAGTCTCATTTCACTAGATGCTACTCCAAGAGCTTTCTTAAATAGCACTGTATTTTAATAATGTGCAGGATATAATTTTCTTTAATCATTATAAAAAATATAACTTTCTAAATGTTATTTTCGAAAAATAAACAAAAAATTGCGCAAGAAAAAAAAATATACTACATGTAATCAAAAATTTGCCCAGTTACAGATAAATTACAAAATATTGTATTTGTCCCTCATTGTTATGTTATTTAAATACCACTCAATTTCACAGTATTATTTAAATGTTTCAATTCAATGTTTCAGATTTATAGATAATTTCTAAACAGAAATTCCATCAATGTTTTTTTATTGATTGAAATCTAAAGCGTAGCAACAAAAAAAAGCAGTTCTTCTATCAATGTTTTTGGTCGGTTGAATTAAAACAGAAGAGTTCTGTGATCAGTGTTTTTTGGGGGTAAATGAAATGCATGAATAGGTTTTCTATTAATTTTTTAATTAACTAAAAAACAACAAAGAATTAAATATGGTTCCAATTGTTTCATTTGAAATGATTTGTTTGAATTGTTTCATTTGAATGATTCTAATTGACTCATTCAAACGAAAGTAGAGTTTGACAATCACATATTACATTTAAAAAAGCGTTAAGATTGTTTTGTTAATTATTTTTGTTTGTATCGATTTGAAATATCTCAGACATTGATAAAAGACAGTTTGGACGAAAAGAAATGTCAAAATAAGTAGATATTATACAATTTTTAAATGTCGAGTTTTACTTTTGAAACAAATGCAATGTTAGAACAGATTCGAAGTAACTGATTCATAAAATACTTTCAGTTTTTTTTAAAATCTTAACTAATGAATGCATATATTTTTCTATATAGCATATCAAAGTACATTATTTAAAAAGACAATGTGTTCTACCTTTTTTCCCACTAGCTCGTATATTGTAAGGTCCAGTTTCTCTCTTGGCTGCAGACGAAGCACTGAGTTGGCATTTGTATACTTTCTTTGGGCTCGCCAAACCCAACGGCTTGTAACACTCTACAAATGACAATTTTGATTTAAAAAAGAACAAATATGGTATACAATGCAAAAGCGTGGTATAAAATGAAATGAAAATTTAAAATTTAAGTTTTCTCTTGACTCTGGTCACGTGGTTTGTCCTATTTTGAAACGCAAAGGAACAACTCATAACCTGACAAAAATAATGCTAGAATTCAAGAATGGAATTTTAATTTTTGAATTTGAGTTTCGAAAGTGTTTAAAGTACACAAACTAGGAAAATAACTAAATGTTGTATTGCTTGTTTATAATGTACTCCTTGTGCTTTCAAAATAGTTTGAGCTTTGATTTCAAAGTTAATTTCAATTTTGCTCCAATGTAAAATGAGATAATGTTACTCTCGCGGGTGTGATGTATAGAAAAAATCAGCTATAAGAATATATTGCTACCAAAGAAGGTAGCAATATTCCAACATCACTGTCTAGACTGTTAACGATATGGTATATGTACTCATTCTCAATTCACGATAATTATAGCTGTGTATAGAACGGCAAAATGTTCTTCTTAGTAAAGTATTGTGTTACCTCAACCGAATTTCGTTTCATTTTTGGAATTAGATTCATGCTTCACATTGGTATTTATATTAGTATTTAAATGAAATGAAACAACACACAAATTTTATCAAATTCTAACGAAGCGATATAGAAGGCAATCACGGTAAAATAATCAAAACTAGTTTGATTGTCGTAAGGAAGCGAAAAGCGATAAGAAACGATTATCAAAATCGTCTTTAGGGCCATTTGGGTCTTATACTTTCCATCCCACTTTCATCGTAATTCGCTTTTTTACTTCATCAGATTTTTATAACAATTACAATTTTTCCTTACTTAAATAGTGTTTGGTGACCCTTAATGTACATAAAATCTTAACTTCAATTTTGATAATGATTTCAAAATTATATACTATTAAGAAACAACTGTGTTTGTGCCAAGTGATTGAGAATTATGTTTTTAACTATAGCCCAGCTTAATGACAGCTATAATAAATGAGATCGTTAAGTTCTGCTGTTATTTTTATCGTAGGCTAATTAAAAAACTCGGCGCTTTGCAATTGTCGTCGTCATTTTGCAATGCTCCAGTTTAATTGGAAAAGCCAGGTTAATTATTTTCCAATTCCTCCGATATTTTAGGCTTATCACTACCGACCTATATGCCTTTCGATAAATCAGTTAACATGCGCAGATTCAGACTGAATCACGATTGAGTTTACTTCAAAAAGCATTTAATAAGGATGCTTACAATGAACCTTTACAACTCAGAACATTTTGCGAACTTTATGAAATGAGTATCAGGCTGATAGAACAGCGATTGATAAATTTTCTAATTATCCCAAAGGTATGAGGGATCACTACAATAAGCGCAAACTGTGTCAAGCTGGTTAGAAAATACTAGAAACTCTTTTAATTAGCCTCGTTCATTGTAAAATAACGGCAGGTGCCTGCACAAACCCCAATGTCTGGTTAGCCCTGTCTTCGAAAATATGTACCCCAAGTTTTGTGCGAATCGGTTCAGAATTGCAGATTTATATAAAGTATATACACTCATCCACAGACATATAAACATTCTGTTTTATTTACACATATTTTTCTATATCCTTCGTTAACTTTCTTAATTTAGTTTAGTTATATTATTAAGGGTTTTCATACTATTCGCTTTAAAACCCAAAACCCTTCAAGGGTTTGCGATCTTCTGCCTGACGGAATTCTTTTAATGTCAAAAATCACAGACGTTTGCACATTATCTTAATTATTTATAGTGTTATTGCGAGTTAAAATTGGAGAGTTAGCTCTCAACAAGCCTCTATATCATTTTAAGAATTTAAAAAAATCGTTTAATCCTGTAAAATTAAAACTTACCTTGACTGTTCACGACGTACATAATATAATCTACTGGTCCGCAGTTCACGATAGTTTCAGCTGTGTCCGGATTGGCTGATGGTTCTTCCCTATAATTCTGCAGACACAGAACTCTGTAAGGTGTCGTGGCATTGACTTCCCCTCGACCGAAACCTCTTTCGTTTTTAGGATCAGCTAATAAGCTGACAATGATAGTTGCAGAATCCGAAAATAAAAATTGAGGAAGCTGAAAAGGAAAATTAAAGTTTCTTACAAATATTTTACTCTGCAAATGTTTGTGATTTCTAGTACAGAAGGAATGCATAAGGACAGTAGAAAAATTTAATTAATACATTGGAATGTTATTTTTAAAAATTATACAAATAATATTAAAAATACAAAACTTTGCTATTTGAAAACAAAACTTCTCATTTCAATATAAACTTGTAACAAAATGTTAATTACAAATTGAAGAAATGAGTTAATAGAAGGTTTGGCCACCTATTACTGGTACACAGATTTCAGACCGTAGTTTCATTGCTAGTAAAGAAGCAGCAATTTTCGAACTCGTTTTTTAATGATGTTTTCTGGCACTAGATGGTTAAATGAGGAGAATTGTGACTTGTAATCACCCCCTGAGAGCCTCCCAGGCTTGTTAACATCGTCTTAAAGTTAATATCTGGAATTTGATGAATAAAGTTATTATCTTTCTGGTGGATTCACTCGACGAACGTCTTCATTTTCTCGAAACTTGTATTGTATCAACGCACATGTTTATACTAAATTACTATAAAATCTGTTTAGTAGTTTTGGAAATAATTGATTAAATCTGTAAGGACTTTCAATTTTAGAACACTAGTATGTAACTAATTCAAGGAACTGGTTCTATACTAGACAAGAGATCTAATTCAAGCACAACAGACAGAAATTGTCTGTTTAAAATATGTTCACATTGAACATGCGGAGTAAAAAACTAAAAAGTATGTTCAAAAAACGAACAAACATTAAAAAAATTTACTGTATCCTAAGAAAGGAGATATTCTTAACGTAAAACTAATAAAATTTGATTTAAATTATACAAAAGAAGGCATCGAAAATGTAAACGTTTAAAACTAACAGCTGAATTCTAATGGAAGAGAACCATAGAAAGGTCTAAAACTGTAGAATCAACAGCTTTTTTCCCCTTTGCATACCTTCTATATTTGGTATTAAGAATTATTCACTTCTTTTTTTTTCTGTTTGTAAACAAAAACTCAATGGATAATTTTCTGTAGATATTTTGATCCATCTATTAATGACTGTAAAAAATTCGTACATCCTTTGAGTTTAATACGGAATTAATTCTTTAAGAGAGTCTCAAGAGAATTCGCTTGTTGTTGTAGGCCAATAAGGAAAGGGGTGCAATTTTTCGTGTTTTCCGGTGGCGCCATCTATGGCCAAGAATTCGACTTCTGCCACACCCATACGTCATATCCGTTTATAGGGCGGACCCATTCATACATCCATTCATTCAACCACAGATCGTAATTGTGACCTAAACCATCCAACCATTCAATTCAGTACCCACAGAGGTATAATTTGATAGAATTCACTTCTTGAATAGATACTAAAGGTTTGAATTTCTTGTGTAATTACTTAAAAGTTTCTGATTTTAAAAACTTTCACTCTATAAAACTAGAATAAACTCACCACAATATCGAGTCCTCCGAATTCGGGAATGAACTGCACGGCTCCCACAGTTGTGGCATTGTTGAAAGTTTTATCGAAAAATTCGACGTAAGGTGGAAGGTAGAGACGAACTGTGGCATTGATGGGTTCGGCTCGTGACTCTAGCTTGTGAACGACTGACACAGTAACATTAACTTGCTCCCTAGAAATAAAAAATTGTTCGAAAAAATAGTTACAATGTAATTAAAAACAAATCAAACAGATTTGAAACAATTTTGAAGAGTGTGTTTGAAAGATTAGCGAACTGGTATGATTTTCAGTAGCAGGAAGAGTTAATGCAATGCTTTTTTTTACCTAAAGAATAAAATAATGTCTTAATAAATAACCTTTTTCTAAACAATATATTGCATTCGATCTAAAAAGGAAATGTAGCATCTAGAATTAATGTTGATGTACTGATAATAATCACGGAATAAAATTTTAAATTACTTAATATATAATACTTGAAATATTGTATTGTATATTGTATACTTGAAATATATAATATTTTTCAACTCCACGGTTTTTCTGTTTTATTTAATTTTCATTTTTTTAAAAATAATTCGTTTAATGATTTCATAAATAAATGAATTCAAATTTCAGTTTGAATGATATAAAAATAATAAATATTAAATTAATAAATATAAAAATTATAAATATATTTATTATATACATATTTTTTAATAAATGCTTTAAAAATATAAAATACTTTAATAAATATAAAATGCTTTATTAAATATGAAACTAAAAAGTTAATCTTTTAAAAAAAAAAAAAAAAAAAGACACGGAGAGAACTGCACGTGATACTTACAAAAACGCTTAACAAGCGTTATAAGTTGCGCTGCCTGTTTTTTTTATGAAGTTCTTAGAGTTTTCATTACATTTAGTTATAAAAATTGAGTATTACAAAAAGGTTTTGAAGCAGAAATTGATCCACTTGGCAAGGCTTCTTGCTTCTCCTAATATATTTTTTAATCATTTTATTCCATTTCATTCTCACTTCTAGTTAATATTTTAATTAGTAAAAAATTCCATTTTTAATTGACCTGATTTTTATGGTTTTCACAAGTATAGATATAAAAACTCTACAATTTTGTTTTTAAAAAAATGCGAATATTACTACTTAAGAAGAAAATATGTTTAGCAATTATTGAGAATCACATTGCTTTGTGTTTTAGACACAAACATACAATCTTCTTCGAATTTGATTTTTTGTTAAATTTTTTAGATGAAAAAACTGAAATTATGAAAAGGTTTTTTTTTGTGTGACAGGAACTGACCCACTCTGGTAAGGTTTTCTGTTATCGACGTGTATTCTGACATCTAGATCTGCTCTCTCTGTTCCATCTCTCAACACTCTCATGGGCTGATCGATGTCGACGACAGCTTTTCCCACTTCAGCCGTGAATCTGAGATCAAAGATCATGTCATGATCTGTCAGAGGATGATCAGTCATTTCGACCTCCACTTCAATTGTTAAGTCGTCGTCTCCGTCTTGAAACATATTCATCTTATGCGACAAGCCTACAGGAAAACGAAGAAAACAAATGGATATAGTTTACCACTTATGTTTAAATTATGTCAACATGTTCATCTTATGCGACAAGCCTACAGGAAAACGAAGAAAACAAATGGATATAGTTTACCACTTATGTTTAAATTATGTCAACATGTTCATCTTATGCGACAAGCCTACAGGAAAACGAAGAAAACAAATGGATATAGTTTACCACTTATGTTTAAATTATGTCAACATGTTCATCTTATGCGACAAGCCTACAGGAAAACGAAGAAAACAAATGGATATGGTTTACCAGTTATGTTTAAATTATGTCAACATGTTCATCTTATGCGACAAGCCTACAGGAAAACGAAGAAAACAAATGGATATGGTTTATCATTTATGTTTAAATTATGTTAACATGTTCATCTTATGCGACAAGCCTACAGGAAAACGAAGAAAACAAATGGATATAGTTTACCATTTATGTTTAAATTATGTCAACATGTTCATCTTATGCGACAAGCCTACAGGAAAACGAAGAAAACAAATGGATATGGTTTATCATTTATGTTTAAATTATGTTAACATGTTCATCTTATGCGACAAGCCTACAGGAAAACAAAGAAAACAAATGGATGATTTACCATTTATGTTTAAATTATATTAGCGTGTTCATCTTATGCGACAAGCCTACAGGAAAACGAAGAAAACAAATGGATATGGTTTACCAGTTATGTTTAAATTATGTTAACATGTTCATCTTACGTGACAATCCTACAGGAAATCGAAGAAAACAAATGGATATGATTTATCATTTATGTTAAGACTATGTTAACATGTTCATCTTACGCGACAAGCCTACAGGAAAACGAAGAAAACAAATGGATATGGTTTACCATTTATGTTTAGATTATGTTAACATGTTCATCTTGCGCGACAAGCCTATAGGAAAACAAAAAAAAAAAAACAAATGGATATGGTTTACCATTTATGTTTAAATTATGTTAACATGTTCATCTTACGCGACAAGCCTACAGGAAAACGAAGAAAACAAATGGGTATGATTTACCAGTTATGTTTAAATTATATTAACATGTTCATATTAGGCGAGAGGTCTACAGAGAAATGAAGAAAACAAATGGATATGAATTCGCATTTATGTTAAGATAATAACATTTACACAATATCATTGCGTAATTTATAACTTCAGCGATGAAATTTTATTAACAAATGAGCTAGTCGATATTTTGGAGGTTAATTACTTTTCATAAATTGCAAAAAGTTAAAACGCACTAACGTTCTAAAAAAAATCTATTTTCAAACGTTGCTTGTTTTCTAAGCTTGTTAATTTTTTTTATGTGCTATTACGATATGCTCACGAATCAAGCATTTTTGATGTGCCTATGCACAGGGAATTTAACTTTGATTATTTTTTAATAATTTAGAACCAGAAATTTATGCGTTATTTTTTGAGGAACATGCAAACGTAGGACACGTAATTTTATAGCAATAGCCGAATGTTTAAGAGAAAAGTGAAATACAAGCATGGAATAAGACAATTATTGTAAAGATTTCTTGGAAAGTTGAAAAGGTTGTGGTTGCGAGTTCCTGGTACTCCGTCTATGAAAGTACGATCCATATATAAGTACCAGAGAATTACTGCCTGCCATAATGTCTAAGAAATCAAATATTATGGCAAAGTAGGTTTGTTGATACGGGCCGGTACCATGTTGAATAGCCACAGAAACTTTCACTTCTTTGAAGAGTTCGCTGCTAAGGCTGTTTTTCGATTGCTCAGTCGTAATATGAAGTGATGCTTTTTGCCAATAATATGCTATTTTTATAACTGTTGCGAGTTTACAACTGTTACTCATGAGTGTAAGGTTAAGTGTAGCCTATCTAAATCAGCACTATCAACGCTTATTTTGAAAATGGCGCCAAATGTCAATATGGAGAAAAGCCACAGTTTCTGGAAAATGAAAAGCATTTGTGGTCTAATTTCTTAATATTTAAAATTATACTGCATTACTTTGCTCATAAATATTTGCAGAAACTGAAAATAAGGTAGTGGTTTTGATAATTTTCATCTAGGAGAAAAAATGTTGCAGAATTGGCAATTTTTTTAAAAAAAATTGATAACTTAAAAAATATTTAAGTTATTTGTCTGTTCTAAAGCCTAGATAATTCTTCATGGCAAGATTTTATATATAATTGAAAGTCATCGCAATCTTCAAATGTAATGCACTTAAGCTACGTTTTTTTCATTTTCCTTGGCGTCAGAGTTTCGAAAAACGGCGTTAAGGGCAAGAAATGCGGAGACAAGGTCTTGGAATCCTGTTTCACAGCCGGGTGAATTGGAGAGCCAAATATATTTCATACAACGTCTCAGAACTGAAAAAGGCAATTGTGGTACGAATTTCTCTCCAATTTATTGGATTAAAGTTTTATTTGTATTATATCGACTTATGCCCATACCAAATTTCATTAAAGTCACTGAAATAACTCTTGCAATAATTGAATATATACTATTTATTTTAAACAGGAAGATACTTAACTTGCATTAAATGATTGATTTTCGGTTATATCCACAATGTCTTATAGTTTGTCGCGAGAGTTCTTTCTAAATAATAATTCAATCAGCTTTTTTTTCTCAAGATATAGAAGAAAATGCCTCCGATTGAAAGTTAAGAGTAAATTTTATAACTTTTTGTAAAAGTCCCGTGGGTCAACATATACTATTAAGAAGCTGACATCAGAACATTAGATACCCCATCATTTTGTGCTTTAACATTTCTATTATACAAACCTAAATTCGTGAAATATCCAATGTAAGCTCTAATGACATCGTTCTGTGTGGTGGGACCCGTGGGATTGAAAACCACTTTAGGCTGAGGATAAACCATCGGACATGGAATGTTTATACCACCGGAAACCAGGCGGATGTTGTGTACAGTGAGAATAGCTCTGTTTTCTTTATGGGGCGCTCTAGCCTCAACTTCCACTTTGACAATTGCATCGATAGGTATTGTGACATTAAATGGAACCCAAAGTCGCTGGTGGATTCTGATTGGAATGGGTTCTGCATGAACTAACTTGAGCGAAGCATTATCCTAAAATAATGGTATAATTACATGGGATAATTTCATGGCATAATTACATGGTATAATTACATTGGATAAAAAATTTATATCTCAACAGTCAAAGAATAAAAAAAATGATTAATTTTGTAAAATAAAGCATAAAATCTATGACATACTTTAGTTTCAACTTGGTCTGGCTCTCGAGCTATGGTGAATTTAACAGTGTCAATTTTCTTTTCGTGTGATCCCACTCTGGCGAAGCCTTCTAAGCTGAAAGAATCTTTAATCTTCAAGGAACCGTCATCCGGTGGTCTCATTGCTACTCGAATGGTAACCTAAATTTTATAATAATGTTAAAATAACGTCATAGTAACGTAAGTAATGTTATAATAATGTTAAAATAACGTCATAGTAACGTAAGTAATGTTATAATAATGTTAAAATAACGTCATAGTAACATAAGTAATGTTATAATAATGTTAAAATAACGTCATAGTAACGTAAGTAATGTTATAATAATGTTAAAGTTACATTGTTATATTATTTTATTTAAAATTTAAGCTAATAATGGAAGTACACTGTAAAGTAATTCCTGTTCTAATTATGGTAAAAAGTACTGGGACTAAGGGTACCGGTACTTTTTACTGTAAAATTTATTTTTGCATAAAAATTTACCATAATTTTTACAATAATATTTACTCTAAAATCACTGAATCACCGTAATTAAATAAATGTTACTGTAAAAATTATGGTATAAAATTTTCCGGTTAAAAATGGATTTTATGGTATAAAAAAATTTATGGATGCTGTACTCTTTCGGTGAGCATGATTGGTGCGCATGATTTTGATAAAATTTGTTGATTTCGCCAAATGTTTAGATTACGACAAATTTTTAAGAAAAAGTTATATTGTTTTCAATTTAGTGGGAAAACTTATTGAATATTTTAATTGAGCATAGAAAAACTTGAAAGCTATGAATATAGTAGATAACTTTACACATACTTATATGACCTTCCGTTATTTTTAACTTTATGTCAATGAAAAGTTAATCCCAAATTCCTCATAATTTATGATCTAAAGTAATAATAATAACATAACCAATCGTCATAGATCAATAATTAATAATCATTACCTTATTTTCTTCATTACCTTATTCCCAAACACCTCATAATTTTTGATGCAAAGTAATAATAATAACAGAACCAATCGTCATAGATCAATAATTAATAATCATTACCCTATTTTCTTCATTACCTTATTCCCAAATTTCTCATAATTTCTGATCTAAAGTAATAATAATGACACAACCAATCGTCATAGATCAATAATTAATAATCATTACCCTATTTTCTTCATTACCTTATTCCCAAATTTCTCATAATTTCTGATCTAAAGTAATAATAATGACACAACCAATCGTCATAGATCAATAATTAATAATCATTACCCTATTTTCTTCATTACCTTATTCCCAAATTTCTCATAATTTCTGATCTAAAGTAATAATAATGACACAACCAATCGTCATAGATCAATAATTAATAATCATTACCCTATTTTCTTCATTACCTTATTCCCAAATTTCTCATAATTTCTGATCTAAAGTAATAATAATGACACAACCAATCGTCATAGATCAATAATTAATAATCATTACCCTATTTTCTTCATTACCTTATTCCCAAATTTCTCATAATTTCTGATCTAAAGTAATAATAATGACACAACCAATCGTCATAGATCAATAATTAATAATCATTACCCTATTTTCTTCATTACCTTATTCCCAAATTTCTCATAATTTCTGATCTAAAGTAATAATAATGACACAACCAATCGTCATAGATCAATAATTAATAATCATTACCCTATTTTCTTCATTACCTTATTCCCAAATTTCTCATAATTTCTGATCTAAAGTAATAATAATGACACAACCAATCGTCATAGATCAATAATTAATAATCATTACCCTATTTTCTTCATTACCTTATTCCCAAATTTCTCATAATTTCTGATCTAAAGTAATAATAATGACACAACCAATCGTCATAGATCAATAATTAATAATCATTACCCTATTTTCTTCATTACCTTATTCCCAAATTTCTCATAATTTCTGATCTAAAGTAATAATAATGACACAACCAATCGTCATAGATCAATAATTAATAATCATTACCCTATTTTCTTCATTACCTTATTCCCAAATTTCTCATAATTTCTGATCTAAAGTAATAATAATGACACAACCAATCGTCATAGATCAATAATTAATAATCATTACCCTATTTTCTTCATTACCTTATTCCCAAATTTCTCATAATTTCTGATCTAAAGTAATAATAATGACACAACCAATCGTCATAGATCAATAATTAATAATCATTACCCTATTTTCTTCATTACCTTATTCCCAAATTTCTCATAATTTCTGATCTAAAGTAATAATAATGACACAACCAATCGTCATAGATCAATAATTAATAATCATTACCCT
Source organism: Parasteatoda tepidariorum (assembly GCF_982258835.1). Classification (NCBI taxonomy): domain Eukaryota; kingdom Metazoa; phylum Arthropoda; class Arachnida; order Araneae; family Theridiidae; genus Parasteatoda; species Parasteatoda tepidariorum. The sequence continues at coordinate 27,136,238 of NC_141755.1, forward strand.
ATTTTCTTCATTACCTTATTCCCAAATTTCTCATAATTTCTGATCTAAAGTAATAATAATGACACAACCAATCGTCATAGATCAATAATTAATAATCATTACCCTATTTTCTTCATTACCTTATTCCCAAATTTCTCATAATTTCTGATCTAAAGTAATAATAATGACACAACCAATCGTCATAGATCAATAATTAATAATCATTACCCTATTTTCTTCATTACCTTATTCCCAAATTTCTCATAATTTCTGATCTAAAGTAATAATAATGACACAACCAATCGTCATAGATCAATAATTAATAATCATTACCCTATTTTCTTCATTACCTTATTCCCAAATTTCTCATAATTTCTGATCTAAAGTAATAATAATGACACAACCAATCGTCATAGATTAATAATTAATAATCGTTACCTTATTTTCTTCATCCCGATTATCGACGAAAGTATTACAGACTAGACCAAGATTATAGACAGCACTGTCATTTCGGTTGTTACCCGAACCACTAAAAGGAAGGAAAACAAAAGATAAGGAAATTAGGCCTAACCTTAAGATTTTCTTTTTTGAAAGAAAACTCAGCAAGTATAACGTTTTGTTATAAATAAAAAAAATTACGCATAATGCTCAAGATGAGAAAAGCATAAGAGATATCAAGTATAACTCACAGTTAAAAAAATACTGAATAAATTACTTATTTAATATAAATGAGCTATAACGCTTACTTAAAATAATAAAAGAAATGAATTAAGCACAATACTCAGTTAAATTTATGTTAGAGTAGAAAGATTAGAAATTTGAAAGATTAGATTGAATTAGAAATTAAGATTTGTTTAACTCCACATACTTATAATTTTGAGCCAACCTACGAGATTAAATAGCTTCTGGAACAGTAGCTGTGATTCTATAATTTATTTTGTTTTCAATGTGTACTATCAAATTTCCATTCCCATTTATTGAAGTCAGGAACTTTAAAATTTTACACGCTACAAAATTTTGCCTAAACCAAATAATTTCAGTTTAAATACAAAAAAGATATTATTGTTCTCATAAAGGTTACTATAAACCATAAGTTTATAGTAAAGTTTAAGTTTACTATAAACCTTAAATACTTTTATCCTTAGCATAAATGAGTGTTAAACGGCACTAGATATCCGGTCAAATTTGCCGGTATCAGGTAACGAGAACTTATAACCGGATTCAGATCATGAGAATCTGCCCATTGGTGGGTACCATTTATTGCTGGATAGAATTTAAAAAGTAATAATTTTATTGCATGCTTTAAATGCTACTTTTATTTAATTCTGGAACTAATCATAGAATTCATAATTAATAATTTTAACTAGTCATATCATAATAATTTAAATAATATCAAATGATTCATTTTTTGTGCGAAAATGAAAATGAAATATTAACTCTTCAAGTTCAATAAAAAAGTTCTCTGTCCCTTGCAACTATGCAATCGATCAGTCAGTAAGAGTAACCCAGTAAATGACTAGTCTTTTAATCTCTATTAATTCGTAATCCTTACAGGGGGAGATAATAATATAAACTATTAAAATTGAAATAAATCTTATCGCTTAAACTATGCAGTTTTTAAAAAACCGCATGAAATTTCAAAAAAAAATTAAACATAAGACAGATTGCTTCATTTCGTACGTAACATGCATTGGATGATCATACATTGGCTAATCATACATAGGTTGATCACACATAGGATCATCACAATTCTTACGGTTCTTTCTGACTACAATTTTCTGCCCTCCGAAGGGTTATATTCATCATTCTCACTTCTTTTTCCTTTTTACATTTTTTATTTTTTTAATCTTAACTTGAAACTATGTGCACAATTCTGATATTATTTCCTCTACATGTTTTATATTTTATATACATCTTGCTTATAAAATCATTTTAAGTGTTTACGAGTAACATAATAACTATCACTAACCCTTAAACTGACACAGCAGGTACGTCAAACACTCTGAGCGTGCTACTAAATCCTATTTTGTATAAATTGATTTAATAAAAGTTTAATAAATTGATAAATTATTTCAAATTTTGAATTCCAGAATGTAAAATTATCACGTAACTACTTTGAAAAAAATGAGCAAAAACGTATGTTTTAAGAGTGATAAAACTTTTATAATTTTTGATGCCAATTTCGTCAATGAAAATAAATGACGGTTATATTTTACCTTGATGAAAAGTTGCTCTCCACTTGAACAGGAGAGAAGCATGGGTAATTTCTCCCCCTGAACCAGATACCGCCAAGGCACATGTCGTATGGATATCTCTTGTTTGCATCAGTGTTTTTAAGTTCAACAACGACAGGTGCCAAGGAACCAGGTTCCAAAGACACTTCCAAATCAACAACCACTGGACTGCCCATGGAGATGGCTTTATTTGGATATGCAGCTTTAAATGCCAGGGCTTTTGGCTCTTTGGAAGCCTAAAATGAAAAGAATTGGAATAATTTCATCTAAGAGAGACTAGCACAAAGATCTTTTAGCACTGATAGTAAAATAACATAGAACCAAAGTAAAGAGGTAAAAAATGTAGAAGAAACACATTGATTTTTAGACATCGATCTCCTTGACTTGCACATAATTGTTTCTACATTTTTTTTAAGTGGAACTTTTTATATGTGGGTTAAATAGTGAGTTTCATAATTTTAAGTTACACGGAATGAAATTACTTCCAAATATCTAGATTCTCATTTCCCTTGACTTCATAATTCAAACAAAATCCATTAATTTACATAGAATGATTTAACATCTAACTTACAACTTTTCTTAAAAGTACACTTCAAAAATCTAGTGTAATTACACTTTCTTAATTTTAAGCGAAGTTTTAAAATGATTAACTGGTATTACAAATTATTTTTTTTTCTTTCGCTTTCCCCCAATGTTGAGGTAAATATATTTTTTACTCAAACTCTTCTTACAATTAAAAATTTAAGTTCTGTGCTATACACACCCATGAGCTAAATTCAACTTCTATAAGAATGATTCTACTATTTTATTGTCACACTTAGAGTCAACAAATGCGAAATGTTTTTACAGCAAAATAGTATTGTCAAATATCTTCACAAAATTCACGTAGGCAAAAAAACTTTTACTTATTTATATCTTTTTGCCTTAGCAAATGTTTAAAAGCACCTCTACAAGAGCCTGTTTTTCTGCCATGAGTATCATAAAAGTTAAAGCTTTACAAATTCTGAATAAATTGTAGCATGGATACAATGTGATCATCATTGTTCACCAGTTTCTTTAATTTACCAGATAAGCTGAGACAAATTGATTTGAAGCTATATGGGCCATTGTACTATCGTGACTTTATAAAAGTGTTTATATATAAAAAATCAACGTATTTGACAAGAACTCGAGAAGAAGAATATAGCTGAAATCACATGGTTGTGTCTAATCACGTGATTGTTAGATATTAAGCTTGGTATATTTTCACGCTGAATCAATTTTCAGATAAAACTCAATTGGACACCTGCAAGTGACGTCACGCACGTATGTTGAACCTGATTGGCTGCTGAATCATGGCAAAAACAAATGCCATGATTTACCCGCATGTGACGTCGCTTGCATGTATCCAATCGACATTAGGTTTAGCTTTCTTGTTAACTGCATGAATGATTTGTTTGAACTTGAGATATTTACCATTGTATTACTAGAGGTATCTGCTTCTAAATCGACTTTTATTTTGACTTCACCTTTTCGGCTCCCGCCACCAAAATTCACTCTCCACTGCAGGGTAGTTTCCGGCTGTTTACAGGAAGGTCCTATTCTCACAAGAGCGATGGCCACCAACCTGTCATGGTCGGGATCTGAACGGAATCCTGAGAGAAAAATCACATTTACATATTTGTTTGCTGATGGTTTACAATTTTAAAAAATCATTTCGGTGTAAATAAGTTTACTTACCTACGTTCGATAAAGCAGAAAATTTTAGTCCTGCAACTTTATTACCGTCGAGGGGGTTGTCGTGCGGATGATAGAAAGGTTCAGTTTGCATATCCACGCATGGAAGGTTCCTCCCGAAAGATTTCACCTTCAAACCACAAAGACTGATATCTCTGGTGGTTCCTTCTACTTCCATCACCACGGTTGAAATGGTTTGTATCTTTGTGTCCAGCCAAATGTCAACTTCGGCCAAATGACCTGGTACAATTTTTTTTTCAGCATCGTAGTGAGCAGAAGCGTCAGGCCATTGACTCTAAATATTTTGATAGTATTCGATGTAAGAAAACTTTACACTTATTAAAATTCAAATTAATTCAATAACATTTCAATAATTCAATGTTTTCTTCACTTAGACGAGAGCAAAAATAGTGCTTCACATCAGTTATGACAGTATCGAACTGTACACATACAATATTTAGACGCAGTTGAAAAATAAAACTAAACTAAGCTCAGTCCTACAGCCTGACAGCCCAAGAGGGCCAAGGCCTACTGTGCCCATCTCAGTTTTCTTGACCTTGGGCTCTGGGGTGCAGGAGCAGATATTCCGGTAAGGTGGTCAGCCGAATGCGGAACCCCCAGTGTTTAGTTCCCAAGCATGCTTGTTACTCATTTATAGATCCACTGAAGGAATGAAAGGCTGAGTCGAACTTGCCCTGCCCGAGGATCGAACCAGGGACCTGTGGCACGACAGCGTGAAGCGCTACCGCTCAGCCACCGGGCGTAGGTAAAAAATAAATTAGCTAATAAATAAACAAGAATTGTGCTAATAAATGTTTATTTTTTGTCTCAAAAAACGACTGACAAAGCAAGAGAAAAGTAAAATAAAAACATTAAGTAACTAATTCACTTTTAAAAAATGAAATCCAAAAAAACACTTATCTGTATTACTGGAAATGAATTACCTTTAAACTGATTATTCAAGATCAGAAATACTTATATTTTGATTTACATTCCCAAATTTAAATCTAAAAATATTATTCCTCAATAATTTTAATGAACAAGGTAAAAATCAAATCATTCATGGGGTTTATTTGAAGTAAGATCGTAATAAATTTATATTTATTGGCAGTTAATTGCTAACGAACTGGGACAAAATCAAATCACTCACATATTTGATACGAAACAAGATCATTCATGATTTATGCTTATTGATCGTTAGTTTGTAGTAAGCTGGGATAACTTTAATACTTAATAAGGACAAGATAATTTTATAATTATTCTAAACTTACTAATGCTACATTTATTAGTTTATATTGTATTGAAGCTTAATTATATATAAAAAAGTATAAATATACATAAATTTAATTTAAAATTATAATGATTTTATACTTTGACATAGAGAACTACACTTTTTAGATACTTTATGATAAAATTGAGGATTTTGCGAAGATAAACATATTTTTGAAGAAAAAAAACATGTTTTTAGTTTACCTCTTCTAAATCAGGTGGTGGTGCCTTTTTCATCGTATAGTTGGCCATCGCACTCCAAATTGTATTTTTAGAGATCAACAAGCCGGAGCTAATTGGGTATTGTTCATCCTCCTTAAATGTGGTGCCTTCTGGCATTTCAACAACTACAGAGACTCTTGCAAAGTTCTTTCCATCGACAGGCAAAGCTCCTACATCTCCCAGCATGATACTCGTCATGTCAGGCTTTACACGATTCTTTGGATCGCTAAACATAGATACATAACAGCACGTTAAAAATGGCATAAAGCTTTCAAAACTCGAAAAACGTTAAAAGAAAAACCTTTTCACAAAAACCAGGCATAACCACACATGTAATGCAAGTAAAATATTTCAAAACTTTCAGAAAAAGCTTTAAGTTTAGACAATTTTCAACAAAGCACAATGAATACATTTTCCAATGAATGAACGTTCAATAAATAGATTTTCAATTTCAGTCCATTTTTGCTTCTAATTTCATTGAAATTTGGAACATAAGTACTTGCATCTGCCATAGCAATATTTCACTCACAGAAACTTTGGTCATGAAGGGGCCTAATCGAACAGAATTATGAAAAAGTGTACGACTTTGCCCTCACATTAAATACTTTCATGCAAAATGGTCAATAAGTTACATGACTCCGTGATGCCCTTCTATCTTGGATATATTTATCCATATTGATGCTCAATATATATATATATATATATATATATATATATATATATATATATATATATATATATATATATATATATATATATATATATATATATATATTATATATATATATATATATATATATATATATATATATATATATATATATATATATATATATATATATATATATATATATATATATATATATATATATATATATATATATATATATTGACGCTACTATCATTACTGTATTTCTGAAGTTTTAATACGCGTCTATTTTTTTTCATTTGGACAACTCTAATAGATTACGAAAATGATAAATAAAATATGGGTGATTTAAGAAAAGGTTGTGTGTTCTTATAGAAATAAAGTAAATAAGTGTTCACGCAAGTCAATAACAAGGACAAACATATTATCGGGAACGATGTTAAAAAAACTTGTCCCCATAAATATCTTTGAATTCATCAAATTTCTATAGCTTTTAATTATAAGCTCGTTAATAACTGAGGAGAAATAATAACTAATTGTAAAAATAGATTGCTTGTAATTGTGATTTAACCCAAAGCACGTAAGCTACTATGCGAGGATAAACATGTTACTGAGAACAATGTTGGCACTAATATAACAATCTATGTTGTGATGAGGTGAAGGGGGTTCGAATCCCAGCGATGGCTGGTCTATACGAATCCCGCATTCGGCTCGCACTGATCACAGTGGTGATGTAAAAATATCCTCAGTGATAGACGAATCAAGAGTTAGAGTCCCCTTTCCGTCAGGCTAACTGTGGAATGTTTTTGTGGTTTTCATCACCATGTAACGCAAATGCGGGATTGTTCCATCAAAAAATCCTCAAGGAATTCCCTTGTCTTCTGCATTGGGTTCAAAATTACAAGGTTACAGAGTTGAACATTAGTAGTCGTGCACTCAAAATTGGGTCGTCTGTTCAATGACGGTTATAGAATTATAAAATAAAATCTGTGTTGTAAGAGCCATGGTGGTTTAGAGGATAAAGTACTCGCCTTCCAATGACGTAACTAGTGTTTGAATCCCAGCGATGGTCGCATCTGGCTTGCTCCGACCACAGTGCTGACGTAAAATATCCTGAGTGGTAGGCGGATCATGGGTTAGAGTCCCCTTTCTGTCAGACTAACCTTGAAAGGTTTTCGTGGTTTTCCCCTCCATGTAACTCAAATGTGGATTAGTTCCATCAAAAAGACCTCTACGAGGGCAAATTTTTTCTAATACTTGAGTGTCCCCTTGTATTCTGGATTGGGTTTAAAATTACATGGCTACGGAGTTGAATATTGGTAGGCTTAATTTCAAAATTAGGACGACCATTCAACGCTCAAACAAAAAAAAAACTATGTTATGAGCAATATTCTATAGTCCATATTAAACACAAAAGATAAGAAGATAGGATATGAAAAAAAAGATATAATTAAACACAAAGGCAACAAGAAATTCTTGAACATTATTTCATATCATTTTACTAAACATCAGTAAATCTTACGTTTTAGAATATTTGGTAAAATTTGCGTTGACCTCGTCCTGATGCATACGGAGACAGGGTATATTTCGGCCAACATCACTCAATTCCGTTCTGCAGACATGGACTGCGGGTAGTGGAGGATTATTCTCACCGGAAGCTTCCATAAACACACCTGCGTATCCTTGTCCTCTGGGTACAAGCATGGTAATGTTGAGTACAACTGCTCCACCAAGGTATAAGTAAGGCCACGCAACGCCATTTTCGACAATCATATCAGGAGATTGATAATCACCCTAGAAGACATTTTTAACGTACTTTAATGCATTTATTTTGATATTTATTTCGAGCTGATGATAAATTAGTTTTATTAAACTGTCAAATTGAGTTAGAAAAATAACTAAACAAGAATCGAATTTGAACCGAATTTTCTAAAATTTTAATATGATTGGTTGAAAGTTATTTCTGAATAAAATGAATTTTTAGATTTGTTTTGGTTAGATTGGCTGGAATTTTTTACCAAAATTTTTAACTTATACCAGAAGACACCGTCACCTACTCTCTCAATCACCCCCCCCCCATATGAAATCAGAATTAAAAATTATTCGAATAAAAGAACACAAATTTTTTTTTTAATGGAATGAATTCAAATTTGTTTTCGTGAATTTAGTTTCCGATGTTACCTAATAATTTTCTTGGTTACCATTACAATTTCATCCAACTTGTTTTTGCTAGTTAGTTAGGTTATTATGAAAACTCCTTAATATTTTTCGCCAAAGTGATTATTTAGTAATAGTACAAAAAGTTAAATCTCGATATTGCTTTAGAACTTTAAAAAGTTATTTTGTCTTCTTTGTTTTAACTGCATACGTTGTTTAAGCACATTTTCACGTAGAAACGTGTCTAGAAATAAATATAACTTATTTACTGTTCAGTAATTGTGAAGCATTGTAAAAACTCTCCTAAAATTTTATAACGCACTTATCTTTTTAGGTGATTGAGACTACGGAACTGGATTGGAGTCACCAGATGGAAAAAGGAAGAGAGGTAGGCGAAAAGAATCTCGCGAAGTATGGTGATCGATGAGAGTAACCGATTTAATTGGCCGAGTTGGAATGCTGACAGAGAAATCGCAGTGGTCAATAAGAGAGAACTGAAAACAGAGATAGCGGCCTCATGCACCTTTCAAATATTGAGAACTTCAAGACAAAGGCACGAAAACAAAACAAAATTATCTTCTGTTATTTGAAAATTATCCAAGAAAAACATATTCCTTTTGTGTCATTTTATAGGAAACGATAAATATGCATATAATTATTGATGGGTAAGATTCAAACTAATTGCAGTTTTTTTTTCTTTAAATAAGAGGTGATGTATCTTTAATAAAGTGGCTCCTAACTGATTTTAGAGTAACAGACAAAGAATTACCGGAAGAAATCTTAACATACTTTCTTTTGAATAGTGAGAGCTGCAACAACCACCTCATGTTCTGGCTTGCCTTGAGTACCAATCTTTATTTTTGGTGCTAGTTGCGTGTTCTCGTTATTTACGCTCAAGTCGCTTATTTTCATGATGAGGTGGATATACATCATAGAATCGTTATAAATAGATGGTGTTCTCTAGAATGTAAAAGTTTTTCATTAGTACATTGCTGAAATTCTCTGATAATAAATTAAGGTAACTATATATAGCATTGCTCTTATTCAGTGTTAACACAAAGTTCACATTTTGCTATTTATAAAAAATTTTAAAAAGGATTCTAACAAATTATTCCCATTCAAGTCTTTTTGAATTAAAATAAAGTTGTTGAAACTAAACATTTTTTTAATTACTTATTGAATAGAATTTAACGTGACGAACCCTCATGCTGAAATACCTTAATAATATTTATAATCTCTTATTGCAGAAAAATAACTTGAAAAACGTATTCAAAATTGACTTATACGCAGACATGTTGTTTGAAGAGTTAAACACTATGAATTGGCTGCAAAAAATTTTTTTATGTAATATTATGGATATAGTTTTAGGTTGAAAAACATCTTAACTGCAAAAAAAGTCAAGTTATTGACGCGTCATAGTGCTACAATTTACATCTCAAAAACATAACTTACTTTCAACAAAGGCTTACTTTCTGAATATATATTGCTCATCTATAAATTTAAATATCATGCATAATTTTTAATTAATAACCTACTCTTCCACTTATAAACATTTTAATTTATTTTAAGCACTTTGAAATATTTTAAATTATAGTTTTTTTTAAAATAATTTATCGTCAATACGTTGGTGTTCATGAGTGTTATAGACTACGATAATAATTACAAATAGGACCGAAGTAATCGATTTTATCTAAAAGGTTGCTGACCAATACACTCTTATGCATCACTGGTCGACAAGAAAGACCTCTCCAGCCTGTGAAAAAAAACTTATTGCAGCATATTTTTTATTATGTTTTTGTTAGTATGTACTAAACTCGATACTGACATGAAGCTTATGCTTGTTATTGTAAGTATTACGATTTCCTAGAACAACTGATTACTTGGACTGTATGCAGTTTCTACCAAAATAATATATCTTATAAATCTTTTTAGCAGAATGATTATATTAATACATATTGCATATGATGACACGGAATTGACACGGAATTTTCCTTAAGCCCATTTTTCATGTCTTTTCTCCTTATTTTGCATTAATTTAGACCAACATAAGTGAGAAAATATTTAGAATTTTAATAATTTATGGTTATGCAATAGGGATATATAAGCACAGATAAGGACACGTGTGTCTCTCGACAAGTATGGACTGACGGCTTACTTCCAAACAATAATTTTTCAAATTTGTACTTATTTTTCGTCACTTAGATCTAAGGGATATGGAAATTCATCAATGAAATTTCTTTAATTTATAAAATCAATTATTGATACATTTTAGAATATGAATGAAAAAAACATTTCTAACTACTTTTATTGGACTTCATTACATACATAGTTCTGATAATCTAACAGATATTTTTAGCAACTATTAGATTTTTTTTTAATTATAAAAAATATCAAAATATATTTTTGTTTGCAATAAGAAAAAAATAAATAAAAGGGTGACCAGTGTCTCATCTGTGCCAAAGAGATGATATCCTTAATTGCGTTTTAATTTATTCATAGGTTTTCATTTTCAACTGGTTTAAATAATAGATTAACAACAACAACAACAAAAATCAGATTTCTTCTGTTTTGTCAAGGAACATCAAAACTTACCTGCCCAGTTACATGTATTCTGTTAAATTTGAACAAAAATTTTCCGCCATCAGTTATTTCTGGATCAATGAAGGTCGTATTTAAATAAGGAACATCAAAACTTCCTTTGTAGTTCCATAATCTCGCCGAACAAGCCTCCAGCCTGGGTATACCTTTGACACGAAGAACATCTACTTCCATGACGTAATCAGCGTAACCATAGTTGGTAAGATTCGACCACAGTGTGTAAATAGCCATGTCTCCAATTGCTACTTCCGTAGTAGTCAGTTCACCTTTAGTAGATCTAACTGTAACCATCTATATTGAAGGAAAGAAAAATGTCATTAATGTTTTAAGAATAAACTGCTTTGAGGATACATTCAGAAATCACGAGACATTTGCAACTCTTCGAATCTCCACACGTCATTAAATGCTACCATCTTTATGATTAAATATTGCTTAAAAATTTGTATTTTTAAAGTTTAAAAGCAGAAGACAAATGAAGATTAATACTATAATTTGAAACCATAATAATGATACTGCAAAAAACTATCTTAAGTTATAAAACGCCTCTAAATTCATAAATCTTAAAACATTTTAAATTTTATTTCCTTAAAACCTCCTTATTTCCTATTTCCTTAAAATTTCTACATATTTTTCGGATTCCATTTCTAAAACGTTTTGAAGACCAAAATTTTCTTTTAAAATATTCCCGCATCCCTTGCTACATTCTTCCCATCATGGGTTGGTCCTGACAATTTAATGGAGAGAGATTTTTTTAAATTTTTGTAGGCTTTATGAGCCAAATTTTAAACATTCTAAAAATAGATTCTGTGGAAAATTTGAAGGTATCCCCTGTTTTTTTACCCAATATTTTGCAGAAAAGTATCTAAATGATTTCTAAAAATTTTCTCTTAAAAATTAAAAATAAAAATTCTTGAAAACAATTAAAAACCTGTAGAAAGTTAAAACTTCGAAAATACCAAGTAATAAATTTCAAACTTTTTTTTAGGAACTTCGAAATTTAAAATAGACATTTTTATCTCATTAATTTTATCTCAATTTGAAAAAGAGACAATTTTTTTTTGTTACCCGGTTAATATAACATGCTGTATATTATTGCTGTATATTACATGCTGTGAAAATAATATTACCTTATCTGCTTTTTTCCTCTCCACAAGTTTCACTTTGAAAGGTGCGCTGTAGAGCTCTTCTTTACCAACGACAACTTTGGTGACAAAGCTCACCTCTTTTCCCAGGTTTGTCTCATTGTTCAGAGCATAAATTGCAAACGTAACATTAATTACATTTCCCCTGTCTCTGGGCTCTCGATAATTTCCTAAAAAAATAATACATTATTTTCATTAAATTCAACTTGAGTGAAGAAAATATTAAGAGGAAAGAAGGAAAAGTACCTATACAGCTGTATGGTTGGGTACGGAATAGATCACTCCCCTAGCAACAATTATACCTCGGCCCCAGTTGGGCTCAAAATTGGCTCAATATGGGTCCTAGATGAACATGCTCCGTGAAACCTATATTGGGATATCTAGATTTTTTGATATTGGTCCTATGCTGCATCAATATCGGCTTATATGAGGCCAATATAGGGCTTATATTGGTTGAATAATGATTATAAAATATGGGATGAATCTGACAATTCCGGCAGATTTTATTTGTAAATTGGCACTAAAATATTGAGTGAATCGGACAATTCTATATAGAGCCGATGTTAGTTGTAAATTGGCACTTAAATATCGGATGAATCTGACAATTCTATATGCGGCCGATGTTAGTTGTAAATTGGCATTAAATTATTGAGTGAATCGGACAATTTTATATTGGGTCCAATGAAAAGATAGTTTCTGTTGACTAGCTAGTTTGATTAGAGTGTGACGGAAGCTTAAAAAACGCAAGCATTTTAAAATCAATTTTATTGGTGGCAGAACAGACCGAATAAATTTAAATTCATTACAAAAATTCATTGACTCCTAGTTTCTATTCAGTTTCTAAATTTTCTGATTTGAATCCAAATCAACCAAGCTGTTCGAATTTGATTCATTTTCGTGATTCGTTTTTGCCCAACTCTTATAAATAAAAAAAAAAATTTTACCGTAGAACTTACCAACATTAGTCATGATACCCAGATTCATAACTGCGGAAGTATAGATGACGTCATCATCGGATCCTATTTTAGTTGTGTTGTAGAAGTAAACACTTTGGGGGACCGTATCATAATTCACGTCAAAATCTGCAACAACAACAAAAAAATGAATAGCATACATAACAGTATAATATAATGTAACAGTTTAATAAGTCAAAACAAAAAAAAATTGCACAATTTTTAAAAGTACTTACGACTTCAGTGTTTAAAATTGAAGTTTATTTGATTTAATTCATTAGACACATTTCAATGAATGAAATTAAGCAGAAATTTTTCAAAAATATCAATATGTAACTTAATAAATAAAGATATTACTTTCATATAATTTTCCGGATTTACCTCTGAGAACCTTAAGAAATCAATAAATTGGTAAAAAAGAGTTTCAATTAAAAAAAACTGTCGAAGATTGTAAATTTATAATTTACTTGGTTAACTTTTATCATCTTTTAAGGTTTCTGATTTATTTAAAACTGAGATTTGAAGAGAAGAAGCACTACATAATGAAAACAATAATAAGGAATTTATTAAGTAATTGGCTATAAGAAAATAATGAACTTTTAAGAAGTAAAGTACTTAACTATGGCAAAACAGTTTATAACACTGGAACAAAATATGGGTAAAACCAGAGAAAATATTGGTGAAATGTTATATTTTTTAAGGGGACACAAGACATTCAAAACAAGAAAGTACAATTTTCATTCGATCATTTTCAAATTTTAACAGAATATTGGTAGCGTTAATAATTGGTAGCGTCTGTGTACAAAATTTCCAAAAAAAAGATAATAATTTGTTTTAAAGTTCTAGTTGAAAGTATGGTTTTTATTGTTAGTAATTAGAAAGTTCCTCGAAAGTATTTTAATTTTTTGATGAAATTTTTACCAAAATACGTTGTTTATAGACATTTAAATTAATTTAAGGGGGTTATGATAACCGTACAAAAATATAACGTAACTAAACATTAAATTTTCATTTTGTCATCAATTTTCATTTCTTGAAAAAGCATGCTTTAATTATGTTTGTTCAATTATTAAACAATTAAATTAAGATACTTTATATTTTTTATTTTATAACCGTCGTTGAACAGCCGACCCAATTTTATGAGTTTACGACTACTAATGTTCAATTCCGTAGCCTCATAATTTTGAACCCAATCCAGAGGACAAGTGAACTCCTGAATCGAGTATTGGGAGAAATGTGCCTTCGTGGAGGACTTTTTGATGGAACTAACCCGCATTTGCATTACATGGAGAAGAAAACCACAATAACCTCCCACGGTTAGCAAGGGGACTCTAACCCATGATCCGTCTACCACTGAGGACATTTCACGTCAGCACTGTGGTTTGGGGGCAAGCCGGATTCGAAATTCGTATCGACTGGGATTCGAACCCGGTTCGCCGCATTGGAAGGCGAACGCTGAGCCATCGCAGCTCAAATTAAGATACTGATTTTATCAAATGCATTTAGAATTAAATAAGACACATCGAAGAGTTTCTGAGAAATATTTAATTACAATAAAACAAAAACTGGTGCGCAAGGGACTTTTCGAAGTGGTGAGAACAGTAAAAAATCCCATTTCGAGTAAAAGAAACTTTTTGGCAACAAGAACTACATATTGATGAATGGACCTTTACAAATTTATAATTTCATAACTCGGTAAGAAAAACTCTGATTAAATCACGATTTGTTACCTCGTGAAGTGTATTTTTTTTAACACTAGATTGCCTAAGGAAGTCATTTTGACTGCTTTTTAATTTCAATTTGAAAAACAATGATGACACAATTTCTTAGAATTTGGTGACTTTTTGTACAACATATAATTTTTTTTATTGTTAATATTTACTAATAACTTGTTATATAACTGAAAATAATATCAAAAATATTAAAAATTAATTTTAAACAAATTTCTTTATACATTTGTCATTCTTTCACAATGCAGTCATTTTGACTGCTTTTGGGCAATATAGGTATTTCAGTCCTTCTAGTGTTAATATCTCAAAATCAAAATAATAGATATTTGAAGGATTTTCTTTCATTCTGAACGTCCAGTGTCTCCTTAAATGACTTAAATTAGAATAATTTATGTCTAGAAGAAATCATATGTGCTGCAATCTTTAAAATATGCTACTGACCTTTCACCCCTAAATTTCCAACCGTGACCACGTCTCTTTCTTCCGGCGCAATGACCTCAAAAGTAAAGTTCTCCGATTTAACAGCACAATGAGTAATCATGGTGTAAACTCCAGCACTGTCCAGAGGAATTTCTGTAGGGCCATCGATATCTACTTCAACTAGTTTTTCATCCTGTAGGTCAGATAAACAACATTACCACATTGACAGGAATTTCAAATTAACTGAAATTGTTTCGAAAATTACGATCAATATTTTTCTTGTAATTATTTTTAAAAGTAGTTAAGTTATTTAAAATGGTGAATGGTTATTTGAAATGATGAGTTAGAATTAGATAAAAAAAATTATAACGTTTGAAATACACGCTATTGATGTGGGGCGCTGAATGTTAAAAATTTAGTAAAATTATCAATTTGAATTTTAAAATTTAATTTTTGACTTCAAATTTAAGAATAATTATAAAGGTAAGATTAAATGTAAATTTTTAAATTCAATTTTAACTTTTATTTCTTTTAATTCAATTTTAATTAACAGATCGGTTACTGATGACCACTATTATTAAAATAAACGTATAAAACGTATTAAAATAAATTTCTCAGGTATCAGGATAGATTGAATAAACTCATTACAATTAAGAAAAAATGGTTTTTCACCGTTGTTATGAAGATATTTTAATTAGAAATATTTAAGAATGTTCAGCCCAAGTATAGAACAGACTGCCGAGAAGTGAAAATCCAATTTTTCAATTAATTACAGTAATTAATCTTACCATTTATCATTTTTTGTATTAAATTAGTTTTATTTTAAATTAGTTTAATCATCAACTCTTAAATTAATTCTGAAATTTATTTTTCATTTAATCCTGAATGCCATTAGAGCAGCCTGGCAGGCAAAAGATTGTCTTTTTCTTAACCTTCAATAAATACAAAATATAAATGGAAAAAAAATGCAAAATATTTAAAAATACAAGATATAAAATTATAAATCTTACTAAAATTACCATTATTTTTGAGACGCTGCTTTTAGCAGCGACAATTAACTACTAATGCAACGACAATTAACTTAAACGTATCCTAGCATCAGAAATTAATACCTTTTAACTGATGTCTAAAGGGAAAGATTTAAAAGAAATCTTATTGAAATAAGACATATTGAAAATCTTTCTGAATGTAATTTTTATTGCTATGAACATAAAAACAAGAAATGCAGTCAAAACTGTAGAAAATCTAATCTAAATAAACTAAAAAAAAATAAAAAAATGGAAATCAAGCTATACTTACTGTTGAATTATGAACAGTAACTTCTGACTGTCCGACCCAGACGTATGTTTCTTTGTCGTACTCAGCTCCTGCTGTCACCAAGTACTTTGCATCAAAGACGGTACTAGGATTTTTGATTTGAGTGACTGAGAATTTCAATTCGAGAGGTACTGGATCATCGTTCGTATTTTTCACTTCACCAAAAGTTATAATAGCCCTATCATACTGTAAAGATGAAAAGAATAAATTTGAGCAAAATTAAATATTAAAATATATTTAGATTATGGGACGATTTTATGAGTAATCAGTATCCATCTCATGGAATTTTGTGAGCAGGATTTACACTCTATAACAAAAAAATCGACGCAACAAGAAGGAGTTGTCCGATTGAAACGAAAATAGGTGGATAGGAAGACAATGTACAGAATAATAAATGATTAAAATTTCAGAACAATTGAATAATTTATTGCAGAGTTACAGTAACAAGTTCAATAAGGTGTTGACCCGCCTCTAGCCTGGATACAAGCTGCCACACGGCGTGGCATAGACCGATAAAGCTCCCGGATGGTCTCTTGCGGTATTTCCTGCCAAATTTAATCCAATTGTCGAACGAGGTCATCAACATTCCGTGCCAGATGCAATCGCCTTCCCATCATATCCCAGACATGCTCGATGGGAGAGAGATCTGGTGATCTGGCAGGCCAAGGAAGATTTTGACAAGCTTGCAGACAGCTCATGGCAACACGTGCAGTATGTGGTCTGGTATTGTCCTGCTGAAAAACCGGCCCAAGGCGCTGCAAAAGGAACGGTAGCAAAACAGGCCATATCTGTTCAAAACATTCATGCATCCGAAAATTCAAAGCAATCGGATGATTGCTTCTTGGTGCGTCGATTTTTTTGTTATTGAGTGTATATCATTGTTGTTCATAAAAAAAGATTACGACAAATAGAACTCTACCTTGAAAATTTATGAAAAGAAATTACAGCTGTACTGTAATTTATAGAGAGATATTTTAACATTTTATGTTTAGTTAACAGGACTCATAATTCAATTACGTAAAATTCGGGAATTCAAAACCTGAAAAGTATTCTTATTAATCTTTTTACTAATTTTCTCGCAGAATACAAAGTAATTAATTATTAATGAGTATTTTCGAGCATAATAGGAAAATAAAAAAGCATAATTATAAATTGAACGCTTGATCATGCTCTCAATAAAGATAAACATTAATTTTGCCCAAAGAAAAAAAAACTCTAACAAGTTGGTGATCCTTTTTTAAAAACATCCCTTTAAAAACGCGTAGCGGATCTAGAGATGAGATGGGCTCGACTTGAGCTCGGGCTCATTTATTGAAGAAAGTTTTCAATCCCCCTTCAAATCCTGCTAGCTGCCTCACCGTGGCGAGGGATTGCCACTGGGCGGAATGGGCGAAGTACGTCGGGAGCTTAGCTCCTGGTAGGGCCACCCTAGGCATGAAGGCCATTCCATTATGCCCAGCTAATGCTAGCAGGTGAAACTATGGAGCTAAATCAGTCTTCTACCTTTGGTGCTCCAGGTCACTTTCGGCCAACAGAAGCTGTAACACTTTCCCCTGTACCATGAGTCTAGTTCAATCCAGTTCTCATACTGCATCGCCTGTCGCGCAGGTTAATCAGAGGCGCGTTCCTGTTTTAAGCAGAGGGCCAGGTTCGACAAGTATACTACAGTCTCTATCTTCTAAGGGAAAAATAAATAGACTGAAAAAAGGGCAGGGTGCTAGAAATTAACCTCGTCTGTTTTTTGACTTTCTGGACATTTTTGGAGTTATGGAATTGGTCTAATTAGGATGGACCACTTGGGGATTAGAAACAACAACAACAGAAAGTTTTCGGGAGAGCTCGGAGCCCTGACTACAAGTAATGAGTAAGCCAATTATCTCATAATAAATAGCAAGCTTTTTGTATGTATGTAACAAAGAACATTTCTTTGCCTTTTTCACGTGCATTTTTCTTATTATTAATCCATAATTATGCAATTTTCATTTGTTGGAGTATATTTTTAAAGATAAGTTATCCTCATACTAAAGACAGAAGAAATTATCCAACGTATACCTCGGGCAAGGGCGGACTTGGGCTCTAAGTAATCGTGTGAATCTCGAGCTCGAGTGGGCTCGGATTAAAATTCTTGGGGCTTGGGCGGACTCGTATTTTCAAAAGTGAGTTCGAACTCATCTCTAGCAGGCACTAATTGGTTCCTTAAGTATACACATCCATTAGTAAAAATTTTTAGAACCTTTTTCAGAAAAAAACATACGAAAATAAAACACTCAGTAATAGCCGTATGATAGTACGTTAATGAGTATTTTCGAGCATAATAGGAAAATAAAAAAGCATAATTATAAATTGAACGCTTGATCATGCTCTCAATAAAGATAAACATTAATTTTGCCCAAAGAAAAAAAAACTCTAACAAGTTGGTGATCCTTTTTTAAAAACATCCCTTTAAAAACGCGTAGCGGATCTAGAGATGAGATGGGCTCGACTTGAGCTCGGGCTCATTTATTGAAGAAAGTTTTCAATCCCCCTTCAAATCCTGCTAGCTGCCTCACCGTGGCGAGGGATTGCCACTGGGCGGAATGGGCGAAGTACGTCGGGAGCTTAGCTCCTGGTAGGGCCATAAATAGCAAGCTTTTTGTATGTATGTAACAAAGAACATTTCTTTGCCTTTTTCACGTGCATTTTTCTTATTATTAATCCATAATTATGCAATTTTCATTTGTTGGAGTATATTTTTAAAGATAAGTTATCCTCATACTAAAGACAGAAGAAATTATCCAACGTATACCTCGGGCAAGGGCGGACTTGGGCTCTAAGTAATCGTGTGAATCTCGAGCTCGAGTGGGCTCGGATTAAAATTCTTGGGGCTTGGGCGGACTCGTATTTTCAAAAGTGAGTTCGAACTCATCTCTAGCAGGCACTAATTGGTTCCTTAAGTATACACATCCATTAGTAAAAATTTTTAGAACCTTTTTCAGAAAAAAACATACGAAAATAAAACACTCAGTAATAGCCGATTGTCAGCCAAAAGGTTCATGAAGGTTAAATCTCAAGACCAGCTAAAATTTCGGCGCTAATTTCGAAAATAATGATATTAAAATGAGAATGAGGTTAATATTGCGTAAAATGGGTGACTTTAATCTTCAGACAACCTTGTACCCATCGATACGAAGTTGGCTAGACTACAATCCCCTATTTGCCCGCGTTTTAACCAATGAACCATTGGGCCTCCAAACTAATATTCAAAAGAGGGTTAAAAAGAAGTTATTGTAACAAAATGAATGCTTAACCAAAATGACAAAATTAAGACCATCAAAATTTGTTTGATTTTCGAAGGAAACCGAAAGCATTGAAAAAAGATTAGGAACACCTTCAAGTTTCATCCCGCAATGAAACTGAACTCTGTTTTTAATAGAGACGTCCACACCAGAGGCTAAACAATATCACTTGACAAATATAATTAATCCATTACCACTAGTACAATTCAATCTATTGCAGTAATACCATAGTCTTCAATGGCAACCAGTTTACACTATTCCTATTGGACACTTATCACTATTCCAATGGAAACGAATTCCTGTTGGTAGTTACTAGTAACTGATTGAACATTGATAAATTTTCAGTAGGCAGATGAGTGAACTAAGTCAACTATGACCTCTCTATTCCGCTTTCCTCAATAATGATTGGCCGTCATTTGTTTTTCCTCTTAAATATTAGTTTGAAACCCCTAATGTGTAATAATTTTATTTCTTACTTTTATTTGACAAACGTTCTGAAATATATATTAAGGGTTGTAATTACAGAACACCTTGTGTATGTTATACGAATATTACTACTTACGGCAGTCATGATTTCGTCGCTGAGCAACATTTCGATATGTGGCTGGTCTCCTTTGGAGTATGTCAGACCTGCTGGTTTCTTTTCCACATCGACATTGAAGAGGGCCAATACAGGAGTGTAATTTCCATTACCGATTTCTTTTGTGAAAAACTCCACTGTGAGATCCATGGAATCTGTTTTCGGGATTTGGATTTCTAACCTGTAATTAAGTCTTTTTCCAACTTCCATGGTTTCCAGTTCCCCCTCCGTCAGGGTAAAATTAAAATCAGTTTTGTAGTTTTCATTCTCTGTCTAAAAATAGGTTGACACTTATAAGTAAGGATACGTTAAATGACATTGAAATTTAAAACGTTCTCGAATTTACAAAGGTAGCTTACACTTCTTTTCCTCCTCTCTAAGGCTTCTTCTTCAAATTCCATTTCATCTCCAAGCCATGTGAGAGCATTTTGACGTAAAACTTTGGCCAAATGATGATGAATATCATCAATCACAACTTTTAACTAAAAGATTGAAAACAAAGTGAACATAAAACATAAGTATTATTACCAAAAAAATGGGCAAACGAGATTAAATTTGAACGAAAGATATAGTTTGGTTTTGAAATTCAGCAATTATGAACTTAAAAATATATTTTATAAATAATGCAAAGGGAATTTAAATTCATTTTTCCCATTTAAATTATCTATACTCTTAGAGAAAGAAGTGTTATTAATTTAATTAAATTTAATTTTATTTAATTAAATTTCATTCACTTTAGCGATTGAAACACATTTAAATCTTGAAATATGGTTTATCTCTTTCTACTCAAACTATTAAGTTACATTTGATTAAACATTATACAGAAATTTATTTGTAAAATTTTTTTAGTTGATCAAAAATATTTACAGTAAAACCGATTTATCAACTAAATCGTATAGAATTAAATAAATCTGTAATATAGATACCTGACCATTTTTAATATTATTACTAAATAGAATAATTAATTTCACATTTAGATACGTAAGGTAAAAAACCTTAAATATATTCATAAAAAAAAAACAGAACAATGTGGGGATAATGAGTAGTTATCGACAATGTTAACCTTCATCTATGAAAAGATACCTCATGTTTTATATACTAGTGAATTGGAATTATAATTTTTGTTGTGGTAGATACACTACAGTACTCCCCTACCAGAATCATATCTGTGATGGAATTCGATGAACGGATACCACTAGTTAATTCATTGCTATTTTGTGAGAAGTCGGGAGAGCTGTATTAAGATCACCTATTTTTTCAGCGCTGATCGTGAGAGCTGTATTAAGTTCATGAACGTGGTCGCTCCTGTGTTGCCCTTAGCAGTCGAGTGTATACGTTGTACGTTGTGTGTGATCGAGACTAAGAAGCAACAGGGTGAGGAGGACAATGTCGCAGTCATAAGTAGCAAGTCAACTGTTCAATGTGGACCATCCATCGAAGTAGTCGTGTCCAAATCATAGTCGGTGTTTCTGCCAAAGTAGACGTGTTCATATCACGTCCGGGTCATCAATGTGGGGAATGTAGTTGCCGACAATGTCAACCTTCATCTATGAAAAGGTATCCCAACATAGAATCGAGTTGACATGCTTTATATACTAGCAAATTGGAATTATATTTTTGTAGTGGTAGATACACTACAAACAAACATCTTTAGAATCCACTGTTCCCAATTGTTTTCGGCTATGAAATCCTAAACGATCGAGCTTCGTATCATGGAACCCCCAACTTTAAAAAAAAGTTTGATAACAGCAAAGAATATGCAAATCAAATAATTAAATGAATCAATAAATAAAAACTAATAATTAATTTAAAAACATTTAATGCGCTGAATGAAATTCCTTCTTTGTTTCATCATAACAATCTTAAAATAAGGTTTTATGTTAAGCATTTGAATTCACAGGTCCGCAGGGGCTTCAAATCTAAAAGTTTTTGACTGATGCATAAATTGAAATTAAATAAAGTAAGCTGAATTATGGTTTTTCAAAACGAATTGTTTTAAACAGGATGAATGGTTATCAGATAAAAATAATTCTTGATTCTTGAATTTGGTTATTTGATTGTGAATTTAGAAGTTTGATGAGAAATACTGATGCAAGTATTTGTAAATGCGCATCCTTTTCATAATTAATTCAATATACTCTCGTTGTTTTTTTTTTAAGTTTTGCTGTCTTTTTCCATTGGCGTTTAGTTTAAATAATTTCATAAAAATAACCGAAATATTAAATGAATAAATTATTTGTTAATTATAAACATCTTACAGTTATCATAAGTCAATACTGTCAAAAAAAGAAAAGAAATCTTTACTTATGAAACCCACCTGACCTGTTCCCGGAACCCTAGGGTTCCATGGAACACCTTTTTGAAACCACTGCTTTAAAAAACAAAAATTGAATTAAACCCCAGATCCGGTCGTTACGCAAGAATTTATAAATAAATTCATAACCCTTTTATGAACTATCAATGGAAGGCAGTACGTATACTTAAAGGGTAGATTCATTGGCTTATAATATGGAACCCAAGGGTTCCATGGAACACCTTTTTGAAACCACTGCTTTAAAAAACACAAATTGAATTAAACCCCAGATCCGGTCGTTACGCAGGAATTTATAAATAAATTCATAACCCTTTTATGAACCATCAATGGAAGGCAGTACGTATACTTAAAGGGTAGATTCATTGGCTTATAATATGGAACCCAAGGGTTCCATGGAACACCTTTTTGAAACCACTGCTTTAAAAAACACAAATTGAATTAAACCCCAGATCGGGTCGTTACGCAAGATTTTATAAATAAATTCATAACCCTTTTATGAACCATCAATGGAAGGCAGTACGTATACTTAAAGGGTAGATTCATTGGCTTATAATATGGAACCCAAGGGTTCCATGGAACACCTTTTTGAAACCACTGCTTTAAAAAACACAAATTGAATTAAACCCCAGATCCGGTCGTTACGCAGGAATTTATAAATAAATTCATAACCCTTTTATGAACTATCAATGGAAGGCAGTACGTATACTTAAAGGGTAGATTCATTGGCTTATAATATGGAACCCAAGGGTTCCATGGAACACCTTTTTGAAACCACTGCTTTAAAAAACACAAATTGAATTAAACCCCAGATCCGGTCGTTACGCAAGATTTTATAAATAAATTCATAATCCTTTTATGAGCTATTAATGGAAGGGAGTACGTATACTCAAAGGGTAGATTCATTGGCTTATAATATGGTTAAAAGGCCTTACCCGCAAATGAGCATTTGGTGAGGGACTCAGCTGACCCCTTGAACTCTTGGCTGTAATGGTCAAATTGTAGGTCATACCAGACAAAACCTGGGAAGCTTCTCGAACATAGACATCACCAGTTAAATTGTTGATATAAAATAGTTTATTGGGATCACCCGCTGAGATCGAGTATCTGGATTCGGCACAGTCACATATGAGAGCATCTTGAGGACACGTAGAACCAAGATCTCCGTCGTAAGCCTGTGCTGTATATACAGTATCTGCACTCCATGAATCACTCACTATAGCCGTGTCTTCTTCCTTGTTGAATTCCGGTAGGTAATTGTCCACTATGTCAAAAATTAACAACATTATTATTCTGTTCTCAATTAAATTTTAAGAGTTTCAAATTATTATTTTAAGGGTATGCACAGTGGGCCAGCATTCAAGGTTTCGAGGTCAAAATTAGTATTTCGATAAAAAAATTTTCAAAATTTGGGGATTTTTTATTTAGGGGTTTTTATGTGCAGGTAAATTGAATTCATAGTTGAAATTTTGAAATACACTAAAAATACCCCAAAAAACAAAATGGCGGCTGAAATATGGCGAGCAAAAATAAAAAAAAATAATATAGTACGTTTAAATAATTAAATATAGCAATGAAAATTTAATAATTTTCGTTCTTTTATATTAAAAATGAAAAGCAAATTATATTTCCGAAGTAATATTACAAAATAACTCGAATTAATCACAAAATAACGCGAAAACATGAAAAAAAACGTAATTTTTGTTTTTCGGTATATTTAGTCCACCTTTGCAATCCGTGCAAAATGGGGCAGGTTTTTTCGAAAGAAGAAACATCAAAGAAGACAACAAAAAAAAGTTTAACTAATTACCCCGTGGAACTTTTTGGAACTAAGTTTCGAAAGTCATTCAAACATTGTGAAATATAAAATTATAGGATATAAACTATAAGTTTGTCAAGAGTATTAACTAATCCAACCAATTGAAAAATTGTACTATACTTTCAGACTAATTACTCGGATAAAAATGTAACAGTAAGGTGAAATTTCTATGTATATTTCTGAAATAAAAACTTGAAAGTTACTTTAAAAAAAAAATTTTTTAACACGTTTTTCATTTCATTGTGCTCTTGTCGGTCCAAAAAGTAAATTATAATGCTTGGAATGATTGTGAATACTTAATTTGGGCTATATTAAAGCTGCCTACACATATTTTAGTTGAAAATTTAATTTTTGACTTTTGGCCAAAGATCATGGTCTTTTGGCCCACTGTGGTATGGAATGGGAATTATTATAATGAGTGAAATAATTTTTAAAATAAATTATTCAAAACTTGTGATATTTTTGGTCTTCCTCATCCTGATCTCTATGCCTCTCTGATAGAAACCTACGACTCTTAAGAGGACACCATACAGCGGAAGAAAATTTTCCTCCCAAATTCACTTCCTCCCTCATTACAAATTTAAAATTTAAAGTGTAGAAAAGGTGAATTCAGACAAACCTAGAGTAAGCCATGACGTTTCAAATACTGAAAAGAAAATTTTGAAATATACAAATGAAACTAAATTGTGAGATGATAAGTTAGGATTACACAATGGTGAAGTTCTCTTCTACTAATTTGTTTGTATTTTAATATTTTGAAGTATTTTTTTGTCAGCAATTGAAACTTAATGGGTTACTCTGGGTTTGTCTGAAGTTGTATTTTCCTTCTTTTAAATTCGTAATGAAGAAGAAAGAGAATTTGTGACGAAAATTTTCTTCCGCTTTAGGGCATCCTCTTAAAACGTTATTAGAAGTCATTAAATGGTAGCAAAATATATATTGAGTTAATATGAAGCACTATCTTTATAGAATCATAGATTAAAATTTGTCTGCTACACCACTTAGTTATTTTATTTGATATCCGTCATTGAACAGCCGACCCATTTTTTGGGTTTACGACAACTGATGTTCAACTCCGTAGCCTTGTAATTTTGAACCACTCCAGAAGACAAGGAAACTCCTGGATCAGTACCCCCAGAGGTATTGATTTGTTATGAGAACATGGAGGACTTTGTGACTCGACAGATTTAATGTGCATCAGTCACCATTTACTACACGGGGAGTTTGCCCCCGGCGGGGATCGAACCCCCGACCTCTTGGACATGGGTCCAGTGCCCTACCAACCAGGCTATCCCGGCCCCACACCACTTAGTTAGACAGAAACTATAATTGTAAAAATTAGATAATTTGTGGTGAAAAGTGATCAGCAGATGCTATCATAATCTGCAGCGCGCGATACCGTGCGGCGGAATTTCTACTACCAGACCGTATTTACAACAAATATAGGTCTAAAAAGTATAAAAACTGCTGGCGTTGGCCAAATTTATAGCTCAAACTCCTTGATCCAATATCTTTTTCTCAAATTGAATGTGTATTTTTAACTACTTTATCCTTTGAAATTACTTTCTTACTCTAAAATATAGTCTAACGATGTGAGAATCATTATCAAACTTTACAAAAATCAAAAATATATATATATATAGATGCTATGGTTCAATGATCAATGAACTTTTTTTAACAATAGGTTAAAAAAAATTAATTTATCATTAGTTATTTTTTAAATCAAAAATTCAATTTATCTAATATTGCATAAAGATAAACTGAAAACGGAAAATCTGATGAAATGTATGTTTCCAAAAGCATAAGATCCATTGCATAACTTTATACCAACTTCTTAAGTTATACCGACCCAATTAACGTTTTGGGAAATATTTTTATGACGATTGCGGCAACAGAACAAATAAAGTTTGCTTGTAAGTCTAGCAGCCTATTAGACTTGGATCGGATTAAACTTAAACCTTGTTAGTCTAGTCTAGTTACATCTATTTTATTTTCATTTTGGGAAGCAAAGAAACTAGTTGAAAATTGCAACGTAGATTAGAGGTTGGCTTACAACAGAGAGGAAGGTCTGAACCTGTCTAGTATAAAGTAATAAATTAAACTTTAATATTCCTAAAATTGTGTTTCGTACGAGCATTGTTTTGGAGATCATTTCATGTCCATTAGTTCATATTATAAATAGATTTAACTAAAACATTTATAAAAGTTTATTAAGTTTAATAAGTACTGTTGCTACGCATCCACTATTACTTGTCAACATATTAAAATTATCATTAGTGAATCTTGTCAATATACACGGAAGAGCCATTACGTTATGACCACTCTGCTAATAACATGTAGGACCACCTTTAGCCCTCAAAACTGCTAGCACCCGCAGTGGCATTGATTCCACAAGGTGCTGATAGGTAGTCTGAGGTATCTGGTACCAAGCGCTCACCAACTGGTCCTGCAATTCCCTCACATTGCGAGGGGGTAGCGTGGCAGCACGAATTTGGTTTTCCAAGTAGGACCACAAATGCTCTATTGGAATAAGGTCAGGTGAATTTGGGAGCCAAGACATGACTTTGAAAGTCACTGGAATGTTCCTCGACGATTTGACTCTTATGACATGGTGCATTATCCTGTTGGTAAACACCATCCCCCGCAGGAAAACTTGTTGCCATGAATGGGTGAACCTGGTCCCGAACTATGTTCAAGTAGCTTATAGACGTCAGGGTTGTTCTATGAGGATTATGGGTCCTAGTGTGCCCCATGAAAACATTTCTGGCGAGAAACCATTGTTCCTGGGCAAGAAACCATTGTTCCTGGGCAAGAAACCATTGTTCCTGGGCAAGAAACCATGAAAACCTGGGCGAGCCCATTGTTATAGGAGGGTGATCATAATGTAATGGCTCTTCGGTGTATATGTTACCGGCAAAATATGAAATTCCGGCATCCTATAGAATGCCTAGGCATTCTATATAATGCCAGATGTTTTTAGGCAAGGCATGAAATATGAGAAATATTACATACTTTCCCTAGGCATTGTATATAATACCTAGGCTTTCTATAGAATGACAAATGCTATTTAGGCAAAGCATGATAAAAACTTCCTGATGAGGTTCTTATGTAAATGATGTGCATTTCTCAAATATAAAAATGTTATTCTGAAAAAATAATGAGAGTGCCATTAAAAATTTTTTATTCAAAATGCGTAAAGAAAAGTGAAAGATGAAAAATGATAATGATAATTTATATGCCTTTCTTATTAAGGAAAACAAAATTTTCACAAGAAAAATAAGAAATTAACCTACTTGTTGCAACATGGCAGGCTTGAATGACATTTCGAATTACATTTCATTACATTACGAAATGAATCGGAGAGTATTTTATACTTTGCCGGTTTCCCATTTGGCATTCTATAGAATGCCTAGAAAATGTGTGAAATATAAATCGTTTCATACATTGTCGGCTAGTTTTAGGCATTATATACAATGCCTAGGCATTCTATAGAATGCCGGACTTCAAACTTAGCCGGTAACATATATATTTGATTAAAATATGATACACCCCCTGAAAGTTTTTTGTAATAAATAATAATAATAACAATTAAGTAATAATTTTACTCATTATTATACTTTCTGATTTTCTCTTCAAAATAATATTACCTGCGAAACTTTCCGAAAATCAGAAAGAAAACTAACATCTGCATAAATAAAATTAGCAGGCCAAACAATAAAATCTTTTTTAATGCCTTTCATGCAGCATCCAATCAGAGTTAAATCTTTTATTAGCCATAAAACAATATTCCTAATTGCTTACCATATTCATTGCAATTGTCCCCACGCCAACAAAGGTCACACTCGCATCGTCCCGCTTCGTTGCAATCCCCATGGTAGCATGTAATCGATCTGGAAAAAAAATGAATAAAAACAATGTAAACCTTTTCATTAAAAGAGATGGAGGTTGGTTAAATGATGCCTATCGTGACAAATTACAGACTGAAAATACACTTTACGAACTGATTTGCGAAAAAGAAATATATCTACATAATACGAAATGTATTTTGGGAAGTCGATTTAGTTTAAATTGTGTTCGTTTATGTCATTTTTTTAAACGAGTGAGGTAATTTTTAATGTATTAAGATCATAAAAAAATTATAAGGTAATAATGTGAAAAGTAAATAAAATTGTGTTTAATAATATGTTAATAATGTGTTAAATAAAATTGTGTAATAATGTGTTTAATTGTTTTGCTAATTTAAAAAACAGTATATTTATTTTCCCTGTTTCCTATCATTTGGATGAAAAAAATTTTGTTTCCTAATATTTACTAATTTGAATTTATAGAAAATTTATATTTTTACAATCATTTAATTACAAAAACTTCCGATTAATTTTCATTCCTTATTTCCGCATCAAAAACTCGATTTTTCTGTACCTGTCTTATTTCGAAATGCATCTTATGAACATGATTTCCAAACTTAAATTATTCTTCCTGTTTCTGTAAGCCTTTCGAGCATGTGCAGCACAGAATTACAGCACTAATTAGTGGAAAATGTTAATACTGCCCTTTTCCTCATTTATTTATATGTATTAATTGCTAGATTGTCCTGGAAGCATTATTACTTACTCTTGAGTACACGAAAGATGGCATACTCGTAAAAGAAAAGTATTTAAAATGTCAGTCGCATACATAGGAGCGAAGGCTTTAAGAACTAGTATAGGTACAGGTGTTATATAAAATTAAATTAACGATTTTTTACTGAGAAGTACGGTATTTAAAAAGAAAAATATTAATACACGAATGAGTATTTATTCACAACAATTGCAATTATTAAGTACAAAAATAACTCCGAAACAATGAGTATAATTTACTGAATATAGAAAATAAAAATATGGTAGATTTTTGATATCTCTCTATATCAAAAAACCGTAAACGCCACCTGTTTTGAATACGTTTCTGCACGTTGGAACTGTACGTTGCATTTTGCTTTGCTAAGAAAAAACTTTAAAACTTAGAAACTTTAAAATATTTAAATTCGCATTAGTTGCTCTTTGTTTATTTCATGTGGTTCGTAAAATTTTGATTATTGAATGATATTATTTTTCTTTTTAACTTTGTTTTACATATTTTATGATAGGATAAGCAAGAAAACCAATCTGTGAGCAAATAATTATGTTCAAGCAATAAGAAAGAGGGAGTTCAATCACTTTTTATTTGAATAAAGACGCAGTAAGTAACATAAATTATTACAAATGGGAACTTCTCTTATTGTTAAACTTAAGCAACACAAATATTCTATGTATACAGTCGAACCTCGCTAACTCGAACCTCGATTTCACGAATTTTTCGATATCTCGAAGGAAAAAAAATTCCCTTCAAATTTCCTATACACTCAATGTTTAAAAAAACTTGATCTCACGATTTTTTTTTCCTAATCCTTCGACAACTTAAATTTTTTTTCCATAAATAGTGTAGATTTTTTTCCTAAAATTAAAAAAATACAAAATTTTAAGAATGGCTGACAAGGCATGAAATGATGTGTTTTCCTTTACGGTAATGAATGGCTTCAAGAAGTCTGGATTCATTAAAGATCATAAAAGTAGTCAAACAATCAATATCGTTAATTCTGCTAAAAACTACACCGAAAATGATTGGAACAGATTGACCGGACTCATAAAGCTTGATGATATGGAATTACATGACTTTGTAAACGTAGATGATGCAGTAACAGTGATGCAGTCAGTGGGATGACAATGACATCATCGCTGACTGTATATTATATTATATATATATATATATATATATATATATATATATACAGTGGTGGCCAAAAGTGTGGACACTTTTTGAAAGTTTCATGTTTTTCTACTTTGTGTGCTTGTAGAATATATTAATTTTAACTTAAATACAAGCGTTTATATATCAAATTGAAGGTAATTTAATGTAGAATTTAATAATAAATACAGTATTACAATATCTGTATTACAAAAAAAGTTATGCAATTAATAGTAAAATCTATCTTAGATTTGCATTTTTTTAAAGTGACACTTACACAATCAATACTTAGTAGGATAACCCTAATTTTTTAAGACAGCTTCACAGCGTCTTTTCATCGAGTGAACGAGTGTTTGGAGTTCATCTTTCGTAATCACATGGTGCCAAGAATCAATTATAGCTTCACTTAGTTATCTTTTATTGGATGGACGTTTTTTTGTTACAAGAATTTTCAAACTTCGCCACAAATTTTCAATTGGATTGAGATCAGGGCTGTTTCCTGGCCATGGTAATATATCTATGCCTTTATTTTGAAAGCATGCTTTGCATACTTTTGCTTTGTGGCATGGAGCTGAATCCTGCTGAAAAATAAATGGTGTGTTGTTGGAGAAAAGATCCCTAATGGAAAGTATCAATTTTGGTTTCAGGGCAGTTTCGATGTATTTTTTGGCATTCAGGATGCCATCAATCACTTGAATTCGGCCCACACCATCTGCAGATATACATGCCCAAATCATGACATTTGTTGGATTTTTAGTAGTTGCTTCAATGCAATCAGGATGAAGCGCTTCACATACTCTACGTCTCACGTATTTTCTACCATCACTTCCAAAGAGCGATATTTTACTTTCATCACTCCAGATTACTTGCTTCCATTGATTTTCTGACCATTTAATGTGTTCTTTTGCCGACTTAACTTGTTTTTCGAGTTGCTTTTGATTTAAATATGGTTTTTTCCTTGGAATTCTAGCTTGTAGTCCAAATCCTGATAACCTTCTTATTGTTTTTGAATTTACTGCAATACCAGCTGCATTCATTTCACATCTAATGACATCTGATGATATTTTTCTATCCTGAAGGCATAGCCATTTAATTTTTCTATCGGTAGCAGCACTTGTGCATTATATATATATATATATATATATATATACTTGTGCATTATATATATATATACTTGTGCATATATATATATATATATATATATATATATATATATATATATATATATATATATATATATATATATATTTATATATATATATATATATATATATATAATAAATAAATAAATACAAGAAAACACTAAGAAAGTTAAGAAAAACAATAAGTAACGTTTTTCTTTGTTTTATTCTTCATTTTGAACTTATATATATATATATATATATATATATATATATATATATATATATATATATATATATATATATATATATATATATATATATATATATATATATATATATATATATATATATATATATATAATAAATAAATACAGGAATTCACATGGTAAATAATATTTTCAATTTCAATGTAAGAGTAGTGAAATTCCTGCAACCGTAGTTTTAAACAATCAATAGCACTAGAAAAGGAGATATTGGTAAAACCGAAACATCAAAAGAAAGTATAGGTTTGTTAGAGGGGGAAAGATGCGCGAGTTGGTAACCAAATTCATGGAAATTTTTAACAGTGTGAATGTTGTTAGAAATTAGAGGTGAGATGATACGAGCTAAAAAGCGAGAAAGTTTATAACAGGGAGTATCAGGGAGTATTGAGACTTGTAAACTTAAGGAAGAGCAGAAAAACAAGCTCAACTGGAAATAGAAAGAAACTTTTAGTGTAGTTCGAAAGCATACAAGAACTTCTCATTTTTCCTTAATTTCAGTAGAATGAGAAGATGTAGGATCAGACTTTAAGATTGAGTAAGGGCCAGAGGCTAACATCTTTTCAACATGATTACTATAATCTAATTATTACGTAATCATGTAACACTTACACAATTTTAACCCTTACACAATTTTAAAGTTACACAAAAATTACAGCTAGGCTTAACATTTACAATTTTTAGTTTTATTTTTAAGAACTTCAAGTTCAAATATTTTTATTTGAAAAGTTGTACGCTTAGTAAAATTTAAATATTTGCGCTTTGAAAATAATAATGCAACGCTTTTTCATTACAAATAGGAACCTTTTTTCATAAAATAATAACAAGAGAATGTCTATACATATGATTTTAGAAATATAAAATGGAATGTCAAATATCTTTCATCCTCTTGAGATGTATCTTACATCATCAATCATAAAAAGTCTTCTATTTGCTAATTTTCAGACAAAATTTTTATTATGATGACCATTAAAAGCTTACATAAAACACCTATTAGGCATACAGTGTGCAAAATATAAAAAAATCCCTTTCATAACTTTTAATTTAATTATTGGATTTTACGCACTAAAATGCAATATTTATGGTTCGAGGGTCAAAATGCTAATTAATTTGCCCAGTCGATATATTTTAAATAAAAATATAAGACCTAAAAACGTACTTTCTGTGAATAAACATACCTCTTCCTTGACGAATACCCTAATATGAAAATAATATATATCCTACCCTTTATCTTTCAAAATATAAAGGGTAGCCATAATTGAGCTATTTAAGACAAAGAAAAAATTTTTAACGCAGCTATGAAACTCGTTCATTCAAAAAAAGGCTGTGTAGAAATATTTTTCCCTAATTATTTATTATTTTTTATTGTTTAATTTAATAATGATTTTAAAAAATTTAAGCTTTAAGATAGGGACAGGGTGCTAGTGTGGGCAATTCCTACAAATTTGTCAAAAACTCATATTTAATATATTTTTAACTCGTGAAATATTTCTTTACAATAATCAGGATGTTCACTTCTATTTTGGCTTTCATCTGGAATAAAAAAGTTATTCAGTTTTACCATATTATTATTTATTTTTTTGAAGAAAAAAAAGGGTTGTTTTTGTCCACATTAGTCCCACTACGCAAGGCTAGAGTGAAGAAGCTCTGAGGCTAATGGAGACAAACTCGATAACTAAATGGTAGAATAGGGTCGTTAACTGCAATTCAGAGAGGTGTATCTGAAGCCAAAAATAAAATTAATCTCAATCTAATACTTATTGGAGAGTAAGTATCGACATAGTTTAATTAAAATACCAATATATAATACAGCATTTCACTGTACTAAGATTTGACATTTTGAATACAAGTCAATACATTCGAAAGCGATTATTTGATTTAATTTATTTGAACAGACAGAATTAATTTTAAATTTTATCAATTTTAATAACCATGGTCTTAACTTGATAACGAAATGGTCCAAATGGACAACATACGGAGTGCATTACTGCGATATTTTTTTTTCATTGGAGCAATGTAAAAAACTCATAAAACCGAAGACGGGACTGTTTGCTGATATTCTGTAATAGTTTAATGTATGACAAAAAATACATAGTAAAAACCTTGCTTTTTTTATTTCAATACATCCCTATTTAATTAAATTCTTTTAACGAACTTGATAAAACATCAGCTTTGAAACATGTCTTAAAAAATGTATTAATATTAAGGTTTCGTGCTAGTTTTTTTGCTTGTTCTTGAAACCACTCATTATAAAGGTATATTATTCTACAATGTCATTCTAAGTTAGAAAATAAATAACATCAAATTTGTGATCAATTTGTGTGTTTTCTTCCATTGAAAGTTGAATGAGGCATGTGTGGATCTCTACCTCTATGTGTCTACAGCAGCCCCACAAAGCCTAATGCCGGTTAATAGACAACTAGAATTGGGTTGAGCCCTTTAACTATTTCGTTTTCAGTGTGAATATTTGCCTCATAATGGCTTCATATTTAGGTGATCTCCGAAGCCAAGAAAGAGGTTCAACCAGTTCTATTTACGCAATGAGCTCTGTTTTGCGTATGTTTCAGGGAACCTTTCGCACACTCCAGAAACCTTTTCGCACACTCCAGAAACGGTTTTTGTTTATATTCAGAGCAAAGATGTGGCCTAGATGAGGCAAAATATTTAAGTTTCTGCTTTAAACTGGGTTAACAGTTAACTATGTACGCCTCAAAATGAGAAGTTGAGCAGTAGGCTCTTGAAACTATACAAAACAGAAGTTACAATCAAAAAAGGTTTTCAAAAAAACACATAAATTAACATGTTATGTTTAAGAGAAAATTTCTATTATCTGAAAATAAATTATGTTAATAAAAGAGTAAAGAGAAAGTTTTAAAATTACTTTTGCTCTTTAAAAACCTTCTTATGTAAATTTCTACTAAAGTATTCCCAGTGTGATAATGCAACTGATTAATGGAAGTGTGTTCATCAAAGTTGCCAATCTGTGATATCTCATAGAGGAAATTTGACCAAGGCATTAAAGAATTTTTCAAGATTTCCATTCTTCCCCCAAGCCCATCCAAGTCTATATATTTTCTTTTATTTTTAACTATGCAATTTAAATAGCCAAAATATGAGATTTGAACAAAATCGATCAAATAGTTTCTTAGTAATATAATTTCTAAATAGTCATAATTTTATATTTTAATTTCTCAGGAATTTTTCGACCCTTTCCATTGAAGTTTCCGATTTTGACATTAAGAATTTCATAGTTTCAAATAATGTAAAAATTTGTATAGTGAAATTAACATGAAGGGTTCCGTATACTCTTTACTGTTAACTAAATTATTAAGACCACATATTTTCTTGATAATAAAAGGTATTCGAAAAATGTGCACTATTGAAGTGTATGATTTCCAAACTAAAAATATTGTCTGCACAAATCAATTAACACATTTAAGATCAATCCTTTGAACAATTAAAGTTTAATTTCTGTGTATGATAACCCAATTTTTATAATTTGATGTTTCGTTTTATATTTTGCGCACAGTTCAGAGCTCAAAATAAAAATAATATTATGATTATGAATAACTTTTGCTCTCGTGATCGGATTTTAATAAACTAGGTAATGGTTGAAAAGGGCAACCTCAAATATGTTAATTAATGACTGAATAAAGATACCTTTTTGCCGACGAATTTAGATTTTTGTTTATCAGAATAGGGGGAAGGGAGAAACTCATCAAAATATGAAAAAAGGAAAAATACTTGACTATCAAAATATGGAAAATTTGTTCTTGATAGTTTAGGCAGGTGAGCGTTCAAAAGTTTGGATTTTTTAATGTTGCACTTTTTACGTATGTCGACATAACCAATGGAACAAATTTTTCCTACAATTATAAATTTAGTTTACCCAATGATGGTTACATGAAAAAAAGTTTTAATAGTTTATTATTATTTCTATTATTTTTTCGAATGAGGATAAAATAACTTTTGAATTGTAAGGTATACAAATTTTTATATCATTTCAAACTAAGTAATTTTACAAAATTGACGAAACATAAAATTTGGATCAAAATGATCAAGTAATAAAGAAATAGAATTTTAAAAATATATTTGATTTTTTAAAAAAAATTGCATTGCTTTAAAAAAATTTTATTAGAAACTATTCAACTGATTTCTCTCAAATTTTGTCATTTAAAATTAAATAGATTAAATTGGTGTAAAAATTTGTACAGTACAATTCAAAATCTTTTCGACCCTAATTGAATAAAATAATTTAAAAAAACTATTAAAAACTATTTTTTTACATGGAATTATCGTTGGTCAAACTAAATTTATAATTGTCAGCAAAAGTTTTTCTATTCACTTTAAAAGTTTCAAAGATATGGCTAAATATACTTGAAAATGAGGGCTAAAACTTTCGACTGTTCTCCAGTCAAAGCTATTGGAACCATATTTTCCAGTTTTGTTGTAACAGCCTATATTTTTATCAGTGCCAGATTAGTGTAGAGGAACAGTTGGGACTGCATCCCCAGGTCTAGGATTCTTAAAGGGCCCTGCCAAAAACTTTCAAATGGCATCTCTGAAATAGTATTTTATCATAAAAACCTGAACATTTCATACTTTAATAAACTTTAGTTAAACATAAAGAAATAAAAGATGAAATGAAGGAAAAAGCAATTATTATTACAGCAACTCTCGATAAATTCTAATTTGAGTAGAAACGACCACACTGGCACGTGCTCGAATTAAAGTAATTAGCATTTGCAATGATCAGATTTTTAATGGATGGCTCAGGGGTTTTATGATACTGTAGTTTTATTTTCTTTCAGAATATTTTTTTCTGCTTATATCTAAATCGGATATTGCGGACCACGGTACCATTTATTAAACGACCTTTCTGACTCCAGCGGCCAAAGATCACAGGGACGTGACCTCCATTCGGTACTCTCATATTACGTATCGTATTAGTACGTATATTCTCGGAGTACACGGGCCTCGGGAAGCGCTTCATTTTCATTTTGTTGGTTATGACGAGGGTAAAAGACTTATTTCTATTGCTGTTTATTGTATGAACAGAATTAATTTCATCTAAGACTGAAAAACGAAAGCCAAAGCAGTTAAGGAAAAGAAAGTTTTTTTTAAAAAAAAATACCGAAAATAGCGCATTATTTTACTAGATATAATGAAGCTAATGTATTTTTAGAAATAACTCTTATCATTAAAAATGGCCGTGTCTTAATATTTTAGGTAAGAAACTTAATATAAATTATACAAATTAATTTTTTCTTTTAATAAGTAGTGCATTAATTTTGGAATATTTTAAGACATTATAGTATTGTAGTTATTACAATATATTTAAGTGAATGAAATTTTTTAATGAAACACATCAAAATTTGAAATTAAAGCATTCAATTTAATTTTTGAAAAATTCGACATCATAAAAAATTATTTTCAAGGTATGAAAAAATTATATGTTGCAAACATATATATATATATATATATATATATATATATATATATATATATATATATATATATATATATATATATATATACAGAGAGAGAGAAAGATAAAGTGGGTATCCATTTTGCTCTAAAGAAACTAAAATTTTCTTAGAATTAGATATCGTTTTTCAAATTATAAAATTATATCTTCTAATTTCGATCTAAATATATTTACTGAAAAATTATTAAAATAGTCTGGTTGGGAAAAACATAACAAAATGCTTTTTTTCTTCTTAATATTACTACGACTCTATTAATTTTTCCAGGTGCGTACGAGACCTGTTATTTTAATTACTTAATGCATGTTGTGTACGCATGAATTGCCAAGACTTAAGCAAATTTTCAATTTATTTAATAAAATATTGGACTTAATTACATTTCGTATCTTACTTAAAGTTAACTATTAATTATTATTATTAACTTAATTTTTACTTAATTTTGGTAAAATATTAAAATTTCATTGATTAATAAGGCACCACGTTACCGACCAGCTCCAGGACCCTTTGACACATTGATCCTGCTTTGATTTTGATGGTTAAAAATCCAAATCCATCAAAAGCTACGTTTATTCAGAGAAAGTTTGTTTTGTGCAACTTAATCAAAAAATAGCACCAATTAATTAGCATGATTGAGGTTACATTTTCAAATCATTAAATTGGCACTCAAAATTATCATTAAAACAAGTGTTATTTAAGGCAAAATCTTTTTTATTTTGCTCAGGTAATAACTGAAATAATAAAAGTAAGCTAAATTATAGTAACGAAAATGCTCTAATAAGACAGTAACGAGCCCTCTGGAGCCAAACCCAATAAAACTCAGTTAAACAGCTTTTAATTTATATGTTTCCTTATTAAGTTTTAAATAGTCCTTATACATTATATTATTATGCTAAAACTAATTATTGGAGAAAAACTTACTTGACGCAACCGTTTCCTTCACAATTTTCTAACACTTGTTCACATATTTGGACACCTGTATACATAAAAACAGATTTTAAAATAATGTAGTAAGCATTTTTATTAAATTTCTAATTTTCTTTCGATAATTCGAAAAGAAATTAGAGTACAATATTGAAACCATTTAAAAAAACAATAGTATATCTTATTGATATGGTGTTAAATTTGTGATGTAATATCTCTCAGAATATGATGTTGAACAACCTCAAAAGTTATGCGAATTTACACTTCTTCTTTAAGTAACACCAAATCTAGTTTTTATTTACAATTTAATGGGTGTTATGAAAGCTCTTAACACTGAAAATATAAAAAGCTTACTCCAAAATCGCTTGCCTTTAAACCATAAGTTAAATATTCTCACTTCCGAAAACTCTGAGTTTGGCTCGTTTTGATTTCATCTATAATTGTTTGCAATCGATAATGAGTTTTTAAGTCTTTTGTTCAATATAGCTTTTAATCTGCGGAAAGTATGTAGGTTTTTAGTTGTGTACTATGAATATTTATATTTTAATTTTCAATTCTATGTAAACTGCAGGAAATAATTTTATAATGTATAATTTCAATCCACTTCTGCTCTGTTAGGCCTAGTTCGAATTCGTCTTAATATTCTATCTGTTTTGCGTATCATTTACAAACTCATATTCATTTACAAACTCATTTTATTTTTAGAATTAGTGAACGCATGCAATCCAAATAACTTAGTGTGGTTTTATATTGTTCTCGTAAAAATAATTTTACTGATTCATGTATGTATCACATTTTACTATAATTAAAAATTTTAGTTTTACTAAATAACAAGTGGTTGGTGCAGAGTACCAAGTAGTGTAAAGGAACATTCTAGTTGTTTCACAACACCAGGAACTTGGGTTTTGGTGTAGTAGAACATTTAGTTGAACGTCACTTCGGTGTAAAGTAATTGCCACCATATTTGGTGTTCAGATGCACTAAATTTTTTTTACAGTGAAGGTCACTAATATTAGCTTCATTGGCTTGGATAAAAATTAGATTTCATTTTAAATTTAATTTTTAATTATTCAATTTTAAGATATTTTATCTATAAGCAAATAGACAAAACAGAAACAAAGATTAATTGTAATTTTTATTTTGGAATATATATATATCAGTTTAGAAACTAAGAATAAAAACTTAGATATTTGTCTCTTATCGTCTCTCCTTAGCTTATTTTCTCATGGATTAGGAAACAGAATATTAATATACACATTTAACATAGTGTCTCATCCCCAACCTTTGCCAACTACCTAGCCACGTTTTCAAGACTATCATTTATCTGCAACGACACCAGATAACATTGATCATAAATACTCAACTCATATCATAATTTTTCGATTTTTTGAAAGTATAATCAAACAATTTTTTTGTATCTATTTATATTAGGAAAATTGAACTTACATTCAAAATTTTTTTTAAATAGTTTTTAAATAAGCAATAAACAAATTATATTGCGACAAAACTTTACAGATACAAAAGCTTAATATCAAAATCAATGAGACTTAAAGTTATTATCGCTTTATTTCTTCATTCGAATTTTTATTTTGTATTTATTTCATTCTAAAGAAATGTTTAAATTAATAAAAAATCGTTTGCAAAACTATTTCAAAGATTTTTTTAAAGAAAACACGGGTGTTCTTTAAAAAAGAGTGAATGCTTCGTAATTTTAATAGCTATGTTGACTCCCCCCCCCCAAAAAAAAAATATTTTTAATCTTAAAATTATTTTTTATAAGTTTTACTGTATGAGTGCAAGCGATATATGGAGAAAAAAGTTAATTAAAATAACATATTCTCATTTCATTAAGTTTAAGTAACTAAAAGCAATTTTAAAATTTTGGTAATTTCTTTTTAAATTTTGCTTAATAATCTCCTTTGTAAATTCTAAAAATAAGCTTTGTACTTAATAAAAGAAATCATTTGTTTCCTTATTCTTATGATTAAGAATATTCGCAAATATCTTCTGCGTTGTTATACATTTTACTTGTTATTGACAAGTATAATCAATGGTGTACTCTAAAGTTATTTTATTAAGTATGTGTATCTAAAATATGAGTATCTACAAAATTGGAAATTGTTTTCTGTTTTGAAATTAAATTACTGGTTAATACACTCGTAAAAACTAACGCAAAATTCTGAAGCAAGATTCATATTTCATAAGATAAGAAATATAAAATAACTAAATATGTGTTGAAATCAGTCATTTTTTTATGTATTGAAATTACATTATGTTGTTGTCCTCTATTCATTGTCTTTTGAAATAAAATGTTCTAAGAATATTTAGCGCTTATCCTCGTGCAGTACTTTAACTTTTAATAATTGCAATCAAATTTGACGAGTCATAGTACGTTTCAAAATTACACAAATTAATGTCGTCCTTATTAAAAATTAACATTTTTTTCCAAAAAATAGTGAATACAATTTATAAATTATAAAATATATTTAGATTTTAACAAAATAAGGCTCGACACAAATTATTATCATTCTAATAAAAAATTAATCGCTTTTTAAAAGTTAATTAATATAATTTATGAATTATAAGATACATTTAAGTTTCAACAAAATTCATGAATCTTAAAATGAAATGTTTTGATAGTATTTTGTGTTTATAATCATGAGGTACCTGTGTTTTTTAACCGCAGTTTTCAAAGTTTGTCAGGCCAAACTACACTAAATAACACACAAATTAATATTGTCCGAATGAAATTTAAAATTTTATCCAAAAACGTAATTAACATAATTTATAAATTATGAAATACATTTAAGTTTTAGCAAAACTCATAAATCTTAAAATA
Source organism: Parasteatoda tepidariorum (assembly GCF_982258835.1). Taxonomy (NCBI): domain Eukaryota; kingdom Metazoa; phylum Arthropoda; class Arachnida; order Araneae; family Theridiidae; genus Parasteatoda; species Parasteatoda tepidariorum. Next base: position 27,176,999 of record NC_141755.1, read on the forward strand.
AAATGTTTTGGTGGTATTTTGTGTTTATAATCATGAGATACCTGCATTTTTAACAACAGTTTTCAATGTTTAAGTTTGTCGAGCCTTAATATATTCCAAAATCACACAAATTAATAGCGTCTTTTTAGAAATTCGACTTTTAATTTCAAAAAATATTTGATGAAATTTATGAATAATAAAATGATTAAATCAATAAATCCTTAAATGTTTGATGGTTTTTGTACTTAAACGGTCCCTACATTTTTAAGACGTAGTTCTCAAAGTTTGTCCGGACATGTAACATTACAAGATTATAGAAGTTAATATCATCTTTTTAATTCTACCTTTAAGATTGCCGTCTTTATAAAAAAAAAAATTAACCTTTTTTTAAAAAAAAATATTTGTTCAAATTCATGAGCCTTTTTTGTAATAAGTTTTGGACAAAGTCAACTCACCTTTTGCACAAGCAACTGTAACAAGAAGTACCAGAGACGCAGTCAACAGATTATTTAAAAATGTTTTCATGTTTACATGAATAGTCCAAGTTTCACTTTTTAATGAATGGTGGAAGCGTGCACATAAACAGGGTGGGTGGAAAAAGGCGCTACGAAATGTTGCGCCGTTTTTCAGTCACTAATTCGTTCTTTATTGTTTCAAGCGATCGGGCGTTGTCTTGTGTTTAGTTGGAAGATGTTACCCTGGTAGCGGATATTTCGTGCGTAACGGAATTTCATGAATTATAAGCAATCAGACAATTTCATTTTCGCGCTAACCGAACCAACTGGAGCTTAACGAGTTGTTACGAAACAAGCCCTGGTCATTTTTCTAGTGTCGGCCTCGCTTTCTATCATCCCTAAAATACCAGATATTGACCTTGAACTTGCTCCAAATGAGTATTTAGAAACTAATTTTAATTTTATATACCAGAGAAGTGATTATGATTTATTATTATAAACAAGGATTTGCAGCTTAGCTACCACTACAATTATTCAATTAAAATTCACTAGTATATAAGACAAGTTAACTCGATTCTATCTGGAGGTACCTTTCGATAAATCACGATTGATAGTGTCGGTAGCCCACCCCCACATCGGTGACCCAAACATGATCTTAACACCCCTACCACGACTGAAACACCCACTTCGATTTAAAAACACCTACTTCGATAGATGATTTACAAAGTACAGTTAATTTACTATTTGTGACTGCGATATTGTCCTCCTCACGCTGTTGCTACTCAGTCTCGATCGCACACAACGGGGGCGTGTACACAACTCGACTGCTAATAGCAACAGAGGAGTAGCTACAAGCACAACAGTGATCTTAATACAGCTTTCACGACCAGCACTCAAAGTCCGATGGTCTTAATACAGCTCTCCCGGCCTTTCGCAAAGCAGCAATGAATCAACTAATGGCATCCATTCAACGAATTCTATCACAGATGAAATTCTGGTGTTGGAGTATTGTATTGAATAATGGTAGTGGGTAGCGACTACTACAATCATTTAATTTCAATTCACTAGAATATAAGACTTGTTAACTCGATTCTATCTACAGGTACCTTTTGATAGATGACGGTTGATATTATCGGTTGATTTGTAAGCCAAGATCAGTAGCCTAGCCCCCACAAAATACTCACCGATATCTGAAGAACTTTATAAATCTGGTTTTAAATACTTTTGTCAAACAAATACTTCTTTTTTATTACGTTTCATAAAGTCGCTTTCGTGTGTGTGGTGGGAATCTTGCAATCGAAAGTTCGGCTGATTTCCATTTAGTTAGAGCACTCTTTCAACTGACGCTCTGTGCCTGATGACAATGCGATTTTAGCGCTCACCGCTTACAAGTAAAATTTATCGCGATATTATCTCCAAAAGATATGTATCGTCACTCTAACCACTTAACTTTCTAGAACTGTTAAATTTAAACTGGAGCTCTGCACTGGATGTCACTCGAAGTTTCAATCTTTTCTTGACTTCTACAAGAAAGAATTTGAATCACCAAATAGAATTCATAGTCAGTTAAAATCTCTACCACTTCCTGTCTAGCTAGAAATCTCAAAGCCTAACTGGAGCTCTGTGCCTGCAGACAATAGTTTCCAGATATCCAATTTGAATTTATAATTAATTAAAAATATGATCATTTACTGACCAGATAGAGTGCTTAAATGTAGGCCTGTACTTGATCACAGTACAAGTTACAATTGTTCCCAAAATGTTGAAAGCAAAATTTATCATCTTTTTTATCATCATCGAATTTTCCACACAAACTAACAAATACAAATTAAAAAGGGAAAAAAAATCGGAAAATGAAAATTTTAAAAACTACGCTTTTTAAGTGGATTATAAAGGAGAAAATAATTCAATTTGTATCTCATTTTAAAAAATTGATCCCCTTTTATCGCTAATCGAATTTTAACAATTTTCGTCAGAAATTGGTAGATATAAACTAAAAAGAAAAAAAAGTACGAAAAAAAAATATTTTAAATTTTAAAAACTACATTTTTAAGTGGAGAAAATAATTCAATTTTTATTCCCTTTTTAAAAAACTTATCACTTTTTATCACCAATCGAAATTTTTACCAATTTTCGACATAAGTTAACAAATAAAAACTAAAAAGAAGAAAAAAACAAAAACGAAACGAAGATTTTTAAAACAACATTTTTAAGTGGACTATAAAGGAGAAAATAATTCAATTTGTATCACTTTTTTAAAAAGTGAAACTCTTTTATCGCTAATCTAGTTTCTAAGCATTTTCGACATAAATTGGCAGTTACAAACTAAAAAGAAAAATGTATAATAAAAAAGCTATTAATTTCAAAAACTATGTTTTTAAGTGGATTTATAAAAGAGAAAATTATTCAATTTTTATTCCCTTTTTAAAAAACTTATCACTTTTTATCACCAATCGAAATTTCTACCAATTTTCGAAATAAGTTAACAAATACAAACTAAAAAGAAGAAAAAACGAAAACAAAACGAAAATTTTTAAAACAACATTTTTAAGTGGATTATAAAGAAGAAAATAATTCAACTTGTATAACTTTTTAAAAAAATTGATACTCTTTTATCGCTAATCTAGTTTCGAAACAGTTTCGACATAAATTGGTAGATACAATCTAAAGGGAAAAGTGTACAATAAAAAAATTATGAATTTCAAAAACTACATTTTTAAGTAGATTTATAAAAGATAAAATAATTCAATTTTTATCACATCAAAAAACAAAAAGCGCATCATTTTTTTTATTAAACTTTTGTAATTATCGAAAATTTTCCCCACATCTTGCTAAAGTAATGCGCCTGACATTTTATTTTTTATTTTATTTTATTTATTTATTTAGGAGGCAAAATGTGAATTAATTTTCCCTCCATTTTGACTTACTTCACCGTTTCACCGTTTATGTTATTTTTATTTTATTCCATTTTTTTTATATTAACAAACAAATATAACTTTATTGAGAACAAAAACACATAAATACAAAGAATATATATTCGTCGTCAAGAGGAAAATCCTGTCCAGGCGACAAAGAAAAGCAATACAATAAATTTAAAATAGAAATTTAAAAAAAAAAAAAAAAAAAAAAAATACAATCATAAATTATTTTGCTCATCATAAGACGTCATATATTGTTGAACACTGTAATAATAGAAAACAAAAAAAAAAAAAAAAATGCATGAAACTATATATATAAATAAATAAATAAATAAATAAAAAAAATAACAAAGGTAACATAAGAAATTCATTTGGATTGGCACAAGACTGGTATAAAAAATCAAATGCTTCCTTTAAAGTGAAAAATAGAGATCTAAATCGTCAATGTTCATCACAAATTGAAATAAAGCACGCTTAAAAGAAGAATATATTTTGATGTTTTGCAACTGAAATGGTAATTTATTATATAATTTAGGTGCTAAGTAAAAAAACTGTTTTCGTGAAATTTCTTTTGTAAAGAAGGGAATCTCATACATTTCAGTTGGTCTCCTTTCAGACACATTAGTTTTTAATTTGCATATTAATTTATTGTTGTGTAAATAGAGTAAAATACGAAAAAATACATTATGGCGAAATGGTAATAGGTTAATTCTTGTATATATATTGGTAGTAGTTACACTTGAATTATTTATATTTAGAGAATTAATAATCTTGAAGCATTTATTCTGAACTGAGATTAAGGGAAGTAAATTAGTTTTATATTCACCGCCATATATTATCGCACCATAATTAATTAAAGAATAAAACCAGGAGTAATAGAGTGCTTTCACAAAATTAAAATGAATTTTATTCTTAAGGTGATAAAATTTAACTAAAACGAAACGCAATTTTTTAACTAAATTGTTAATATGTGTTTTCCATTTTAAATTAGAATCGATATATAGTCCTAAATATTTGATATTGTTTACAGATTGTAGAATATAGCATTGACAATTTTCATTAGTACTTTTGCAGGAGAGAGAGTGAAATTTTAAATTTAAGTTAAATTCTGATTTTCTTAAACTGAAATAAATATATTTAGTTTTATTTAGATTTAAATTTAAGTCATTTATTGTAAACCATTTTGAAATTATGCGTAAATCAGATTGAATTTGAAAAATTAGTTGATTTAAATCAGTGCAAGAATACAAAATTACGGAATCATCAGCATACGTTATTATCTTACCAAAAAGTTTGAGTTGACAAAAGTCATTGATGAATATAATAAACAATAAGGGTCCTAGAATAGATCCTTGAGGAACACCACGGTTTGAAAAAATATAATTACTAAAATTACTTCGGATTTTAACTCTATGTTCTCTGTTTGAAAGATATGAAACAAACCAATTTAACATAATTCCTCTGAAACCAGCAAATTCTAATTTTTTAATTAAAAGATTGTGATTGACATTATCGAAAGCTTTTGATATATCAAGAAATATAGCTACTGTTGTCTTATTTTCGGCAATACTATTATGAATAAATTTTGAAAATTCCAAAAGAGCTTTTTCTGTACTTTTGCCTTTAATAAATCCATGTTGATTAACAGAGAAAAAATTTGTATGTTTTAAATAATTGTACATTTTATCAGCTAGAGCTTTTTCAATGATTTTGGAAAAAACAGGTAATATTGAAATTGGTCTATAGTTTGATAGGCAGTTTTTATCGCCGGTTTTAAAAATAGGAGTTATGGTTGCTCTTTTTAAAGAAGTTGGAAATATGGATGACTTGATTGAGGTATTGATGAAATTAGTTATAAAATTTATATTATTGAGAGCAAATAGTTTAATTAATTTTACATTAATACCGTCATAGTCAAAGGAGTTTTTATTAGAAAGAGAATTTATTAAGTGAAGTACTTCACAATCATTCAATTCTAGGAAAACAAACGAGGTTAAACTTGGTGAAATATATATTTGCAAACTGTTTAAATTTGGGTTTGAGGTATTGTAGGCATTTGCAAATGATTTATTGAATTGATCAGAAGATTCATAGTCGTTTAAAATATCAGGTAAAGTAAGTGATTTGCTCTGATTACCAATAATACCATTTACAAGATCCCATTTTTGTTTATTTGAATCACAATTTAAAAATTTGAATTTGAAATATTCTGATTTTGCTGTTTTAATTAAGTTCTTAAGCTCAGAAACTATAGTGTTATATGCTGTTTTGTAAATAATATCCCATGGATATTTTCTAGTTTTTTTGAATAGTTTTTCCTTTCTTCGAATTAAAATCAAGATATTATTAGTCATCCAGTTATTTTTGGCTTTTTTGTTTGATTTATGCTTATATTTAAAATTATTTTTTAAATTATTGAGTTTGAAAACAAAACTTCGATATTGTTGATCAAGAGAATCTTGAGGATTGTAATTAAATTTGTAATTTGACAGATAATTATTGAGCTTATTATAGTTGATTGAAATTTTATTTTCAGCTTCCTTAATTTTATTTACCTCATCGTAATGAACACTGCAAAAGGTTGGATAGTGATCGCTTATGTCATTTATGAATATTCCGGATTTGATTGAAAATTTATTTGTTTTTACGAAGACATGATCAATGCAAGTTGATGAGGAATTTACTCTAGTTGGTTTGTCTATGTAATTTTGAAATCCAAATTGGCATAATAAATTAATATATTCATGAGTAATAAAATCATCACTTAGAATATCAATATTTATATCACCCATCAGTATTATATTAGGATATTTAAGCTTAGAGATTATTACTTTAAGTTCAGTATTAAAAAAATCAACAGTAAAATCATGAGATCTATATAAAGATAGAAATAATAAATCTAAAGATTTGCAATAAAGTAATATAGATTCTACGGAAACAAAATGTATAGCTAACTCTGAAATATCAAGACATTTTTTAATAAAAACACAAACACCTCCAGAGCGATTATTATTTCTGCAATTAAAGAATGAATTATAACCATCTATTGAGTAAAAATTAGTTTCATTTTGGTAAATCCAAATTTCCGACATAATTATGACACTTATATTTTCAATCATGCTAGAAATATGTGAAATAAAATTATCAAAGTTGGCTCTTAAACTTCTAATATTTATATGTAAAATATTAATGTTTAACTTACAGGTTGAGGTAATAAAAAACTTTAAATCGTCCAAATTTTCAATTTTTAGGCAGTCCGGCACAGATAAAAATGTTTCTTCAGTTGGATGGAGTATTAAGGTCTTGAGATGATTTCACACGTATTATTTTGGACGATTCATCTTTTCTCAGGAATATTTTACCATCACGAACCCAACAAAACTTGAATCCCTTTTCAGATTTAGCCTTACGTGAAAGATAAAATAGATGCTTCAGTTCGGGAGTCAAATGTTCATTGAAGTAAACAGGCATTTCAGTGAATCTGGAGTTGACTTCGCAGGTTGAAAGTTTACGATTTCTCAGTTTCTTTAAGAGCTCATCACGTACAGATTTGGATTTAACTTGAACGATGATGGGTTTAGGTTTATCTTTATTAAAGCTGGGGACTCTGTGAGCGGTGATCAGATTTTCGGATATATTAGTATTCGCAACATTATCAATCTGGGATATTACTTGTTGTATGTCTTCATTTTCACATTCGGGTAAGTTACTTATTTCAAAGTTGGATCTTCGGGAATATTGCTTGAGTTCAATAACTGCTTCTTTTAGTTCATTCAGTTCCTTCTTTATTTCTGCGCTTTCTCTAGTTAGCTGATCATTTGTTGCTTGTAAAGTTTTGTTTACGTTCTGTAGCTCTGTGATAGAATTTTTCAACTCTTGAATTACTTCACTGTTGAATTCAATTGAACGGGTTAAGTCATTGAATTTGTTAGTTATTAACTCTTTTAGGTCTTTATTTTGCTGTAAGATATCCTCGAGAATGTCTGGGCTAGTTGCACTTTTTATTTTCGTTGGATTTTCCTGTGATTTTGAACATTGTGCGCAGGTCCACTTTTGTTTTTTATCAACAGTAAGTCTTCTAAAAGCTCTTTCAGCGAAACCACCACATTGAAAATGAAAAACAGAATTGCATTCACCTTTGCATGTTAATCCATCTGAGTCTTCCAGAATTGGTTCCTGCATTTATATTCAGTCAAAATAGAGTGCACAGAATAGCTACTCTACCAATGCTTGATTCATAAAACTCACGTGAGTTGATTCGCTAACAGAGATTAAGGTAGCTAAGAGAATCATCGTTCCTTTCTAACGCAATTGACTTAAGGATAATTTTGAGTTAACTATTGTAACAATTTTGGGTTAACTGTTGTAAACCCGAAATTGGTGTCCAGACCCGATTATTTATTTTCTAATTCAAATAATATTTTCTTATAACCGTCGTTGAGCAACCGACCCAATTTTTGGTTCACGACTACCAATGATAAACTCCCTTGCCTTGTAATTTTGAACCCTATACAGTAAACAAGGGAACTCCTGGATCAAGTATTAAGAGAAATTTGCTTTTGCGTTACATGGAAAGGAAAGCCACGTAAACCTCCCATGGTTTGCCTAACGGCAAGGGGACCCTAACCCATGATCCGTCTACCTCTGAGGATAATTTACGTGGACACTGTGGTCGGTGCGAGCCGGGTGCGGAATTCAAATCGACCAGCCATTAACTCAGTTCACTTCATTGGAAAGCGAAAGCTCTATCCCTTGAGTGCCGCTGGCTCTCAAAGAATATTTTTAAATAATTTTATTTCCAAGTTTGAACTAGCCAATGAAATTTTAAAAAACGAAGGAAAGAAAGAAAATATTAATAAATGCATCACATTAGCAATGAAAATGTAAGCATCCAGAAATATTATTGTAATTTTAAAATCATTCTGTCACTTCTTTTTCGTATTTTAATAACTTTTGTTCTAATCATCGGATTTTTGCGAACTAATTTGACTTCATGTTTAGTAATCGATCACTTAGATTTCGAAGTCAGAAACAAAAACGTACTTTTCTGAATAAACTTTGACTAACCAATGAAATTTTAAAAAACGAAAGAAAGAAAATATTAATAAATGTATCGCATTAGCAGTGAAAATGTAAGCATCTAGATATTATATTGTAATTTTAAAATCATTCTGTCACTTCTTTTTCGTATTTTAATAACTTTTGTTCTAATTATCGGATTTTTACGTACTAATTTGACTTCATGTTTAGTAATCGATCACTTAGATTTCGAAGTCAGAAACAAAAACGTACTTTTCTCGTATTCTTAACTTATCGTACTCGTATTCTTAACTTATATTAACTGTTCAGAATTTTAAATATTCCGGTTACTCGCATAAGATATCAAAAAGGTGCACTTGCACCCCTGAAAATTCAATATTTTAAAAATTCTACATGTTTTGAAGTTTACTGTTAATAACCTTATCGTATCTAATATGGTCGTTAAGAGCCATATTTAATCTTCTCAGATTCATAACGATTTAAAATTTTGCAATTTTAAATTTAATGCTATAAAATAATTAATATTTTTCATAAATTGGAAGATGTAAAGAGTACAATGCTTTAAAGTTAAATTTAAAAAACTTATAAAATGCCGAAACTCAATTTTTTTATGCTCGTAGTATATTTAATTTAAATATTGATATTTATTATTGTTTTTTTTATGTTTCAAAATTTAAAGTCTGTTTAAAATGTAGAGTTTTCGTCAAAAATTAATGTTTTACTGCCCACTGGACAGGGCATGGATGTTCTCTCATTCTCTTTGTATTATTTGTCCTTACAGTGGGAGCAACGTTGACCCAGCTAATAGGGTGCCCCTGAAAGAGTGACCAACAATTCTGCTCTACTGATACCTGAATTTTTACTTTTGTTTCGCTGTTGGAAAACAATCGTCCGCAAGAAATAATATTTATTATTCTTTCGGCAGTCCCTTTAAATGCGAACAGAAAGGCGTGTAAACGGGAAGTACTCTCCACGTCATTTGTCTAGAACAGTGGTGGTGACTATGGTTACAAGATTTAACTATTTCAAATAAGGGTGTTAGGTCAGTATTTAGGACTTAGTTTCGGGATGGCAATAGAAAGGGAATCAGGAAAGAGAGAAGTTCCCCATTTTGAAATATGCTATTTATTGTTTCCTAAACAGCAGACAGCCCTTGACTTTGTAACGAGAGGAGTGCTTCCTATAGACAAACTATAAATTTGTTACGATTTTTAGTTATCATTTTTTTTATTAATTCTTATTACTTGTTAATTGATGATTCAATAAGTTTTGTTTTCCTCATTTCACACGATTTAAGAAACCAAACAAAACGAACTCTGTGCACACCGTTTGAAGATTTGGCGATGCTCATGTTCGTTCGCTCTGGGAGCTTGGCATCCATTTGGCATGCTCTTAGATGCAAACAGGGTCTTTCCTTAGGGATAATGGTGTTTTTCTTAACTTGCAGCAGAGTATAGAAAGAAAATGCTGCATTAATAAAATTGATGCTGTTGGGAAACGGCTGGTTCAACAGTTGCACCCTAAGGTTTTTTTTTTCCCCTTTCTTTTTTTATAAAAGTAGTAGGCTAAATAGATACAAATGTTAATTTTTTATGATAACATATATTGTCTTCATAACGAAACATGTCTTTTATATATCAAATGCTTTTATAACAAAACAAAAATTATGGTATAACTGTTATACCAGCCATCTCCAAAAGATTTTAATATTTCCTTTTTCATATCCCCATTTAATTGTTGATTATTTGTAAATTCACTTTCTGAACATTTGTTAATCCTCTGTTAATCCCAGCCCAATTCAATCATGTCTCGAGGATGTGCTGACGTAAAATATGATCATAAATAACGCATCATGGGTTAGAATCCCCTTGTCGTTGAGGTAATCTTGTGAGATTTTATTGGTTTTCATCTTCATGAAACACAAATGCAGCTTAGTTACACCAAAAAGTCCTCCACGAAGGCTAGTTCATCCTAACTATTGATCCAGGAGTTCCCTTGTCTTCTGGGTTTGCTCCAAAAATACAATGCTACGGAGCTGAGCATGGATAATTGTAAACTAAGAATTGTGTCTGATTTTCAACGCCGGTAATAAAATAAAATAAAAGCGAGTACTGACAGTATTTTAAGTTACGAAATCTCACACAGAAGCGTACTTTTTCTGGATAAACATAACTTTTTTTTTCTTTTCTTACGACGGATTATGATTGTGTAGAATGTAGCCGTAATCTGGGAAATATGGTGGTAATAGCTTGGTCAAGAAATGCTAATTTAATTTTTTACGTATTTCGCCGTAACTCTAGAACTTTTTAAACGAATTGAAAAAAATTTTGCTCACAATTCTAAACTTCGTATATCCACAGATAATTCAACACAACAAATAATTTTTAATATTCATTTTTTATTAGACAATAGTCTAAAAATTTTTGAATAGTAAGGTATACAAATTTTAACATCATTTTAAAGAATGTAATTTCACATCGCAAAATACAAAATTTGAATGAAATCTGTTGAATAATTCCTGAAAAGTTGAATTTCAAATATTTGACTTTTTTAAAGTTTGATTTCTTAGGAACTATTTGACCAATTTCTTTCAAATTTTGTTTCTTGCTATATAAAATAAAATTATTTAAAGTAGTGTTAAAAGGTGTATGCCTTGCAATACAAAAAAATTTTCGTCGATTATTAAATAAAATAGAAAAAAATTATAATTATTAAAAATCTTTGGGTAGAATTTTCTTTGAATAAGCAAATTTCCAATTATTTTAAGTATTTTCCAATTATTTTAAGTTCTTGAGATAATGCAAAATACGCAAAAAGTAAAATTAATAATTAGGGGACCAAAAAATATCTCATTTTGGAAATGGGAAAATTAAGCACATTTTAAAAACACCCAATCAAAAAAGCACCTTTAAGGCCTTTAAAAAACGAAAATAAGCATATTTAAAAAACGCCTTGTACTCTGTTTTTTTTTTTTTGTGTGCATTGTACATAAATTATTTTCAACACTTGTCGTTGTCGTAGTTCAGTTACGTCGTACTAGAGCTGCAGAATGGGCTATTGACGACAGTCTGGGAAACATCCCTGAGAATAATCCGAAGACATGCCATCACAATTTTGATCCTCTGCACAGGGGATGGCACCCCCGCTTCGGTAGCCCGACGACCTGCACGCGAAATCGAGCACTTTACGGTAGAACAGTTTAACGAGGACCCATATCGCACATTCTCGGTTCCTACGCAGACTGGTCCAAGTGGTCACCCACCCGCACACTGACCGCAGCCAGTTATGCTTGACTTTGGTGATCTGTTGGGAACCGTATCTTAAAGATCAGTACACTGCGGGACTTCAACACTTGTCAATCAAAAACTATGCGTCTGTGTAGAAAACCTTTTTTCAACTAGTTGACACTGCTGTCAGAAGAAAAAAAATGAACTTACACTTCTCTTACAAAAACTTCATATTTATTCCTTGCTTTAGGCACACTCCATGACGGAATAGCCTGGTTGGCAGGGCGCTAGATTCACGTTTGTGAAAACAAGAGTTCAAATCCAGTCGGCCGATGACTCCCCGTGTAGTAAATGGTGACTGGTTCACGTTAAATCTGTCGGGACGCAAAGTCCTCCATATTCCTATAACAAATCAATGCCTCTGGGGATACTGAATTGGAGATTGATCGTTCTCTGGTTCCGGTCAAACTTACGCTGCGTGGACGAATGAATGGATACATGAATGGGTCCACTCTATAAACGATTGTGATGTATCGGTGAGGCAAAAGTCGAATTCTTGGCCTTAAATCGCACATCCTCTGCCTTAATGGCCGACCACAACAACAACGGGAACACTGCAGATTTTTTCTTGCCTATGGCGCCCCTTGCACTATAAGGACTAGAAAAAAAAATTTAAAAATCATTTTCTTACCTAATCATCCCTTTTGTAATTAAAACGTCACTAAAAAAAATTAATTAATTTTAGTGTTACTGATAGGCTTGTCTTTCTGAATATTTTTAATAAAAAACTCTGCATTGTCTATACTGGTTGTAATAAAAAGAGAAATTTGTAAATGTTAAGTATGAAATACTGGAAAATGATTTAATATTTTGCGCCACTAGTAAAGAATCAACTTTGATACTTCAAAATGCTTCGGATTTATCTGGAACCCAAAGGCAGAGCTGCTTATAGCCTATTTATTTAATTTTCTCTCCCAATAAGATTTAAAAATTGTCAAATTTTCCCTAGGAAAATCAAGTGTCTCATGCGAAAATAGGCTCTGTTAATAATAAAAATTGGAAGAAAAAAAACTACTAAGTTTCAACATACAGTTTTATTTCTCAAATAAGAGAACAACCACCATATACTTTTTACATAAGTGTTATAAACATGCTGCTTATTGAACAAGCTTACATATATACTCTCTATTTTGTTCAGTAGACTTCATATTATTAAATCAGTTTGAAACAATCAACAACAACAATCTTTATCATTAAATTCACAGGATGATTATAAAATAACTTTGTCCACTTATCACGACCATACCATTTCAGAGTGTGGAATACAAATTTTCTATAAATTTATTATAAGGTATGCGCTTAAAAAGATTATCAGACATTTACAGTGACAAAATTTTCACTACCTTTCCTTTATGAAAACGTGATCCTCACAGCAAAAAGCCTAAAATCGAGTTAGAACGGTATTTTTAGCACAAAAAACAGTGACGCTAGTCAGTGTTGAAAAAGGTTATTTTATAAATTTTTTACTTGTCTGCTATCCTTTTCTTTAAAATTTTATAACCGTCGTTGAACAGCCGACCCAATTTTTGGGTTCACAACTGATAATATTCAATGCCATAGCCTTGTAATTTTGAACCCAATCCAGAAGACAAGGAAACTCCTGGATCAACTTTGCCTTCGTGGAGGACCGCATCTGCGTTACATAGCGAGGAAAGCCACAAAAAACTCCCACGGTCAGCCTGACGGCAAGGAGACTCTAACCCATGATCCGTCTACCACTGAGGCTATTTTACGTCACCACTGTAGTTGATGCAAGCCGGATGCTGAATTCGTATCGACCAGCCATTGTTGGCATTCAAACCCAGTTTCCCTCATTGGGAGGCGAACACTCTATCCCCTGAGCCATCACAGCTCTCTGCTATTCGGCTCAATTTTGTCTCAGAATAGCCCCGCTAGTATTCTTGCTTCAGTGTTCCCACTTTAACAAGCGTTTTACTGCGAGAACCACATTTTAATGAGATAAAGCGAAAATGGAGAATTTCAGCCACCATAACTGTCATTATAATCATTTTTATTATCATATCTTCATACAAAATTTTCTCCATGCTTTCGAAAAATCACCAGTAGGTCAAATGTTATATATAATTACCCTGTATAATGCATTGGTCCATCATTCTTTATTAAATTTTATAATCTTTCAATAACTCTTTAGTAAGACATAAACAAAAAATTGCATTTACATTTAACATTTTTAAATAAACAATTGCCTCTCAAGAAAAATACAACTTCACGTTTTGAAAGTTCAATAATATGAAACGTATATCTGAATCATTCATAACATGATAACATAATTTACAGACATTTTGAAGCAGATTACTTTCAGCAAAATTCATATTAGTCAAGCGAATTGAGGATGTGCCCATATTTATAGATAAAAATCATTTTTAATAGATTAAAATCAATAAGATAAAACTGCAAACATCCAAATTAGTTTAACAATCAAACAACGGGAAGAATCATCGTGTTAACACTAAACATACCGACACTTTTCAATACAATACAATACAACATACAAAAACGGGTCTTTTGACCCGTTATGGTATGATTAGTGTTAATATACATGTAAGGCACTATGATCCCTAAATGTGAGGAATTAACATTCAAAACATGTTTAGCCAAGCTTAGGATTTGTTATTCCTTAAATAAATACATAATATTAAATAAACATCTTTTTTTAAATTAAGGTTGGTACATTTAAAATAGTGTTTAATATTTTTTTTATAATTTTTTAATAAATAAACCTCAAAGTTAATCTGGTGGTTTATCTACATAATAAAACAACAACTCCTCCAATTTAAATGAGAAAAATTGTTGTTGAGAAGAGAAAATTTTCTTGCAAATTTGCATAAAAACTTAACACTTGGAGGGTTGAAATACTAATATGAAAAATTATTATCATTACATCATTGAAAAATTGACAGTAAACATTTCACATCTAAAGATTGATTGTCATATCAGGAAATTAACAAACACTTTTTTTTTTCAATGCCCACCTGCATAATGACCAAGGTCATACAGGCACCTGAAGGGCAGATTCATTGGCCACTCTTTCAGGGGCACCATATTAAGTGGGCCAACATTAGGTGGGCAAATTAACAAACACTTTATTGAAGTAAATTCAGCATATATTAATGACTTCAAACCATTTTTTTTTTAAATGCATCTTTACATACATGTGTATATATTTCTTTTTAAAATTTTAAACCTATAATTTTACAGTCTTGTGCATTTAAATAAACAACACTGAAACAAGACAAAATTTTCTAATGCTAACATAAATGTAAATAACATAAATAAAATTGGAGACAACTGGAAGAACTGTGAATTAAGAAAATTAAAGCCATCAATTATGAGTCAACTACAATAATTTTTATCAATAAATAGAGAGAACTCTAAAAAGGTAGATAATAGCTTACTTATAAATTTAGAATTTCTGAAAATATGTCTTGATTTTTTACTTTAAATTTGCTTTATAATTTTATACATTTAAGAGAAAAGAACATTTTTCATTTGCTGGTGCATACATAAATCAATTTAATTTTTCTTTTTTGGTTGATATAAAATTAAGAAATAAAGTGTGGAATAACATACATTTTTTAAATTACATTTTGGTATCTTATTATGTACAGAAGAGAGAAATAAAATTATTATTATTGTCTCAGACAGTCAGAATAAACATTAGTATTCTTCTCATCTTTATTAATTAACCTACGTATAATTAATAAAATATTAACCTATAAACGAAATTTGGTCGAGTGTGCAAATTTGTGTGCTGCATCCCCCCCCCCCAAGTTTTTTACAAAGTGCCGTGTTGATAGTGTGTGAATTTTTATTTTTATTTTTACGAAGTACTGCATTGATCATGTGTACCGATTTATTAAAAATATAACCAATCATTCTAAATAATTCAAAATATGTCCATAAATCAATGAAATAAAATAAAATTCCTTTTTTTTACAAATAAAAGTCTTAAGCAGTATATACAAAGATAATTTTCAAACAGTATTTCTTCTCAGCTTTAAACACAAAATGAATAGGAAAAAAGGAGATTGTCAATACTTTTTCGATGTTTACTTTCAGAAAATGAATAACAAGTACAAAAATAAACATCCATCACAGTTTGAAATAGAACTGTTTGATATGCTTTTTATAAAAGCCTTACACAGAGCTTTACACAGTGTTTTCCAATATTGCAAGTCAGATTGAGTTAAAAGGGTGATATGTTGATATCAAAGCTGATTTTTAAGCAACAATTATCAAATTTTTATTTGATAATTGTTAGTAATTGTAATCCATTTAAATTGATTAAATTTTTGCTTATTTAAATAACCGTATTTCTACTTTCTTGTAGCGTTGATGTCTCCCCGTGCCGAAAAACAATTCTGAATATCTATATTTGTATACATAATTTCTGCGTTTCCATTCTTAAAAATAACTTTATATTATCTTTAAACAAGCTTTTTTTCTAAGCTTTATTAACTATAAATATTAACAGATTCATAAATTATTTTATAATAAAATAAATCCCTTTAAAAAAAATTTTAAAAAGTTTCCTACTAAGTTTTTGTCTTTTCACCTTTTCCAAAAATCCTCCATTCCTAAAAATAGTTAGAAGATTTTTAAAGGTGAATTTCAAAAACAGAAAAATGTGATTACATAGATCTCTAATTTTGCAAACACAGCCTCTGTTTTATTCTAAGACAACTGCATTCTAGTTTATCTCCTTTGCAATTTTAGGCATCAATATGTCGATATTACAATCAGATTAAGCTAAAACTTGTACTTGGTAAAGAACAGCTAAGATTATAAAATAAAAATCCATAATATGTTCATTAAAGTTCTGGAAGGACTTAATACTGTATTGAAATAATACCTTATAAATGTTATAGTTTATAACCCTCAGCTTTCCCACCAGTAATGTGAATGAAACCCAAACCAACTGCATCACACGAACTCACACATGCAGAAATCAGGTAGAAATAATATAAATAACACAAATAATGCATTTAAATAAAAAAAATGTAGTTGTTTCAGTACAATAAGCAAATACCATCTTAACTGACAAAACACAAAATGAAGTCTGAGCTCTGAAAGTACTTTCTTAAGAAACCACCAATATTACTATTATCGACCTGATGCAGAATTCACTGTACAATATTTACCAGCCATATCAAAATTAGCCGTCTTTATAGCTCTTTGGTTCGTGATTATTACATTGTTTCTATCTTGTTAAAAACAACAAAAAAATATCACAGACAATTATTTTAGACTATGAAGAATCATTTTCTGGAATTGCTAAGTTTGCTTTCCTTAATTAGTTTAATTACTTTGAATTAATTAAGTACAAAAATTTCTTTTTCAAACATTTTTGTTTCGCATTTAAATTAAGTTATTTTTATTTTATTTTAATAGATCCGCTAAATCCAGTAAATTTGTATATTTAACAAACATGTCAAACATTACAATCACAATCTTACAATATCCTCTTCAAGAATTCACTAGTTCCGCTAACTAAGTACATCACAGTTGGCTTCTAGAAAAAAAACTCCAAATACACTTTGGTATTTTTGAGTAATTCTATGAATCCATAAATGAATTAGCAGTTTTAAAAAGCTAAAAATGCCCTTTTTCAAGACATAAAATTAAAACTATTTTTTCTAACATTATTGAACATAAATGTTAACTTGCTGCACAAAAAGTCAACATTGAATATTCTGTTTATTTGAAAAGCACAGCTGGCTATGAAAATTTACAAAATAATTAATGAATTTTAACATTTAGACTTTTATTCTCTTCAGTTGCTGATTTATTTCATAATATATTTTTATAGCATAAATAGTTTGAAATTAAATAAAAAAATATTTTTGATTTTTCATAATAATGCAATAGGCCACATATGCACACTAACAAGACAAACGAACTTATGAAAATAAAAACAGATAAAAATTCAAGAAATGCTTCTAATTAACAAAATAAAATAGCTGTTTAATAAAAGACTAGCATAAACTAGAAAAAAAACATGGTAAAAAAAATTAGAATAACAATAAAAAGTCTATAAAAGCCATAAATTTACCACAATTTAGGACTAAAGAATACCCCTACAAATAAGAACCATTCAAATAGGTTTATAATTGCAAAGATATGGGTAGAAGGTTTGTTGCTCCAATCTTAAATGTTTTTAATTCCTAAGCAAGAAATTAAAGGCATTTAAATTATAAAGTCGGTAATGGTGTTTTTGTCTTTTAAATTTTATGTTCCTATACTTATTAATAAACATAAATATAATCAATTTAAAAGTAATAAAAGTTTTTAAATAGAAGATAAAAATTGAACTTCAATTTTAACAGGTAAATAATTACAACAGTAAAACAATTACACGATAAAAATCATTACAAATACTATGATAGTTCATTTCGTTTAATTCGAGCCCTACTTATGGTAAAAATACAATATATATAATAAATATAAGCAATATAATACATTATAATATTTACACTTTTTTTGGTTGATTGATTACAAATTTAACTAAATAGATTTGGTATAGGATTTTATCACAAATCATTTTACTCAAAACTTTTACTTTGCTTACTCAAAACTCTTTAAAGTGCATTTCGTAAAAATATTAAAGCCAGAAAAATTTTATTTTATATATTCAGTTTTAAAGTTACAAAAAATTATAAAATATATTTTCATGAATTACACATTTTTGCAATACTTTTTTTTTCTTTTTCATGAACCATGCATAAATGATTAGGAACTTGCAGACATTTTGAAATCCGTATTAAACATCCATTCATAAAAAAACAATACATTAAACCTGATTTTGGAATGCTTAATTGTAGTGCCAGTAGAGTTTTCTTTTAACACAGAAGCATTTTTTTGTTCAAGCTTCTTTTTTCTGAAATATAAAAATATTTCAAAATTAAAAATAAAATGCATTATACACTATTTCAATAAAAGTAGTATTAAAATAAACTAAGAAGTAAAATACAAACATTTGCATTAAAAAAATTTTAAAAAAGTTACATTAAAACTAAATGTTAATTTTTTTAAAAAAATTTAGAATTAAAAAATAGATAATCTACAGATAAAGCTTCAAAAAAATCAAAAGGTAAAATTTTTAACTATATTGTTTAAATATTGCTTATAAAGACAATAATGTAATACAGAATTATTTATAGAAATATTTTTCTTTTTAGATTTTTAACATTAATACACTTCCTTGAAGATATACAGGAAAAACTCAACAAACTCATTATTAAAGTCAGATTTTTAACATTTCTTCAAAAAATATATATACATATTCAAGCTAACATATTGAAAAATTTGATCTCAGATTCAGCAAAATACTTTACCTCTGGTTTCTTCGGTGAGTAGGAATTAAGGTAAAAAATACCGAATAGAACAATAAAAGAGAAAGAATATGCAACAAGTGCATATTGCATCCATCTTGTGAAAGGACAGTTATAAATTATGGCCTTTACTCCCATAACCACAGCTGACACAAATTGAATCTAGAAAAAAAATAATTGAATGAATGTCTTTTTAAAAAAAATGGCAAAAAACATAAATTATTTCAAATTAATATTATGCAAAAAAGAGTCATTAGTATGAAAAATTTACTCGCAAACTAATTTGAAAGCTTTTAACATTTTCAATTTTTATAGTTTCATAATCATTTTCTGACTCTTATATTCAATACATATACATTCATTCTATACATATACAAAATATCTTATGTATTATTGAAAAAATATGGAAATGAAATCTTAATAAGAAAATCACCTATAATTATGAAATGAAAAATGCCCCTTACGATGCAATTTTCAAAAATAATTTAAAGTTTTGAAAATTTTTGTCAAATGAGATTTAAAGTAAACTTTAAATAAAAAATTTTTTAGAAATTTACATTTCAGAAAAATAATTCTATTCATCATCATGTACTGCCTACGTGTGTAAAGAGCTTTTGCCTACACTGTAATTGATATCTATTTTCCAATACAGCAAACCAGTTTTTCTTGAGGCAATTCTAACACAAAACTAGTGCTAAGTTGAAAATTTTTTTACGAATTATTCTAAAGTTCTAGACAATTAAGGATCAAAATTAATACTGATAAAAAAATTATGTTCAGCTAAAATTTGATCATTTACCTAAAATTCCATTTCTTTAAGATACCAACTTACTTGCAATTGATTTCAAAAATTGGATTAATACAAAAAATAATAAACCATACTGTTAATTTTTTAAAAAAAGGTTTTCAAGAAAATTAACACTTTTAAATTATTCCTCTAATGTATAAGTAATTAGTATTAAAAATGATATCTTCAAAATAATTTCCACAATGGATAATGTTTAAATAAATAAAAAATAGGTAAAAAATTTTTTTTAGAATTTCATTAAAAGCAAAAATGAGGTATAAAATAACAGAAAGACTGTAAACATGAAATTTTTTTTTAAAAAAAAAAAACATTATGACAAAATTTTTTTACTTGCAATTCAATCATAGTTTCCTTCAAAATAATTATGAATTAAAACAGTTTTTGATAATCATATCAAATATTTTAAAAACCATTGTTGACCATGAAATAAAACCCCACATAAATGTCTCCGAGAAATTCATAAAACACAATTTATGTATTATTTTTTAGCAAAGTGTACCTATGTAAAAGAATTATGTGTATGCACATTAAAAAAAAGTGCACAATAATAAAAAATTAAGGATACAGTCGTTCCCATTTAATTGTATATCGGATAATCTAATAACCCGCTATACAAATAAAATTTAGTGTACTCAAATTATTTTTTATGTAACCAATGTTAAATTTCCTTGATTAAACGATTCTTTATCATTGAAGGTCCCTGCACTTAACTGCACAAAAAAAAAGAAATTTTTGTTTTTAAAGAATTGTTTTACTACTTAGAATGGAACATCCAATTTTAAGTTACGATAAGAATACAATAGAGGTCACTTCAATAGGGACTTCCTATCCATATACAAACAAGTATGAGGTGTTAAAAGTGATGAACTAGATCATTTATTTAAAAACTACAATAAATTAAAAAGCGATAACCATTGATTTAGTTACACTAATGATGTTTTTTCTGTTTTGTTCCTTGATTTGATGTTCTCTTTTGTTAGCACTGTTATGTTTAAAATAATTAAAAGTTGTTAAGTTGGTATTGGCAGTTTTTTTTAAAAAAAATAGAGTTGTGTTTTAATCAGTTCTAGTTAGTGTTTTAACATGAGGAGGTAGTTTAAGAATTCATCAAATCTTGTCAGTAGTTATATAGCAAACATGGTAGGGGTTTATTCCTTTTTTACATATTTCACACACCGTTTAAAATGTGGAAAGGTAAGAAGTAGAGTAATGTTCGGCAATGTGTGTCAAAACACTATTTCTTCAGAAGAGAATAAAAAGTATTATAGAATGCATATTAAACTTTTAGTTAGCATCGATTTACTTTAATATGAATTTAAATGTCATTATTATTCTGTGAGATTAGAATTAATAACTTTAATTACAATTGTATATTGACTATCAAAATAACTTTATTCCACCATTTCAAAGAAACTTTTTATAAAAAACATAGATTGTCTTTTGCACTTCCCTTATAATCATATAACTCACTTGCTTGAATACAATTGGTATTAAAAAATTCTTTTGGGCAAAGCTGACTGTATCTCCAGTATTATAAGATAAATAATTTATACAAAAATAGAGGATAAAGAAATATAACTTAAAGTCAATGGCATATATAGAAATAAATATTAAATTAAAATACTAACCAATTGAATCATTGTTAGATATTTTTTCCACCAAAGATATGGCTGCATGATAGGGCCTATAGATGCTAAACCATAGTATAAATACATCAACACATGAACAAATGAATTAGTCATTGCACCAGGAACAGCTAAAATACAACAGAAATTAATACATTAACATTACAAAAAGAATTGCAACTAAAACATGCACTTAATTATTATTAAAATGAAAATGAATAAATTTTTAAAAAATAAATAAATGTCTTAATACTATGATTCTTTAAAAAAACTGTTAAAAAAATAATTTTAAGAATAAAGATGTTAATGATTTTTATAGTTTTGAAGGAAAAAAAAGGACGGAATATATTTATAATCATTACTACAATAAAAAAAACAATATATTCAAAATCGTAATATATAATATGAAAAAATGCTTAAAAAAATAATGTCAGCAATAAAGATGTTAATGACTTTTACAGTTTTCAAAGAAAAAGTTACTACAATTAAAAAAAACAATATATTCAAATCATATAATATATTTTAATTTTTGAAAATAAATTTAGAGTATATAGAAAGCAGAAGTCGTTTTTTATGTGAAGCACTGAAACAAAATTTAGCTTAGTCAAATCTTTAAATTATCAGTTTTAATCAAAAGTTCAAACTGACAATTTTCAACATAAAATTTAAAAAATAATGAAACAAAAAACTTAAAAAGATTATAATAAAAATTCCAAAATCTATAACAAATTCACGTGAGCACAATAAATGATAGAAGGATCTTTCCAAAGGGTTCAATGCTATTAATCTCTCTTTAAATTTACCAAACTTAATGAGCAATTAATTGCATTTTGTATGGTTAGAACTAAATGGAATATAAAAATATTTAGGATTATTTTCTCAATTCATTAACTTTTGTATCCTTGAGCAATATTTCTCATTAAAACATTTATTACTAACTGGAATTATTACTAATTAGTATTAACCTACAAATTTCTAACTGGAGAACAATCACAAAGAAAAGAGAAGAAAAGGTTGAAGGTTCTAGGGAATGCTCTGGCCAACAAAGGGCTGTCAAGTCAATAAAAAAAGAAAATATTTATTTTCATTATTTAATAATATGTTTTGCAAGGAGTAGTTAATAATATACCTACTTGCAAGGAGTAAAAAAAACTTACATCAAACACATTTTGCACTTTAATTATATTTTTAAAAAAATAAAATATGCAAAATGATATTACTGTGCCAAGACCCCAACACATATTTCTGAATTTAATAAGTAATTAATATATATTGCGTAAATGCTACAGAGGTAAATGCATACATATTCTGATATAGTATAACTGCTTACTTGAATATTCATCATCATATTCTTAGAAAAATAGGTGCATTTTGTTCTACACATCACTTTGTATGTGCTCATTAATTGTATATAATTACTGTCACAAGTACAAAAATTGGAAATAAAACACTTCAGATGTCTCTAGTTGAATAAAATATAACTTCCAGGTTACAAAGGATTACTTAAAATGTTTACCTATATTTACTTATTATTTACTGATTCAAAAGAGATATAAAATAAATATTTTATTCATATGTTTTTAAAGCGTTTAAGTGAGGGAACATTAATTAAATTTTCGATACAATTGCAATTTAAAACTGTCACTAAATTTTTCATTTTAAAGCTTTTGACAATCAACATTTTAAGTTAATTATAAGATGAATTTCTACTTATTATCTTAAGCAAAAATTAAATGTTTTGAGAAAAAATTTTACCTGAGCCTCCTGGAACCCATTTCACTCCAATCCACCAAAGACCAAACATAGTTGAATGATGATAGATATGGAGAAATGTAAGCTGGTTATTCTTTTTACGTAAAATAAAAAAGAAAGTATCACAGAATTCTAGGAGCTTAGAAAAATAATACCACCACAACGCTTTGGCAATCTATAAAAAATAAAATGTTTTAAATATTGATATAACAAAAGTAATAAAATTTAATTCAACCAATTAATTTTGTTCATAAATATTATTTATATAAATAAACAAAACAGATTTAATATTGTTGTTATTTTTGTCTTAGGCCATTAAGGCAAGGAGTGAGATTGTTCTTGTTTCCTAGTGGCGCCATCTATGGCCGAGAATTCGCTTTCTGCCACACTCATATGTCACATCCATTTATAGGACGGGCCCATTCATTCATCTGCAGATCCAAATTTTGACCTGAACCATATAATCATCAATTTGCAATTCAGTACATCCAGAGGTATTGATTTGTTATGGGAACATGGAGGACTTTGTAACCCGAAATATTTAATGTGCACCAGCCATTATTTACTACGCGGAGAGTCTTCAACCGGCTGGATTCGAACTCCCATTCTCACAAACGAACACCCTGCCAACCAAGCTATCCCGGCCAGACTTAATATTAAAAATGCTGATTATGCACCATTCTTAACATTTTTTTAACATGTTTAAAATACCATTGTAAAATCCTCAAAGTAATTTTAAAACTAGTATTTATTATGATTTTCAAAAAATTTATGCATGTTTAGACACATATAAATTTAAAATTAAGATTATATAAGTTCCAGTGATGTTTCCATGAATTCACAATAAAAATAAAATATTAAAAAACTTTTCTAAGTTTCGTATTAAATTATCTGTATAAAATATAACTGTCAAAATATTTATAAAAAAAATTCTTTAATTCATATTTTTATCAATTCATATTATGTCTACATAGGCATTGCATATTTCCTAATTTTTAATTTCATTTATATCTTAAATTGATATTCATATTAAAGAACTTTTCATCTCTTTTATGATAAAAAAAATAGTTAGTTTTTATTCAATCTCATATAATAAGCGAATGTAAAGGCTAACTTTTCATTTAATACACTCAAGCAATTAATCATTATTCAAGATTACATAACTAAATATCAATATTTTTTAATCTTTCCTTTTTCAACACTTTTATCATTAGTGTAATTGGTCATTGGGTATTGGTTGCTTTACTTTTACAATGAATTTTTTGTAGTTTTTTTTAATTTCGTCAATGTATTTAAAATATTAACATTAGATAACAGGGAGTTGGATTGACTTTTGGCAATATCCATTTCCTATTCAGCGCCAACAATGAATCTTTCCCTATGTTTCGAAGAGTTTATTAATATTAATTATACTTTATCTTATCTTATTAATCTTAATTATACTTTTAACTTTTAATTTTGATGTAGTAGCTGTAAAACTGGGGGGAGGGTTAGCTTGCTTAGCCCATCAACCAATCATTAAAAAATACTTAAAATTTTTAAAACATACACTTAGTCTTTTTTTAATAATACTAATTAGACTCTCACTGGAAAAAATATATAAAACACTTTTTATTTTGCTTCCATTTATATTAAATAAAATATCTTCTAGTTAATGATACAAAAGCTATTTGGATCTCTTGTGAGAAGACTTTTTTGGGATTTAATATTTAAATAGTCATTATTATGCTGGTAATTTCCTACATAATCAGCTCTCAAAGTAATATTCTACATACAATGATTAAAAATAAATTGAAAGTTTGGAGGATTATGGACAACCAACAACATGACAATCTGTGGTAGATTCATTATAAGCCATAGAAAATGAGATTCTGTAATTGAATATATAATCAAACATAATTCAAAAATTCTAAAATAAAATAAAAATATATGATCAAACATAATAACATAAACACAACATAATAAACATAATAGAATATATAATCAAATATAATTTAAAAATTGAAATTGAAAAAAAAAATTAAAATAAATAAATGATGAATACATTTTTCCCAACACAAAAATGTAAAATAAAAACAAATCTGCTCAGAAAATTTATAAAGTTTAAAGATGTTTTACAAAGCATATGCATTACTAAACATAGGTGAATAGCAGTGTGGTTTCAAATAAGGGTGGTTTAATTTATAATAGTATGTATTGTTAGTATCATATTATTCTATTCCTCTACATAAACATCAAACTTTTGAAGAGGTCTAACTGCTTTTTTTTTCTTCTTTTAAACATTTTGAGTCATTATTTAGTTTGCAAATTCCATTTTTCTTAGAACAGAATAGGTCTTAAGATTTGATTGCAATTAGTTTAGGAAGAGGGTACTTTCTGAACCAATTGAGAAAAACTACATTACTAAACATATATTAATAGCAAAGTATTTTCAAATAGAGGTGGTTTAATTAGAATGATCGTATAGTAATTCATCTGAATTAAAACTAGATTATTTTCGCAAATCCAACATAAAATATTTGTCTGAAACCAAAAGTATTAAGAATGTTTATAATTTATTAGCAAAATGAAAAATAAGAATCTAAGAGAATAAAATTTATAATAAGATTTTGAGTTTTAAAGTCCGGGTTTAATTAAGTCTCAGCAAAAATGTTTACAAAATTCATTTTTATAATTCATATTTATTTTATACAGTTTATAATTGTAATAAAGTTAACCTCACTCGCTGTAAGATTTAAAAATGTAACTTCAAAAGTAATTGCACTAAATATTAAAATAATAAAAAGCATAGGTACATGTAAAGTTAATTTCTAAATTTATACTATATATTTAAGAAAAAATAATAATAAAAACACTGAACAACTGAGAAAGTACTTCAATTGTGAAATTTTTATTTAATTTTTTAATCTTAAATAAAATTTTAGCAAAATGATAACAATAGATAAATTTCAAATAATTGAAACACCATGAAAAAGTTATGGTACACTACACACAAACTTCACATAAATTTGCACACACATAAATTTTTCTCATAGATTTTGTAAACTTTTCGTTATTATTTACTATGATAATATTGAAGTGCATGAATATTATGCTATATAATTCTACTTACACGAACTTCATAAGGATTACTTGAAAAATCTACTAATTGGCATGCCCAGTTATAATTTTGCTTCCAAGCGCAGACCAAAAGCTATAAAAATATAACAATTACATTAATCATTAAACAATGTTAATTTCATCTTAACACTTTTTGATACATTATTTATCTATTTTTTTTTAACAGTCGTTGAACAGCCAACCCAATTTTTGGATTTTCGACAACTAATGTTCAACTCCGTAGCCTTTTGAACACAATCCAGAAGACAAGGGAGCTCCTGGATCAATTATTGTGAGAAATGTGCCTTTCTGCAGGACTTTTTGAGGGAACTAACTCGCATTTGCATTACATGGAGTGGAAAACCATGAAAACCTCTCACAGTTAGCCTGACGGAAAAGGGACTCTAACCCATGATTCATCCACCACTGAGGATATTTTACAACAGCACTTATGGATGCGGAATTCGTATCGACCAGCCATTGCTGGGATTTGAACCCGGTTCACTTTATTGGAAGGTGAATCATGGCTCAGTCTACCTATTTGACTATTTTTGAGCATAGACTGTAAGAAGTATGATTACTAATATGGTTACTAATTTCAAGCCATTGCTTACAATTCACATTTTTTTCTTTCTTTTCTTTATTTTGAAAGATATCTTATTACAATAATATTGTATTAAAATTAACAGATGCCCTAACATTGTAATAGTATATATTATAAAAACATAATACTTTTGGATATTTATGCTTTATAAAAAAATACTTTAAAGATCTTGAATTCATATTGATTAAAACTTTCACTTTTTTAACAATGAAAAAATTAAATAATTAATTAAATTATTTCAGTTTAATGCATTAAATTTATATCATACACTGTATCATTTACACTTATATCATTTACATTTATACAATACATTATATCATTTACATTTATATCATTTTAATTATCAATTAAATTAAATTGCTTAAATGCTAAAAATGTATAATTTACAGTTTTAAAGAAAATTATTATAACTCTAATGCTAATAAGAATAATTGATGATGTAAATAAAAAACAAGTGCCCTTTCTACATCATCAATAGTGAAAATGCTTAATTTTATTTATAATTTTGAAAACATAAACTGAAAATATATTGAGGTTTTAAATTAAAGTATATAAACAAATTTTAAATTGCTGTAGTAATATAATATTGATTTTTGAATAAAAACATTCAAAAACTTTCCTGGTTCAATTTTTTTACACTTATAAAATTTATATTAAACCCTTTAACATAGGTAATTAATATTCTAATATGATGTTTATGCATTAATAGAAAGTGGAAATAAAAATAAATTACAATTCAACTAAGTATTTTTCACATACATGCAATTAAAGATGAATTTTCTATTAATAATGATTTACCAAATTACTATAATATTATATTAAATTTGAAAAATAATGTTTCAATAAAAACATAATTAAAATATTTCCTAATGTAAAATTATACTTTTTACAGTACATTTTTTATTTAAATTATCGAACAATTGTATTAGTTTACAAGAATGATTGAAATCTGTAAGAATAATATTTTTATAATTAATAACATCTAAAATATAAAGAAAAATAATTCAAAATTGTCAAATAAATAGCCAAAAACTTGATGCAAAACATAGAAAAACTTATAACTTAGTTAATAAAAAAAATAAAAAAATTAACATATAAAGTTTTAATAAAGTAATTTATAAGTTTGCTTGAAGGATATAGTACTGAAAATTCTGATTTAGGAAAACTCACAGCTGCCAACTGTTTATCTTTTCTAGAACAATTTTCCCCCATTGGTAATGAAATGAAAATTTAATTACAATTTTAGGTCGAAATATACTTACTTTGTAGGAGCTTAATGATTATTCTAAATTTATATTTTGTCAAATTTCTTTAAATGTAGTGGTGGTTATAATTATTTAAAATAAATTTAGTGAATCCAATAAATAAATAGAAAATATATATTTTAAAATCACTTTTAAAATAAAATTTTATGCAAAATACATAAAAGTTGGCAAGCATGAGGACAAAAATCAACAAATTACTAGTTCTGAATCAATGAATAACAATACGCAAAATTCACCCAGAGAAGAAAAAAAAATGTGATACCATACATTAGCTAATTGAAAAAGATAAATTTCACTCTAATATATGAATCTTATAAATTGATGAACGAGTAATGTTTAGTAGTGCACAAGTAGTATAAATTAAATAATATTTTAAAGAAAATCAAAGGCATTAAATATCATTTCTGAAATATTCAATTGCTTTTAGACAAACAAAATTGTTTTATGATTGTATGCATCATTTCATAGATTATTAGTGATATTTTAAATAAGTAAATTGGCAGATTGTCATCACTAATAAAAATAAACTATTAATATAAAGTTTTAAAGAAATTCTTTTCATATAATGTACCATGCAGTGTAACAATAAACTAGATAAATAGAAAACATAAAGAAAAAAAAAACATTAAGCATATCAAAGCCATAAATATGTATGCAAGTATTAAACAAAGCTAAACTAAAAATAACAAAAATAAATATTATAATACATAAATTGAAACTAAATAATAAAAAAATAACTTCATACATTACTTTGATAAACTGCTCAGTAACATGCAACAAAAGAAGAACTCAAAGGAAGAGAACTAAAGACAAGCTTCTTTACATGAAGAAACTTAAAATAATAAAATGATCTATACCTCCAAACCAATATACAAATTGAGAAAAGTCATTGCAAAATTATAAAATACAAGAATCCATCGCATTTCAAATGGCTGCCGAGATCTCATTAATTGCGGTCCATAGTGAACAGAACAAAGGTAGAGTACAATTAACATCACAGTGGGAAATGGAGATTGCATGAGAGGCCAGGCTGCAACCCTCTTGTCTGTAGACAAACAATACAATTATATATCCTCATTTAAAAGGTTGCAATAGATAAAAATAAAATCCTGTACTGCATGAGAAACATTAAGGTGAGATACGGCCAAAGTGAACAAGTCATTCAAAAATTTTATGTTAAATCAATTAAAGTGTATAAAATATGATAAATATATATAGTCAATGAAGACTACGAGGGGGTGTCCGAAATTAGGCTTCCTGTGGCGACTTAAAAAGAGGCAAGCATGAAAGACAGAAATTATAATGAAATATTAAAAATGAGACATAACTTTATTATTCCACACAATTATTCCTTAAGACGTTGAGGCACTTGTCATACCAATTTATAAGCTTAAAGTAGTCTTCCAGGAAAAACTCAGGGCTATGCATACCAAAGAAACGTTTAACGGCTTGTGTCATTCATTGATTCCCAAGAACCTTCAGCCCAGATTTTTCTTCAAAACTGGAAACAGATGAAAGTCACTGAGTGAGATCAGGTATGTATGGTGGATGGTCAAGATGCTCCCCACCAAGAACTGCAATATTGTTTTGCGTTGCTGTTGTGGACATGATTGATTATTTAACCATGGGTATGAGTGAATATTTAACAATGTGAATACAAGTCACGATGTTTGATTTATTAAATCACTCTAATTTGAAACCTGATGTATAATTTAAATAGCATGGGCGCTTCAGTTAAATTTAAAAGGAGAATTTGGAAAATTTAAGAATTTATGCGGGTGTATACGTGCATGGCATGCTTCTATACGATCTAACTTTGGATGCAAGAGGTGGATGAGAGCTTATTTGGTTTTGATTGCTGGCCAATATTCATATGAGACTATGGGTGGGAGCTTAATAGAATATGGGGGTTTGTTTGGTATTTTATACACCTTTGTTATGAGTTACAAGACAAGACATATACAGCAACAGCTGTTCATAAAGGGCAACCAGGGTTTGATTTTTGACATCAAAAACTGATATTTGACATGTCAAATGATAAAAACTGGTTTAAATCATATAAAAAAATGGTAAAAACCATCAATAACTAATGATATTCATAATGTCATAAAGCGTGTGAAGCTATTTACAGTGCAGTTAAAATATTAATTTAAAACACAGGTATATATACTGTTAAAAATGTATGCTAAAATATATATTATGCTATATATAATTAAAAATAATAATAATTTTGAATAAAGCAACAAATGTTCACTTTATCTTCCTACTTCGTTTTATTTTATTTTAGAATTCTCATCTTCTGAAATAGATTCCTAAATAAATTCACATATCATTGCAATCTTTACATAGGGCAATTTCAAAAATAACAAAGAATTTATTTTTAAGTATCCAAATTATGGAAATTCTTAAATATTGACCACTTCTTAAAAGTTGACCTCAGATGTTACAAATGAATCAAGATTAAATATCTAAGTTATTAAATATTTAATCTTGATTCATTTGTAACATATTCAGGCATTGCGATTGCCTATTAATCTTATTAGTGGTTTGGCAAAGTTAAACTCCAGTTTTTAGCAGTAATATTTATGTCATTGGTCATCAAGATATCATAACTATTAAAAAAATAAATTTGAAATTTAAATATCAAATACAAGAAACTTTGTTTTGTACAATTTTTATAACAATAAAAAATAGCATAATTTAAAAAGTAGAGCAAAATGTTACAAATTACAGCAAATTAGATCAAAATACATTGGCAAAAAATATTAAATGAAAATTACCTGAAAAACTAAGTGCCCATTCGTAACTTTGATATACATCTAAACTCCACCTTAAGAGCAGTTCACTGAAATGATGCTTAATGGAATCCATACTTCTATATTAAATAAAAAGTAAGGATTATAAATATAAAAAGCTTTCTTCACTATTATATGTTATGATTAACAAATACCAAAAAAGTACATATAATAATTAATAAATACAGGAAAATGGTCAATAAATTATTAGAAAAATTTATTGTAATTTTACTCCGTAACAAAAAAATTGCAGTTGTTAATAACAGTGGTAACCAATATCTTTAATATATTTTAGGTTCAAATTTACGAAACCATCCATAATTCATTATTCTTAAAAAAGGAGCAAACACGGCGAAGTGAGATTTTTTTAATAGAATATTGATCCATGAAAAATTTATTCTGAAATTATCAGATGACACATATAATCACTTTGTTTGTGATTTATTTCACAAATTATTATATTTCACAAATCAATTAATTATATTTTTTAAAAGAATGATTAATGAAAGTATCATGTTTGTGTAATTATTAGACTGGAAAGTAATATTAACTAGACATATACAGAAAAGTAAAAACATAAAAGGAAAACAGTAAGTTAAACTAGAAATTAGAATATACAATTTAAAAAAGAACCCGAATGCCGGTGCAACCGATGAGCAAGAAAAAGAGAAACAGGACCAGACGACGGTGATAATTTCTTCATTTCAATATATGAAAATAAATTAATTTTTAATATATAAAGACGCTTCATAGATTTTCATTTTAATAATTTTTAACTAAATGTCAAAATTTGTTTTATCGTCAGTTTGTTAAATTTTAAAAGTTGATAATAAATATTTAAAATTGCTTATATAAATATTATTTTGGCATCACTAGTTGAAATATTTGTAAATATTAAGAAAATTAGGTGGTACAGTTTCGATGTCAAAATTTTTTCACACTGTCAAAATAGCAAATCAGCTGGACAAATTGTATTAATCATCTATGTGTGAAATAAAAATTAAGTATGACTGTTTGTTTTTATTTTTAAAATATTATCTAGTTATTATTTGAAAGATTCTTTTCGAATATTTCGTTCATGCATGAATCACATTCGGTCATTCTCTTAAAGCTGTTCATCTGATCTTCTAATTATAATGATCAGTCGTATTTTATTAAACTAAAACATCTTCAATTAAATTTTAAATAATATCTTTGTTAACCTAAATAAGAGCTTGACTACGTAATAATCTCATTTATAATCTATTCTTGAGCGAAAGTGGAACATCTTTACTTATCTATTCTTATGACTTTTCTTTTCTTTTTTCTACGTTGAAATTATTTTTTAAAAAGGTTTGCTCTGTTACATCATTAACTATTCTGTGTTCTATGAATCTATCTCTCTTTAATCTCTAATCTCTTTTTTCTGTTAAACTTTTTAAAATTTGTAGGGAAACTGCTTTGGATAAATATTTTGTAGAGAACATTGCTTTTTTTCGTGCGAAAATTTAACTGAACCACTTTTTAAATATCATAATTCCCGTAGGCCTCCTACTATATAAGTTCTAAAAGCTCTACTTTTGAGAAATTTTGTATATTATATAAATATATCTATGTAATGAAATTATGTATGAATATAAGAAAAATTACTGTAATTTAACATGATTATATGTTGAACTTTTTTTAAAAATGACTTTTCGAATTTTTAAAATGTTAATTACATTAATTAAAAAATTACATTTGAAATTTTCCAACTGACTTAAAAATAATTTTTCTTCTTTCCTAACTATATTCAATTCATATTTATTCTCTCGAATCATTAGGATTAATAATACAGCAATCTGTGATGCTTTCAATTATGCGGTCTATCTGTTTCATTGGAACTGCAAGCCATTGTTCTTGCAAAGCAGTTGCAAGCGTGACAAGGGTTTGAGGAGGAGAATAGAGAGCAGCTGTACGTTTTCCTAAAGCATCCCAAGTGTGCTGGATAGGTTTCAAGTCTGGTGATTGACCTGACCACTCCATGTGTTGAATTGTTTGCTGTTGAAGATAATTATCCATGATACGAGTCCCGTGCAGCGTTGCGTTGTTGTCCTGTCGCACAAAATCATCACCCATTGTACCAGCATAAGGGCGCACAAAAATATCAAGAATGTCATCTCTATACAAGTGAGCATTCACGGTTCCACGTAAAACGAAATGTGGGTCTATGCTTCCACTCAAACGTGATACCACCTAACATACAAGCACTGCCTTTGGTATGCATCTATTTCACAAATATATAATGGATGATATCAGGTTCCATGTTTTCTCCAAATCAAACAACATCAACTATCGTTTTGGAAGCTAAACCTAAACTCATCTGCAAAAAAAAAAAAAATTCTTCCAGTGGACATGTTGCTGTGCCCACCTCTAATGGTGAGAGTGGCTTGCAAATGGCTGGTCACCCAGCAATAAACCACATTTGGGAACTCTTTTACGTGCAATAGGCGTTGACCCCAATCTTCTGTTGGGAGCCATGGTAGGTCAGGGGATAGAGCGTTCGCCTTCCAATGAGGTGAACCTGGTTCGAATCCCAGCGATGGCTGGTCGATACGAATTCGCACCCTGCTCATACCGAACGGCAAAGCTGATGTGAAATATCCTCAATGGTAGACGGATCGTGGATTAGACCCCCCTTGCCATCAGATTAGCCGTGGAAGGTTTTTCTCTCCATGTAACGCAAATGCTGGTTAATACGTTAAAAACGAAGGCAAATTTCTCCCGATACTTGATCCGAGAATTCTGATGTCTTCTGGATTGGGTTCAAAATTACAAGACTATGGAGTTGAAAATTAGTTCATATAATAGGGGGCCCCAAAAAATTGGATTGGCTGTTCAACAACGGTTTTAAAATAAAATAAAATCTTATGGTGGTTGCACTGCGAGAGGATCTGAGCTGACTGAGAGTTGCGGTTCTATTCCATCATGCCCATAACGATTAATATCGGTCATCAGCTCTCGTTGTAGCATTTGGCTATCTTTGGCTATACCTTCTGAATCAAAGCTTAACCTCGTCCCGCCCCCGTCAGGGTGCATCCAGAGAATACTGTAGACTCTAATTTCACGCGCGTGACCTCTCATTAAAAAAAAGAGGATTCAGAAAGGTTAAACCTTCTGAATGCCGAACTTCTTAGAAATTGTTGCCGAAGTCTATGAACTGCAAAAGGACTCACATTTAGCTTTCTGACCACTTCTATCTAACTTTGTCCTGCCTCTAGTCTTCCAATAGGTCTCCTTTACAGTTCTTCAGAGAAATGATGCCTGGTGGACACTGTTACAAATTAGCTATCTCAAATTCCTAATTTTCAGTAACAGCAAATTTGCAGGCTTGCAATCAAACATATTTTATGCTCATTTTAAAGGACTCGTCATTCTATTGCAGCACCACTAATTTACATATAGCAGTTATATTTAGCTACTCATATTCGACAACATATTCAAATTTTAATGGGATTGGCATATTTTTGGGAGAATTATAACTATTTTGTAATTTTTCCTTAATTATGATAATCAGTGTAGATAGAGACTGATCCTCACCTCTTGCGAGGTTGTTAACTTCAGATATTCATATTAGGCGTAAATCACATTTTTTAAAACGATTAACAGCTTTTCCATCACTATTTCTATATTTGATTACTCAGGTACAGAACTCAAAGTTTAGGGCAAAACAAGCAGGGGTCTGTTTAGAAGAAATTTAGGTCCGTTGACGAACCCTTCATAAAATATCTTTTCATAAAAACAAACCCTTCCCAAAATAATTTATCTTTTAATCGGACCCTTCACAAATTTGTTTATCTTCATTATTGTTTGTTAATTGAATAAACCCTTCCTAGGGGAGTGGGGGGAAAGAAAGGCAGATGTAAACAAACTAAATTTTGTCTTCAGCAGACGCTTCTTCCTTTATTTGTCCGAAATGAATATTCTGCATTCAGCGCTACAGGCTGAATATCAAATATTTGTATGTTGCATCTCTAATTTGGTAGCAGCAATTGCTGTTTATTTTTTGAAATAAAATTTTTTTTAACTATAGTTTTACATTGTTGAACATAATCTTGTACCTCTTAACAATTTAAAAACTCCTTGAAAAAGTTTTTTGCAATAACAGGACCCTATTTTCACAAAAGCAGCACCCTGGTTGAAAGAATTTGACTTGACGTTTATTTTACATTCACAAATTACGAGTAATATTTTCACAATTTTACAAAAATGGACCTTTCACAAAATGCCTGAACAGACCCCTAACCATATAAAAGTTTAATTATAGATCTGTGGATTGATTTTGATTCTTCTATTCTTAAGACTACTTTTCAGTAAATTTCATAATGTCTAATTTTGAAGGAGGAAGTTAATGACCTTTAATGTTGTCAGTTTCTTGCTACCTTTTAAGGTCACACCAAATGTACACCAGACAGGCATTGATATTTTTTTTTTGGGGGGGGGGTATACTACGTACTATTTAATGTACATTCACAGAAAAACTCATCTGTGTGATTCACTGTTAGAACAAATTGATTTTTATGTTCAAAGTTTAAGAAAATGGCCTTATTTGGATAATTTTTGAATGACAGTTGACCTTCCATGCATAGGCTGACTGAACGTATTTACTTCTTAATAGTTAGTGTTGAAGTAGTAGAACATAAAGTAATGGTCGGTGCAGTGTTTTATTCATTTCACAGAAAAGTATTACTACATGTAAATATATGAGTTTTCTCAAAATTTCAGAGTATCCAGTTTTAACCTCCCAAAACCCTAAACACTTTTTTTATTTTGTGAATAAAAGTGAAAAAAAAATACCTAAAAATTTTGAGTAAATCAAAAATTTCAAGTATCTAACCTTGCCTGATTTGCCCAGTTTTTAAAAAAGCTGGCTCTTAAACACTTAATGTCTTTCATTCTAGGTTATTGACAAAATATTTTCTCTTTTATTCAGAAATTTTTTTTTTTTTAATGTTTGTTCACATTAAAAATACCTTAAGACCAGAGGCCGGGAATTCTTTATTGCAATGGTGCCAGGTTAAACCCAAATGGGCTTTAAATATACTTTAATAAATTTCATTTGTAATATCTCCTTATTTTAGAATTCAAAATTCACTAGAATTGATTGTTGTATTTTTTTCTCTCCTAAATCAATTATTATTTAAATAGTGATGTACATTTATTGTAGGTACTCAAGAAAATTATAAGAGGGCAATTCCACAATTTACGAAATACGTTTTCTGCAGACTTTAAAAGTATGTAACTCGGTTAAAAACAATTCGAGCAGTTCTAATAATTTTTTTTTTAAAGTTT
This sequence comes from Parasteatoda tepidariorum, assembly GCF_982258835.1. NCBI lineage: Eukaryota > Metazoa > Arthropoda > Arachnida > Araneae > Theridiidae > Parasteatoda > Parasteatoda tepidariorum. Next base: position 27,213,288 of record NC_141755.1, read on the forward strand.
TTAAAAATTAAGGTAAGTGTAAATGACACCAAGACTTATTTTCACAAAAATTATTAAAACTAATCAAATTTTTTTTAATCGAGTTCTATGCTTTTAAAGTTTGCTAAAGTTGAAATTTATAAATGTTTGAATTGGCCCAAAAAAAAAATTTAAAAATACTTGTACTATTCTTTAGTTAAAATTGTGTCTTTTGATTTATATACAAAGCAAAGTTTGTGTTGTATCTATGATATAAAATTGAATTTTAAAACAATTTCTATATTCTTTAGTTATTGCTAGATGGCAAACTCTTCTGGGACCAATGAAGAAATCCGCGAAGGTCTTTTGTGTCCTATATGTCTATGTGATCTGAAAACAGTGCATCAATTGCAAGAGCACTTTGAAGTTAACCATTCCTCTGACGATCATGATGTGTTTCAAACATTAAAAGGTTTCTTAGGTAAGGAGGGTTTTATGAACAGCATAAGAGTAGTTGGCATTATAAATTGAATATCAGTGGGAGTAAATTTTTTTTCTGTAAACTTTTCTTAGAGATAACAAATTATAGGAAGAGGAAGTCTAAATATAATTATAACATTTGCCGTTGCATTTCATGTTTTTGGTTTAGACCAGTGCCGAATTACCCATTAGGCCAGACTAAGCCATGGCCTGGGGCCCCCTCAAGATCGATTTTTTGAAAATAAATTTCAAATATATACAGTCGAACCCCGCTATAGTGAACCGTCTGCGAACTCAGTAATGCGTCCACTATAACCGATGGTTCACTATATCCAAATTTTTTGAAGAATATTTTTTGCATAAGACAGTTGAATGATTGAAAATTGGCTTTGCAATTTTGCATAAGTTATTTAAAAAATTATTAACTAATTAACAGATAATAAAGCAAAAATTGATGGAAAAAGTAATTACGTCGCTAAATATTAGTTTTATTTTCACTTTTTATGAAAAAAATTTGTGATTTTTAATTGAACACAATTTGATTTTAAATTGAGTTCATCAATTTTCTTATCTACAATGTGCAAAGAATGCAAGATTTTTACATTTTGAACAAGATTTCGAACCATCTTAACAAAGCATCTTCTACGTTTTCTCTTTCAGCTCCACGCAGTTTTTTCGATGAAACCATGTTTTTGTCGTATGCCGCAAGAATTGCACTTCGATTTTTCCAAATGTTTGAAACTGTAGATTTTGACAAGGAAAATTCCTTACACAGTGTCGATTGATTGGATCCATCATCAATATGCTTTACAATTTTAACTTTGTCCTCTATCGAAAACGTTTTTCTCTTTAGAGAATTTGCCATTTTCACTGCTTTTGAAATAAAAATCTTGTCTCAAATAGATAATGTAAGAATATGAAGAGAGCAGCTGTAGAATGAGTTAAATTGTTCCCCTTCTTGATTGTCAAGGGGTGATTTGTAAAGAATATGGTTTGAACAGATAAGAAAATTCCAAAAATTCAGCAGGTGGCCAAGTTAACTAGTTGTATAGCAAGCTTGGGGAAAAGAGATAAAGCGAGGCTTGTCAGGGAGGGGGGAGTATAAGATAAATGATCTGTTTGACGTTTATTACAGTATAGTTAAAAGTGATAAGCATAAAGGAGAGTAATATGACACATTTTATAGGAATACATTCATTTTCAGTCCCAACACCTACAAGTTTAAAGATGGAGGACTGAAAAAGATATTTAAAGAAATGAAATTTGAGTCCACTATAACCGAATTTCCAAGTTCTAAGCTGTTCACTATAAGCGTTAAAAATAACATTATTTAAATAGGAATACGGACGGGACCGCTAAAAAAGTTCACTACATCCGAGTGTTCATTATATCCCAGGTTCACTATAGCGGGGTTCGACTGTATTAATGAAATATGATAATTTTTTTATGTAATGTTAATAATATTTATTTATTACTCATTAAAATTTAATTTTAATTTTAAATATGCTTTCTTAAACGAAGAGATATATAATTACTTTTATATTTGAATAAGTAAAAAATATGTGAGAAAATTTTTTTTATCTAAGGGCTCCAAAATTTTAAATAGCCTAGGGCCCTGCTTGCAAATATTGCTTAATCCAGCTCTGGTTTAGACTTTGCCAGTTTAGCCTATTTCATCATGTTTACAAGTGTGTAAGATTGAAATATTAAATTTGTAGATAAAGTTTATTTATTTAGAGATAGTTTTTTTAATTGTATGAGTTAACAGAATCCGAAAATGATACTTTAAAAGTAATTATTACTAATTTTTGGTCTCATTTTTTCTTCTTTTATTTGTATTTTTCACTTTAAGCATTAAATGACTTTTGATTAATTAAGAATTCTCTGTTCTTCCATACAGTCTCATTAAGCAACTCTTCAAAATAACAAAGAAAAATGGTTCAGTAAGACAAAAAATCTGACATCTGCTAGTTTGATAATGGAAAACCCCTTTCAAACTAAATATATTTACTAACAATGTTTGTGATTTTGAGGTTAGACTGTATTTTTCTTTTAACTGCATGTTTCACGGTCTTCAAAACGCAATAAAAATGAACTACTGCTTTAGACATTTAAAACTACTATAAAAAAATATAATTTTTTACCAGTATTATTTTCATTTTAACTTTGTCTTATTACTACAAAAATCAATTAAACTGCATAAAGTAGTGATATTTTAAATTACAAACTATATGATAGTTAACAATTGCAAATTATATTGAAAATAATCATTAATAATAAACTGTATAAATAATATTGTACTATTAAACCATTATAATCAAATTTGAATTATAAGAAACAAAAGAAAAATTTTGAGAAAATCCAAAAATTTGAATTTTTCTAAATGAACATTATAAACTACATAATCAAAAATAAAACAAATAAATATTATTGTGCAATTTTTATTGAACTGCTACAATTTTTTTTCTTCATTTAATTATTATTAGCTTTATTATGTAGATAATGTGTTAGATGAATTTTCAATCTTGAATGTTGTCCTTGTGTTTATTTGGTGACATCCTGTAGCTGACTTTTTGCAACAGAATGGGAAGTAAACAACAGTTCTAACCTGGTTGTATGATAGCTCCACACCTTGCTCTGAATAATAATGATATTTTTTTACAGATTTCACAACATAGCAAGTCTCTTTCTTTCAAGAGCCAAAAATTGTCTGACGAAATATGAAAGAACCTGCCAACCCAAACTGTTTGCTCAGATAATATTATCATTAGCAAGAAACTTTCATTGCAACCTAATATTATTTTATTTTTTTGTAGCATAACACTAATATCAAAATTCTCAAAATATAATTTTTATTTTTAAGGAAAAGCTAAGAAAAAAATCTTAAAGCAGGACTCTTGGACCGAAGAATTAAGTAAATCTCCTTTTGAATTAGATACCAAGTATGTTCAACCTGTGGTGGCAGAAACTTCATGGGCTTCACAAGAAATCGGTGAGTTTTATAACAATATTAACTATTAAATGTAATGTCACTGTCCAAATTGAACGGAAAATTCTTTATTTACATACCTTCTTACTACTGCATGTTATTCAATATGATTTAATTAGGTAACATAAATGTTTGAACTTATTTTAGAAGAATATTTAATTACATTATATTATGACTTTATTATGTTATTATCATTTAATGTTTTAAATATCATATAACACTGAATTATTTTATTGATTTAATCTAAAAAAGAACTACATAAAATTGTATGAAATATTATATTTATAAAGAATAGTAAAATATGATACCCATTACTTACGAATAATGCTATTTTTTATTAACTACTATTCTTACTAACTTATACACTGAAGAGCCAAAACCTTATGACCCGCTACTTGCTAATGCATTGCACCTCCTTTGGCCTTCAAAACAGTTGCAACTTCCCCTGCCATGAATGCTGCAAGTTCTTGGTTGGTAACTGGAGACAGGCTGTGCCAAATGTTATAGCAGTGGTCACGCAAAGTCGAGATATTCCAACGTGATGATGTTTTATCTCTGAGCTATCTTTCTATGACATCCTAAATGTGTTCTGCTGGATTAAGATCTCATTCTTGCTGGATTAAGAATTTTTCATTATGATCTTCGAACCACTCCAACGCAATATGAAGTTAGTGCTTTGAGATGTTGTCCTGCTGAAAGATTCCATTTCTAGTTGGGAAAACTGTTACTCTGTATAGGTGTTCGCGATTATGTTCAGAAATTCTGCAGGTTTCATAATCTGTTTAGAGTCGCCAATGAGAACAACCCCCAATCATAATACCGCCACCAACAGGCTGTGTATGATTTGTAGTACATGTTTGCAACAACTGTTCATCTGGAAGACGGTGTACCCTAACACGAGTGTCAATGTGATGAATGAGAAACTTTGATTCTTCTGAATAGACAACTATCCATGGTTCACTTAGCCATGCTCTGGTATCAATGTCCCCAGGGTTCACTCAAGGCATAGTTGACAATGATGCTCGGTCTACAGAGGCACAGCTGTGGTGCACGTTCTGTGCAATTCTATATCCAACAGTGTCCTCTGCACCTTTTTGTTCCAATTACTTCCATTTAGATCTGCATTGTGTTGGGGCATTAGCTGAGCCATTGTCTAGCGTTCAATTTTATTATACTAAGCTAGACAATCTCCTGTGTCCAACACCTTGGCATCTACTTCTGGTTTCACTGTCATTTATTCACTTTGCATAAATGCTTGTGACAAATCTTGAACTACTTACCATTCGTGCAGTTTCAGAGATACTCATTCTGAGTCTTCAGGCCTTTACAATCTGCCCTCTATCAAATTAATTCATATCAGTTGCCTTTTCATCACTCACGAAAGCAATTGCAAGAATGAATCCTTACCTTTTCCATCAGCAGTTAAGTATGATTCCAACTTAATCACATCCTGTTAAAAAGTGGACAACAAAATAGAAACTTTCAACTAAGCATAAGATTTGTTAGAAATTAATATAAAAGTATAAAATCTTGAAAGTGTATGCAAGGTTGGTGTATGCAAGCTATTATAATATATATATATATATATATATATATATATATATATATATATATATATATATATATATATATATATATATATAATTTTTTTTTTTTTTTGCTGCAACTTAAAAAAAAAGCATTTATTTGCTTGTATTTTTTTTAATGAAGTACTCTAATTATGCATTATTCATTTTATAATTAATATTTTAAATAAGACTGATAATAATTTTTTCCTCTTTTATTCATTAATTTTAAGTATAATTCTACATTTGCATCAAGTCGAAATAAAAATCAAAACCTTTTAGCTTTAAAATTATTTCTGTATCGTGTAAAAAACCTGAATCTCTGTGTTACAGAAATTTGATGGGAACTAGTGGTAAATTAAAGTGTTTTCAGAAAATTAAAATAATCTCAAAGATGAAGGAGAAATGTTAAGACAATCCAATTTAAATAAGCCTATCTCTGATAATATTTATGATTGATCTTTTCTTGACAAAGTTAATTGCAATAAAAATGAACCAATACCTATAGCGAAGAGTCATTATATGCGTTGCATAAAGAAAAGAAACAAAATTTTTGATAATGCTCTTTCAACTAAGTTAGTTATAGTATAAATATATATTGATATAAATATATAAAATACCCTTCGTTATATTGACGGGTGCCAGCCGAGAGGTTAGAGTCGTCGTCCTGGAGAGACAAAGGTACCGATTTCGATCCTCAGAACTCGAAGAAAATGAAAAACCCTATAAATGTAACATAAGCTTTTATTTATTATTTCTGTATGTTCTAGAAGTTTCTAGAATGTTCTAATTTGTCATTTCCTGTTCCGTTATTTATTTCTATGAAAGACCAAGTGTTTCAAGCTGAAACACCAGTTACTTTGTTCCCTGTACTTTTGAAGGTTCTCAATATATCTTTTCAACTTTCTGGACTGATTCATATTCATTCTACGGAACAATATTTTAAAGGTAAATGATGAAATAATGGAATTATGGTTCTTTTTTCTATTTAAGACTTATATGCCTGGTTATCCACTCCTTCTGCATTTAATTTTTGCCAGAAATGAGGAAAGATTGACACACAACAATGGTACATTATAAATGATGTAGTAAATCTATTTACATGTAATTTCAAATCAATTTTTTATCAAAATTGATTTGATCCATTTTTTATTAAAATAATAAAAAAGGGAAAGAAATTTATTTTTCATTGCATAATATTTATAATTCGTGTCCACCTCTCATGATTTTAGAAATAATAAAAATTACATTTGAGTGTTTCCTTTCCCAGGTCTTGTAACAAGTCATACTCACTATTTCAAGAAATTGAGAGACAAAAAGATTGATAGATACGTAATTGAGACCAACACCCTTCTAATACGATTAGACAAACTTATCTGTGATATTTCTAGTGATCCAGAAAAGCGAAAAGGTTTGTTAGATTTTTAGCATTTATCGCAGAAAACATTTAGTCTGTTAGAATAAACACATATTTTTCTTTCTAATTTCAGAATTTGAGAAAAGTATAGTGCCATGGGTTGCAGATAGTGATGTACCACTTTGTCCTGGATGTGCTAAATCATTTGGTCTCTCTAGAAGAAGGCACCATTGCAGACTTTGTGGTGGAGTTATGTGCCAATCTTGCTCTTTTTTCATGACCTATGATTTTGCTAGTTAGTATTTTGCTTAGAAGATTATGTTTATGTCCTTACCATGTGTTTTTATTATTTCTGATTGTTATTCTTGTAGAATGTCTTATATTTTTGATGGAAAAAAAATCATGATTAAATAATAAATAAGACTGGTCTTTCAAAACAGACCTTTTTTTTGTTCAATTAACTGATAACCTGCACCACATGGCATTATTGCATCAAAGAGATTCATTCCATTCAGTGACAGTGAATTCTGTTGACTTTTTTTATTTTTTTGCAAAGAAACAAGTTTATTTTTTATACTAAAAGAGTGCAAAACCTTTATAGTATGTCTGCTTATCTATCTTGTATGTTGACTACTAAATTAAGTCAAATTTGCATAAAAGTGCATTGAATGCTTGCTATTATGAACCCCTCCTAACTTGACCAAGAAGAAAAAAAACTTTATGTGAATCTCCTATGTTATTTTATTGAGTATTATAATTTAACTAAATTGGAAACATAGTATTGAAAGCTAGCCCAAACTCTTTTGTGAGTTATACTTGTGGACAAACTATAATAATGTATATTATATACATTATACAAATATATGTAAAAACATGATATAAAAGCACAATTATTTACTTGATAAGTTAACAACTAAAACAATTTACCGCTCATGCTCAACTTACACAGCAAACTTTAATGTTACAATAGTCATTTTTGCAGTGTCATTGTTTTCGATTTGCTTCTTGTCTTTTCTTCCCTGCGCTGTGTTTTTATATAAGTTGAAAACAAATTTTAAAAAAATCACTTTTAAATACATATTGTTTTGTTAAATTTATTTATGTATGAAATTTAGTAAACTAGAATAAGTGTTTATTTTTGTAATAATTAACTATACTATAGTCATATCTTTTTTTATTTTTGTTTATCCTATATTACTCTTGCAATGTTTTACTATATTATTCTTGTGATTTATTTTATTTTTAGGAAAACTTATTTTACCTGCCATATCTGATGACCAGAAACTATTGGAGAAACAAACTTCTTCACGGCGAAACAGCACCATAAGTTTAATGTCTGCAGTTAATATTGGTGGGGAGCAGCAAATTCGAATATGCAAAGACTGTCAAGTTTTATTAGTAAGACATGAAAAGTTGATAGAGCAGAAGAATCACAGACCTATCATTGTCCAAATATATGAGGTAAAAATCTATACATTTTAAAATTTGTTATTTTTATTTTTACAATTTAGATGTATTGCATCATTTTAAAAAAAATTTTTTTTTTTGTAATCTGAGTAGTATAATCACACAAAGTGTCCATGCACTGAAAAGGCATAGAATATGGCCGTGATCAAAATTTGTCATGGAAAATAATGGTTATTAATGAGAGAAAAAAAAGTTTGAAAAGCATGATAACTGCCAGTTTGTCATGTACTTTACGTGTTAAAACCCATAATTCTTCCATGGTGCGTAGCGTTTTTAAAAAGTGCTTAAAGGTGCTTATTTTCGATTTTCATTATTTAAAAGCCCTTAAAGGTGCTTTTTTTCACTGTGTGTTTTTAAAAAGTGCTAAATTTTCCCTTTTTTAAAAAGGAGATTTTTTTCGATACCATTGCTACTTTTGCCACATATTATGCAAAAGCGTGCTTTTCACATTGTTCTATTCAACTTTTTCACGATTCATTTCGGAGTACCATCGGTCCATAGCGTATGAAAGCACCAATCATTTTACATGTTTGATTAAATACTTGCGAGTCCGTATGTGTGTCTACTGAGCTGGGTTCGGTAAGATTATTGCCTTCTCATGTGCAACTCTGCATTTGCAAGATATTCTCAATTTCAGACTTCATTTCCCCCCCCCCCCTCTGATATCGAACCAAAAAATCTCTTGATCATTTTATAACGGCTCATATAATCAAGAAAAGAGTTCTTTGTCAGAAACTAGTTATTTTACCGTGATCATCTAAAGTCTTTGAAAATTATTTTGCATTTTGTATATAGTGCTTAAAAATATTTTTTGAGTGCTTAAAAAGTACTTAAAAGGTGCTTATTTTTTGTTCAAAGATTTGGCTACGCACCCTGTTCTTCTGAAACTTATTTTTTCTCTATTGTTTTGGTACGAAATGGACTATTCTCTCCCACTCTCCCCATTATAATACTTTTATGTTTGTTTTTCAATCTAACTCATCACTAATTTTGTTTCTCACTAATTACTAAACTGTTCCAATAATACGCAAGCATATTTTAACTCATTTTAAGCCTCTAACATCCCTTGTCAGCAAAAGTAAGCAAACTGTCACAGAAAATAGTTGCCCATGTAAATCATTTAAAATGGGTTGTGAAAGTCATGGATTTGGAACTTTTGATTTAGCAAGTATCTTGTTTGCAGTTTTAGTTTAGTTGTAACTGTGAAATTCACTTGTTTGCTCTTACCGTTACTTTTACTAGTTCTTGTTACGTGAGTAATAAATGTTAAATTGAACTTCCCTTCCTCAAATTAATTTCAACTACAATATTGTATATTTTCTCTGTTACTCGAAGCTTGATAAGTCAATTTTCATTGATAATCCAAATAAATTCTTATCTCCTGAACTTCAAATCGACTATTTACTATTAGTCGAGTATTTTGATAAAAAAGGAAACTCTTAAAACTTTTATTATGCAAAAATTTTACCTCTCAGCAGTTGAAAGGCCTACATTTTTAAAAGGGAAACTTAAGTTATCTTCCTGTTTTTACTGTCATAACATAGTCTTTTAATAAGTAAGAGAATAGTTATACAAATTTTTCTCTACTATTACATAGAAAAATTATCTTTTTTTATACTTTTTCTCCCTTTGCAATAGTACAGAATGTTTGAATTTTTTATTAATTTTTTTTTATCCTCCTCATCTGCTATACCATCGTAAAATGGTTCTATTTTTCTTTATATTTCTTGTACTTTTATAATAGTAGTGCATAGTTCAAGTGACCACTGGTTGCTAAATGCAATTTCTAAATACACATTTAAAAACTCACCTTTTTGCCTTTTTAAAAATACTGTTTTTGTTAGAGAATTCTTGCATTCTAAAAAAAAAATTATTTGAAAAGATAAAGCAGTTAGTGTTTATATTTTCACATAAAAATTTTACTACCAGTTTTTAGTTTCTTAAGGACACTGGTCAGCTTATGCATGATGTTCAGTTCATTTTTTTCTTTCTCATTTCATATATCATCCTGGATTGTACCATGGAGTTGCAGTATTAGTCTGCAGTTTTTCTTTGAGTATAAAAAAATTGGAAAAATTTATATCTATTCAAGAAATGTTTTTTTTTTAGGAATAAGAGATGTTACGCAAAACTCGACATGTAGCTACTACGACACTACTTTCATTTACTTATTTAAACAACTGTTTGCTTTGTTAAAATAATTGAATTGGAATATTTAGAAAATGGTATTTTTATTATAATTTTTTTGCGTTATTTGCTTTTAACTATATTGTGCCAAGTATCATTTAGATTTTAATATAATTTGCATTGTATTATATGTACGTTGTTACTTTTTAAATCAGCTTTTTTTATGCATGTGTGTGGTTTAATGAAACCTGTTAAGTCAAACACTTGCACCTCAGAAGTTTGGTTGTTCTCATAAGCTGGTTGTAATTTCTTTTTCGATTATACAGGTGAACTTTATAAGTTAGGAGAGTTAACTATTATTATGTGAACTATGAACTATTATGTTAAAATATATATTCATAGATGGCAACAAAATATCTTCTCTTATTTCTAATGGCCACATTTATTGTTTAGATACTACTAGCCCAATATATTTCAAACATAAATCAATTGGTAGTAGAGCTAGGGAACATCCAATACTTCTTCAATGGATTTTGATGCTGATTTTAAAAACATCAAGGTATTGAATTGGCGAGACCCGGCCACAAAGAGAACGATATGCAAAAGTGTTCTAGCGAAGGTCAAGGCCTTCCAGGGGCTGTTGTGGCAATGATAATGATGATGTTTATTTGAAATTCTTTTTAAATAGTTTGTCTTTCTTTTAGAGGTTGAAAGAGTGTATGGAGGAAGTTGAAAAGCTTGTACCTACTTACATGGACATGGTTGAATCTTTAAAGTAAGTTATGAACCTTTTAACTAAATGGAAGAAATTCGTAATAATTTGGAGAAATAGCTTTTATAATTCTCACCAAATACTCTCCAAGATATTGAAATCTAAGAAGAACTAGAATACTAAAAAAATTTAAATATGGCTATTTTTTTTATTCCAGTTTAACTTTAAATGTGTAGTCACTGAGATCAAGTGACTACAAATGTGGCGAATATATCATTTTTAGGTATTCTTCATATTTTTAGGCATTCTTAGTATTTTTGGGTATGATTAATATTTTTTATATTTTGCAATTATCTATTTTAAGATTTTTTTTTAATTTTTAAAAATTGATTTTTTTCAATACATGGACATTAAACTATTTTGCAGCTCTGGTGAAACAGACTTCCAAATAGAAAGTGCTCAAGAGCTTAAACTAAAGATCTCAAAATTGGCAGAAAGAATTGATACTCACAGGTAGTTTTGAAATTTTTATACCTTCCCATTCATAATTATTTTTAGATTATGAGTTTAACAATGGTATGCTTAAAGTTTTTTCGTAAAAATGTATGAACTTTCTAATGAAAAAAAATCTTTTTAAAACAAATGCTTCTTTTCCTGTTGTTTGGAATCATTGGTCAGGGATGTGATTTTTCCTCTTCTTAGCAGATTTTCGCTTTTGTCTCTCGAACTTCAGTTTGTTTCTCGAACTTTTTTTTAATCGAAAACTCTGATTTTTCTCTAAAGGTTTCACTTTTTTTAAAAAAACTTATTCCACTTTCTCTGAAAATTCAGCCGTTGAAATAATTATTATTATTTCTGATTTTCAAAGATAAACAGAAAATTTAAACTACTTTAACACACAAAAATAGCAATTTCTGTGTGTGTGGAGGAGTTACTAAATGTTTCTACTTTACAATTATTGATATGTTTCACAGGGCTTTAGCTGCATTAGATTATAATATGAATATAATGATTCCAATTGTAAAAGTTTATTTCCTTTTCCAAATGATTTAAAAAATCATGTATGTCGCTTGGAAATTCAGCTTTTTTTGCCTTTTGGCCAATCTCATCACTGATTGGTGTCAAAACCACTTATGTCTACATCCTTTAATTCTCTTTTAATTAAAAATTGAATATATTTCTTTTTTTCTTAAAAAAATAAAAATATTTAGGGACAGCATCTTTTTTTATTTATTATTACATGACCATTAATTTAATACCTTTCTTGAATATTGGGAATACTTGATTTTCATTGCTTTTTAAAAAAAATAATAATAAATAAATAAAGTATTTTGCATTGGAAAACAACCTTAATATTAAATATATTAAATAGTTGGTGGAACAGTATTACAAACTAAATTTGTTGAAGTGAAATATAAAGGTATTTAAAACAAACTCTTATAATTTTAAAAAATTCTTTTATTCTTCATATTAAAACTTTTATCTCTAAAATTGTCATAACTCATCTCTAGTAAAAGAATAGCCAAACTCGAATCTCCAGATGAAGAAGCAAATGCTCAAGAGCTTCAGCTTCAAAATGGCATAAGATTAGCTGCATCTCAGTTCCTGAGAAACGTTATCTTAGGCTTACCCTCCCCACCAACCCCAGAAGAGTTTGCCCGTTACCAGAGGGAGCGCTTAGCTCAAGTACACCGCAGAATACAACAGGAAAAAGAAGCCGAAATGTTGCAGAGTAAAAAAGAAGGAAGCAAGAGCCCATCTCCGGTCAAATCTCCTAGACCACCAGTGATGGAGCCAGTCTCCCCCGATAGCGGTTGGTGTGTCAGTACAGATCAGGTGAAAGAAGATATGGACCCTATGGTGCAGCAGATAAACATTATTAAGAAGTATATTGAACAAGCGAGAGTGGATCATAAGTATGATGAACTCAAAATGCTTGAAAGCAATTTAAAGGAATTAGAGTTGGAACATTCCAGGCAGTTGAAAGATCAAAAAATGCAATTTGATTTCAGCTAGCTTGCATCTGTATGTTATAGTTTTAAACGAGTATTATGATTATTATAAAGTTTTATACCCAATCGACTGTTTTACTTTTCGAGAATTTCATATTTTATTTATGTAGCTATAAAATGTATTATGATTTTTTTTTTATACCTCTGACAGATTTTTTTATATACGTTGATTTTCTACATTATTTATTGTTTAATTTTATATGCGTTAGAAAATAAAACTTGTGTTATAAAAAATTTAAAAGCTGTATTTCATTTACTATTTTTTTTATTTCTGTTTATGTGTGTTTATAGCTAATTTTATTTTAGGGACATTATATAAAAACAAATATTCAAATTAGAAGTCTTGGGGTAAGGTATATTTTTTGTCCACGGTTGACATTTTTACATTAAACTGTTTTTTAGTATTATTTCCAGATTGGTACTTTTTAAGTTTCTGGGATTTCCATTCCTTAAAGCATCAAAATCATCCTATTACCCTATCTCTAAAAACACTATTAGCTGAACAATTTGAATAGGTGACTTAAAAAAAAAAATTATTATTTTACCATAAAATCCTTGATTTTTAATAGTGCAAAAAATCATTTTAAAACAAATTGAAATATGTATCAAAATGTTTGTTTTTATGCTGTAGCGTTTATGGTATAACATTTGGTTTTTTAAAATATGATTTTAGTGTTTTAGAGAGAGCATGAACATTAAGTGCCAACAGCTTATTTAGAATATTTTTCTTAATTTCACATATTTTTCAAATATTTATTTAATTTTTAAATTTAAACAAATTTGTTTTGTTTATTACTTAATAGATATATTTTTTAAGTTTGATATGAAGCTTTATGCATATTTTTATTGACAATAAGAATACCATTTTTTACATCATTTTTAAAATTTGGGATATATATATACATATATATATTTGCCAGCATAACAGTTGTGGACACTGTGATACTTATGAGAGTAGTAGAGCTTACTAAATATTGTTATACAATAAGTTGTAAGCCATCAAATATATTTATATGTCTTGTATACATCATTGTTAAAACTGTTACAAAATAAGCATTTGATTTTGAAATCGGTGTATTTTCAGATTAATTTTTATTTTTACAACAATTTGTAATTTGCGTAGCTTTTTAAATTTTTTTGTTACATACATCTTACCGAAAATATGAATGTAGAGTTTACTGACACTTTGATGTGATCTCCAATCACATCATTCAAACCTGAACTAACACAGTTCAATCTTTTCTATTGGTGGAAGGGTTTGTGGAGTTAAAATTATTAGAAACCACTGCTAGTGCTCCCAATTCTAAAATCCTTTTTTTAGCATTTGGGTAAATTTTAAAGCATGTTCACTTGTTTGATTGAAATGAATTTGTCTGGTGATAAATAACAAAAGCTTAATACAGTGAATACAGTATTTCATCCTTTAATAACACAACTTACATCAATAGATGTTATACATAAATAATAACAAATAATATGATATGTGTTTCACCACAGATGTATAGTTACTTGAAATTTTGAGAATATAGCACAACAAATCACATAGCAATATATAATCAATATCACCTTCGTCAAAGTCACTGCATATTCTGATATGAGTTTCGCTATACACCTATGGCTACTTAACGTTTATAGAAATACAATTAATCTAATAAATCACAGACAAATAGTAACTAATCAGTAAATTCATGTTCAAAAATCACAATAATTATAGATGTGTATATATTTGGATATGTTTTTCATCATCATTTCATGACTACTTTTCCATTTCTTCAACAAAAATACTATTTTGTTGAATTCATCAACAAACAATTTATAAATTTATCATCACATTCTAATTGATTGCATATTTAAATATGTGCATCATCTAATATCTATTTTGATATGTTTTCATCATAATTTATTATGATTATATTTTTTTAACAAATAGTACTATTTAATTTGACGAACCATACATTTTTTTAAAGTCATTTGTTAACATCTAAATACTTAAATATGTGCACATTTCTATACATCTAAAGCGCTTTTCCAAGTTATTATAAATTTTAGCCACAAATCTGATTCACAATAATGATACTTCTAAGGACAATTTTTACATTCACTTCCTTTAAACTTGAAAAAAAGTTACCAAAAATATAGAAGTTCTTCCTGTTTAAATGCGTTTTAAATTATGTAAATAATAATAATAAATTGAATAATATTGCAACAGTGCTACATTTATATAAATAATTATTTAACATTTACAAATAATATGTCTTATTTTTTTCTAAAGAAAATAGTTGTTTTTGCCATTTTCCACTCATTTAAATAGGAATTCTTTTTTTTTTAATGATCTAAAAGTGATTAAATAAGATGTACTACCAAACATTCATAACATGATATCTTAAGATAAACAAAATATAACTTAACAATTTAGATACTAATGCATGCTGTGATCAATAAAAATATTTCAATTGTTAAAATTTACTTTTAACACTTAAGAAAATATTTATTACTCAAAATGAAGGAATTAAATTTTTGAATAAGAGAGTGTCTGTTATATTATATTTGTTCTTTGCTGTAAATTTAATTCAAATTTATATAAAATTTTAATATAACATTTACTATTCTTTATTATTAAAAGCTTTTATCATCTTTCTTTATTAAAATATGTATTCTTCTTCGTTTGTATTAATCCAACATTCATTAAATAAGACATATTAGTGAAGGACGCAGGACATGGATCACTTAACCTCTAAAAATTAAAACCTTCAATCAATTTAGACATTAAAAGTTAGCTATAAACAGTTAAAAAATATCCATTGCTCAAAATCCATGGAATTAAAAGTTTGAGTAGAGATGCAATTGTTATGTTATTGTTTTATTTGTTATAATTGTTATTTCCCATTAACTTAGTTTCAATTTCCTTGACTAATTACAATGAATTTGAGACCTGCATTTCAGATATAAAAATATTAGTTTAATATTTTGGGCGAAATGTCAACTAGGTTACAACAAATGACGCATTAAATCAAATTAATTTTATACTATAATTACTTAAAAAAATCAGTAAGCACCTTAAAAAGTTAAAGATTTTTAGTTAGAACTAAAAAAAAGATTAGATTAGAACTAAAAAAAATCTTTTGGAAATTTATTTTAAGAGGAAGTGCTTTAAATTAAGTGAATTACAAAATTTTAAATTATTTTCACGTTGATATGCTGCATGAAAATATGTATTACATATAATAAGAGTTTTCCTTAGTATTTCAAATGCTTTAAAGAAACTAAAAAAATGTCTGTAACGGAAGTGTTTCTTGTATTTGATCATGATTCAAAGTTGAACTCTTAAAATCAAGCATTGAATAGGCAAACGAAAAATTACTTTCAGATTTATGTTGAATTTAATAGAGCATCACATAGTTTCATCTCATGGGATTAAATTACACCAGTTTCACTGTCTTATATATATATATAAATCTTGAAAATAATACTAAAAATATAACTTCAAATTTAATACCTTGTTTACACAATCTATACCATAAGTTTGATGTCTCAACAAAAAGTTTTTCAGTGTAAACGGCTCAAATTAGAAAAATAATTTTTGCCATCTTATTTGTCATGAAATTTTGATTTGTAACTTATGATCGTGTATGTAACTGCATTTATTTTGTCAAAATTCTAATGATTACTTAACAGGGTTTGTTTTAGCTATTTCCTTTATTTATTAATTAATTTAAAATATTTTTTATATGAAATAATAAACAAATCTGAAAAGAACATTATTACTGATAAAATATAATAATAAAACTATAAATATATGTTTTATGTTGAAAAAAATAAGGATAGTAAAATTCTGTGGCCCACAAACAACTAATCTCATATTATAATTACCCAAATTATCAAAACTGCCAATAAAATAAATATTTTTTACAAAGTTACCGCCAATTAACTTAATGAGTCTCAACTATATCAAGAATTTTCTGACTGAGAGACTAAACATTCTTTGTAACAATTCTCTTAAGTTCTAACAACAAAGACAAAGAAGTGTACCTATAAATTTTGTTTAGAACTAAGATATAGCGCCATACTTTAAATATTATGTTTCTTAAAGATTTTCATTTCACAACTTGGGTAAAAAAAAACAGAATATATTTTTGCTAACATGGTTGAATAATTTTACACATTAATTTGGGTTAAAATAATTAAAAACCTACATTTCATGAATATTCTTTTTTTTTAATCATTTTTTTTTTCTATCTTGAGGATTTGGTTTTATAAAATATAAATCAGCAAAACAAACTACTATTATTCCCACCATTGTCTTTAACATTTAATTAATAATATATTTATTATTTTATCATTCATGCAAGTACTGTGAAGCAATAATTCTTAATTTCCCCAATTATCGATCGAAAATTAATTATGTTATTTATATATGTGTATAAAAAATAGTAAATGTTTTGTATTTTATTGACCAATATTGAAAAAGCATTAGAAATATTTTTATAAACATCAAAATTGTAATATTATTCTTAAAGTTTTCAATTTTCTGAAGGTTGCAAGAAAATTTGTTTATTGAAACTAAGAATCACATAATTTACCTACAGAAAAAAAGAAAAAAAATACTACTGTTTAATCATAAAAAATGCTATTACTACTAGAATTAATTTAAATCATTATTGATCTATCTATAGGGAATTGTGATCATTATTAAAAATTCACTATTAGCTTTGTTGAACTGATTATAGATGAGAATTTTACTTGTACTAGCTTATCTGGGAAAATAAAATTGCCAGTATGCAATGCTGATCATACTACCTCCATCAAATAGTTGATCTTTAAATCAAGAAACTGTAACCTCCCTGACCCTGTTTGCCAACAACTGGTTGTTGCAGGAACGCTCTACTTTTCATGTATATAAACTTGCATTCAGTAGACATTTTTGTAGTTAGATTTTTTACATGTTTATTGTTTCTCACTTGTAGTGTTGGAGTATTGCAACTTAATTTCTTCATAGTTTTATAGAACATAGCAATTGCTCTTTAATATAAAAATCACTAACATATTTGGAATTGAAAGTGCAAAAGTACACAATAAAAATCGTTGTTTAAACAGATTTATTTAAAGTATATGTATAATTATATTATTATAAAGAATTAAGAAATAATGAATTTATCCAATCACATTTCAAAATTTATTTAGCAAAATATGACAAATAAAAATGTCCCAACAGCTGTAAATAACATCAATACAATCATCAGTTTCCTTAGAAACAATGTGTATATATTATAGCTAGTAACAATGTAATAGAGTGCAAAATAAATATAGGAAGCTGCTCTTAAAGAGCGAAATTTTAACTAAATACTTCCAGTTATTTTGCATTAGTTAACCCAACTGCAAAAAAGCTCTGTATAGTTCATGAAATCTGCAGCGTTTGAAAGCAGCTCTTTATTGATCAACAGCTCTTTTTTTTAACTTGCATCTAAAAGCTGAACATTGATAAGCACTTTTAACTCTCTGACCACCATAATCCAAAATAAAGTATCTGTTGGACAAAATTTAGTTACGAAAAACCTTAAAATTTCTTTTTAAAAAATGATTATTAATTATATTGCATTTTAACCTGTTTAAATTAATAGAAATATAATTCCATTATAAAAACACAAAAAAATAGATAAAGCTAAGAAATTTTAAGTTTCTTTTTTTATCATATAAATATTTTAAACTTTTTTTTACATTAAATATTGCTTACAGTTAAACCAAAGTTGTTAAGAAAATTTTTTAAATCTCACCCCTTTTGGATATTATCTGATAGTATGATGCAATTTGTCTTTTTCTTATAACATAGATTATAATAAATTTACTTAAGTATTTCATTATAAACTATCATATGAAAATCACAACAAAATTTAGTATCTCTCATAAGTATAGTTGAAGTTTTTCAACAACAAAAAAAAGATGCATTTATCATATAAAAATTATGATTTTTTAATAATTTAGTTTAGACCATGATTTTTTTAATCCAATGCCAATTAAATTTCATCTGAAACTATTTAAAGTATGGCGCTAATTCTCATCCACAATCTAATTAACCATTGGACGACTTTGAAATAATTTTTCAATCAAAGATTCATCTGCAAGTGAAGTGAGATCACCTAAATCTCTCTCATTCGCTGCAATTTTTCGTAAAACACGGCGCATTATTTTACCAGATCTTGTCTTTGGCAAACCTGCAGTGATATGCAGATACTCAGGTGTGGCAAAGGGTCCTATGTAATAGCGAACTGTAAAAAAAGGAAAAATAGTGTAAAAAATGCCTCTGAATATACAAGTAAATTTTGTTTAAATATAGTAAAACAGCTATATTGTATCGATAAACAAATGAGATGCCACAAATTTACATCTAACAGTACATTCTGAACAACGGAAAACAAACTACCAATTTATTATTTACCTTTTAAAACTATAGTAATTTCTTAAGCACTGGAAAATTGTGTAGCGCCTAGTAGTTTTACCATACCTAGAAATCATATCCTTATTTATCTTAACACCTTCTCAGTTTGATTTTTTTTTTTTTTTTTTTGAATTTCTGACCCAAAAAAAGCATTTTTTTTATTGCTGAAAATTAATATGTTCTATCCTAAATATGAAAATATTTTTGTCAGCAAGCAGTTTTTTTGCTTGACCTATTGGTGGTGAAATATGTGATGTCCCTTCCTCTAATCTCCTGTTTTCCCTGCAATGCACCCAAGTTTCATCTTAAAAAAAATACACTACATTACGTATTTATTAACTCTATTGCTTCAAGGTGCTTAAGATAAATATCTGCATAAAATAATTATTAAAATTAGTAAAAAAATATTTTAGAAAATAGTTATTTAACCTTACCGTTAAGACAGTAATAAGTCTAGAGCAGGGGTGGCGAACCTTTATGCACCAACGTGCCATTTTTTCTAAAAAAATTGTTCAATTTGGTCATAGACGTGCCGTCAAATAATTTTGACTTCGTGATTATTGGGAAAATAATAACACTAAATACTATCAACTCAAAACTCTTTATTTACTATGAAAAAGAATACATTTCGCAATGTCTCAGTTATACACATAATTCAACTTAAAGTAACATCAATGTGACTTCTGTTGTTGCAGTTTAGATGACAAATATCTTATATTAGGTTGTAAGATGTTATTTTAAGCCGGTCTGTTAATTTTTTTTGCTAGTCATTTATTGTTAGCTTGTTTTTTATGGTAATTAATTGTTTTTGACATTAATTGTAATTTTTTTGTTAATAATCGTTTATTTTTTATGTTTGTTTTTGTGAATTTTAATTTAATTGGTAAATTGCTTCACAGTGAACTTCGTGATCGGTAGCGTGCCCAAAATATAATGTGGCGTGCCATAAATGACACACGTGCCATTGGTTCCCCATCCCTGGTCTAGAGCATCAGAGTGTAAAAATCACATTTTTCACTAACATTAATTCACTAATACAGTGAAACTTCTAGGAAAGACCACCTCTATATACAACCACCTTTGGGAGGCACAGAATTTTTTTCATAGACTTTGTTTTGAAGAAAACCTTTAGGAGAGACCATTAAAACCTCTCCCAGCTACCGGGCAAACGTATGCACCAAATGTGGAAAAGGTCAAATAATGAAAAAATATCAAAATTAAAAATAGTTGTATGAGGCTCTTATTTAGGGAGCTCTTTTTGGCGATACAACCTCATGTTGCAGTCAGAATGCACTAAAGATGAGGCTATCAATGATTTACTTTTAAAGTTGAAAATTAAATTCGAAAAAAAAAATTATCTTAGAAAAAACAAGCATATCAAACAAACAAACCTCTTCTCATCTTTTAAAACAAATTAATTTTTATGATATAAAATTTAAATGCCAACTTTAACAAATAACATAATTGTTTATTTATTTAAAGTAGCTTTATCATTCATAATTGCAGGGATGCTACGCCTGCGCCATTTGCGACAAACTGAGACAAAACGGCATAACAGCGCCATTTTGCGACATTCAGCTCAGTTTCTGCCAAAGCTGCGCCATTCTGAGACAAAACGTCCAAAATTTGGCAAACCTGAATTCAGTTTCAAATATTAATCCGCATTGCCGCGAGTCATTGGAGATCATTTTGCCGTTCACGTCTCCAAGGGATGAAAGACTTCCACGAAAAAGCGGAAATCCGCTTTTTTCTCCCAATTTTTAAAATTTTCGACCATGTTCCAAAAACTAAAATTTTTAGGGAGTCCAATTAGAGAAACCCAAGCCGCCGGAACGATAGTCGGATTCCCGCGACTTCCGCTATAGAGTGGAAAGGAGTCTAAGTGTTTCGTTTCGACCACCGATATATGATTTTTTTTTTTTTTTCGTTTGGCTGATTTTCGGAATTTTAAATATTAGGAATTGCGCTGGAATATGCTAAGATCGCGATTTTTAATCAGACGATTTTAATATCAATCATCGATTTTCGTATTTAACTTATTTAAAACTTATGTGTTGCGACTTTTTTTACGCTGTTTAAAAATCGTACTAGCAATTCCTATTCACTCAATTTAAAAATTCAATATCGCGATCTGTATTGTATTCTCGCGAGTTTAAAATCCAACGTCGCGATTCGTATTCACGCATTTTTAAATCCAATATTGCGATTCGTTATCACGCAGTTGTAATATCACATCTCGTTTTTCGTATTTGTACGCTATTTAAAAACTACTCATTGCGATTCGTATTCACGTGATCTAAAAATTATTCATCGTGATTCTTATTTACGCGATTTAAAAATTCAATATCGCTATTTGTATTTTCGCGTTTTTAAAATCCAACAGCGCTATTCTTATTCACGTAATTTTAAAATTCAAAATCGTGATTCATATTCACGCGATTTTAAAATCCAATCGCACGATTCATATTCACGCGATTTTAAAATCCAATCGCACGATTCATATTCACGCGATTTTAAAATCCGAAATAGTGATTCATATTGACGCGATTTTAAAATCCAATATCGTGATTTGTGTTTTTTAAATCCAGCTGCGCGATTCATATTCACGTGATTCATATTCACGCGATTTTAAAATCCAATATCGTGATTTGTATTTTCGTGTTTTTAAAATCCAACAGCGTGATTCATATTCACATGATTTTATAATCCAAAATCGCGATTCATATTCACGCGATTTTGAAATCCAACCGCACGATTCATATTCACGTGATTTTAAAATCCGATATCGTGATTCATATTCACTTGATTTTAAAATCAAAAATCGCGATTCATGTTCACTCTATTTTAAAATCCAATATCGTGATTCATATTCACGCGATTTTAAAATCCAAAATCGCGATTCATATTCACGCAATTTTAAAACCCAAAATCGCGATTCATATTCACGCAATTTTAAAATCCAGTTTCACGATTCTAGAAAGAAGTAGAATTAAGTTTTTTCTTGAATTAGTTACTGTAAAGATGTGATATATTTTTCTACAGTTGTTGCATTTAAACAATTACTAAGTGCATTCATAATCACATTTTATGATTGTATATTTAGCTATATAAATTAAAAGAACATAGTCAACTAACTAATCTTGTGAATGCAAGAAAGTACAATCTACTAGTCAATGCCAATTAACTAAAAAGTTTACTTTTATACTTAATAAAGGATGCAAGTCATTTTAGAAAGAAAATTATATTTATATGTGTCTTTTTAAATTGTTTATAATAGTTTTTAAATATTTCTGTTTTGATATAAAAATGTATATATGCTAAGTTTTGGCTATTAAGTGCTCCCTAAAATTTTCTTGAAAAATTCCTACCTAAAATATTTCAAAATTTCACTGCACCTCCTGAATTCTATCAAAGAGTGTTTTTTTTGTGTTATTTGCATTTTCTTAAACTCTCATTATTTAATTACTGAATTTCTCTTTTAATTATTGAAATCTGTATACCTTTCATTGTAACTGAATAGTTATATATTTTGAGATGAAATTTGAGCTCAAAATAAAATGGGTATTTTCCCTTTTGAATTACTGAAACTAAATAGATATTTCTTTTTAGAAAGTTAACACCATTATATTTTAAAAAATAAGAAAGTTAAAATTTACTTTGTAAAATTCTGGAACAGATACTATTCATTGGCATAAATGATAAATGCAATATATATGAAAACAACAGAGTCCATAAAACAATTTTGTGGACTCTTATAATCAATCATATGCAGGTTTTTTAAAATCCTAGCAATAGTGAATGTATGTATAATTGTAGTACTCCTAGTATGCTATTAATGGTTTAATGGATCCTGAAAATTATCTTTATATTGTTATCAAACTGATTAATAATCATTTTAGCTGAGATAAACTGAGTGAAAAAAATAATTTTAGCTGAGACAAACTGAGCCAAAAACAGATTTTAACTGAGACGAAATGCAATTTCTGGTGAGACAATTTGATATTTTGCAAGTAGCATCCCTGTAATTGGTAAATTAAATTTTACACATAATTATATCAGTTGGGAAAATTTTTATAGACATTGAATTTTATTCATAGATCCGTCTTTGCACGACGTCAACAAAAGTGGCATTTCCGCACAGAGAAAATCACACACTAAAATTAAAATCGTTTGCGAAGAATCATGTACCTTCGATAACAATTTTGAAGTCGATGGAGGTAACCTCTAAGAATGGCCAACCTCCATCAATAACCATTTACTGTGGAACTGAGAGTGGTCGCTTCCGAGAGGTTTCACGGTACAACACTAATTAAAGCAAAATTACAGAAAGTATAAAAGGATTTTGATTTCAATTCAAGGCGGGAAATCTCACTACAAAAATTTTGAAGAAAGTGTGACTAGTTGCGTCATGTCTTAGCAATATTCAGAAATAAAAGACAATCACATGATTTAAGACATAAGTAGCGAGGAATTCAATTTCAATGATGAAATTTTTCTCTTCGTCACATGGCATGCAAAGCCGAAAGAGAAGGGGTTAATTTACAGAGGTTAATAAAATGGACTTAGATATTTAAGGTTTATACGCTATAATTTAAAATAGAAATAAGCAAACATTGAAATAGAATAACAACAAAATGGTAAAAATACATTAAAATATTTTTAGCAAAATGATTAAATCAAAATATTTACCTTTTTCTTTCAATTCTTTTCCAACTTTTTCATTGTATTCTCTTCCCTGTTAAGAAATAAAAAATAAATGAGTAAATGAATACAAATAAAAAAAAATAATGTAAATTATCATTCAGAGTAAGATATTATTAGTGAAGTGAAATAATATTAAATTAAGTCGAAAATCAAAATTATTATAAATAAATTTTTTTCAGGTTTGTCAAGTTGTTTAAAATTCACGGACAGGTTTGTCATCTATTTTCTGTTACCAATCAAAATTAAATTTGTTTGATAATAATATTTTACCTTTGACTTTTGCTAAATGAATTAAAAAAGAAACCACCATAAACATGCAAACATTTAACTAAGATTACATAGTATTTATCTGTTTCTTAATTTCAGAACAAGACATTAATGTAGTACTTACAGTGTGTTAGACTGTTGAAAATGCAAATAAGCAGACGCAAAATGTAGGTTTCTTAATTTTTTTATAAGAAATCTCTACAGTAATATTTTATAGGAGAAAAAATATGTAAATTAGCTTTCAAATTTTGCAATCTTCATTAAAAAATAATTTTTGAAAAGTGTCTTGCTATTTCTCAGTCTCTTAAAAAAATTAAGATAGAAAAAGAACACAATTTTTAGAGAAAATGATTCGATTAATTTTTGCAGTGGAATATAGAACATGCATTTATAAAGCCTATCAATTATCTTTTACAAAACTTGGAAGAACCTTCAACAGATCTATTTTATAAATACACCAAGATGTGTTTAGAGAAAGAAACTATTGTGTGAAAATTGATATAAATCGTACAAAATTTAAGAATTATGTCGTATAGAAAACATGAATATATGATTCTAAACCACAACTTATATATATAATCTTTTTTTTTTTTAATCTTAATACATCATCATTCCTGCCGTCGGTTATTATTATTTTTTTTTAAGAGTATAAAATTGCAGAAGAAATTACTTAAAATGCAGAACTTTTTATTCCTGATTCAAAGAATCTAGAGTACAGTTATTGGAATGTAGTGTTCCTTAAATGAAATAAAGTAAGGCATGTGATTCTTCCACTAATTTGCTGAGTCGGATTATAAATTGATTCATGGATTTCCGCGAATTAATTTATATTCTGTCAAAATTTTCTGGCAGTTCCGCTAATCTAAAAATTTAAATTTCGTTACTTATGCAAAATCTCGTTAATGAGACATTTCTTCCACCTTTAACAACACCCTCTTTTTTACGCAAATTTGAGAGATTTTATGACATTGAGCAAAACATGAGATCCTACCCCGATACACACGTGTTTACATAAGAAGATGCTCAATTTTAGTATATTTTTAAAATGCAAAGCGGAAAGGCAGAAAATGTGATGCAAATGCAGAAAGCTTTAACAAAATGCAGAAGAGATTGCATGCCTCATAAATACAACCTTATTAGCCATTGCTTGGTTGTATCCTCGCTGAAATTACATTGAGAATGAGAAGAAACAAATATAATAAATGAATAATTCAAACTGGGAATGTATCATTTAGGAATTGAATGTTTTAAAAGCAGTTTAATGCAGCAGCAGAATGTTTTTAGAATATTTTAAAAGCCATTGCAATAAATGCAATAGCTTCTTACCTCATAGTAAAAAGCCGTTGCATTTATTTAGTAAAGAAGGACATTTAAAATGTTACTCTACCTCTTTGAGGGTGATGAAGCAGTACAGACATTCTCCTTTAACTGGATGAGGAGTTGATACAACTGCCGTTTCAGATACATCTTGATGAGTGATAAGAGCTGATTCAACCGCAGCAGTAGACAACAGATGGCCAGAAACATTAAGCATATCATCCACACGACCAGTTATCCACAAATATCCATCGCTATCTCTCTTAGCTCCTACATATGAAAAACACATTGTTATTTACATGGAAGCCAATGCACAAAATCTTTATCATTGAAAAATATGGGCTTATGTGTGACAATAGTTAACAGATCACAATAGCATCTGTGTGTTATACAATGTTTACTTTATGAAGTATAGCTTAATATACATTTCTATAATCTTTATAAAAATTATTAATAAAATACAGATTTAATTATAAATAATCTTTATACCAATTAATTAAAAAATTTAATATTTTATATCTATAATGTTTATAAAAATGAAGTAAAAAACTATGCACGTTAGTTGTTGCAAATTAATAGCTAAGTAAAAAAGAATTAAAAAGTTTAACCTTAATGAATAACAATAAAGGATGAATAAAAATAATTTTAAATCAGTTTAGTTAATATAGTTTCTAAAAAAAAGGTCATAGTTTTACAACACAAAACTAGATGTGCATCGTTTTTGACCCACTGTTTTACAATGATTATAAAATTATTACAGTAATATTACATTTGTTTCATAACAGTCTGAATATTATTATAAGACATATTGTATATTTTAATGTTTTATAATAAATATTGAAGGTTAAACAAATTACTAGATTCTTCCGAAGCACTCTAAATTGTAAAACATAAATTTTTGAGATTCAATCTTACCATCGCCTGTACAGTAGAAGCCTGGAAATTTTTTGAAATATGTAGTTTCATAACGTTCTTGAGAGCCATAAATGCTTCGCATCATTCCTGGCCATGGTCTATCAAAAACCTGTAAAAGTCATTCTAATTATAGATATTTCCTCATTAAATAATTACTAAAGATAACTTATTAATTTATTTTATGACCGATTCCACTTTATGCATACTTAAAACAAACAAACAAACACTGACTTATATTACTTTGAAACACCTCTGCTGTTGGATATAAAATTTTAAAAAAAGTTCCCAAGTCAGCAGGGTTTTTTTTAAATACTCTTCAACTTTTGTTTTCAAAGACAATTTTAATTTTGCTACATATTACATTAGTAGAGATAATTTTTTTTTTTTAATATTGCGTTTCAGCATTTATTTAAATTGATGCCATCACAGCAAATAAACTTTAAAATTAAATAAGATAAAGTGAAATATTTCGTTATCCATAAGTAAATTACCACACATTAAATAGCATTACAATCAAAGTGATCAAGACAAAGGATGCTTGCTGAGAATTATATAGACTAAAATCCTTTTTAAAGAAATATAGCATGCTACATTAATATTCATGTCTAAAAAAATTTATACTACTGTATAAGTTTTGCATTTCTGTTTTCATTTTCATAAAAAACATTCTTACATATGTTTTTTTTTTTAACAAAAGAAATATAGCGGATTATTATTCACGAATTAATCGTAAAGGACACTTCGGGATTTAATCGTAACAAAAAATTTTATTAATTAAGGAAACATCACCGGAATACAATTGACTTTCTAAAATTTATTTATACATTAAATATTTACTCTTCATAAATGAAGTACTACTTAGGGGCCATTCACATATTGAAGCACCTAACTTCCGTATAGTTTGGTATTTGTTTATTTTTGCTAACATAAAAAGGGAGTCTAAAACTGCCAAAAATTTGATATATTTGAACTTAAGGCATGTAAATAATTCAAAGATAGGATGGAATTTTATCAAAATGTCTTTTTAAGGAAAAATATTTTTTTTAACTAAAAGAACTTTTTTTAATTAAAAAAAGTTCTTAGATATATAAACACTTACCAAATATCCCTCTCCTTCTCCATTAATCTCTTTTCCCTCTTCAGTCAAAAGTTTCGGCATAACTCCAAAGAAGGGAAATGTCTAGGAAAGAGTAAACTTAAAGTTACACTCATTTTATACAATTATCAAATAGGAACATGATATCTCATATTAGTAGCAAGTTTAAGAGAGTTCAAACATTCTGAAAGTAAATTTAAGAAAGCTTAAGCATATCATGAGAAAGTTTAAAATTGCTATAGGAAACTCTATAGAGGACAATTTTTAATTCAATTCGAGAATAGAAGACTATAAAATTGATTTTAAAAAAATGAGACTTCAATAAAATTTGATTCTGTTTTTTATTTCACTTTTTAAAATTTTATTTTGTTTTATTTTAACTTAATTTAATTATTTATATCAATATATATAAATTTCTCGACAACGATTTTTCAACAGCCTTTTTGAAGGTGTTTTTTGTGCAAATGATTTTTTATATTTAAGAATTTTAAGCGCTGAAATAAGCACTACAAAATCTTATTTTATTAAATTTAATCAAATTTCTCCATTTCCGTGATTTTAGAAATTGCAGAATCAATACCGCACACTTTTTAGGTTGATAACAATAAAAGTAAAATCAATAAAGCTGGTATTTTCTATGTTGAGAGGAATAATATATACTAGTATGTTATATATGTAGTTTATAGCATCCAACGGCTTGGATATTTTACAGAGTTTCAAGATCACAATTAAAAAAATAATAATAAAAAATTGAGGGTCAAATTTAAAAATCATTTTTCCTTTCTAAATAAAGTTTATTTAACGGTCTTATTTATTAAAATATTTATACTTAATTATATTTGAATTGTGTAAAGTTATCTGGGCATACCAGAAACATTGTAGTTCCAATATTCCGAGAATATTCCTTCTTACTACTCATCTCTAAGCTAAGTTTTTAATTATGACTTTGACAAGGATAATAACTTGTTTTATGATTTTCAATGTACTTTCTAAATGGAATTCTTTGGTAGCACAAATAACAGAATTGATTTGAAGTAATAAATATTTGTAGTAAAAAACCTAATTGTGTGAGAATTTTTATTTGGGCATTTAAGTAAGCTGTATTTTAAAAAAATTCAAAACAGATTGAAAAACAGAATACAAGACAAAACTGCTTACTGCTGATCCTGGTTTCAAAGGCGTACAACCTGGTAGCGGAGTGATTACAATACCACCCTGAAAAAAAAATCATTTTCATCATTGAAACACAAAGAATGATTAAGGTTTTTAAACTTAATGAAATATAATATATTAAACATCAATTTATGCATACAATAAATTCACTTTTATAAACCTATTAGTTTTGGCTGTTGATAAAAGTTTTTTTCTACACATGCAATTTTATATTTAATACATGCAATTTACTGTAGTATATTTTAGCAACATGCAATTATAAATTTACATACTTTAAGAAAAATTTGCTTTCTGTGCATAATGTGATTCTTTACAATGTAATTTACAACAAACAGCAAGCATATAAAAGCAAATATAATTAATTCAATGTTCAAACCTAAATGGGTTTTTATAACAATGAATTTCAATTAGTTATGAAAACGTGGTGCACTTTTTACTAGTATTTTCAAAAATGCACCTGAAGATTATTTAAGTCATTTTTTACAAAATATTATTTATTAAATTGATTTATTTAAGTTGATCCCATAAGAACGAAGTCAAGCATCACTGGCAGAGGTTAGTGAGTATGTAGGTGACCACTATGATCAGCATGCAAAGAGACAGAGGGTAAGTAGTATCAGTTTTCATGAAGTTGTTTTATAGCTCAATTTCGCAGGTTACCAAAAGGGAGGAGCCATCCCTTTTGCAGAGGGTCAAAATTGTGATAATGTCTTGGGATCATCTTCAGGGATGTTTCCCACATCCTCGCCAATAGTCAATTGTGTAGCTCTAATAAGACGCAAATAAAGTAAAACTGCATTTGACTAAACCACAATTACATAATTAAAGCTAGAAAAAAAACTTAACTGTTTCAGTTTGCCAGAATGTATCCACAATAGGAGATCTTCCATCTCCCACAACTCTGTGATACCAAAGCCAAGCCTCGGGATTGATTGGTTCTCCTACACTTCCCAACAATCTCAAACTTTCCCTGCTTGATCTACAAAATATAGTTAAACATTTATTTAAGTACTAATGTATCAAGCAGGTCTAAAACACTCATAAATATTGTTATCTTTTATGTATCACTAGATTAAACGCCATTATGATATTTGTCTAAATGGAATGGCATCAAAGCTATAGCTTTATAAATATGAAACTAGGATCAAAAGATAGGGATGGTGTCGAAATATTTAACCTTCAATTCTCTTTACATGTTGTTTTTTTTTTAAATAAAAGTCTTTGTATTCTTCAATTTCATTACTTTTTAAAAGAAACAACATAAAAATTTCACAATCTAAAATTAAGCATTCTGTCTAATGATGCATAACACTGTCGAAATAAAAGGTAGTTTTTACTCCGGGGTTTACAAAGCAATTCATACAATATCAGAAAATTAATTTTAAAAAACATAAAATAATGTATCTTTCTTATTTTACTCATGTCATTAAGGCTTATAGTGCAAATCAAGAACTATTCACAATTCGAAATGCTTTAGAATTTAACTCGTACAACTCTTTCTGGTTTTCTTTCTTATCTGTTATTTGTTAAATTTCAATTAACAATCTATTAAAATTTTTAAATGAATATGTTTTTTGTAGGTCTCCCAATGCAGAATTAACAGCAATATTTGAATAAAAAATAAACCAATTTGTATGCAATAAAAAATCTTTGAGTCCACTATATAAACTAAACTCAATGGTTTGACAGTCCATGGAGCACCAAGGCCTACTGTACACCTCTCAGTATTCATGACCTTGGGCTCTGGGTTAAGGAGCAGATATCGCGGTTGGGTGGTCAACCCAACACTGGGATGACAGTCTACTATATTATGCATGCAATAGAAAATCCTAAATTAGCTGGAAAATATTCTTAATTAAACTATTATGTAAAAAAAAATTTTAAGAGTTCATAATATTAAAAATTCTGAAATTGCAAAACAAAAACATCAATTAAAAGAATAAAATAGATTAGTATTTGAATGAAAGCAATGTAAAATAAAACTTTAAGACAACAATTTGTTATTTCATTAATTTCATTACGAAATTGTAAAAAAGAATGTCTTACTTTTTGACAAAGTCATCACTAAATCTCATAAGTGCCCGTATTGCAGTAGGAGCAGTATAAAATAAACTAACTTTGTATTTGTCAATAACATTCCAAAAACGACTAGCATCTGGGTAGAATGGAACTCCTTCAAACTGTTGAAATAAATTTTCATTTTAGACAGCTAATGAAATAAACTCTGATTAAAAAGTTAAATTATTGATAAACACGTTTCCAAACATCATTGAAATTTAGTTAAAAAATATAAAATATCTAAAAAAAATTCCTAAAAATCCATATAAAGTTAATTAAAGAAAAAGTTTCAGAAATAATAATAACAAGAGTCATAAAAATTCTGAATCAATCAATTGAAAAAAAAAAATTTCTCATTCTCTAAACACTGCTTTCAAAATTTATTTTTAAAAAAAAATTATTAGAGATTGCCTAGCATAGGTAGTAAAAAAACAGCTAAAATAGAAGCATTTTATCAAAATATAATAAATTAATTTTTAATAAAATAAAAACATGTAACAATTGTAATAAAGACTTGGAATGGAATTAAGGTAGCAGAAATGTACCAAAATGCGGTACTGAATTATATCTCCGTATAGGTTCCTGTTTGCACTAACTATAATCACTACGACGATAAAAGGTTTATGAATTTGTAAAAAATAAATTTAAAAATCGTTGTTGCTTTCCTGGAGTGGCTACGAGTTTTATACTTCAAATAAATCACCTACTGTGATTTTTTTTTTATCAGAGTATTGATTGCTAACTGACGGGAAGCAGCCAAAATGTAGTCTTTATTTTGACACAGGTTCCATTACAGAAAACTTCCCCCCATACTGATACGCAGTCTTACTGATTTCTATTTTTAAGAATGATAAAGAGAAAAAAAACTAAACTAAGTGGTTTTTATGGGTTTCAGTTTTTATAACTCGTTGACTTAAGCACTTGAAGAATAAATATTCATTATTTTTTAATTCTAGGTTACGCTTATATAGTAATATCTAACTGGATGTGGCAAATATAATACTCACCATAACTGAGATAGCACCATTTAATAAAGGTCCATAGGTGACGTAAGTGTGACCAGTAATCCAACCAATATCTGCAGTGCAAAAATATACGTCATTTTCATGATAATCAAATATGTACTTAAACGTTGTATATGCATAAACCATGTATCCTGCAGTTGTGTGTAGAATTCCTTTTGGTTTTCCAGTTGAACCACTGAAACAATTCAACACAAAACTAAATGTCAACAAACTGCCATTTTTTTAATAAATGAACAAAACATGCTATAAGTAAAAAAAAGGGGGTATTTAAGAACACTCTTTGCTTACCATTTTGAATTTCAGTTTACATTTTTTATTTTTGTTTCCTTGATGCTTTTGTTCATAATGAACTTTTAATGATAAATTTCCATTCAAAAACTCAATACAATTTTTTAAAAAATTAAAAATAAAGGTTTGTAATACTAAATAAAATGAAATAACAATACAAAATTCTTTAAATTTTATGAATATTTTCCTACTTTTTTACCCATTATAATAGTAGAGTATCGTTTTCTGAAAATGCACGCTTGTTTGAACTTATACACTTATTCATTGACGCTATAACTTGGAAGGATCTTAACCTCTCTCACCACACATTTCCCAACTTTTCGATCTTCAGATTTCTCTTTAAACTTTCACGATTTTTAGGTCCAGATAAACTTCCTCAAGCCTTCGTTTTCTGGGTCTTCCAACACTTTTCTTTCTTGTTATTTTTTCCAAAAAGACCTTTCTTAAACTTTAACTTTCATTCATTCTTATTAAGTCACCTAACCACTGTAGCCTTTTAGACTTTATGATGTTAACTATATCCTTGTCTTTATAAAATTTCTCAACTTCTAGATGTAATCTGATTCTCTCAACAATGGTTATCCTCTACAGCAGTGTTTCCCAAAGTGTGGTACGCGTACCCCCAGGGGTACGGGAACAGTTTAGCGGGGGTACACGTTCTTATGCGAAATATCTTGCAACAAACGAACATTTCAAGAACTTTTATTTAAAAACAAACTTAGCCATGAAAATTTACGATTACGTATTTTTCTATAGGCTATTTTTTGCAAAGTTAACAGTTAATAATTAGTAGTGTCAACAGCCAGTTGTGATTTTGAATTTTTGTGCAATTTTTTTATAGTAAAAAATACATTCATTTTTTAATTAGTGGTACACAGCGTTACGAAAAATTTAAAAAGGGTACACAAAAGTCATAAGTTTGGGAAACACTGCTCTACAGGTCCAAATATTTTTCGCTGAATTTTTCTTTCACAAGTTAAAAGTCATTTTTCTACTTATTGTGTAGTTGTCCAGGTTTCATTAGGTTATATATAGCTCGTATGCTAGCTTTCAAATTTTTCTATATTTCTTTTGATTTTGCTTCAACTGTTGAAAACTGATTTGGGTTAATGCTGAATCTTTTTAAGTGAATTGAATTACCGAAAGAAAAAAATATGTTTCAAAAATTTAAAAGCAGGAAAATGATTGATACTATATTATCATTCGGGTTACAAAATATTGTATTACATATAATTTCGTGAAATTAATGGGTACAATATTTTATTATTCTATATTTTTAATAATTCTATATTAATATATTCTATATCAATATATTCTATATTAATATATTCTATATTAATATATTCTATATATAATATAATTGTACATACTATAATGTAGTTCTATATAGAGAATATAAATTTATATTTTTAAAAAGAAAGAAAAACTTTTATCTGAAAAATTAAAATTCTGTAAAAGAAATATACATTTAAAATAATAATAAATATAAATCTTTCATCTGGTAATAAGCTAAAAGAAAGTTTAAAAAAATGCTAAGATTAATTGTGGCTAAAAACATAAGGTGGCCAACCTCGTATACAAAATAAATAATGGATCTTCAGCATCCATCCATTCAACATCACAAATTGCACTTGAATTTTTCATTTCATCATGCCAAAAAGAAAGTATAGAAGAATCATTCATGCCCCATTTTACCTAGAACGAAAAAAAAAATTTATATTATATTTAGTTTACTTACACCGACCTAAGTACGCACCAATGGCCTTAGAACTGAACTACTTGTATAACAACTCATTGTAAAACGTCATTAGTTCAAAGCATATCAGGCCTCCCTCTCATATACTTTATGTTTAAATTTCACCATTTATGATATTTTTGAAAACACTATTTTACTTTTTAACTATTTGCAGATCTTTGGGTTTTGTGGAGATAGTATAGCATTTTGTATACCATTTAGGATTCTAAACAATTGAATACAACTAAATTTCAAGAAATAAATTAAAGTACTCACCTATGTACAAAAAGTATTCTCTAAATTTAATTTGGACCTTTACAATGTCCAGTATAAAAATATCAATTTCTTAGACATTCGCTTGTCAATAATTCGGTTCAAATAATCAAAGCAAATGTTACAAAAATTAATCATCTTCTGAAATTATTTTTTAACATAAAGATTTCTCAAAGAATTTAAACCGAACTAATTGTTTTAAACCCTTTTTTTTTCATAAGATTTAATTTATTGTGGAATATATTATTTTAAAAGTATATATGTTTACAAAAATGCCAACTACTCCAAAAAAATTTTCCAAAAAAAGATTTCATTAAATGACATGGAATTAAAAACTAGAATTGCAGAATTCTGAATGCGGTTAATTCTGAAAATACCTTAATAGCATCACCTCGAAGTAACTAAAATAAGGAGCCTATTTATTTGAATTTTTGAATTATCAATACATAGGGGTGGAAAAAATTTTACTAAATCCAGAATCATGAATTAAAATATAATTTTTGCTACCAATAGAAAATATTCAAAACCAAAAGCGAATTAAGTTGCTATCTTTATATTTAGTATGTTTTTTCAGCAATAACAGTAATTCTAATCATTTGGCATTAGTTTAAAATGCCTGCCATTGTGCAAGGCAACGAATTAAGATTTTTTTTAATAAAGTATACTCTCGATATCTCGAAGTTAAAAGGATGCTGAAAAATTTCAAGGTAGCTAGTTTTCAAGATAAAAAATTCAGAGGTAAATATGTTCTAGAAAGTAGAAAAATATATTCTAAAATATTACTCTAAAAATTAGTCATGAAACGTGAAAATAACTACGAATAAATATGCATGTAATGATAGTTGACTGTAAGTCTAAATACAACAATGATAATTTTATTTTTAAAAGTAAGACAAAAATAGTTATGTATTAAATAGAAAAGAGTTGGTTTACAATAAACTTACATTGTGATTTTTCCGAAAAAATTAATTTTCGATTTTGAAAAAAATTTGACATAAGGTTTTGGAAAGAACTTTTCGACATAAGAATTCAAATTAACATTAGGGTAAATCATTTATTAATAACAAAAAAAGTTTTAATAATTAAAATAAAACACGAAAGATAAAACATTTTTTACTTAGTAACTTATTTATGTTTCAAATGTCTGTTGTTGGTTACATTACCTCTGAAGAATTAGCAGTCTTGTTATTTAAAGAGCCTAAATGTTTGACAGCTATGACAGCTTTTAGTTTGTGATCCCTGTAATATAAGTTAAAAAATATATAAAGAATTTTTTGGTTTTATGGAGAGAGAAAAAGTAGTTAGTAAGAAACATCTGATTTCATAATCACTTACTTTTCATCACAGATTCTAATAGCATTTTCGACAATTGATCTTAAGTTCACCAGCTTCGGTCCTCTATACCCTCCGTCTGAAATACACATTTGAAAAAATTACTGCTATAAATTCAGAAAATGAATAATAATTATTTTATTACATGTATAGATCATGCATCTCTTTATATTTATAAAAAAATATATAGTGAAAATTACGTAATGACTACTGGCGAAAAATCGCCAACCTTTAACTTTTAGTCATTACCAAACACTCTGACTACCATAGAAATAAGCATTTACTCCAACCTAGATTGAATATTTGTAATATAAGTGTTGTAATATATAAGTGAAATAGTGTAATATATGTGTGTTTGAAATATATGCTTTTAGAATCTTTGTAAAAAGTTAATTTCATTACAAATTAGTCATCAAGCAAAGTATAAATAAAAAAATTAAAATGTAACGAAACATCAAAAATGAAAGTAAGATCAAAAGCTGTGTGATTGCTTGAGAAAACTCTGATGATGGTGATCATCAGACATATCTCCAAGTTTCAATCAGCAATCAAATTGGTTTTGAAGTTTTTAATCTCACCAACCTCAATAATGATCCACCAAATTCTGAAAACAATTTTAACAATTTTGTTTTTTTCGTTTCCTAAATATTGATTTGCAACTCTCTGTGCATTTTTTACCACTTTAGGACTCCATCCTTGCTCGCCATAATTCTGTCATTACACAGTATCACTGTATAACCATTGGTTCGGTTATTACGAAACGAGAGCATAATAACTTGTTGTTACGACGTCATAGAAATGAACCCTGCAGTTTGAGAAATGCTTCACATTAATAATATCGAAAGGTTTTTAATAGTTTATAATTACTAATTTTTAAAGAAATAGCTACAAAGAGTGTATTTAAATGTGGTCACTATTAAATATGTGACTACTGGCCACTAGCTAGTAACAAAATTTCTTAATTTTGCCATATATGTGGCATATAACGACTACATGATAGAACAATTCTCAAATTTACATATTCTGCAATTGCATATATGCAGATTCCTATCTTGAAATTATTTTTAAAAAAAAAAATTTCCAACTTCCGAGACGATTTTGGTTATTAGATTGTGTAAAGTCAAAAACAATTTGAATTTCAATCATGTTTTACACATTCTATTCTTAACATTAATGAGCATAAGATATTTTTTTTTTCTTCTGGGGATAGAAAAGTTTGTGAGAAAAAAATGAAAGTTGAAACCACTTACAAATTTGATACACTACTTTTGATTTCAGAGGACGCTTAAAACAATTCCCTGAAGGAGCTCATAGTTATTTTTTAATTCCCCAGACAAGATTTTAATAATCATATTTATTTTCGCTAAGAAATTAAAAGTGGTATTTCAACATTCATAGTTATTGTTGTTCGAAAATTAAAAACGGCATTTCAACACTCATAGTTATTGTCGTTCAAAAATTAAAAACGGCATTTCAACACTCATAGATATTGTTGTTCAAAAATTAAAAGTGGTATTTCAACCCTCATAGTTGTTATCGTTCAGAAATGAAAAGTGGTATTTTAACCCTTATAGTTGTTGTTGTTCAGAAATTAAAAGTGATATTTCATCACTTATAATTATTGTCGTTCAGAAATGAAAAGTGGTATTTTAACCCTCATAGTTGTTGTCGTTCGGAAATTAAAAGTGGTATTTCAACACTCATAGTTATTGTCGTTCAGAAATGAAAAGTGGTATTTTAACCCTCATAGTTGTTGTCGTTCAGAAATGAAAAGTGGTATTTTAACCCTCAGAGTTATTGTCGTTCAGAAATTAAAAATGGTATTTCAATACTGGTAGTTGTTGTTTAGAAATTAAAAGTTGATTTGACTTTTCTTTGTGGAAAGACACTACGCACAAAACGCATAAAGTAATTACCAGCAGTAACAAGAAGAGAACATTGCGCATCGATGATTCTTTCTGCCAAAGACTCAGCTGAATATCCACCAAACTAAAATAACAATCATGAAAGAGAACAATAAGAATATAATTCTCATTCTTTATATTAGCTAAATGGGAAAATTATCCGATTTTAAAAGTAAATAAAGAAGTAACAGAAAACAATTTTAGGACTTAAAAATTAACAATGAACTCGTGAATCTTTTACACAATACAATCTTTCTTGAAAGTTTTCTTTCTTTTGTTTAACTTACTTTTTTTTAATTATAAATTTAATAAAATTTTTAAACAGTATGTTAATGTTAGCAACCAAATGCAATCACATTTGAAAATAAAAATTTCTTTTGTTTCATGACATGATTAAAATAGAAAAAAGAGCAACATATTTGAGTACCTAAAACATGACAATCGATCCAAGTCAGGAAAAAAAGTGTGTGAATTCACGTGATTTCTACCTGACGAATTCATAAACATGAAGAAAACATGTCGTTCGCGCTGTCGTACAAACGAAGCGCTTCATGTTTTAGATACTCAAAACAATTCGAAATTTATATAAAATCAGGAAAGTGTATAGTTTGTCAACGGCAAGAACTCCCCTCGCCACAAAGTCTGAGGCCGTCTGCTGCTATGGAAATGAGAATAGCGCATTTCAGGGAGGATAGTTCCTCTTCACTCTAGGGCTAACCCAATAGACCAAAGAAAAATATTCCATTTCTCTCACCCACCCGAGCTAAAATGTGTCCTAAACAATGACCCCACACTCCTACTTGAAATAGTTATACCTCGTTACCATAGTCACCACCACGGGACCAGACGAATGGCTAGGGGAGTTCTTACTTTAGTAGACAAACTATATACTTTTAGCAACGTCGATTTAGGTAAAAAGTAGAGAAATGAACATACTAGAGTTTCGGATCTCTAAACAAGAACCTTCCTCAGTGCCTAAATCATAAAAAATAGAACACTTTTTACGTAATTAGACACTGAGGTTGATGAAGGATCTGGGGGCAGACCCAAAACTTAAGTGTGATGTCCATATCTCTACTTTATTTGTGGTTTATTTTCGTTGTTTTTTGTCTTAGTCTAAGTCTAACTTTCTTACATTTGCACCGGTAACAAGAGGTTTTAATTTTTTTCATTTTTCAGAATATCCTCTGGAGTTTTTTTTTTTTTTTCTTGATTGTTCGCTTAAATAGCATTGGAGTAATGGAATAGAATTCTATCACGAAATAAAATAAATATGCTATCATAAGGAGATTTAAATTATAATCTAAACGAAACCTATAAAAACATCATAAAAACTAAATGCTCAAAAAAAAAACAGTTTACCTTTTTTTCCTTTCTTAAATAATGATCAATAAAGGCTAACTTACAACAATAGAATGAATGATACCAAGGCGAGCACATGCCAACATAGCAACAACCAACTCCAAAATCATAGGCATGTATATGGCCACGCGATCTCCCTTTTTAAGGCCTGGGAAGAAAATTAAAATAAAATTAAATTATTTTTATAGAAATAATTTTTTTAAAAACTATAAAATCAAATTTAATTCATGCAAATAAATGTTCATAATTTCTACTGAAAACAATTGGGTTTAGATTCCAATTAGATATCATTTTTGCAGTATCCAAACGAACCTTGTCAGATGAACTTTCTCGGTAACACATATTACTTACACAATGTTCCGTAAAGACCACCCTTAGTATGTATTTTTATATTCTTCGTTGAACAGCCGACCCAATTTTGGGTTTACGACTACTAATGTTCAACTCCGTAGCCTTATAAACCAATCCAAAAGACAAAGAAATTCTTGGATCAGTACCCCCAAATGTATTGATTTGTTATGGGAACATGGAGGACTTTGTGACTCGACAGATTTAACGTGCATCAGTCACCATTTACTACACGGGGAGTCTTCGGCCGGCCTGGGACCGAACCCACGAGCTCTTGGACATGGGTCCAGTGCCCTACCAACCAGGCTGTCCCAGCCCTAGTATATATTTTAATAGAATCCTTACCAAAAACGAAGTCAAAAAAGATACACACCGGGGCCCTTAAATTAGTATTAAAGTAAGGAATTGTCAAAAACTCTATGGAAATGCCACAAATCACAGCTGATGAAAACGGGACTGTAAAAATCAAAACCTGTTTGAGTGCCCAAAGAGAACATTGGGTAGTTTCAATAATCGCATTTTAATTCCTCTCTGCTACCTCCAACTATAAAACAAGTTTTGTTTTTGGTCCCGCTTCTTTAAGAGGTGATTCGTTAAATTTTAATATTTTTTTCCCTTGTTTACATATTAATTTGCTATTTCTGATAGTTATACTTTTTGACTCCATATTTGACAAAAATGCCTGAGCCTTGAGAAGCCCCTAGCAAAGTAACAAAAATAGAGATCCCTTTTTTTAGATCGATTGTTGGTAGTAGATTGTTGGTAGTTTTCTAAAATATTTCTCAACTGAAGAGTACGTTTTTCAAAATTCGAAAACATTTCCTCTTGAAATTTATTGTGACGTCCTCTGTAATGATTTCTTAATATAGCTAAAAAAAATTAATTCAATAATTTTATAGCAGAGTGAGTACCAAAAAGTTAACAAAAAAAAGTAAATAAAAATATTGATCTCACCTTTTTTCTTCAAGACATTTGAAAATTTGCATACTTCATCAAGCAGTTCTTTATAGGTTATCTTTTTCGTATCATTCTGTTCATTTCCTTCCCTGCAATACAATATTTTTCTTTACATGTCAAATGCAATGGGCATTAATTGCGTATTTTCTTTAAAATTAAATTTAATTAAATTTAAAAATTAAAAAAAATAGAAAAAAATTGAGTTAGATGTTAAGAGAAGCAAACAAATCTATAAGTAGAATTATATTTTAAATGAATTTTTTAGTTTAGATTTACTTTAATTTTAGTTAGTTTCGTTGGTTAAATATTAAACGCTAGATAATTTGGCTTATTTACCAAGAAATTAAAATTATATTAAATTCCAATGATACAGTATCAACAAATAAATAAAATAAATTTGAAGAAGCATTTCCATATTTTATTTATTTACTTTTATTATAAACACTTCTATTTGGAAGATTCACAAAATTAATAGTATAAGTGTTCAAACGGAAACTTTTGTAATCACTTCATCTTTAAATAATCTTATTTTATTTGAATTTTCTGAAGGCTTATTATGTGCTTGCCAATCTTTTTTTTTTCTTCCTTTTTTGAGTATAATTTCCAGATTACCATATTTTTCAACCTTGTCCTATCGAGATTAAAAAAAAATTAATCAACTTTAATTTAATTTTATTTTTATGAGATTTTATTTTATTTTATTTTATATCAGTCATTGAACAGCCCACACAGTTTTTGGGTTTACGACTACTTATGCTCAACTTCGTAGCCTTGCAATTTTGAACCCAATCCAGAAGACAAGGGCATCAACTATTGGGCGAAATTTTGCCTTCGTTGAGGACTTGTCGATGGAACTAATCCGTATTTGCTTTACATGGTTAGGAATACCGCCCACGGTTAGCTTGACGGCAAGGGTATCAACCAGCCATTGCTGGGATTCGAACCCATTAGAAGGCGACCTGTTGTCGCAAAAGAAAATAACCACAAAAGCTGTCCGATTTTTTGACAATGCGTAGATATCTATGCCAGTGTTTCCCAAACTTTGACTTGTGTGTACCCTTTCTAAATTTTTCGTAACGTTGTGTACCACTAATAAAAAAATGAATGCATTTTTTAAAAAAATTTGTTTATTTTTCTTTTTGGTACTAAGTTTTGTTAATAAGTTTATTTGCATCAGTGAGAAGGGTGATATTGCTTTTGCTGTGATAACAGCTGCTGTGATAAAATAAATTGCACAAAAGTTAAAAATCACAACTGACTGTTAACACCACTAATTATTAACTGTTAACTCTGCAAAAAATAGCCAATAGAAAAATACGTAATCGTACATTTTCAAGGCTAGCTTTGCAAGATATTTCGCCTAATAACGCGTACCCCCGCTAAACTGTTCCCTTACCCCTGGGGGTACGCGTACCACACATTGGGAAACACTGATCTATGCGAATGACGGCAAAAACCGCCCTGCATATTTTAATTAATAAACAAAGGTGCATTATTAGTACGAAGTGCATTAATACATCTATTTATTAATTATTCAGTAATACATAGAAAAAAAAACGGTGTAATATTCCGTTGTTCTGGGAAGCGAAAGAATGAGATAAGCCAACAACAGTCAAGTATTTTATAAAAAAAACTGTTATAAAATGTGATAATTGTCACTTAAAAATATACGACTTACTCTCAATTTCTAGTGTATAAGGAAGTCATAAATAATTGAAAGGAAAAAAATCTTCTTTCTTCTTTGAATCTTACTTTTAATTATTTGTTTAATGTTTAAAGATTGAATGTTTTTCCAACGCTCATTTGTTACAAAAATAATATTTTCACCAAAAAAAAAATTTTTTAAATTGCTCAAAAAAATTTTTTTCAAAAAATTTTTTAACAAAATTTGCAAGTTAGAAATTTAAACATTTTTCAGCACTAAGTCTTTACCTACAAATATTAATCTATATCCATTTAATTTAGTTCAAAATGTTACTCTTTTAATGTTAATTGTATTTCTGTTCGGAGATTCTAAATTATTGAATTACACCTACTTTTACACTTTCCTATTGTATACGTCTGTGTTTCCCAAAGTGTGGTACGCGTACCCCGAGGGGTACGGGAACAGTTTAGCGGGGGTACACGTTCTTATGCGAAATATCTTGCAACAAACGGAAATTTCAAAAACTTTTATTTAAAAACAAACTTAGCCATGAAAATTTACGATTACGTTTTTTTCTATTGGCTATTTTTTGCAAAGTTAACAGTTAATAATTAGTAGTGTCAACAGCCAGTTGTGATTTTGAATTTTTGTGCAATTTTTTTATAGTAAAAAATACATTCATTTTTTAATTAGTGGTACACAGCGTTACGAAAAATTTAAAAAGGGTACACAAAGGTCATAAGTTTGGGAAACACTGCTATACATGATATGAAAAAAAGGGGTGGGAGCAAGTGTACGCTAAATTAATGTTTTAACTATCACAAAAATACACATATAACATGACAAAAAAAATAAATGTGTAAAACAAAACTTATATTATCACTAACAATTTTTAAGAATATATCTAAAATTATACTAAAAAGAAAAACAAACATATCAAGTAATTCCTATTACCGTAGTATACATTCTTCAGTTAATGACCTTTCAAATACTGAACTCATCATTCCAAAACGAATTTAATTAGTGATCGTTCAACCATACTCGAATTCTTGCTTTCAATATGTGAAAGGGCCATAAATTCTTCCCTTTGAGAAAGGAATTCGAGGAATTTATATTAAATGATGTTCATAAAAGTTCTATTCAATACCTAGAAGAAGCGCATCGAATTTACCAGGCCCCAGCAAAAAAAAAATAAAAGTCATTTTAATAGTTTTTAATTGCTTTCACTTTAAATTGAATCTTATCCACTTTTGGATTAATTATAAATAATTTCAAATTATT
Organism: Parasteatoda tepidariorum; assembly: GCF_982258835.1. NCBI lineage: Eukaryota > Metazoa > Arthropoda > Arachnida > Araneae > Theridiidae > Parasteatoda > Parasteatoda tepidariorum. Next base: position 27,256,068 of record NC_141755.1, read on the forward strand.
TTAGTAAAACGAAAGAAATTCCATGATATTAAAATTTATTCAGCATTCAAATAAATATTTCTATTCTGAAAAGCAGAAGGGGAAAAAAATATTAAGTACACAGAAATAAACAGCACAAATATTAAAAAATCACCCTGAAAAATATTTGTTCTAATACTAGGATTTTCACAAACTAACTGACCTCAAATATACTAAATATTAACTATTAATTAAAATACAGAAACAGACACAAAAACATATTTCTCTGAATAAACATACCATTTCTGTGGACGGAATTAGATTTCTGACTATCTGGTAACTAGTTTGGATAGTTAAGTCAAGAGAGCGGTAGAAAGTTTGAGCAACAAAGTAATAGCTTCTATTTTTGTATATTTCGTTATATCTCATGATCTTTTTAAACGAATAGGAAAACTTTTGCGCTCAGTTATAAGTTCTCAGTACTCGATTATTCTAAGAAAAGTTCATTAGAAAAGTACTTTTTAATAATTATTTATTATTGTTTTATTTAATGATGATCAAAAAACTTTATGAATTATAAAGGTGTGCAAATTTCTACAGAATATTAAACTTTAGTTTTTAATGACAAAATACCACATTTGGACTATATTAGAGGAATAGTCTCTGAGTTAATAATTTTTTCTTTTTAAATTTGCACTTTTAAACTTTTATTCCTTTTTTTAATTTTTTGTTCGCTGAAGTTTTTACATTACATTAGACTGCATTTTAATTGAAATAAATGAGGCAAGAGCAACATTTAAACTGATAACATTGCATTCTTCTTTAGATAACTAAATACGAATAAATAAAAGACATTTTAGCTAAGATATTTGATTTAAAACAATAATATTTTATTGCAGAATTTTCATAAATCAATCCAAATTTCATTCATTCCGATCGATTTTGCAACTATTCCAGCCTGTAAATGCCTTATTCAACATCGTCTTTATAAGCATTTATAAAAAGAGTTATGTAATTCAAGTTTACACTTCACTTTCAAGTGTAATCTGCAATATTCATAGCGTAAACTATAATTTAAGTTATAAACTCATGCAAAAAGTAAAGCATTCCAGCAACCGCCCGTTATGGAGTCAGTCATGGAGGTTGAGGATCCTCGATTTCATGACCAACCGCATGATTGTGGCAATGGTGTCAACAATGTGCACAGGCCGCCTTTACTTCCCCATCAGACAAGCTGGTACCCATCAATTTGAAGCTGAATGCGGGCTTCAAACCGCCATAGGGGATCGAATCCCGGTAAAACCTCATATACTTTTAACATTCAACGATTATCAATCCCCTTTAATAAAAATAATTTAAAAGATTAAAAAATATATAAAAAAGAAGGAGAAGAATAAAATCTTCTGAAATAGGTGGTGACGGAGAGACAATCGCTTCATATCTCAGAATGATAATTAAGTAAATTACCTTAATAGGGAAATAAGTAATGATCTGACCAATTTGAACATCTGAAGTTAGTTCCTTTCTCAAAGAAATTACTTACCCGCAATCTTGAGTTTACTGATGATCGTCAAAAGGACAAAAAATTAAACATTGCTATATAAACAAACAAGATATTGTTTCCAATGTATTGATTTGAAACCAAAATTATGTAGATAGGACGAGTAGTTTAAAAACATGTTTTTAAGTATAAAAAGTATTGTTTTGAGCTTTTACCAATTTAAGCGTCTGCCATGGCTATACAGACAAGCGAAGTATAGATACCATATAATGTTCTACGCTAAATTGAATGGAAAAAAAAACCAGTGAACAAGAATAATAGTTAACAATTTATAAGAGTTTTATTTATTACAATTATTATTATAATTATTTATTATATAATAATAATCAAAATTATTATAATTATTTATTACATAATAGTAATCAAAATTATTATAATTATTTATTACATAATAATAATCAAAATTACTATAATTATAATAATTTTGGACGTATATCTTTATACGCATGAAAACCTTCATAAGTTTGAAAAGCTTAGATCAATTAACTTAATTTTGATTTTATTGGATTTGGCGTGAAAGAGGTATTTAAGAAACAGAGCTCCACTCTTCTATATAGCCCATCATACACATAAAGAGGTCTAGGTACAAAAATTGTACTTTTCCATACATAAAACCTTCATAACTCTTATAAATTCTGAACAATATTAAATAAATTTGGTTTTGATTTCATTCAATTTAGCTTAAAAAATGCATTGGATCCAATACTTTGATTGCCTAGAATCTAGATAATAATGTAAGAGGCGTAATCAGATAAGTAAAAAAAAATAATTGCGTAAAAAAAAGTTTTGAATCACTAAAACAATCGAGTTTTTGTTTATATCATTTAAATCAGCATAAAAAAAAAGGCCGCGATGGCTCTGAGAATAAAGGTTTCGCCTTCCAATGAGGTGAACCGGGTTCGATATGAACCGGGTGACTGGTCGATACGAATTTTGCATCCGGCTTGCACCGATCACAGTGCTGACGTGAAAATATTCGCAGTGGTAGACAGATCATGGGTTAGAGTCCCCTTGCCGTCAGGCTAACTGTGGGAGGTTCTCGTGGTTTTCCTCTCCATGCGATGTGCAAATGATGGTTAGTTCTATCAAAAAGTCCTCAATGAAGGCAAATTTCTCCCAATACTTGATCAATGAGTTCTCCTGTCTTCTGAATTGGGTTCAAAATGACAAGGCTACGGAGTTGAATATAGTAGTTGTAAACCCAAAAAAAATTGATGGGCTGTTCAACGACGGTAATAAAATAAAATACAATCAGAAAAAAATAGAAAGAAAACAATACCTCACTTGCCTAAACAGTAAAGTTAAGATGCGTAAATAAGCTAAAACCTTGTATTGTTTTTACAATAAGCCTGAATAACTTTTAAAATGTTAGTCCAAATGACTTGTGTTTCGTTTCATTCGATTTCAGTGTATGTATAAGAGACATCTCACTTGTATAGGCAACAATATTTACGTTTTGTCCCCTTTTACATCTCTTCCATCAGGTTAATCTTTATAGTAGTTTTGGTGAAATTTAAGCTTACAGTTATTGTTGCAATTTTTATTTCTCTACCACTAGAAAAAAACTCTTTTAAAAAATGGTGGAAATAAATATGATTTGCCCAATATAATAATAAAAAAATGGCATATAGAATCTTTAAATCAAACTTACTAACTGCTAGATTTGCTATAACTAAAGTGAAATAATTTTGCATAAAAAATAAACAGAACTTATAAAACTTTCATTTATTTTTCATTCGAAAAATGAACAATGAGATATTCAATTCAGCAAATGTTGCCGCATATTAAATCGAAATTTTTTAAAAGGCATTTATATGTCAAATTTTTTTTAAAAAAGGTAAAAACCTGTAATTTTTGTAGAATAAAATATTTATGAAGAATGTAATTAATTGCTTCAGTAAAAAAAAAGTAAATAATTTTGTAGCTACTATTTTCACATTAAAGTTATTTTCCACCAATATACATATTACTGTTTTAACGATTTTATGCTGAATTATTCTAGTAAGTTCATAAAATTATTAATAAACTATTTGATAAATGAATATTAAAAAAAAAAAAAAAAAAATTCGCAGATGAAATGAAGATTTAGGTAATTTTTTTTCTATCTCATAAACCGAATAAAAAATAATGTGGTGATCGGCAAATACCGTCGTAAACTGAATAAAAATAGGATATTCTAGGTATTGAGCCCCTTTATGAAGATAATCCTATTTTTTTTTCTTTTTCATTGAAAGAAGAATATATATCTGGGTCCAAACGATGTAAAAAAATACGCATTTTTTGTTTATCTTTCTGGATTATATAAAAAACGCCACACTAAGAAAAAACAAGTATGGTCAAAACTATCAGAATATGGAAAATTTTACCCTGTATCAGACTTCATGAAAATACTAAAAAGCTGGGTAATTTTCAACGAAGCGCTCTAGTAACGATGATGCAAGGCGAATGTCGAAATGCAAGGTGTGGATTAAATTTGAGGAAAATATAAAAATGTTGTAATAAATATGTGAAATGATATTTTTGCATATTTTTATCATTGCTATTTAAAAAAGTTAAATAAAAGTGGAATATTGACTAAATTTTATTTGCGTTTTCTAAAAAAAAAAAAGAGAGAGAGAGAAAGTGAAATTTCATAAAAGTGCCGAATGGCCCGGCAAAATTTTCCGAATTTTCGGAAGTCACAGCGACCTTCCGTGACCAGGCGCCCCTGGGCTTACTGCGGGGGTGAGGGGCGGACAAACTTCAGATATCCAAATTAGGTCTACACAACATCTCAAATTTGAAAACTCTTTCAAGCAGTCCTATATTTATTTCTTGTAAAGTAGGCGTGGTTCTAACAAATAGAAAGAAAAATAATTATAGGAGAAAACGTCGCCTTTAAAATATTATTAGCTTCGACCTGCGGCCCACAAAATTTATTGACGTGGCCCTTAAACACAAAATTTTTAAGCCCCTTATTTTAAATTAAGTGAAAACTCTTCTTAGTTGAATGAAAAACAAGATGATATAGAGGAAATGAGCTCACTAAATGAAAAAAGCCTTCGGGCTTATAAAAAAGTTTTCATAAATACTTTCAAAATATACTTTTCCTTTATGACTGATACTGAGATTTGTTATGTTCCGCTACTAAATAAAATTTCGCATTAATATTGTTTATTATATTGCCAAAAGAGGAGATAACTAAACAAATAGAGATTCTAATGATAATGATAATTCTGAAGAACTTAATCAGAAAGAACATTAAAATTCTTGAAATGAAAACACATTAAGAACACGTACTTAATGTTAGTTGAAAATAAAAGCCAGTTGGCTCACTTGTTGCCATGCATTACTTCCGGATATTTTTATTGTAAACCTTTTAAGTAATTTCTCTTTTTATTTGCTCAATCCACATTTCTAACTTATTATTCATTTAAGATACTGTAAAAATATTTAAACATTTTAAAACTTATATCAAATTTTTTTCCTTCCACAAAATCTTGTAGCAGACGATAAAATTTTTTATGATTTCTATCATTTTTGTTCTACGCATTGTAATATTGGCGCGGTATTTAAGAGAATGTCAGCATACGCTCTTGAGTACAACTTCATTCTTGTGGTATTTAAAACTTAATGATAAGTGTTTTTTTAAGCAATTAAAACTTAAAGGTAAGTGATTTTTTTTTCATTTATTAATTTTTATTATTATTATTTGCCTATTTCAGTCTTAGTACTTTTAAATACTAAGAACTATAGTTTTATTCTTTTTATTCCGGATTGTTATGCAACAAACAGTGATTATAACATAGGTTCTCAAGTATATATATATATATATATATATATATATATATATATATCAAGTATAAACTTGTGCGTCATCCATATGAAAAACCTATAAAAAAAACTGTAGATTTTAGTGAATCAGAATAATAGTAAGTAGTGAACAATGATTTATATTTAATAATAACTAAGTAAAAATTTTATATTTTTATTACGTATATTCAATAAAATTAATTTTTATTATAAAAAATCGGCAAATTTAGTAAAAACCACCATTTGGCAAAACAACAAGAAAATTCTGTAACCAGGCTGAAAGATAATGCTAAAGGTTAGCTTTGCCGCGAATGTAAACAAACATACAAAAATCCGTTTAATTCAGTTACTAATTATAAAATAGGGCAAACATTTTTGTTATATAAAATTTAAGAAGAATTATAACACTTGATCCGTTATTATGCAATTTCAATAGTATATTTTGCTTTTCTCTTCGGCAGTTTTGGCATCATATTTTTGCGAAATTTGTTTTTTATCTGGCATATTAAATTTCGAACTCTGGGTGAGCTCGAATGCCAAAAAAACTTCGATCGATTTTGGGCTACGGGCCTCTAAAAGTTAGCTTAAGGACATCTTTATACAATGTTACCAATATCTTATTAGTATCTTATCTTATTATTCCGCTGAAAAATTAATTTTATTATAGTCTTGCTACTTCAAATTCGAATTATGCAAAATACTTTAAATTATTGAATATGATGAAACTAACACTTTTCGACTTAAAATATGGGGAACACAAATGTAAAAGGCGATCGCTTATGTCAGTAAATAAAATAAAATAAAATTATACCAGATAAAATCTACCAAAAGCATTAATAGAAATTCCCAAACATGCTTGTCTATAAAATTTTTTATACTAAAATTCAAACAAAGTTTAGAATAAATAGGTTGCATCATCGTTTCTGAATTATAACGGTTTTAAAACACAGCTTTTCGTTTTACCAATTTAATAGAAAAAGAAAGAAGTGAAACTGTTTTTGATCGGGAGCTATTCAACAGATTTATTTTGAATTTTGTGTTTTGATATAAGAAGTCACATAGATAAATTGTTTAAAAAAAATTCATAAACTTAATTTTTAAGTTTATTTGGCACATTTTTATTTGTTAGAATTTCTAAGACAGACAAGATCCCTGTTACAGTTACTATTTGCAGTTTCATCTTCGAATGGAAATGGAACCGCACTTTTTCGCATATAGTGCAATTTTTAAAACTATTAAAAAATGAGAAAAAAAATTGCATCCAAAAAATTTTTTACGAGATATCCAATAAGAATAATATTTTTCGTTAATTTTATAATTGTTTTTTACACTTTTTTATTCATTCATCTTACAATCATTCATTCAATCCAGGAATGAATTTTAATCCTTTCAAATCTGAATGAAGCTATTTGAGCAATGAAAGTACGTACTTTGAATTTACTTCAATATTTTTTAAACAGATTACTGCTTATTACTTATGATTTTAGATGCAAAACGTTATACGATTGGAAAATCATAAGATTATCTTAACTGCGACTCCATCTTTCTGGGAGGAAAAGTGTTTGTTTCATCTTATTCTGCTATCATCTCTAAAAGTTTGATTTATACAACACCCTAAGAAATTTTAAAAAAAATTTGAGGAACACGGACATATAGCAAAGAATATATAATATGACGTTATATATTACGTATTCTTTATTTATAGTATTAGCGCGTAGAAAACTGAACTTTAGGCACATTTTTCTTAAAAGCACTTTTCCAAACTGTTCTCTATCACATTGAAAAACTTTTCAACTGTGATTTCTGCTAAGGTTTACAAAATATGCGATTTCAACAATCCGACTAATAATTACTACAAAACTATTAAAATTAGAATTTTTTTTTTCCGATCTCTTTAGAGAAAGTAGAAAAACAACATGTTTAAAAAGGTTATTTAATCGGTTGCGAAAAATTAATTAGTTCTCCTTTAATAACCGGAAATGAAAACCCCTTTTTTGGAGTTTCCATTTTTAATTTAACTTTTAATTTTTGGTATATTAAAAAATAGTCAAAGAATTTAGAAAAGTAGAAGTTAGTCGAAATCATTAATTAGAGAGTCAAAATTATGTACGGCAATAGATGTTTCAATTTTAATTATTTTCCAATGGGTACCTTTTGAAACCTTCCTCGTAGTTTCTTATAAACTACCCAAATATAAGAAAATATTATATTCGTTCGGAAATACAATCTTAATATTGTATGAGGCATAAAGCAAACCAAAATATACTCATGAGGGTTTGACCTTTAAAAAAAAAATTTCAGTCTTTAAAACAAATGATATAAAAAACAACCAAAGGTAAGAAAACATAATATTTTTTCTGTAATATAATTTTAAAATTGTATAGGACATAAAGCATAAAATGTAGAAAACCAAGATATTTTCATGACATTTTAACCTTTAAGTAAAGTTTATATTTTCAGTCTTTAAAAAAAATCACAAGAAAAATTACTATTTCTGTAATATAAAGTGAAATTTACCACAAAAAAGCAGTTCTGTTAGCAAACCCCTTCTCCACGTTTCTATCCAGTGCATTATAGGATATATTCGTTTTCGAGCCTTCAAACCACTTCACGAAGATTTCTCCCTTCCGAACATCGAAATTGTATCGACAAACTCCACTTTTAGGTGGGGTAGTCTTCCAAAATAACTCCTTCACGAGGGGCTCCCAAAATTTATCAGGATCTTGAATAGATTGCTGATATAATTTTTTATACTCTTCCATAGAAGATAAGTGAGAATTTCGGGAAACATCCTCGCTCGGAGGGAAGAGTGCCGCCATTTTTAACGTCACGCCCTCCTTGGGCAGAAAGAGAAACTAAATTATTCGGAGGTTTTCATTTCTCTCAAGATTTATTGATTAAAAAGTGAAGTGCTTCTTGTTTTTTTCATGAATATTTAAATGCGCGTAGACAGAATGTCAAAATGCTTGAGTGAATGTTGCCGAGAAGGAAATTTTTTCTCCGGAAGTATTAAGTAGATAAGAAGCAATTTAAAGAGAAAAATTGAGTCGGAAAAAAACGCATGTCTGTCAATGGTTTTCTGCTTTAAATTATGATAGTTAAGTAACTGTGACAAAATAACTTTATGTTCTGAAAATAATTAATTAACAAGAAGTCACTTTTTCTTAAATTCTAATAAATATACCATAAATTTATTTTTGACATTTCATTTGATTATCATTAAATGTTTTTCTTTTTATTTCATACTTTGTATGAAGACAGAATATAAAGATCTTCAATTATTTTAAAATGATTAGATAAATAAATATTTAAGCCAAACAATGAACCCTAAAGATTTCAACCAAAAGATGCATCCAGAAGACCCTGTTAAAATTCAAACTACCGAGTTATGGATATTTCATTTCCTGTAGTTATATAGATGATTAAAAAATTACCTTAATACTTCTCAGTTGGGTAGTACATATACTATTACACATTTATAAAACTAAAAAGATTTTTTTCTTCCGAAGACTGTTTAACTATTTTTAAAAAAATTGCATATAAAATTATTTGATTTAACGTGTGAGTGCAAAACATAAAAATGGGCAAAACATAAAAATTATGAAATATTCTTAAAAATTTAAACCCATACTTTAAATTCGTTTTTATGTAATTGTAAGCGGAAATTATTATTTTGTAAAAAGTTATTATTTCCAATAAACAATTCTTAAATATAATAAAATGGTTATATATTCTTATCATTATCGATCTCTTGGTATTATTAAAACATTTGTATGCAATAAAATATATTTATGTATAATGTATTATTTTAGAATACATTATACATAATATAAAATATAATACGAAAATATAAATATACATTATTTTATAACTTCAATTCGCCCTCTACATCCCCTTAAAAAGACTTTTTCCGTTTTACATCAATCAATTTGGGAAGAAAACGCATCTTCCAGTATCATTTTGCTGTTGAAAGGGGGTAGAAGAGAAGATCTGGTGAGTATTGCAGGAAAGCAATTGAATCAATGAGTTCGAAAACCGGTCATCTCCAACAAAACTAACTTTACAGGAGAGACAAAAAACTGAATAGTTAAGTATCAGCTTGATACATAGAGCTTTTTTTTTAATTTTAAAATATAGTTGGGTTACAAAATATTCTATCGCAAAATATTTCAATTGTGCGATAACATCACTTAATTTTTCAATTTAAAAAATAATTAGAATTTGGAGATGGCTATTTTTCGGAAAAAACCAGTCATCTCCTAAAAGCGAATACTATACATTATTTATAAGAAGCGAAAATATTAATAATTTGCCACTTGAAAATGAAATAAAGATTTTATTTAAGTCTTAGAATACCTATTCATAGATATTTGTATAAATTCAGACATCTTCTGGACTATGATTATCTGTGCTTGGCCACTTACAAGTTTCTTCATAGAAAGACAAATACTAATTTGGTTTATATTACAATACTTTTTTGATGTCTGCAAGTTTCTTGTGGTTTATGGTAACTTTTCTAAACCCTGCTGCCTTAACTGGTTATGGTACCATTTTTAGGATACTTTTTTTGTATAGCGTAAATATTAATTTGCATAAACCACCAATGAAAGGAAATAGTTAAAATTCATCAAGTGAAGTGCTTTTATAAATAAAATTGCTATAATGTGGCAAACTGTTGTTTCTCCTTTCTTGCTTTTCCATAGGAGCATTCTGATAGCACATTTTTCTTAAAATGCTACGGCAGGGCTCGAAAAACTCAAAAATTTTACTCGTCCCCGAGGACGGCTTGTCCAACAACGTACCCGTCCTCCTTTGAAACTAACCCGCTCTCTAGTCGCTTCTAAATAAATAAAAATATAATTTTCTCTTATTTATTACAAACATTTATAGAAATTGCGCAATGAATTAGTAGTTACTAGGATTACAAATACTAGCATTGCATTATACAGTAATAAAAGTAATACTAGGTTACTAATAGGAACCTAGTATTTCTTTTATAAAATAATTTATTTCTTTTATAAAATAATTTATTTCTTTTATAAAATAATTTATTTCTTTTATAAAATAATTTATTTCCTTTATAAAATAATTTATTTCCTTTATAAAATAATTTATTTCTTTTATGAAATAATTTATTTCTTTTATGAAATAATTTAAATGTCAAGTTATCTGGAATGTCAATTTATCCGAGGGTACAGCGTTTTTTAAATGAATCAAATATGACGTTTGCCAGTTCCACAATCAAGCTAATGATTTACAGAGGTTTCTGCACAAAAATCTGATAGGGGTTTTACATTTAGGTAGATGTTCATAATTGCGTTTAACGCTTCTTGTTTAAGACCAGTACGTAACGTTTTTTTTTTTTTTTTTTTTTTTTTTTTTGTAAGTTCATTGCTGAAAAGTCCCTTTCAACCGCTGCAGTACGGAAGACAGAGAAAACATCAATTCTACCATGCGTAGTATGTTACTGTATTTCTAGATTAGAGGGTCATTTTAGAAGTGAGGCGCTAGACTCTTGTAAGATAACAAAAATTGAAAATGTATCACCAACATTAAAGGGAAAATGGCCGCCCGCGAGGACGTCGGATTCGAGAAATTCGTTTTCCGCGGGGAATTTTTGACTCCCGAGGACGTACATAACTTTTGAAATATTACTTGTAGTCACCATAGATGGCAGTACTTTTACTTTCGTTACTTGTACCGCCGGTACAAGTAAAAAGTACGTACTTTTACTTGTACTTCGTTACTTTTTAAATTTAGTACTTTTACTTGTACTTTCGTTACTTTTTTAGAGAAAAAGTAAAAGTATTTGTAACGGAAATATCGAATGAAATCGTTACTTTTTTCTAATACTCGGTAAGCTTTCTTAAAAAAAAAAAAAAAAAAAAAAAAAAAAAAGCTGTGAATGCAATATATATGCATTCACAGCTAACTTCGTGTTTAAATACCTTCTGTTTCAACTTATACTACACATTCAATTATTTTTTACTAGCTCAAAGATCACAAAGCTATCTGTTTGCTTTGTTTATGTTTGTGTTTTTAAAACGCGTCTCTAAAGAGTAAAACAATTTTAAATCAATGGTAATTTAATTAAATAAAAATAATAAACTAAAAATTAAAGTCAATAGATAAAATTTCTTTTTCGTGCAAATCCATAAAAAGTTTGATATTAAAATTATATTTGATTTTAAAATTATATTTGATTTTAAAATTATATTTGATTTTAAAATTATATTATACGATTGCATTATAAAATTATATTATAATATTCTTGCGAATTTAAAAATAAATTAATATCCATAACTTTCAAAATTAAAAATAATTAAATAAATAACAACAATTTTGCAAAAACATTAAAGAACATAAGAATATTATTCAATGAAATTTCAGGTAACTTTGAATTTCGATTTCCTAGAAATGTACTTTTAAATCGTTACTTTTTTTGTTTAGTACTTGTACTTCTACTTGTACTTTTTACTCGTTACTTTTCAAAATAAGAACCTTTTACTTTTAACTCGTTCCTTTTTTTAAAAATACTTGTACTTTTACTCGTTACTTTTTAAAAGTAACGTTGCCATATATGGTAGTCACCTCCTTTACAGCTCATAGTTACTTTTATCCCTCCTTATTTTCTTGCATATTTCATCTAAAGAACTACCCTCTAAATCACTCATAGTGTGATAAAAAGAATTAGCAAAATTACAAGCCTAAACTAAATAATTAATTATTAGGTTAAGCGAACAATTTCATAAGCAACAACGGTAGCCAAACGAGAACGGGTCATCTTTCTCCAGGATATGGCATTGTTTCAATAAATTGAGATTTCAATGCTAAACCAAGTAGGAGGACATGAATTCCTTACATCCTAACTATGTATCTGTATCAACTTAACTTATAAATGCAAGAATCTCAATTTTGAAAAAAAGTCGAGAAAACTGGTTTTCGAACTCATCGATTCAATTAAAAGTTGTACAAAAAACACGAAAGTTATACACTCGGCTAGCTAAAACGCAATAACGGCATCATTAGCGTTTTTATTTAATTAGTTTTAGCAATCATTTAAAACAAACTTAAAATTATATTTTTTACTTTATGAACGAATTAAATTTGAGTATTCATACTGGAGAACGTTGAAAATCGTGCCAACTGAAAGTAAATGCCGCTTTAGTGTCCGGTTAAGTCAATTTATATGAGCCTAATCCTATCAATCACTTTCCTACACGCTTGCCTTGTTTGTTCATACAAATATGCGCGACTTGAGAATTATCCATTGATTTTAGTGATATTTCTCTAGGTGAAAAAATGTCGCCAAATTAGCTTTTATTTTTTTCGTTTTCTAAAGACTTAGTAATTTTTTGAATACATTAATGTTTGTGAAAATTAATGAAGGAATTATTAGAAATTAACGAAATTTATTCCACATATTATTGATAATGGTACAAATAATCATTTGCATGCCTTACCTCACGTTACATTTCACGAGAGTTTACTTCAATTTGTATAATTTACAACTTCCCCAAACATGAATATATTCAAATCATTTGTTCCTTAAGTCTGAACAGTAAATCTACGCTCGATTTCGAGGCAGTAAAGTGCGATTTTCATTTTGCTTGGCCAAAGGGTTACAAAACACAGCCTTCAGCTTAACATTCGCTTTTTATTAAGCATCATGTCATGTGATTTGCTTGTCCAATACGAACATTGGAAATCGTTAGAATGGTTTATATTTTTATATTATAGTAAGAAATACACTTCATTTTATTCGGATAACAGCAAATGTTAAATACACTATTATTTAAAATACTGACATCAGGTGCAATGTTTAGCCGAAATTTCGAAAACAAATTTTAATCGTTAATTTTTTGATTTCAAGAATTCGCATAACTTTAATATCGAGCTATTTTACCTCATTAAAAATAAAGGATTTAAAATTACAAACTTTTAAACGATTGGAAGAACTAGGAAAAAAATTTTTTAGAAAAAACAAGATATGTTTTTTTTTTCTCTTCTGTTTCACATTATGTTTTATACAAAATCTGACAGCTTTTAATTTACTTTAAATTCTACAATAATGCATTTAAATATTTTCATACGTATCAAGACAATTTTTTTCGGTGTGTCATTACATTTGACAAAATTATTCTTGAAAAATAAAAAAATTAGATCAATTTTCTCCTGATTATTTTCCTTTTGTGTAAAATTATCAATTTCATGCAATGGATGATACCTAAATTTTAATTCGTAACAATAAAAAAAAAGAAGTTAAACTACAAATTTCGTTGATGAAGAGTAAAGGTTATAAAGGACAAGAATAGCGAAAGATATTTTCATTTGCTTTGGAAGAAAAAATAAATCAGACATTTATATTATACAAAATATTTTATTAGTACAATTTATTATAAATAATAAACATTATACATACGTGAACAGATCGTCACTACTGCACAAATTTTAAAAATTTTGTTGGTTTAAAGTTTTGAAAGAGAAAAACAAATTGCATGATGTACCAAAAAAATTAATTAAATTATTTTTATTAATTACTATTCCATAATTTTTTTAATAGATTGAATCTACAACTTTTATAAATAGATAATCCCAACAAGATGTTGAATGCTAATTAATTTTTGGGATAATTTTAAAGAAAATTTTTTATCTGTTTGAAATTAATAATTTCCAAGCAATGAAAAAAGTTCATTCCTTAAAAAATCACTTCGATTTTGTTAGATATATTGACACACGCAAAATCTGAATAAAAGAATGCAAATTTGAAAATAATTCATTAAAAATTTTTGTTTTAAAAAGCAATTTAAAAAAGTGTGTTTTAAAAAAAGCATTCTCACACGAATGTTGTGATGAATGTTAAGAAAGATATTTATTAAATTAAAAATTAAAGTGTTCCATTAAAATTTGAGAGATCCAGTAAAATCCTTAATATTCATCAGTTTCTCAAAAATAAATGTATTTTTAAAGAAATGTATGAAAAAAATCTTAGAGATTGATTACACAATATTAAAAGAAATTTATTTCAAATTAATCACTTTTGAACTGGCCATGTTAAATACAAAATTAAAATTAATTTTATTTATACACATGTATAAACTATCTAAATATTACTTGAAAGAGAAATGGTGAACAAGTATGTAATTAAATGCTCAATTGTGTTCTAGTAAAAAAAAAATCTGTATACTAAAATAAACATTTTATGTAAGATAGCTATACAATGGAAGACGTAATGATGCCCATCAAGATGATTATTTATGATTAGTGCTTAATACTGAAATGGGTTATTTTATTGTATTAGTATTGGACATAGTGAACTAAACATCGTCTTCCTTTCCCCCCCCCCTCTCTCTCTTTTTTACAAGCTACAAAAATAATTTTAATAATAGGAATTAAGATACTCAAAATATATAGATCATCAATCAATATTATTTCAAACATGAATAGAAAACTGCTCAGTTTTAGATTAAAAAGATATTTGTTCATAAAATGAAACTACGTTAAAAGTGTCTTAAATGCAAAACGCTATACTATTTCATTTTATCAACTTTAGCCAGCCACATCTATCATTTTAAAGTTATAAAAGTTTTTATTCAACCACTAGTGTTAGAGCAAGCCAGTTTTTAATGGGTAATGTGCGGCACTCTTCTTCTTATCAAAAATGGTATGAAAAAAATTACATAATTTTGCACTAGAAAAATTTTCCACAAACATTTTGGCCAAAACTTTATGCGAAAAATAAACCCCATTGCTATTTACACGAGAAAAATGTATAACTTCACACCAAACTAACTTCATTATCTTAATATACCAAAGATTTAAAATTTTTGCACTTCTGAAGTTATTTAAAGAAAATATTTTTAACCAAAACATATTCAAAACGCATATTGTTCAAGATTTTGTTTAAAAACTACTATTTTTCAACAGGAAAAAGTTAAAAGCTTGTTGTAATTTAATTGTATTAATGGCGAACTCTTTATTTTATTATATGAAAAGAAGACTACGGTAACAACACTGCAATTTTTTTTTTACTATGAAAGAATTATACAATTAATTTTATAAATTTGCTTTGTCTTTTATATTTTTAGCAATTTTTTTAGATTTAGATTTTTTTTGGTTGGATTCAATTTTTTTTACATTTAAATATTTTTTTGTTAGAAATTTTTACGATTATCTTTTTACCAAAAAAAATATTCTTAGTTAAGATGAATAAAGCTTCTATTATCATACTAAGAAATTATTAAGTTATTTTTAATATAGGATATAAAAACTTTGAAACTCAACCCTCAAAAGCTATTTTTTTCTTCTTTTTTTGTGGCAAAAAAGGAAAAAGGTTATACACCCCAATCTATATATTTCAATTTAAAAAGATTATAACCAAAGGATAATAATCACAGCTATTATGACCAAAATTCCCATCAAATTATACTAAGGTAGAATACAAACTAGGTATAATATATAGTTGAATCAATGGATAATCAATAAATATATAAGTTTGAAATGTTCAAAATACTAATTAATAATTTAATTTTAATATTGAGCATGCTTTTGTTTCTTCATCATCGGACGAGGCAGCTTATTTGTATAAACCTTTGGTAAAAATATTGATAAAAAATGATGCAATATTCCAGCCGTCATTCCCCATACACGATGCTCTCCAACAATATACAAAGGTAAGGAATAACCAGATTTAAATTCAGTATAATAAAAGTTTTTTGGATCACACAGCGATTTTAAAGTTAGAGTAAAAACTCGATCAACTTCACTTGGATTTACTATGCAGTCCTCAACTTTAACATCACCTATGAAAGCAATAACTGGCGTTACCCTAAAATCATCCCTAGGTATGCTTGGCAATACAGTCCATATTTGAGCAACTTTAGGTGATAAGCCGATTTCTTCCTTTGTTTCACGCAATGCCAGATCAACAACATCTTTATCAGAGGTTTCCCTCATACCACCAGGGAAACTAGCGTCTCCTTTATTTCGTCCCATTGTCCAAGATCGAAGAGTTAGTAATACGGATGGTTCCCCATTTGCGATGCATAATGGAACCAACACTGCAGCCTCTTTTTTAGATTTCCTTTTATCTTTATAGGCTAATTTCTCTATAGACTTTAAAAAGTGTTGTTTTGATTGCTCTGAAAAGACATCGCTGAAATTATTTTGTGAGAGAGAACACTGGAAGACTCGAAATTGTTCTAATGGTAACAGATTTTGTTTAACCTAGTGTAGAAAAGAATAGAGTTAGGCAACATTAAAAGTTTTATAGTAATAAATATAAGTACTCAATTACTTATAAGCCAATACATGATTTCAATTCGATTAAAATTTTTATATTGTGATAGATTCTTAAATGTAGGAGCAAGATGCTGAATTTATGAAATAAATATATTTTGGGAAATTATTAGGAAACCATACACAGTAGTGTCACATCACATCGAATGAGATTTCTTTTTAATGACGATCAAAATTTAAAACATTTTTAAATAAAGCTAAATGGATAATTACAAGAAATTGAGGTGGAAAATATACTTAATAACATAAAAGCTTCAATTGCTTTAAAAGTTACAAAAGTAGAAAAAGTTGACACATGTCAAACGCTCAAAAATAGGCACTAATTCAAGATGCCCAAAATCCAAATAATGAAAACAAACTGGATTTGAAACCAAAAAAAAGTAACGTTGACAGCGAAAAAATGGAATGTGGCAGAATTTTTCAAGCTTTCTTCAACAATTCTCTCTAGTACTAATACCTTTCTGAGAGACATTTTTAATAGTACTAGTAGCAAATATATATGTTACTAATTTAAAGTAACAGAAGCGCTTTCTGTTTACAAAAAAAAGCCTTCATGTATAGAACAGAACAGTATAATTTTTTTTAAATTATAAATGTAAGAATTTTTTTTAAATCTAAATATAAAAGAATACACATTCAAGTATTACTGACAATATTCTCCCGTTCTAAAAAATATTTGCATCGTTAACCTCTTTTAAATTTTTGCTATTTGGAAATTACTCTTTATAATATCAATTTCAAATTCTGACAAAAATCAATCATTGTGGAATTTTTTGATTCTCAAAAGAAAGTAAGAAAAAATCAAAAGCATTTTTTCCCCCTCCAATACAGGAGAAAGGCATTTTTAAAACATAATTCTGAAGAAAGGGGGGAAAACGTTCTGTAGAATAAAAAATATTTCGAAAAATTCTGCAGTAAAAAAAATCCAAACTTCTTTGCTTAACAAATAAAAAATCTTTCCACAGGAACTCCGTAATGTTCTGCGACAATGTCGCCAAGTCACCATGATTCTGTCACGGGGGCCTTGAGGAAAACAAGAGCAGGTTGCATATTCAAGTGATATAGAGTAAGTGATATAGTAGTAGATATAAAGTAAACTATTTTCTGAAATAATTTTATAAAAATTCTAACAAATCAAAATTTTCAACAACAAAACAAAACAACATTTACAGCAATAGTTGAATTGTAAACAGAAGATGTCTTAATACTCAAGTTATTCAGTTTTTAAGCTGATAAAACAAAACGTTTATTTTTATAAGGTAATCTATTTAAAGCAGGAGAGAAATTTCAGTTTTAAATGTACTAGCAAGAATTGCTGGCAACTATTTCCCATTCATTAAAATGTGAAAAATCTTTTAGTAACCAAATCCCTAAAAGAAGGCAGAAACTTGAAAAATGATCAAAACATAATAATAGATTTATAACATTAAATCATAGTAAGACTGTCTTAAGGTTTTCAAAATTAATAATGGTTTCATAGAGAAAAGATGGGTGACTTAGCATTTTTTTTTTAAAATATCAATTACATTTTTGATTACATTTGCATTTTAAATATCAATTACATATTAATTACATTTTTGAAATAGACTTTTCTTATTTGATTTTCTTATTGTCTATTCATGGAGAAGACAGTAAAATTTTTGCTAAGTACTAGAATGGAAATTATAAACTGTTAAATAAGTTGCATTCTTAATGGGATGAAAAGTTTGTTTTTTCTCCCAGACTATCAACAGCTAATTTGCATCATTTCCAGAGTCAAGAGAAGCTGACATTTTCTGAAGGAGAAGATAAAATATAAAACTTATATTTTTTTTAAAAAAAAGTAGTTAGAACTTTTAATTCAGCATGACGGACTAGTAAAAGCCAGATTATGGTTCTATTAGATGCTAGTTTGTTCATCTATAAACTATTAAATAAGATTATTGATGTTTATGTTCTTAAGATATTTCTCCGTGGAGTTTAAATTTTCCCCTTAAGATTAAATTTTTATTAGTGTAGGTGTTGTGTTATAAAATACTTTGTGTTATTGAGCTATAGATGTTCATGCAGGAGATATTTGCTTCATTATTGAAAAATAAATCATAAATATTTAAATTATTTTTAATAAATAGTTGCATAGTTTTATAAGAACTTAAATATATATGCGGATAAAACATTAGAAAAATTTTAATAACTAAGTTACAGCAAAAAAACAACTTTTTTTTCTTTCCTTTTTTTAAGAATGATTCATCCTTTTATATTGAATCTTAGGAGATTCCAAATGTTTGAACCCTATAGTTATTTTCAGGAATAAAAAAAATAATAATATTTGTATTGACAATGTAATGTAATGACATCAATGTTTTGTAATGCATCAAATAATTATGAGAACTTATTCAAACAACTGTCTTAATGTTGAAATGTAAAACAAAATGCCCACGTTTGGCACGTAATGAATAAGTTGGTGAATCTTTATCACAACATGCCCCTTATCAGACAATGTGAAAAATCATTTATAAGAAAAATGCATCCTATTTACATAACTTTGTCAATTCAGATTTTTACTTATCCAGATAACTGCAAAATACACTTAACGCCAAAAATATTCACTGTATCAAAGAAATAGAAATTAATGGTTTTCTTTGAAGAAAACTCAAAATTCCATAATGTGTAAAGAGCAAAAGATAATTATAGAAAATGATTGAAATTATATTATTGATAAATAAATAGGTTGTTAAAAAAAGTGCTTATATTTAATAAGGTTTAAATTGG
This sequence comes from Parasteatoda tepidariorum, assembly GCF_982258835.1. NCBI lineage: Eukaryota > Metazoa > Arthropoda > Arachnida > Araneae > Theridiidae > Parasteatoda > Parasteatoda tepidariorum. Next base: position 27,275,428 of record NC_141755.1, read on the forward strand.
ACCCAAAATTTACCAATTACCTGACAGTAAAGATTGCTTGATTGATAGTTTTAAAATTATATATATTTTGCTAATAAAAGCATAAATAAAAATTATTTCATCCTTTTTTGAAATAATTTATTCAAAAGGATTTTGGTACCTATTTATTTATTTCCTTACTAACCAAATATTCATATTCACAAGCTTCATTTTCTCCTGATTTAAATTAAATAAATAAAAACACATTTATTTTTATACAATAATATAATTGAAAATATATTAGAACTTACGTTACTAATCCTAGAGAATAACCACATTCTAGAGCAATACCTTTTCTGAATAATAGACTTGAAAGCTAATAAAAAGTCATAGGACATAATTAGCACAATATACATAAAAATTAATAATCACTTTAAATATATCAATGCACAATAATACTTAAAGTGTCTTTCAAAAAATTTATTTGAGTCATTATTATGAGAGTGAAAATACTGAAATGCTTTCAAAAAGTAAAAAAACTTAATGTTAACAAATCGTAAGAAGAAAAAAAAGAGAAAAAAAACGTAAAAGAGTATCAAAAAGAATAAAAAAAGGGTAGTGATGATAAATAAAAAACATAACCAAGGTAAAAAAAAGTGCAAATACATTATTAATCAAAATAGCATAGAATTTTTGATACTGTAAAGTATTTTGCACAGAAGATTAAACTCTAGTGCCTAGTAGCAGAACTTGTTAAGTCAATCTGCAACATCTATATTCATAAATTTAATTTTTCCTGTCTATGTGCAATCAGGCTGAGACTATGGTAAGATTTATAAAACAGACATAGATTTAATATACCATGTATGTATAGCAATATTTGCATAGATAAAATAGATAGGAATTATGAAACAGGCCGAGACTAGTGTAAGATTTATATATCAGATATAGATTTAATATAACATGTATATATAGCAATATATGCATAGATAAAATAGATAGGAATTATGAAACAATGCACAGTGTTTTTACTAAAGCGCGATAATGCGAGAATCTCGCTTATTTTTTTCTTTTCTCGCATAAAAAAAATTATTAACGATTATTATTATAAGAAGATCGCACACTCTATTAATTATTTTCAAAATTCGCGAATTTTGGAGAAAAAAAATTAGTCTTCTGCCATTTTTAATAAAATCCGTTTCACTTTTCTTCCTTGATCTTTCATTATTTTTAACATCGATCCTTGTTATCTAGCTTCCCTATTTACCAGTATTGTTCAGAACCAGTGTGAACAGCAGAACACAATGTCCCCCCCCCCCCCAAATGACGGAACACCTTTCAGAACAAATTTCTCTGCAACCATGTGTTCACCGAAGGTAAGATTTCTTCATGTAAGATGTTTAAATTTTTTTCAATGCTACAAATTTACTTAGTGATTCCGAATTGTTCAGCGTCTGTTGCAAGGTCATTTAGCACTTGAAACCGAATTAAGACAAAATATCGTATACAAATGACTGATAAACATTTGAGCAACCTAATGAGAAAAGCTGATGAAAAAGTAGATATAGAACGTTTTCTATATGATGATGCAGCAAAAATATTCAATGTTTTAAAATATTAGAAGATGTTAAAAATGAATTATAATTAAAGAAATATTTTTTTCCAAGTCTAATTTGTGCTTTTTAATTTTTAGAAATCTCACTTAACTTTTTGAGATCTCACCCTGTTTTTGAGAAAGGGTGAGATCTCAAAAAGTTAAGTGAGATGAAATGACTTTGGGTATGAGAAATTCTCTCTCATTTTTTTCTGTAATGAAAACACTGAATGCATGTAGTTTAACTAATTTTAAATTTTATACATTAATAAAAAAATCTAATAAATCCTATAGAGAAATGGTCCAACCAAATCATAAAATTTTAAATTAACCCTTAATGGTCTGGAAAGTATTTTAAGTTTACTTCCACCGGGTCCAAGTTATTTCTCTTATAAAGAGAAACGGTAGATTTAACATTCTAATTTCAAAGAAAATGAATTGCTATCAATTAATTGTAAATATAATAATTAATTATAAGGTTAATTGCATAATAAATTATAATTAATGAATTGTATCTGGCAACAATAAGTGCAATAAAAATTATAAAATTGATTTTCCACCATATATGAGACAACAGTAAGTAAAAGTCCTGTGCTGCTTATATGGTTGCATTGGTCCGTTAAGGGTAAACTAAAAATCAACTTAATAAATAGAAAATCATCAGAGACTTTCGAAAATGAAATTGAACTTTTACATCAGCAGATAATTTTAGTTTAAGATTTTAAATATTTTAGGACAGTTCAGAAAATGTTTAAACTTTTTTTAAAAAATCTATCAGCAGATGTCATAGAAATGTACTGTACTTACTGCTGTGCTCCACGGTTTTCAAAAACAGGCTCTAATGTAGCATCAAAAAGTGTATAATTTTATAAACATTTTTACAAAATTGTGCTTCTTACATCAGTTTTTTTATATATTGAAAAAAGAGGACAGTAATTTAAAAAATTAAAAAACGAAGCTCACTATGCTAACAAACAAAAAATTCTGCTCATGAGAAAAAGTTTTGAAACTTATAAAATAAAAAAAAATCTTATCTTTATAGAATTTATTTTTATGTCTCATATTGTTTTACTTTCACTAAGTGTGAAAAAAAGAATTTTGTTAACAAGTTAATCAATTTATACTAAATTACCTTGAGTAAATGTATAAATTAAAAAACAATTTCTTTAAACACAATGATTTAATTGTGTTTGTTTAAACAAAGAGATATTTAAGAGACAACAGATAATTTCAAAAAGAATTTTTTTCATACAATTTATTGTTAATCTCTACAACGACAGTTTGATTTTCTTATTTCTTACTTTAAGCAATAAGTATTAAAAAAAAATTATTCTTTGCCAGATAAAGTAATTAACTTTTAAATAAATAAGGCCAAAAAATCTACGGCAAAAATTTTATAGACTGCCAAAAAAAAATGTATGAATAATTAATTTTATAAAACTTTGAAAAAATAGGCAAAAGAAAATTCCACAGATTTCTATCAGCATTTTATACAAAAAAAAAAAGTTTATAGAAATAAAATATAAATATATAGAACAAACAATACAGTTGAGTTAGATTAATGTGAATTTCTTTTAACTTCAACAAATTTGAGATTACCCATCAGATTTTATACAAATACAGAGTCTGCTGTAATTAATGGAATTAGCTGCTTCTTGTTATCAAAAATTTCCAAAAAAAGGATCATTTATAAATGATAACAATCTAAATCTCTTAAAATTCAGATAACATTTAAATTCGGATGTAAGCATCATACTTACTCTGTAATTTATCGAAATTTATTAAAATTGAGATAGTGCCTTTTTGCAGGAGGTTCTGAAATGCCCAACAGCAATGTTTTGCATCTTTTTTTTAAACAATGTAGAATTAATATAAAATGCGAATTAATTTTACTATTAAGAAAACATGAACTATTTAAAGCGTCAAAAAATTTCCCGTATTCCTTCGTGTTCATGCTACAAAAAAACTGCAGGAACAAAAGTAATATATGAATATATAAATAAATAATAGTAATATATAAATAAAATCCACAAGACAAGAAAAACTCCAGAGAAAATTTAAAACTAACTAACCTTTATAATTTAGTTTAGAAGAGGAGACACATACGTGGCCGAACATCTGAAAAATAAGATAAGGTTAATAACTAACTGTGCTTTATTAATAAAGTTATTTATTTAAGTAATTGTTATGCAAAATATTTTTAAAGTTAAAATGTCTTACGGCTTCTAAAATTCAATTTGGATTGCTCTTAAATAAATATGATTATGGATTTAAACAAAAAACACTAAGCTTACTTGCTAAAAGATTATAATTATATTAAATATCACAAATACAGTCGTGAGGAGGCAATATTTATTTTGTTTACTTTTATTCATGGGGTATGTCACTCTCTTTGGAACCTTATGCTTTGAATATTTGCAGCTTATAGCTTGCAAAGTGGATGTTGAAATTTTATTGATACAGATGGCGTTTTACAAATGCCTTCGCAGTAGTACCTTACTACTTCGTACTAGAGTTGTCGTCAATACACTGTGCAGCTTTCACAGTGTATTGGTGAAGTCTGGAAACATCTTTAATGATGTTTCAAAGGCATGGCATCGCGATTTTGATTATATAGAAAGGGGATAGCTCTCCCGCTACCATTTTGGTATCCCGACAACCTATACGCAAAATCGGACATTTCACGGCAGAGCAGTTTAACGAGGACCGATATCGAGTATCCTCAGTCCCTTATAGTAATCTGATCTAACTAGGAGCTGCTGGTGATGCTTGGAACTTTGTCTTTACGATCAGTCCACTGTTGTTCAGCAATGTCCGGAGTAATATGTATAATTTTAAATTTGGATTCAATAATGCCCTTAACAAGCCCTTAATAAAGTAAGTATTGAGAAATTTTTGCAATATTTTTCGAATAATCTAAATGCGAAAAACATTGTGAAATGTTAAAACATACTACATTCAATTTTCCATCTAAACAAAACAAAGGAGGTTCTAAACATGGAACCGGTATTCGTGTAAACTCCAGCAACCAAATTTGTCACTTCAACATAATTAATAGTTAAATTGTTGTTGTTAATTTACATCGCAGTAGAGTTGCACAATGGGCAGGGACTGATTTACAGGAGGGCATTCGGGGCACGTGCCCGGGGCCCCCAACATTTGAGGGGCCCCCTTTCCCAATAAATGATCTTTTACATTACATGGCCAATACAAAACCTTATGTAGAAGATCCCTTTGAAAGAAATTTTCGAATGTTGATGATTACTTTTATCAGACTTCAATTACTTTTATCAGATTTCGGTACAAATATCTTGTTTCCTTCATAATTTTTAACATTCTAGCCATAACCTCTAGATATATTTATTAAATTTTTGTATTTTTTTTAGCAATTTCACTAAATTAAATTCTGAATATCTGGGGGACGTACTTCTAAATAAGGTTTCATGTTAGTACTTGCAATTTTTATGGTCTGAAAAATACTTTTTCAATATTAAGTTTAAGACCTTGCATGTTAACTAAAATTTATCGGCTCTTTAGCTGGGGCCCCCAAATTCATCTGTGCCCGGGGCCCCCAAATCTGTAAGTCGGTCCCTGACAATGGGCTATTGGCGACGGTCTGGGAAACATCCTGGAGGATGATCCGAAGACATGCCATCACAATTTTGTTCCTCTGCGGAGGGGATGGCGCCCCCGCTTCGGTAGCCCGATGACCTGCACTCAAAGTCGAGCACTTTACGGTAGCACAGTTTAACGAGGACCAATACCGCACACTCTCTGTCCCTACGCAGATTGATCCAAGTGGTCAGCCGCCCGCACACTGACCGTAGCCAGTGATGCTTGACTTCGGTGATCTGCTGGGAACCGTGTCTTAACGATCAGTCCACTGCGGGACCGTTAGTTAAAGTTAAAACATTTTATTAATAATTGGGGTAAAAGTTATCTTTGGAATTGAAATCAGAAATAAATATTTATAGAAATTAAAATTTGAACAAAAAAAGAGCAACTATAAGCATTGAAATTATCAGAGAGAAACGCAAGTTCCATCTTTATCGTTGAAACCAAATTAATTTTAAATAGGCTACTCGTGAATGGTGGAGCCTTATAAATGGTTCGTTTTCAAAACTAAACATTTGCTTTTTCTTTATAGAGAGACGAAACGTTAAACCTGTTCTATTATTCAATCATAGAAACATATCAGTTCTAGGAGAAAGAAGCTCTCAGTTTTTATTTAGTTGGGCAGAGCAGCTTTGAGCTTGAACAAAAATGGGGCAGATATTTATGTTTTAGCTAAAAATTTAGATAACAGTTAATGTTAAATTACATTTAAAAAATAATAAAAAAAAACACGCATTGATAATTGATATGATCCTCAGTGTTAATTTAAATTTCCAAATGGTTATTTAAAAAAAAGAAGAAAAAACACACACACACACAAAATTATTGAAAAAATAATTTTAAACAGGTACTATATCTTATTTTTTTTAATGTTTTACTTGAAATAATTAGCGCTTCACGCTCTTGTGCCACGTGTTCCGGGTTCAGTCCTCGGACCGGGCAAAGTTGACTCAGTCTTCCATCCCTTCATTGGGTCGATAAAATGAGAACCAAGTTTGCTTGTAGACTAAAAGCTGAGGGTTCTGCGTTCGGCTGACCACCCAACAAGATCACCTGCTCCAGCAGCCCAAGGTCAAGGAAACTGAGTTGGTAGCAGTAGTCCTTGGCCCTCTATGTGGTTCTGCGTTCGGCTGACCACCCAACAAGATCACCTGCTCCTGCAGCCCTCTATGTACGGACTATCTCACCACTGAATTTAGTATGGTTTATTTAAAATAATAGTTCTTTGCAGTAATGTACAACAATAATTCAGAGGTTAGACAATTAAAATTTAGCAGCATAAATTGCATTACTTCAGTAGACAGCAGCTCAAAAACTTTGAAATCGAAAATTACAAAAACAAATAGAAAATACATAATTTTTTTTTTTTAATAATAAAGCTAAATTACGAATAGGACAAATATTTAAATAATTTATTTATACAAATATTTTTTATCAGCTATATTTCAATTAAACTAATTTCTTTTTTTTAAAGATATTATATAAATTACTAAATTAATCACAATTACTAAGTCAGCTGATGTTGTCGAATTTCTTTTTACTTAGGTTTCCTTGTTGTAATTTTATTGCAACTTCCATAATTTTTCTCTCTATTTATAACCAAACAATTCTAAATACTTTTATTTGCATACTTAATTTCACTTTTTCTTCCCTAAAAGTGAAATTTGAATATATAGGAGTTTATAGATTTATGAAATAATTATTAATAAAACTTACACATCGAATTGCTTAAAACAATTTAAAAATTTCCATACCGAATTATTGTTTTCCCCCAACTACTATTCCTAGAAACAACTATAAGGGAATAAAATGTCATAATCACAGTTTGCAAATAGAAAAGAAGGGATAAATAGATTTGCAATAGATTAGTAGTTAGAAAGAAAGTCTTAATTATATAATTTATGTATATTTAATAAATGCTTCTCAAAAAAGAATTTAAATACATAGTTTTGTTCCCTAGAAAATTAACTTTTAAAACTTTAAAAAAAGAAAAATAAATTTTATAACTTTTATTAAAAGTGCAGTGTGATTCAACTTAACAATCTTCAGCTTACGTATAATTAAAAATTAGATATTTGATATCACAATTGTGACCTTTTATTAATTTGAATATGGATAATTTTAAGTGGCTGTAATTCTTCAAAAAAATTTCTAGTTATGGCCAAGTTCAATAATTTCCCCGCAATTTTGGTTAGTTCAATGTTTTCCAGGGGAAAACTGATTGCTTTCTGAACTTGTAAAAAAATTAATATGTAAGCACACTTTAAATAGATAAACTTCTAGTAAATGGGCAAACAGTTCACATTTAATTTAATGTAGAATAATTGTGGTGAAAATAAAAGAGTTAGATGCTAGTAAAATACTAAGCAAAGCATGCAAACATGGAAAAAAGTAGTCTACACTATAATTCTAAACTCATTCCATAAATCAAAATTTTAGTATTCAAAAAATCTTAGTAAATGTCCTAGTTTATCTGAGCAATGGAATGAATTTTCTTTTAATTATGATAAGTATATGAAGATTACTGAAAATAACATCATCCAAGAAGTTATTGAAAATATTGCGAAAAACCTTTCAGATAAAGACAGTAGAAAAATTCTGGATGTGAACATGAATGATTCCATCTGTAATTCTTCAAAAACGTAAAAATTGATTTCAGCTCTGAGGAGGTTTACTGATTCTTAAACTTGTTAAAGGATGTTATATTCAGTAAGTACTCTATAGACAGAGCTGATTACAAGGACATATTCATCATAATCAAAAGAAACTTTGTCTCAGGCCTTGAATAGAAGGCAATTATATTGAAGAGTTTATAAATAACATAAAAGGAAACCTGAACTTCAAAAAAAAAATGCTTTTTAACTTTGTTCAAAAAAATATTAAAAAAATTATTTTTAGGAAAAAAGAAATGAAAGTAATTAATGTTATAGAATAAAAAATTCCTCTGATAAAATTAAAAATATGTAATAACTTGATTTTATAAAAAATAAAAAGACTACCTGTGCAAAACTTCAAAAGCAGATCTAGTCTTTTACTTATAGAAATATTTGTTATTATTACACTTAGGAAAAATTAAGTAATTATTAATTCCTTAAAATTAAATTTCTTATGGCTTCCAAAAGTCAACTTGTTTTTTGTGGTCTTCCTCCTCTTAACTAAGGCTGTGCAATATTATTAATAGAATTTTTTTAAAATAAAACAAGTCATAAACTGAGATCTCTTGAACTTTTCCAGGTACTTAATGCTTAACAAGTTTTATAAAAAATAGTTATTCAATGCATGAAGTAGAAAAATTATAATGTATGAGGTAACAAATAAGTTCTCTATTTGCAAAGCTTATGATAGCAGCAGCAAGAATAATTTGTTTTTGTTAATTTTTGGTAAAAATAAATTATAGACATCAGTCACTTTTATTAAGCTACAATAGCTTTTTTCACAAAAGTTATAAAAAAAATTTGCATAGTGTTTAAATAAAATTGCAACTTGACTACTCATACATAAAATAATATATCAGATTTAAATAATCTAAAGATATATGCAGAAAATTATGATGTGAAAAAGCTTTGGAAATTTGTGTACTATATTAGATCAAATGAGTGTAGCTTTACATAAAATTTCTTTTTTGTGGGTTTCGAAATGCAGCTAACAATCTTGTCAGCAAAAAATAATTTCATTATTTAAATTCTGTTTAAAATATGTAGATTTTGAACACCAAAAGATATATAAGGTGTTCCTTAATCACCATTCTTCCTATATATTTCGGGAATGTATTTCTATAAAGAGTTAAAAACAACTTAAATAACAATAGTGGCAATTTAAGTGAAATTTTTTTAAAAACAAATCTGATGAATCAGTCACGATAGACCATTCTAAAAGTGAAATTAAAATTGCCAAAACCAGTGCTCTTGTATGAATTTAAAAAGCCTTCATACTTCTAACTCTAAAACTTTTAGTAGAAGGGTCTTTAAATTCATTAAAAATAAAAGCAATAATCATTGCTAATGAGTTGAAAATTTCATGCACTTCAAGTTAGTTGCAGTTTGCATTTTTTTACTTCAAATTTTAGATTTTATTATGACTGTTTCTTTTGTGTCCTACACTATGCATATAATATTAATTTATTTACAAGAAGGATTATGAAATACATGACATTGTTAGCATTTAGAGAATAAACTGAATAAATATTACAACAATGGCTAGTTAAGAATCTATTGTTACATACCTATAAAAACTCTTTTATAGGCAATAAATGTGAATATTACTTAGCTGTTTCATAGAAACTTGACGGAAAAAAATATCGTAATGGTAATGAGACTTTTCAAAAGTATTCCATTATTGATATTGCAATTATAAAAATATTTAATAAACTGTATTTATTTCTAAATATTGCAGAATATTACTTTTCAAGAACTAACTCAAATTATCTTGAGCAAAAACTGAATACCAAAAATAAATATTTTAATTGAAAATTGAACTATTTTTTAAGCTATAGTTAATGAATTTTTTTAATGTAAAAATTATAAAATAAACTTTTAAATAACAATATTAATAATTATTACTTTTTTAAAGTAAATGTTCAGATAGATTTAAACATTTTATTGTTAAAATTACTTGAATGTACATTAAAACATTTTTAAAAAGAAAATCCTACATAATTGCAATATGTTGTACAAAATAAATATAGTAAAATAATATGTCAATCTTGAAACAAAAACATCAAAATAATATAAAACATGTAATTATAAAGCAATATTTTATAATAGCTGAAATTTTTATTTCATACAGTAAAAAATAGTTGTACAAGTACTTCATAACAAGTAAAAATATAGACTTTAAAACAAAACAAGAAATCAACGAATGTATATAAAAAAATTATGACACTAAATAAATCTTGGTCCTATCTGCAGAAATGTGGAAGACAGGAGATTTTAATAACCTAAAAAAAAGCAATATAACTAAATATAAATTCAAACGACTTAATTTATTTGAAACATATATGCATAACTCAGAAATTCATAAAATAAAATATGGAGTTAAAAGAAATATATGTTTGCGATAGTGAAAATTTTAGAATTATACAATTTTTGTAATGTCAGTATAGAGAAATTCAGTTATACTTCACTTTCAAAAAAATTTTATTATTTTGCTAGCTGTATTATTATTTCCTAAAAAAAAGTGAATATGTATAATTATAATAATTATAGAATTTTTAAATTAAAGTTTTTATCTTCCTAATTTTTTGTGTTGATATTCGGTATTATTGATATTTGGGTTATTATACGTGTAATTTCATACGTGTTTAAAATAAATTTGCATTTTATACTGTAATATTTTTACTGAAGTATATTTTGCATAGTTTAATTTTCATAACTTCAAGCAACTAGACTTAAAATTAATATCATACTTGCATTAGTCTCCTTAGTATAGTAATGTTATTTTCTTACATAGCTTAATCAAATAAATTGGTATATTCCAAACATTTAAATCACTTAATCGGACAAAAGATTTATTCTACATTCTCCACGTTAATGTATGAAGAATTACATGAACTTTCCATCCTACTCTATTCCTATCTTTCATTATTAATTAACTAATAAATATTTTTGAACATTTTTTGTTTAATTTTATTCAATGAAATGTGCTTTATTGAACACAGTTGCAAAATCAAGTATTTCAGTATTTCAGAAATATGAACTTTAAAAATATGACGTTTATCATTTTCAGCACCCAACATTGAATTTGCTTATAGTATTGAAACAGGTACAGTGTATATGTCTCATAACTAATTTCTTTTGTGCTTATTATGCTACCTTCTGTACAGCTTAAAGTTTAGTCTTGATAATTCGAGCTTCCCATAAATCTGAGTTAGTGGAAAAATCATTTAAATGTCAAAACAAAAACCAAAATATACACATCATATGAAATAATTACTACATGAACTAAGAAACTAGGATAAATATCGTAGCTAACATCCAATATTTTAGTATAATTTAACATATAAGCAGAAAACTCTAATGTTACTTCAAATTCCATAACATTTGTTCCAAAAATTGGTTCTGACTATTAAAAATTTTATATTTGCGCAGACCACAGGTAAGGATTAAATGTATTAAGTGGCTGAATCTTGGAACTACAATATAAAGTGCACTTAAATTTAAGAATTGCTTTAATTTTTTACATTCAACTTTATGAATTCAACAGTTCAAGATTCAGTGCCTGGTCCTGTCCACCTTGAACTATCTATATTTTACTGCATTCTGTTAGCGTTTGGTTTAGCGATTTCCTTAAAATCAATTTTAAATTTACTATTTCTCTTTCAATCAAAAGGAATTTTTTTCTTGTGTGTTTGAAAATTGAAAACCAAATTCAATCTTTTTAAAATATTCAATAAAAGCAGCAACAAATATTTTGGGTATTTATATAAAATACTCCCTTCTTTTCAAATAACTTATAATGTTCGTACAACAGATGGGCAATAACTTTTAAGGTGCGAAATTCACTAAGTTTTCATAATTGAATAAAAGTATGCTAAAAGTACTAACACATACACTTTTAGTGGAGGATATTTTCCACTAATACATAACTTTTTAAAAATTTTGTCGGCACTTAAGCATACAACCAATTGATTATGTGACACTTGATAAATCTCAGTAAATAAGTTATGTTGTGGCGATTAAATCTCTTTGGAATCAAACTTATTGAAGCAAAAACCAGAAATTAAAACTTAACATTTTCTATAATGGGTAAAACTTTCCTATATCAATGACAGGATATAGAAAATCATGAAAGTGAAGAAAAGTTGAGCACTGATCAAGTTTACATTGGCATATTAAACAGATTTTATGTAGGATTAGTACCTTTGAATAAGAATAAATAAAATTATAGATTAACATGAGAGATACAGCAACTTACAAAATGCATTAGTTCAGCCCACCGAGGCAGATGTACTTCATGTTCACATATTCGTCAATTCCATAATGTGATCCTTCTCTTCCGATCCCGGATTCTTTGATACCGCCAAATGGAGCTTCTGCCGTAGATATAATTCCTTCATTTACTCCTACCATCCCAACTTCAAGAGCTTTAGCGACTCTCCATATCTGAGAAATATCTTGAGAGTAAAAATAACCTGAAATATTGCACGTGATTTACTAGGAATAGTCAATGAAAGTTAGTTAGAAGTACACATTAAAACAATTGAAACCTTCAAATCATTATGTAATAATACTTTTTAGTTTTCAGTTCCTTTTGGAAAACTTTCTGAGCTATAATATTTATTTTACAAAGGTGCCAAAAACTACAAAGTAGTGAAATTTAGATATAAAATTTAAATTCTTACCTGCCAGTCCAGTCTTGGCAGTATTTGCTATTTCTATAGCTTCTTCTTCAGATTTAAATCTATATTAAATTAAATAATTTTTATTTATAAACTTCAGAAACAGTACATAATATTATTGATTAAAATTAAAGTAGAATTTTAGAAATATATCATAATTAACATTTTAATATATTTTTTTATAGGAAATTTATAAATATATTAGAAAGATACTAATTCTTTATACAATAATAACTTTGTAATTTTTCTTTAATTGTATAACCTAATTTCTTTTGGGACAATTTTTAGCACCAAATGAAAGTACACTTTTTTGAATTTCTATAATATTTTTTTTCTTCCTTCATACCTTTATCTTTCTGAAATGACAACATGAACTACTTTTAATGTCCAAAAATTTTCTGTTCCCCTTTGAGTTGACGTCAATGAGGTTTGGCTGTTACAGTAGACATTCATATAAAGAGAAGTATTATTTCAAAATATTCTACTGAAATATTATTAATTTTAAAGTACCTTTTTTCCATCTCTTGCTCTTAAACAAAACAAAATAGTAATTTACAGTTTAAATTTTTGAAAAAAATACATTTCATTGTTTCATATCTTAATACAATTTCTCGTTCTATAGTCTTCAAAATGTTTAAGAACAAAAAAACAGATGGCCCATGGTTATAAAAAATAAGTTTCAAATTTTATTAAACAAATGACTTGACAATGTCTTGTATTGAAAATAAGTAATATTAGTTGTTATTATTTCTTTAGGCTTGATTTGTATTGCCAACATTTTTCATACCATATTTTTTTTTTCTTTAAAGGAAGTTTTGAGTTATAGAAATGATAAGATTTTATGATTTCTAGACTAAAGTTTATGCATCATATAAAATAATTGACTAAACTAATTTCTGACAAATAAAAAATATTCTATATAAAATCCAATTGCAAAATAGGTTTATAAAAACTTAACTATACATTTTTATGATGCCAAATATTCATATTTTCGAATTTTATAAACGAAAAGAAAAATGTTAAGAATAAAAAGAAATCTTAAAAGTTTTAAAAGAATAATGCAGAAACAATTTTAAAGGTTTACAATCTTATAGAATAATAAATATTCTAATTTTTTAAATATCAAATTATTTAATAATTTTTTTGAAAAAAAATTGAATTTTTTTCATATACAAACTTCATAACTCCAGCTACTGGTCCAAAAGTTTCCTCCTGACAAATTAACATGTCAGTCTTAACATTTTTCAGCAGAGTGGGCTCATAGAAACATTTCCCACTGGAATGCACTTTACCTCCTGTAACTAGTTCTGCACCTTTGTTTACAGCATCTTTTACATGTCTATCCGCCTAATTATAAGAATTACATTCATATTAACTTCAATAAAATTTAATCAGGGTGTCTGGCAAAGTTAACCATATTACTTCCCAGACTTTTACATCTTGAAGTTAATAAAATATTAAACAGTAAAAATTTTTTTTTAAAAAAAAAAGCTATCACACAATTTTAAATAAAATTTTAATAGCATATGCAAGCATATTAGTTTTTTTTATCAGGCTTTAACTAAAAAAGAAAATTTTAAACTAAAGATTTAATTTTAAATAAATATTATTAAACTTAACATAAAATAAATACTAAAATAAAGTAGTAGGCTATTTTATTTTTACAAGTATTTAAATACTTTTTTTATATAAATAATTTTTCTTACTTTTTAAAGCACATTAATAACTTAGAATACATAATACTCTTTTTTACTATAGCTACATAATTCAATGGAATAGAAATTTTATGAAATTCATTTTTCTTATTACACACCAAATTAATTGTTTTACAAAGAAACAGTTATTCAAATAAGTTGGTAATTACAAATTCAGTTAGTTTGTAATTACTGAATAATACCTTATAACTCTTTGATTACAAAGAAATATTATGGGAGACAAAAAAAAAAGCACAAGAGGAAAAAGAGTGGAACACATTTTTCCTGACAAGACAAAATTAAAATACAGTGTCATGAAAATATTCCATATTCTGTTCAGGAATGTAAAGTTTCTTTGAGTTGGAAGTTAAAAATTTCCCTTACTTTTTTTTAGAAAAAAATAATTTTCTCACTTTTTCAGGGGATCTGAAAATTTTCCCAGCTTTTCTAGGTTATTCAGTTTGCTAGATACCCTGTTTCAACTTGAAAAATAAAATAAAAACTAAATATGAAAGCAATATTTAATAGATTCTACTTAATATGCCAAGATTTTAATAAAGTCAAAACATTTGATAAATAAAAAGGAAAAACAATCAAGTTTTCCTGGCTATAGAAATAAGAGCATTTCATAATATACTAATCTATAGAGAATAATAAAAGTTTAATTATCAGTAATTTAGATGAATAATAATAATTTTAGCAATCACTACCAATGAAAAATTTCCTAACAAAAAAAAAAACTCGGTTTAAAAAATTATTATGAAACTTCAAAGGAAATGCAAAAAGAACTATTTCTAATTTGTAAAAAAAATTATTCAAAATTAAAATTAATTTCTTACGATTAAATCCAATATGAAAAACAGTACTCAAAGTAATCAAGAATGTTTATTTACTTAGAATGAGAGAGAGAAAAAGAGTTGATTATACATAAAGAAATATTTTAATTTGTCATGCATACACAAATTTAAACTTTATTTGCCATACATACACAAATTAAGTAAAATGCATACACAAATTTAAACAAAAAATATTTGAAATATTTAGAAACGAATTGAATTACGTATAGAATTCTTATTTCTTAAAAAATAAGGTTCATAAATAATGCATTTTAATAAATTTCAGTACATTTAAAAGAAAACTATTGATAAAAGTAGGAGATAATATAAATAAATAAATTTAATAAAAAATATACCTCTAAATATAAGAACTAAAAAACAGATTATGTTTACCTTCTCGACAGCAATTTCATTTATCAGTGGTCCTATGTTTACATTGGGATCCATTCCATTACCAACTACAAAGGCTTGCATCTTTTTAGAAAATTGAGCAAGAAATTCATCATAAATTTCTTCTTGTACTAAGAATCGATTGGTACAAACACAAGTCTATAAGGAAAAATTATACAAGAATTTCAACATTCAAATAAACTACAAATACCCAGTAGAAGATCTATATAATACAAATCTGTAAAAAAAAAAAAAAAAAAATTATTCTCCATAAACCATATAAACTTTTTGGGTGTAAACAATAATAATTGCTTTTAAGAAATTTCTGTAACCAGGCAAAAACTGTTTACTTTTTACAGTGTTTGAGTACATGGTAAGAAACTGGAACTTCAAAAGCTAAGCAAACTTGAAAAAAAAAATTATACAATATATGCATAAATATAGAGAGAGAGAGATTTATATAAATTAAAAATGTAGAGGAAACATGGAAAATAAATAATAAAGATTAATAAAAAGAAAAGAAAAAAAATGATTAAAATAAATTTTTAAAAAAAAACATATATATTGGTAAAAACCCATTACTGAAAGGGAGCTCTGAGCGCAACAACTAGTAGTGAACTTGTGACACAGAAGTGTTAAGATGTTGCTTTAAATTATTAATTCCGCTTTCTTTTTCGTTATTGAATAATTGTTTTGTTATATTTGATTTCGCCAATGACTTATTTTCTGTATTATTGATAAAAATCCACTGAGCCACTGAATCTACCTTGATGTTGATTTTTGAATCCCTGATTATATTGAATTGAACACAGAACATATATATATATATATATATATATATATATATATATATATATATATATATATATTTGAAATGACCGGCATAACACAAAATTTTAAGCCATGTAAAACCTCATGTTCTAAGGGTGTCATTAAAAATTTGCTGAATTGTAGTTCATATTGAGAAAAAAAAATCATTTTGCTCTATAAAATCTTTTTATCAGTTCATTTATGAATAAATTAAAAATTTTACATCTACAAGCATTTACCTGCAAACAGCAAATATCAAAATCGGTATCGATAGTAATATTTTGAAAAGTTCAATGGAATTTCAGTACATTGCACCCCATATGAACAGAATTTTATATTGAGATACATTGTCATATTATACGAGAGATACACTGCAAGTTATGCTAGGAAATGAAGCATTTTAACGTAAGTTTTAAATTACACTATTAAACTTAACATATTTGTTTGTCATTACACAAATAATGACAAATTGTATACTAGCATATACTTTTCAAACCAGTTTCATTCATGTTTAGTTAATTATATCATTCCTGTATCTTTAGAGCACAAGAAAAGAAAAATAATTCTGATTCTCTGATGATGAACTCTGATTTATCATTCACATTGAGTTTAAATGTTTTTTTTTTATTTGATTAAAACATGAGAGCTGATAGAACAAATTAAATGAAGATTTCAAATGAAAGCTACAAAATTGCTTAGAACAATTGTTGTGACTATTGAAATTTTTAAGGTCACAAAAATGTGTGTGACCTTCATCTATCACAACTATCAGAAATAATAAAATTGGTAACAAATAAAAAATTACATCTAATGAGAGTTTCTCTTTGAATAAACAAATGTCCAAAAAAAAATCAACATCAATCCTCAAAAGGAAAAGTTTATAATATAATTGTAATAATATCATAATGATTTAAATGAGCCCTTCATTATTTAAACAGAGCAAATTCATGCGTTTAAATATATATTTTGTTCCATTCTTTTAAAACAAAGAAAGCTATAATATACCTGCCCAGAGTTCCGAAACTTGGAAGCTATGGCACCATCAGCAGCAGCTGATACATTTGCTGAATTAAATACAATAAATGGAGCATTTCCTCCTAACTCAAGCGACACTCTTTTCACATACGGAGCACAATCTTGAAGCAAAAGCTATAAGATAATTAAATTGTAAAAAAATTAAGTTCTAAAGTATTTGACAATAATTTATAACTTATAAATTTGTTACGTTATATTAGTAACAATTAACAAAATTTCTGCACAATGAAATCTATTTTTAACACCATTAAAAATGTCAAACTATCATTTTTTTTATACTAATGAAATTAAAAAATATGCACATTTGAGAACATTTTCAACACAAATAATCAAACTACAATGAATTTATTATTATTTTTTTTGGCCAGTCAAATGAAAGAGATAAGATTTCTATTGCATTTGACAGGGATTTTACAGCCTATAAAGATGAATATTTACGTTTAAGGCATGTTTCATTTCAGGTGCAGACATTTTGCTAAAAAATAATTCCTTTTCTTTTCTTTTTTTTCTGAATAATCGTATGCACAACAAAAAATACATCTATAATACATAAACCATACATTTTAAATTACCTAGGTTACAGTTAACACGTGTTTCTAGAAAGGAGATATACAAAATTTCTTTTAGAAATTATTTAAAAAATTGTTGTTTTAATTATAAATTAAATATGTAGAATGATCTAAAACTAAATAGACTTTTTTTACCGTTTACATTATCAATAAATTTACTTAAAAAAGCAAACTTTATAAAGTTGTAGAAGTGTTCCTCCCATAAATAATATTTTATAATTATTTGTCTCATGATTATAAGACATTATAATTTATAAACTTCATTTTCTATCAGTTTAAGTCTAATTAAACCTTGTTACATCATAGTTGGGTTGCAAGCAATTTCTGAATTAGCTTCAAAGCTGACATCTAAGAAAACTTAACTTACATTACAAAGTTTTGATTCAATAATTTCACTGAAAATATTAATTAATACTGTTTACTATTGATTTATTTCATTCAAATGAAAATCCAGAACACTTATATTTCACAGTACTGGTTTTAATCTTTTAAAAGAATTACTGAAAAATGCAAAAATAACTTTACAAATGATGCAGTGAAAAAAAAATTTATCACAAGAATTCCATGAATTTTTCTGAGAATATTAATTAATACTGTTTGCTATTGATGTATTTCATTCAAATAAAAATCCAGATCGCCAATATTTCACAGTACTGGATTGAATCTTTTATATTGATTACTGGATTTAATCTTTTACATGAAATGCAAAAATTACTTTACAAATGATGCAGTGAAAAAAAAATCACAAGTAAACTTTTAACAAAGATTTCAGGTAGGAAAACAAAGAAATGTAACAATTTAATCTGAACTATATCGAACACTATATATCAGAATGAAAAAAAATATTATAGGAAAAAATGGAACAGAAAATGTTTATACATATTAAGGATTCAATTTTCTTAACAGAAAACTAAACATTTTCAGATTAAAAACTTGCGTAACAGGCAAAGATACCTCAGATAAATATTAAAGTATATTTAAATAAAAATTTACATTACGTATATTTTTAAAAAAATACAGCTAATGGGATAATTTTTTACAAATCTCCTGGTAATGCCAAAAACCTTTTACATTTATGGGTATGATTAAATAAATATCTTACTTTACCAACAGCAGTTGATCCAGTAAATGAAATAGTAGCCACTTTTGAATCTTCACATAATTTTTTTCCTATATCTTTAGTGTGAATTCTTGAACAAGTTACAACATTTATCACACCAGAAGGTATTTTTGCTTCTTCAGCAATCTGAGCAATTGCCAAAGCAGATAATGGGGTATCTTCTGCAGGTTTAATTACACATGTGCAACCAGCAGCTAAAGCAGCTCCAACTTTGCGAGTAATCATAGCATTCGGAAAATTCCACTGAAAAATAGAATAACTTGAAATGTTTCAAATGGAAATAATTAATATAAAATATAAGAATTTACTAAAAAAAAGTTATCAAAAGTTGCCTAAAATGCTTTGCTTATATTTTATTTTTTACCTAAAATTGTAAAACAAAATTGTAGAGATCTATATTATCTTTTTGCAAACAATTGAACAAACTTATATGAACTACTAAAAATGAAATTGTTCTAGAATCGTTTGTCCCCTGATGGTTGAAATTTTAGTGAAATATTTCTAATACGCATACTTAAGAATACACAATAATGAAAAATATGTTATCAATAAATTTTTCATTTCTTCTTTGGTACAACATGAATGATATGTAAATAATATATAGTCTTCTTGTTTAGTTTTCTCTCTCACACTCTCTGTTTTGTTAATTATCTTTTTGTTTTGTTAATAATATTTTTGTTTTCTTTAATACATAATATGTACAGAGAAACATAATAAGCTATTTTTTTACAAGATTCTTCAATTAGTAAAATTTAATTTAAATTGACTGAGCATTTGTTAGCTTACTATTAATAACAATTGAATTTAAAAGCAAAGTAAAAACTTTTTGTCATAAGTGGATTTTTGTAAGGTTAAAGTAATTGATTTAAATATTGAAGTAATGCATGGTATTTCTATGTAAAATATTATGCAAAAAAAGTTAATATAAAAGTGTTTAATACAGAAAATAGGGAGTTAAGGAGGAATAAAGCAACACAACAAAAAAATTTTAAATGCTGCAACAACAAAAAAATAAATAAATAAAAAATAAAATACGATATGATAAAAATTTAAAAAAATTTTTATGCAGCTTAAAGAACTGAAGCATGGATTTAATTTTGAATATTGTTATTACATTATTAATCGTTACTTTTCAATCAATTAAAATATGGAGACTGTGTTCCACTCAACAACAGAAAGATGTTTATCAATGGCAAAAACAACACAGAATAATAAAAATAATTTTTTCTAAAACTCTGAAATGGGTATCAATAAATTATAAATTTGAAAAGTTTTGATACATTATGAAACACTATTTTGTGGAAGTAGGGAAAATGAAAGTATTGTCCAATTAATATAAGCTATGATATGATTAATCAAAATAATATGATTAATCGCAAAGTTCATTTACTAGCATTTTACATGAATGAAATAAGCGAAATGCAACTTACTTAAGAAAACTTTTGATGCTAGGAAACAAAATAAAAAGGAAATTTTTAAACTATTCCTGGATTATTAATTAGTAAAAAAAGATTCAGGATTGCATTTAAACGTGTTTTATTTTTTAGATAAGAGAACTTATACAAGAGTTCCTATGTCTACCCACACTTTAAAGAGTTCGGACATAAAGTTAGCAATCTGTGGTTGTCTGAGATCCAAAATTTATCAAAAAGAAACGAAACAAAAACTTTCTGTATAAAATCAACATGAAATCTTTAAAATTCTTTTTCCTTCTTTTAAAATAAATCTTTGCTTGTTGATTTGTTTATTGATTAAAATCAAACTTCAGAGTATCAATTTATTATATATATCTACGAGTTTAATATATATCATATTAAAAATTAGCATTAAATATCCATATATTTTGCAAAATTATTGCCTTTTAAAGAGTATGATAGTTAAACTTAACATTTCACCAAGTTATTCACAATATTATATGTCAACTAAATAGTTACAATTAAACAAAAAAAAAACATAAGTTTGCTAGCTGAAAGAACTAAAAATAAAGTTTATATTTTTATTTTTGAAGAGCTGAATCAACTCAACTAATCAATGCACAATTATGCTGTAGTTACGTGTCTCTTGACTGGTAAGAAATTTAATCGAAATGTAGCTCAATACAGCTAAAATGATTTTGAAACTGCATTAGACGTCAATTTAAAAGAAACGTCGACAAGTGTGGTAATTTATTCCACTATCATTTCTCTTCTGCAACTCTAATCTGGACCATTTTGAAGATGTTTGTCATAACTTTCTTTAGATACAGGAACTCTAGTAAGTTTCACTGATGAAAACGTTAAAGTATAACATAAGAAAAAATAAGGAACTTCTGAGACTTAAGATTTGCATTTATTAGTAGTAGAAACCGCAGATGATATTAATTTTGCAGACACAATAATCTAAGACAGCAACCAATATCATTAATTTCAGAAATAAGAATAAGTAACATTAAATTTTACCAAACAGTTCACAGTCACTGAGTGGTAAGACATGGCTAAAAGAATTTCATCACTGCTCAATCACCCATTAGAAAGTTAATTGACCACATTAGCTCTTTTCATCTTAAACAAAGTACATATATCTTACAGCAGGCATAACAGCGAATCACTTATAAACCTGTGTTTAATGGTTTCCTCTATGACATAAGCTGTCAATACAAGAGAAAGAGTAAAACAAAAATGAGAGAGCTGGTTCGTTTTACCACAATATTTATATCAAAGAATAATTTACATAATATCGTTGCCACAAAAATTATGTTAAAATAAACAGAGGATAATTTCTTTTAACTTCAAAGAAATGTAAATTAAGAAATATTAAGAGGTCTGATTAGTAAATAGCTAGTAAATCCATCTTCTGGCAACATGCTATATTATAGCAGCTATAAGGTTACCATAAAAAGCTAATCAAAGATAATTCTCAAAGTGACTAAAGTGTAAATTGTGTAGTAGCCCATTTAATATTTGTGTAGTAACCCATTTAATATCATTTAATATTGGCCCATTTTAAAAATTTGGTCGCAAAATGTTACGAAATGCGCTCGTCTTGATATTTCACACATTTTATTTGACATAAAATTTATCAATCGTATCATTTATTGATTGTATCAATCAACTATTTAGCCATTATGTTTAGTAACACCGTTGTAAAAATAATTTTCATAAACGTATTTAACATTATAGTCTAGAGTAGAAAACGTTTATTGATTACTGCTTAAAAATAGTATAATATTACAAATTTTAATTAATTTTATAGCAAAATAGTTTCTATTATTTTTGAGCAGAAGGTGGTATTATAGTAAACAAGTTTAAATCATACACACAAAAAATATATATATACCATAAAGATTTTTACATTCAAACAGCATTGAAGTCCATTTTAAAATAAATCTATGAATAAAAAAAATTTTAATTCATTAAAATTATTTTAGTACAATGTTTTTAAAATTATTAGATTTATACTTAGAGTATACTTAGTTTTGAATTTTTTATTGAAAACTAAATTTTACAGATGAATATTATTAAATAGCCACAAAGAAAAGTACTCACAGGTGTTATAATACCAGCTACACCAATTGGTTGCCTTATTATCATCAGCTGTTTACTTTTAGCTGGCGATTGAAGAATTTCTCCATTAATACGTCTAGCTTCTTCTGAAAACCATTCCAAAAAAGATGCTCCATAACCAATTTCTCCTGTTGCCTCCTTAATAGATTTGCCCTTTAATAATTAACTTAGGTCAATTAAGTAATACCAAAGCATCGACACATAATTAAAAACTTTAACAAGTGGTTTATGAAAGCATAAGAGCTGGGCCAATAGTTTTATAAGCTTGTTCATATTTATAAGTTATAATTAATAACATTCTCACTACTAAATATTATTAAAACATAAAAGCTAAATGAATTCAGACAAAAAAATATTAATAAGTAGAATGTAGATTATTGTTTAAACAAAGTTCAATTATTTATTTATTTTTATACCATAAAACTATGACTATGATCATTATTTTAGGCTATAAAAAATATGTAATTAAATCAAATTTTAATATCTTCCATCGAAATAATTTAGGGCTTCATGTTCAGAGGGTTAAAATTTTCAATTACTACATTGTAGTATTTGAGTTGCTTTTTTTTTTTTTTTTGAAATCAGATAGTAAATTTTTTAAAATTAAATCAGACAATTGATCAGAAAAAAACATTACTATATGAATTATTATAAACTTACATGCAAATTCAAATGAAAAATGCCTTTATTGTAATCCTTACTTAATTTATTTAGTTACTTTTGGTCATTAGAAATTTTTAAATTCAAATATGTAAGATAAAAAATCTGAAGGCAAAACTAGATTGAGTAAAAATCAACAATATGACTGCATCAATTTATAGTAGCTGAGGATAGAAATAAATATATT
The DNA here is from genome assembly GCF_982258835.1 of Parasteatoda tepidariorum. Classification (NCBI taxonomy): domain Eukaryota; kingdom Metazoa; phylum Arthropoda; class Arachnida; order Araneae; family Theridiidae; genus Parasteatoda; species Parasteatoda tepidariorum. The sequence continues at coordinate 27,298,774 of NC_141755.1, forward strand.
TGTGGCACATTAAATAACTTGCAGTTGTAAAATATCAAAAAGATTTGTGTTGACAGCAGTAGTTATTTTTGTTGTGTGATTCAATTTGTAAATAAGTCTTACTCTGAAGTGATATAAAAGATATTACAGTTTATACAAAATTTTACCTTTATTTCATTAAAAATAAAGAAACTGGAACAATTAATTATTTTTATTTATTTAAAATAGATTTCATGACGGTCTAGCATCAACAATATTCATTTACTGGGTAGCATTTGTATAAAATAAACTTATATCAGTTTTTGCTTCTTAGAGCAATACCCAAGGAAGTCTATACCCAGCAAACACTTGGTCAATATTCAAAGTATGATTTAAATATTTGGAAAGTTCCAATAGTCATAAACATTCTAGGCTCTGTAACATATCACTATTAATAATCCATGAGTAAATTTTCATTTAAATTTCATTGCTCAAAGAATGTCAGGCATAATAGTATTTACAATAGAATAATAAAACAGAAATAGTAAGAATTACCTAATATTAGACAATACAAAAGAGCAAGTTATGTTAATTAACTTAGTATCAACAATAGTTTACATTGAGGCAGGATGGAACAGTTGTTAAGGCACTGAGCTGCCAGTGTGAAGAACCATGGTTCTATCTCCACTGGCAGCTTGAAGCCCACTAGCTCCAGATCGATAGGTAAGAGATTGTCTTGAAAGTAAAGGCTGTCGGTCAGCAATGCCAACCATTTCTTACCCTTGTGCAATTGGTCATGAAATTGAGGAGCTTTAACCTTCTTAACCCCTCAGGTCAACAATGTTAACGGTTTTAGTTTTTATAATTTATATTTATTTAAATATCAATGATAATTATACATCAATTTAAATATCAATAGTAAATAAATATCACAGTCACAGAAAATCTATGCAAGTAAGCTAATTTTTTAATGCATTGCTTTTTTTAGCTGTTTTAACTATAACATTATACATTGAAAACATTTTAAGTAAAATAATTTGTTAATCTTAGAACTAAGGAATACATATTTTTTGCCTGGCTGACTTTAGACACTCAACAAACATGTTAATAATTTTCATTACAATGGAAACTCACCATCTCTAAAGTCATCAATTTAGCCAAACTGTCAGTATGTTTTTTCAGAATATCAAACATTCTTCTCAAAGCATCTGACCTTTCCTATTAAGACATAAATAAACATTATATGTTGCAAGATAAAAAGAGTATTTTATGCTGAATTAACATATTTTTTCTTTAGTTAACAGTAGAAAATCATAATGAAGTAATTATGTTTTCATTACCAATTTTACATTTGATTGATAAATTAATTTTATTTGATGTTATATTTATAAATAATATTTATAAATTATTGGTATCACTTTTTAATGTAATGCACATAAAAACAATAAATATTGAGTAACATTTGTTTTTGAGTTCAAGCAGTTTTTTTTTAATGTTTTTTTACCAATACTATTTTTAGCATAATATTACAGTGTGTCTGAACATATATTTTAAAATTTTATATCAATAATTATTTTATAGACTTCATATTTTTTATAATTTGCCATAGAAACTAAATGAAACTACATTTTGCAGCTGTAATACATCAATATAGTTATATGGTGCCAGTATATATTATTAAACAATATTTTTATTATTGTTTCATTCTAATCAATCAATAAATACAACTTAATACAGAAAAAGGGTATCACAACAAAAGTGCAACATAAAGTATGAATTTCATACCATAACACAAAATAAGACATATTTTTGTCTATTATATCAAATCTCCTGGCATCAGAAGAACTACTTTAATACATGTGTTAACTACAGCACCTTTTTCTAAAAAAAATGCAGTTACTACAAATTACTTTTAGAAAACAAACTTTGCTGTTGAACTTAATTTAGACTAATGTTTGAAATGGTTTTGAATAATAAATTAGATTATTCAAACATGCTGAATAATTAAGATATATTGATTCATGTTTACATAAACCAGATGAGAAATAAATTACAACAATTTTAATGAAGAAAAATATGTTCTTCTCCATTGTAATAACATGCATATATTCTTTTAATATTTCATGAGTGTACTACATTCACATTTGAAGACATTGCAATTCAAAAGGTGTAATTCAAATTAGAGGTTGGTCCCGTAGTAAACTGATCATTAAGACAAGGTTCCCAGTATAACACAGAAGTCAAGCGGTAGGTGACCACTTGGATCGGTCTACGAAGGGACCGAGGGTGTGCAGTATTTGTCCTTGTAAAACTGTTCTACCCTAAAGTGCTTGACTTTGCGCACAGATTGTCGGGCTCCCGAAGCGGGGTTGCCACGCCTCAGTAGAGGATCAAAATTGTGTTGTCTTCGGATCATTCTCAGAGATGCTTACCAGACCGTTGCCAATATTCCATTGTGCAACTCTAGTGCGACGTAAATAAACAACAACAAATCAGAGGTTGGCGACTTTGAAACCAACAGTTTTTTACTTCATGGGAAAAATTTACATGCAGCTAAAAAAAATCTTATTTTCATATTTCTTGATTGTACCAAACTAAGTATTATACACTGGCCAAGGCAGAATACTATCATCATGAACCTTTAAAGCAGCTGCCATCTTCAATAATGAAAACAGAAACATGTATTAAACTAATTATACATGTGATTTGCTATTCTGGAGCATCATGCATAATTTTTATTAATGTAGCCATTCTCATCACATCTGTTGACAGATCTACATAAGATTTGCACCAACAAGATTTTAAAAAAACTAGCTCCATTTAAACCTTGTTTCTTTACCAATTGTTAAAAGTAGTTGCTAGGAATTGATACAAGCTATTGTTCTTTTGTATTGCACTACTCACTGCACTGCTTCTTTTTTTTTAATGTAGCATACTATTCAACAAACTGCAAAAAAGTAGCAATAGTTTTGCTACTTGTAGAGTGCTACTTCCAACCACTACAAATCCTAAGATGCACAGTTGAGCAAATGATCTTAATTGACAAAAACTTAATTCTTGAAAATTTATATGGTATTTATAAGAAGAGGATTTATATGTTTTATGGGGACTGAAGATTTATATATAGAAAAAAAAATTGAACAGTCTATTTTCACATTTCACTTACAACAATAAACAGATTTAAAATTTTATTCGCTATAATTAGGTATGGCAACACAGGTGCGGCATAAATTAGACATCTTGTGGTCTGCATGATATATTATATTTGAAATATTCTTACTGTGTTTAAAAAAATACTGAGTTCTAAAGGGTTATCTTCGAGTAATTGAGAATAGGTTGGAATTAAAAATAAAAGGTTGAAAAGAATTTGATTAAAAGCTGAAGTTATTATATTAAATCGGGTTATTTGACTTCAAATTATACTGAATTGACTGTATTAATGCATGACAAAATACCTTTGCAGTAGTGTTGCTCCATGTTTTGAAGGCTTCTGAAGCACCATGAATTGCATCATCCAAATCAGAAGTGTTGCAATCAGGAACCTTTGCAATAACTTCTCCGTTCGCAGGATTAAAAACCTATTTTGTTTTAAAATTAACAAGGGCATTTGCATTAAGTAAATTAACTAGGTCAATCAATAGGAATGGAAAAATAGTTATATCCAAAACTTTTTCACATTAAACATGAAATAAATAACATAATTAAATTATACAAACAACTGTTTAAATGTATTAAATAAAGTAATAAAGTTAATATTTTACTGAATAAATTTTTTTATATATCCAAAAACTTCAAATTAGATATTCAATTCAAATATTTTAAATTGCTATTTTTAATATGTGGTAATAAAGAAATTTAAACTAATATTGATTAGATGAGTCCATAAAATATAAGCTTGTAACAAATTTTGAATGTGATATTTGTGCCAGTAAAATACATGGAATCGAAGTCTTGTGGTTAGTCACTGAGCCGAAACTTTTGGAGAAAATTTCTTTCCCCTTCAGAAATGTCTAAATTGAGGAAGTAACCACATGAATAGGTGATGCTGCATGGGGTTTTGAACTAAGATGTACTTTCACCTTTGCGGTGCACTCTTTTCAAACGAAAAGAGCACCTTCCTGAGTTAATTCGCAAAAGGCCAATGGCTGGCAAGCTAGACTTATCCAAGTGTCATTAGAAACAACAACATCAAATTTCGAAAATTACAATATCAATAAATTACAATCCTTAATTCCATATTTCAAATCCTTAATTATTAATTCTCCTTTTGCTTTGTACTGTACTGTAAAATTAGATGAGTGAAAAATAAACTTATAAAAAGTATTGTTCAAAAAATATACTCTTAAAAGATTTTTCTGATAACCATTATTACATATAATTATTTTTAAAAATGTAGGCAGAAAATTGATTAGCAATTTGAGTATAAGTGTGCCTTTTAACTTACTTATTAATATTTTCAGTATGAAAATTTTTAAATAGGTCAAATGGCAAATTTTTAGATAATTACCACAAAATACAGCATTCTAAAGTTATAATACATTTGATCAATTTATACAAGAGTGAAAAAAAGTAAAATTAACAAAACGTATTAATATTTATTACAAAATAATACATATTAACAAACTTTTAAGCAATACTTTTTTTAATAAATATTAATAAACCTTTTATTTTGCTAATATTAGAGCACATATAATATAAGTCACATTATTCAGTTTCTTAAAAATGTGTAAATTAAAAAATACAAATAATACTAACATCAAATTCCTTTCCAGATTTAGCTGATACCCATTTGCCATTGATAAATGTTTTTCCTTCTGGGATAGTAAATGTATGTAACATATTGCGGCCAATAACGTCTAACTTTCTCTGTGAGAGAAATAAAATATTGAGAATATGACAATGACATATCTTGAACATTAAGGAAATATCATAGAATAGAAGATCTATATAATGTAACTATAAGCCACAATTCTTCACAAACCACATTGACTTAATCTCTGAAGCCAACCGAATTGATCAATTTGTGGAATTTTGTTTCCAATCTTCTTAATAATTTAAATTTATGTAAAATAAATAAAATTAGGTAGTGCATATTTTTGTGTTTTAAAGTGACTGCAAAATAAAAATTATTTTAAAACAAAATTTTTGATCTATTTCACAAATGCCATGCTAGGAAAATAAGTTTACCTAATGATAAAAGAAATGATCTACATAACACAAAATTCTTTACAATGCAAAAGCTCATATTTCAGGATTTACATTATAAAAATTTCCTACAGTATTATATTTGAATCTAAATACAAATTTTTAATTCTCTAAGAATTATATTCAATCTTACAAACGTAACTAGTACATGGATAATATATTAAAAATATTATTCTAAGAATAACTAAAATTAAATTTCATTTTTTCAATATTAAAAAATTAATTCTTCAATAAGAAAAGTTTTTGCAGCTTTCCTTACAACAAAAATAAAATTATCCACGCTTGTTTTTAATAAGATATTTCGCATATAGCATATAAATTCAAGTCTTACCTTTACTGCAAAATTGCTTAAAAAATATTTATCTCTGATATAGTGAACAAAATTGGTGACTTTTGTTGCAATTTAATGGACAAAATTAATGTTAAATTTTATCAAAAACAGAAATTTAGCTTGGAAAAACAAAACAAAAAAAAAAAAAAGATTTTTCTCAGAAGAAACAAATGCAAAGAGGAAACAGAAAATACTCAATAAACATAAATCATCTTTAAACATTTGCCACCTGTTTCCAGAGCAACATTTATTGATAAACAGGTGTAAGCAAACTTACTAGGCAAATCTAAAAATACATGCAATGTACAATGAGTAAATTCTTATTTTTCCAAATATTTTATTATTAGAAAGACTCACTGAAAATATTTTTTCCTAGCTCTGGCAGTTTTCAATTTACCTACTATATTGATGTCTATATTCATTTTATGATTATTAGTTATTATAAAAAAACTAAACTACACCAAAAAAAAAAAAGTTTTTCTCATTTTTATGATTTAAAAAAAGTGAGACTACTTTTTAGTGGGAAAAACAAGAAGTAACCAATATAAAAGAAAAAAGTGCAATTTTTCAGACAAGAAAAAAAAAAAATAATGGAAATAATAAGCTAAGTTACAAAAAGACAATGGAAACTGAAAATACCCCAAGTGTAATTAGACTGTAATTGTAAGAATTATACCTAATTGTTTTTAATTCATAAAAATATTCACTTTTTAATTAATAAAAATATACTTATTTTCAACAGGATATGCACATTTGATAAAGATAATACATATGAATACACTTAAAAGCAAAATTAACATAAGAAAAAAATTATATAAATAATCAGTGAAAAAAAAAAGAGAAGATAGATAGCATATCAGACCTTTTCAAAGTATTCAATAAGATACAAGATAACAGATCAGATATCTTAAAAAAATGAGAAAAAATATAAGAACATTTTTCTTTACTTTTTAAAAGCATTTTTTATATACCATTCAGTTTTTAAACTTGATTTCGCTGTAAGTTTATCATAATTAATTGAAATATCAATTTTTTTACATTTAAGTAATTAAGATTTAACCTTAAAATCAGAATTCGCCAATCCACACCTTGAGTCATTGGATTTGAGTTTCAGTTCTCAAAAACTTTGCCAAAAGTAAAAATATTCCTTGGAAAATTACTAGCTAAGTGTTTTGGTATCATTGAAGAAAAATTATCACTTCAAAAGTCTATAGATTTAATTAATATAAACACAAATGTATAAGATAATAGAATTCTGTTAATATTAGTAAGTGTAAAGACAATGATATAACTCTGATGCATCTTAAATTCAGGAAATTAATTGATATTGCCCTAACATTGCCAATAATTACAGCAGGTTGCAAAAGAGGTTAAAAAGTAGAATAAAATTTAGAAGAGTAAACTTTGTTAAGGAACAAGCACTTGGGTTGTCCTTTTCAGATTGTTTTGAACATTCTGTAAATTTTTGAAAATTGAATTGTAATTATAAGTATTATGATTGTAAAATTGAATTGAATTGTAAATTGAATGATTGAAAATTGAATTGTAATTATAAGATATTGAATTATAAGTATATGCATTAAACTTATAATTCAATACTTTTCATAACTAATTTTTGTTTCTAATAAATTTGACAATATAGTATAAAAAAAATGAAAAAAAAACTGGAAATAAGGTGGAACATTTCTTGCTTAAATATTCAATCAATAATTTTATAGTGTTTACTTTGAATTATCGATGTTAGTTATAATATAATCTACGTTATAAAATGGTGGTATTTCACAAATGTATTTATCTCTATTCTAAAATTTGATTTGATTCTTTATTTTAAAATTAACTTCTAAAAAATTAATTGAATGGAATTACTCTCTAAAAAATATTTTTGGGAAACAGTGAATAAAATTATCCTTTTAACAAGAATTCATTTTTTTAAAACAAAATTTTAACTTTCAAATATAAGTGTGAGGCTAATAAAAGAAAAAAAGAAACAATTTTACTTATATTGTGGAAACAATTATAGCATTATTTTGGAATAATATTGGATTGAGTTGAGAGAAGTCTTAACAAATTAAGTAAAAAATAATTTCTATCTACTGTATTAAAGAATAAATTTTTTTTGGCATACACTGAAAATTATAAGATTTCTGTAAAGTCCATCCAAAAGTGATGAAAAATCTTGAACAGTTAGATTATTTTACTCCTCCTTTGCTTTTATGCATTACAGCAACTTAAAATAATGATGTGCCTATGATGTAGACATTAATAGCCTAAAATAATGTGCCAACAATATTGATATTAATATCCTCTCAGCCACATAACTTTTTTTTTTTCACTTACACTTTCCAAAAGAAAAAAAAAATTATATGCAGCTTTCGTTGAAAATTGAAATCTATTAGAGGATCAGAAGGAAAATATTTTTAAGTTTAAAACATGTTTTAGATATTTACTATATTTCTATAGATTATAACATTTATTTAATCTAATTCACTTCTTAATTTGTTTTATAAAAATTTAATGAAATAATAGATATTTTACTCACTTTAAGTAGATGCTTCAACATTCTTGCATGTAGTTCTTGAACAAAATATATTATAACCTGAAATTTAGTTTTTTAAATATAAGTAACATAAAAATTTATAAATGAAATTCTTTTTATTAACTTAAATGATTTATTTTTGACAATGAAAAAGGTAAAAAAAAAAAGGAAAACAGAAATATTTAAAGTGCTTTATCATGTACTTTAAATGTTTTTATAGTTTTATTTTTTTTCTCATGTAATTGCAGCATAAATTTCTGTTTCTACTCAAAGAAGTATTTAATTTAATAGCTATTACAAGAAAAGCAAACTGTGCTTTTGAATGTATGTCAAAAATTTGTTAGTATTTATTAGTAATTAGTATTTAAGTCAAAAAATTAACATCAGATGAATAAACACAGTACTATACATTTTTTAAAATGATTTTATTTACGCGTTTAAATCCGTTTTAAGCAAAAATTAATTTTTAAACTTAATTTTTCACAGTATTGTCGATAGTTTTCAAAATTTACTATGAAAAAATATGAAAATGTTTAATTTTTTTTATTGCATTCATTTTAAAAAGAAGAAAAAACTAATTTTTAATCTATAAGCCCCCAATTTAAACACATACAGTACAGGACAAAGTTTTCAATAACGCTAGAGGTTTACTAAGTTTCGAACTATCAGAGAGGAAATATGAATTAAAAAAGGAAATTCTATTATAGGAAGAATGACAATTACGCAAACTAAAAAAAAAAAAAAAAATACCTAAATTCAATCACTCTTTAATTTCAAATATATCCCCTTAAGCAAATATATTGTAATTTAATTCATTTTAGAAGAAAAAACCCCTCTCGCTTAGTTGCTTTCTTTATTTACAAACAAAACAGACAGGAGAGAAAGAGGAAGTTGGTGAAGAAACGGAAATGATGTCAAATATCACATGACTCTTCAAGGGGAAAAAATCTATATGTTTACTCCCCCCCCCCTTGTTTTGCGCATTCCTGTGTTCGTTTTCTTGGCATTCTATTTCCACAGAATCAATTTCACATAACTTGATTTAAATTATCAATAGTTTCCTTGCAAGTGTATTTAAAAATATAAAATTATTTTGTTTGCAATAAATAAGAAAAATAATTGTTTTTTCAATTCGAAAATTCCAGAAAGATACGCAAAAATTAGATATATCAATTGAGAAAATGTATTTAGTTTTTAATATTTATCGAAGTTAGAGACAATGAAAAAATATTAAATTCTACAAATAATATAAAAGCATAAAAATTTAATAAAATTGAATAATGTAATGAAATTTTTAAATAACAATTTTTTATTAATAATAAAAATATTTTCTTATTCTATTAACATTAACTAACAAATTTAAAATCCCCGAAGCAACTTTGTTTTTGACCAATGTAGATTTGAAATCCGCTATACTATAAATATCAAACTGGGAAAAAAAAATAAATAAATAAAAGAAGGAATGGAAAAAAAAAACGTTAAAATCAATTATTTTAAAGAATTAAAATTTTTGTGTGGTTTTATCGGTTACATTATATTTTTATTATTTTAACTTTAGAGTCAGAACCTAATTCTTAAAGTATATGGATCTTTTTATGTTATTCCTTTTCTGTAAATCCTTTTCCTAATTTATTATTCAAAACGAAACACTCTTTCTCACACTTTAAAATTCGCATCCTGTCTATTAATCTATTTTTTTGTTCAAGTATGCATTAATTAAAGTAAAACATTTTCCCCTTTGCTCTTTGAGGGAATCGCACGACGTATTTAATAAACCAATTGTAATTATTAATGTTTCCCTTTTCCCCTAAGATCTAATAAAATAGAGGGAAATACACATGCCACTTTCCCTAGGATAAAAACTAAAGCACACAGATTTTGGAGCGCCATTTGAGTTCCGCCAATGCTAGAAAGTGATCTGAATACACGATGTGAAGCTCAATAAAAATATTTCTTCCTTCCAACTGTTGTCTGCTTGGCTAAACATTCGACCATGATTGCTAACATCACACACACACACTTACATACATACATTACAAAAAGGATGGAGAAAAACGAGAAAAATTAATAAGTAATAAAATTAAGATAATCACTATTGTACTGATATATTTTGCTTTGGCTGTATTGATAAAATATTAGAAAGCACTCCTTTTTGCTGATATAATAGTATGAGCTGATGAAGAGATTATATCTCTTAATTTTTTTGTTTTCATTCTTTTCAATATATATTCTTTAAAATATAATACTTTAGTTTAATAATAATTTTTCTTCTTCTCTTTTCATTAATCTTAGATATTTTGCCTGTTTTCTCTATATTTTCAACTTATATTTGCGTCCTAACCGTCTTTCTTTCTTTAAATTACTATAATAAATAACGATGAGGAAAAAAATATTTCTGTTCTAGAAAATTTATTTTACACGATCCACGTGCGGAAACTAATTAATGTGCCTCAAGGCCTTTGCATTGACGGTGCTCCTACTTCAGATCTGCCTAACATAATAGACTTTTCAATCTCCACTGTGTGGCTCTCTTTTTCATCAATCTCATACAATTGATTATAAAATAAATGGCATTATGTATTTTATGCAAATTTGGGAAGGAAAAAAAAATCCTTGCTTTCACAAATTAATTAATGCAGCTCCAAATTGCTTCGGAAGATTTAACTAGCACTCACCGCTTCCACAATTAACTGTTCATCAACTAAAAAACTTGTCGAAAAAAGTACGGGATTACACTTTTCATGTGTGGTAAAAGCGAAATCCATAACATAGTTCCCAGGAACAAAAGGAAAATGAAATCATTATCCCAGAATAAAAATGAAATTAAAAGAAGCTGCCAATCACGTTTATTTTTCAAAAGATAAAAAGTAAAAGTGCGTTTTTTTAAATAATTTTACCAGATATAGAAAAATCTGCCTAAAAAATTAGAAGCTACAATTTGAAGGAAAAATTGCGCGGTTAATGATGTAAAATGAAAAATTCTTAAATACTTATTTTTAACGTTAGATGTTATTGTCGAAAAAGAAAGCAAAACTCGAAACATTTTCAAAATTAAAAATGTCAAAATACTATAAAATTAAAATTCAACCCATCTGGTCACTATCTACCTTCGAGTTATTTCGTAATTTTAATTTATTTATTTATTATTATTTTTGGAACCTTTAGTTTTTTGAATATTGGATACGCTACGCAGGCATACTAACTCAAGCAAATCTTATTTCATAATGGGGCATTAAATAAGTGATCCGCCTGCTTCAATTCCCCTTTATGTAAGAAGCATTTCAAGATTATTGAGAAAATGGGTATTAATTTTTCCAAAACGAGCAAATCCATATAAAACCCATCTGGGCATAAATTAATGAAATTATTAAAGATTATCAAATATTATATTAAGTATTAAAGAAACGATAGGAATTACACTTAGCAAATTTTTAAAATTTCTTGAAAAGAGTGATTCTTTTACAGCTGGTTTCATGTTAGAACATGGGTGTTGTATTTTACTTCAAGGCACAATCGTATTTAAAAATACTCAAAATAATATTTTTAAAATTGGTTTAATTACTCCGAAACAAACAATTTCCAAGTAAATTATTATAACGTATAATTTGTGAAATTTTTTGAGAAGTGGATTCTATTAAAACTGGTTTCACATTAAAATTTGGGTATCATATTTTCTGGAAATGCCAAAAAGTGATGGGAAGTATTTCAAGATTACTTTTAAAATTATATTACTTTGTCCAAATCAAACAATTTCCAGCGTACACACTAAAGAAACAGTAGTAAGGTCGATTTGCGAATATTTTTTAGAATTTATTAAAAAAACGATATTCTTTTAAAACTGGTTTCATGAGAAGATGTATTCAAATTTTCTTAAAATGACCAATTACGTGTAAAAATATTTAAAAGAATATTTTTGAAATTGATTTATTTACTCCAAATAAACCATGTCCATGCAGCTATTATTAAAAGGACACTTTATGAAATTTTTAAATTGTTTTGAAAAGCTGGATTTTCTTAATACTGGTTTTATATTCAAATTTGAACGTCATATTTTCTTAAAAAGCCTACCTATGAGGAGAAGTATTTCAAGATTAATTTTAAAATAGTTTCATTTGTCCGAACACACACGATTTTTAGGGTGCATATTGAAGAAACAAGTAGTAAGGATTATTATTATTATTTTTAATTTCTTAAAAGCGTCTTTCTTTTTTAAACTCGCTCTATGTTAAAACAAGGGTGTCGTATTTTATTTAAACATCCTTCATGGTCAAAAATAATTTAAATATTTTTAAAACAGATTTATTTTCTCCCAAAACACATAATTTTCAAGTATTATTAAAACGAAAACTTTAAAATTCTTTGAATAGCAGGATTCTTTTAAAGCTGGTTTCATGTTAAAATATGATTGTCATATTTTCTCGAAAAGCCCATATATGAGAAGACTTATTACATGATTATTTTGTCCAAAATATGCAATTATTTTGTCCACAATACGCAGCTTACACAATGAAGAAATAGTATGTCTATTTAAATATTTAAAAAATTATCGGACAGCCCTGTTTTTGTGCAAAACAAGTTTTGAAAAAATGACGCTTTTCAAGAAATTTTAAAAAATTCGCAAATTGTCCATACGTTTCTTCAATATGTAAGATAGAAACTGGGTGTTTTGGACAAATTAATACTATTTTAAAAATTAGCTTTAAATACTTCTCGTAACATATGAGCATTTCCAGAAAATATGACACTCAAATTTTATTATTAAATCAGTGTTAAAAGAATCCCGATATTCAAAAAAAATTACAAATTTCAGAAACAGTCCGCTTAAAAAATAGTTGGAAACTACTTGTTTCGTTGTTGTTCATTTACGTCGCACTAGAGCTGCACAATGGGCTATTGGCGACGGTCTGGGAAACATCCCTGCGGATGATCCGAAGACATGCCATCACAATTTTGATCCTCTGCGGAGGGGATGGCACCCCCGCTTCGGTAGTCTGACGACCTGCATGCGAAGTCGAGCACTTTACGGTAGAACAGTTTAACGAGGACCAATACCGCACACCCTCGGTCCCTACGCAGGCTGATCCAAGTGGTCACCCACCCGCACACTGGATCCGCCACCCGTTTCGGAATAAATAATTCTATTTTAAAAATATTCTTTTGAATATATTTAAATATGAATGGGTATTTAAATAAAATACGTCACTCATGAAGCAAGTTTTAAAAAAATACCCTTTTTAAATAATTTTTAAAAAAATTCGCAAATTGTCCTTACTACTGTTTCTTTCAATATGTACATTCGAAATTGCTTGTTTCGGACAAACTAATACTATTTAAAAAATAATCTTCATTTACTTCTCGCCACATATGGGCATTTCCAGAAAAAATAACGCTCAAATTTTAATAAGAAACTAGGTTTATAAGAATACCTTAATTCAAAAATTTCACGAAGCGTCCCTTTTAAACATAGTTGGAAATCATATTTGGAGTAAATAAATCTATTTTAAAAATATTCTTTTAAGTATTTTTAAAACAATTGCGCATTTGATTAAAATACGACACCTATGTTTTAACATGAATCAAGTTTTAAAAGAATAACGCTTTCCAAGTCATTTTTAAAAAATTCAATAAGTGTTACAACTGCTTCTTCAATATGCACATTTGAAATTGCTTGTTGTGGACAAATTAATACTATTTTAAAAGTAATCTTGAAACACTTCTCGTCGTACATGGGCATTTCTAGAAAATATGACACTCAAATTTAAATGGGAAACCAGTTTTAAAAGAATCCGCCTTTTCGAAAAAATTTCACAAATTGTCTGTCATAATAATAGTTGGAAATTGCTTGTTTCAGAGTAAATAAATCTATTTAAAAAAATATTCTTCGAAGTATTTTTAAATATGAATGGGTATTTAAATAAATTACGACACCCATGTTTTAACAAGAAACAAGTTTTAAAAGAACGACGCTCTCCAACACATTTTTAAAAATTCGCAGACTGTCGTTTTTAACTATTTCGTTCAATAAGTACGATGGAAATTGCTTGTTTCGGACAAATGAATACTGTTTTAAAAATAATCTTTAAATACTTCTCGTCATATATGGGCATTTTCAGAAAATATGACACGCAAATTTTAAATATGAAACCAGTTGTTCCTTCAGACAACAGAACTGTATACACACAATCCTTTTTCTTTTTTGTAAACAATATAAGTGCATTGAATTAATTTTGTAATAATGTACTGTCTTGCTATCACAAGAACTTCAATAGACAGCTCAAGTGTACGCTGGTGTTTACGAGGGCAAGCCACTTTAATTAGGAAAGTGGAGTTTTTGATGTAGGTTAACAGAGAAAATGAAAAGTATACAATATTTAAATTATCATTATATTGGTTCTTAAAAACAGTACAAGGTAAACAAATAGTAACAACCCCATACTGTGTGTAAATTAAATAACTGGAAAACATATATGCCATTTCTCTTAGCTTCCATTACAAATGGGTAGATGACCTCAGACTTTCAGTCTGGAGAAGTTCTTGAGATAGTAAGACGTTTTTCTTTGTTGATAAATGATACGGAATGTTTACCCCCCTTTTTTTTCAAGAATATTAAATGACAGAAATTTTAAGTTATATAACGATTAAAATAAAATAGAAATATAAATTTAACTTATAAAATATATTTAAAAATTTATTTACAAACTATCAATAAATCAATCACATACAAAACTATAACAACATCAATTATACATATTTTAAATTATTATTTTTTTTTCACATATAAAAATGCATCTTCAAACATTAGCTCAAGTAATCTAAACTGGCTCTTGCTCTTTCCATCTCATGCAAAAATGCATAAAATTCTGAAAGTTGCAGTTCTGAAAAAAGATGAAAATTATAACAATACAATATAATTAAAGAATTTAAAAACAAGATTTTTATTGAACAAATTTATTAAAACTGGAATTATAAAACAGAATTAGATAAAAACTCTTTTACTGTATAATTTTCCAAAATATTTCTTTTAACTCATCAACCTCTTTCCCCAAAGATTTGATTTCTAATTCCATGGGATCAGCTTTTAAAATGAAATAACCTTCTTGAATATCATCATTATTATTTTTTTTAATAGAAAATAGGATCAATGATCATATAAAATCATATACAAAAGGAAAAAAAAGGAAATGTTTAATATTTCGAAAATATTTGCTTAAAGTAAATATTTTTTTTTAAAAATCTAGCTACTAATAATGAAAATTTCTTTAAATAGCATGTATATTTGTCTGATGCTTGATGATTGTATTAGTAAAGCTTATAAAAACCATATTATTATAAGTTTTAACTACCATAGAGGCCATACTTAGATTAAAAGAATATAAATACTACCAGAAACTATATAAGAAAGAAAAAAAAATCATTAGACTTTAAAAGCACAAAAGTAATCTCACCAAAGAAAACAGATTTGGTTCTGCCATTTCCCTGATCAACTTCTAGCTTCATCTGAAGGTAGACATTACCAATTGAATTGACTTGGCTACTCGCAGAAGTAACTGAAAAAGGAAAGATCTAATTTTGAAAGCAACAAATTACAGAACCATTTAAATAAGATAGCAAATATAATAAAAGAGCTAGGGGATTATGCTCATCAAACTCCTCTTGTTTCTTTCTTTTGCTTTTTTTAAATTGATAATTTACTTTAATCCACCTTTGTATGAATGTTGGGATTTTTTTTTCCAGGAAAAAAAATAAAGTTTTAAAAATATGAAACAGATAATTTACAATTTTAAAATTTTGTGTTCGGAAACAGCATTTTTAAAACCTAACAAAAATGTAAGGGAAGGAAATAAATAAAGTAACAAAGTAGGTAAAAGTGGTGGTAGTATTCTTGGGTTAAAACAAAAATTAAGATTGACTTGATAAGCATAACAGTAAGCCATAAAGAAAATTTATAAAGCTTTCTTGTCTGAATAATAAAATTGAGAGCTTAAAGACACAGCACAGACAGGATAAAAGAACTTCATCGAAGAAAGAGAACGTATAACAGAGTCTTCTTTGTTGATTCTGACCATCAGGTTAATTAAAATGCCTCTTACAAATTATAAAGCATAATTAAAATCAAAATATTGCACATATTTTTTATGCAAACTGCATAGATTAAAAAGGGGTAGTTAAAACAGTTCATTTTTAATTTTCATTTCTGTCCAGCTTGTAGTTCTCAGGGATGAGATTAGTCAAAAAAGCTGAATTTCCGCAACAGTAAATTTTACGCAAGCGCAACTCTTTAATAATAAATTTCAGACAGTTTAAGGTAATAAATAATGTGTTGATATACAATTGGTACTAATGGGTCTGGTTCATTTCATCGACAATCACTTCATCGACAGGCCATTTCATCGACACCACTTCATCGACAGGCCATTTCATCGACTAGGTCATTTCGTCGACAGGCCGTTTCCTCGACAGGGTTGTTTCGTCGACAGGCCATTTCGTCGACAGGGTCATTTCGTCGACAGGGTCATTTCGTCGACAAGTCATTTCGTCGACAGGGTCATTTCGTCGACAGGTCATTTCGTCGACAAGTCATTTCGTCGACAAGTTATTTCGTCGATATGATCGTTTCGTCGACATGATTGTTTCCTCGACATGATTGTTTCCTCGACAAATCATTTCGTCGACAGGGTTATTTCGTCGACAGGGTCATTTCGTCGATAGGGTCATTTCGTCGACAGGGTCATTTCGTCGACAGGGTAGTTTTGTCGACAGGGTCATTTCGTCGACAGGGTCATTTTGAAGACAGGGTCATTTTGTCAACAGGGGTCATTTCGTCGACAATATTAAGAAAAGATTATTTTGTAGGCAAATCCATGCGTAATTTTGAAACAAGTCTTATGATTTTTTACATTAGACGTTATGCCCCCAGCACTTCTTTGTAATTTAGTATATTTCTGATGAAATTTTTTAATCCTATCCTGATGCAAAATCTTAATAGTATGTTGAAGTTGCCGGAAAAAAGCTTTTTCTTTGAAAATTGCCTACTCCTCTATTCACATCACGTTGCAAAAACGAAATATTACTTATATTTTACACATTTAAGTTGTATATTACACAATTTTTTTCTAGTCATAATTAACACATTTGTTTCTAAGATTAATTTTTAATGTACATTATTGTAGATTATCATCGCAAAAGCAATTGAGTATATATTTTAAAGAGGTATATATTTTAAAATATATTGAGAGTATATATTTTAAAGGCGAGCAATAAGTCCTTTAGAAAGTGTAATCGGAAATGGAAATGTTTTTAAATATCATGTTTGATATGTGTTCTGAAAAAGAAATGTGAATTTTTGTTACCAAAACGAAAAAGTGGAATTTTGAATGTTGATAGAATATTTTGTGAAATTTTGCCCTTGTGGTTTTCGCTATGTGCGAAAATTTTCATAATTATTTTTTCTCATTTGTAGTCTACTGAACAAATTTGATATTTTAAATATATATGCATTTTTTATATTCATTTTTTCTGCATTTTAGTTTTGAGCCTCCTGGTTTGTTCAGGCAGAAAATAATCAAACTTTTGATTGGCGATAAGTCGTGCTAATAGTTGTCAGTAAGCGTTTGAAAATTGTGTTTTCATCCTGTGCAGAAAATCAGTTAAAAATTTATACTATTAAAAATTGGTCAAATTTTAATTGCAAGATTTTTTTTTCTTTTTCGTAAAGTAAGGGTTACTTATTCTTACGTTTAAATTCCAGGCTTGACTTTTTGTTAATTTTCTTTTAAACAAAATGTGTCTAATTTAAATCCTGCAAATAAAAAATGAATTAATTCATCATTTACTTACTACTATTATTATTCCTATTAAATTATACTATTATTATTTAATTATAATAATAGTATAATTCAAAAATAGTATAATTTGATAATATTAGATTAGAATTGAATAATTAATACTATTATTAAATCCACTATTCATAGAAAAAACACATTTTGTGAAGAGCAAACACTAACACGCTTGCAACATTACGCCCGTGCTTCTAAACATTTTTGGTAAGGTGAGTAGCACTTTAAATATTGTGGGAATCTACAACCGCCTCGGTAAATACCTAAACATCAAGTTTGTGTTCCTATTGTTCTTCGAAATCTTTAATAGTAGTAACGAAACTAAGACTCAGTTCGATTGTTCGAATAAGCATATTCCTGTTCTAATGTTAACGATGCTGTACAAAAAGTTTAAAATTGCAATTAAAGTGAACATTAAGAAATTACTTTTCCATCATAAAAAACCTAGAATTTTTTTTTCTGTTGTTGTTGTTCATTTACGTCGCACTAGAGCTGCACAATGGGCTATTGGCGACGGTCTGGGAACATCCCTCAGGATGATCCGAAGACATGCCATCACGATTTTAATCCTCTGCAGAGGGGATGGCACCCCCGCTTCAGTAGCCCGACGACCTGCACGCGAAGTCGAGCACTTTACGGTAGAACAGTTTAACGAGGACCGATATCGCACACCCTCGGTCCCTACGCAGACTGATCCAAGTGGTCACCCACTCGCACACTGACCGCAGCCAGTGATGCTTGACTTCGGTGATCTGCTGGGAACCGTGTCTTAACGATCAGTCAACTGCGGGACGATTTTTTTTCTACTTATGCAAATATAATAATTAGGTCTATGATTATTTTCATTTCTGTGAGAATTCGACTGAAGTCTATGTTTTTGTTAAAATTTATGTAAAAATGTTGAAAATTTTTACAGCAATAAATTTAGCTTTCCCCTGCTTGAAATAGTGTCTAAATTTTCAATGTAATATATTTTTATTACTTTTAATTCTAAAAATATATTTTATTAATTTAATTTGATATCAAAAACAATTTGATTGTTAACGTCACACTATATTAACTGGTGACCACGGTCCGGATATCATGCTTGGTAATGTTCTGAAGACAATCCTTACCTATCCAGAAAATAAGTGTCGAGCTATTACGATTTAGATGTAGAAATGTAGATTTCGATACATCAACCGTTTAAACGCTTCTTAACTACCTATTAATTAATTTAAAAAGCGAACTTCTTTTAGTGCAATTGGAACAATAAACAGCCATAAAGAATTTTACTTTAGTATAAGATTAAATAAGTGCATTTTTCTTATTAATAATAGAAATATTTAGATTAAATCTCTGAAATAGTTTCAGAATTACGCATGACACTATCAACGAAATGACCCTGTCGACGAAGTAACTTGTCGAAGAAATGACCCTGTCGAAGAAATGACTTGTCGCCGAAATGACTTGTCGATGAAATGACTTGTCGACGAAATGACCCTGTTGACGAAATGATCCTGTCGACGAAATGACCATGTCAATGAAAAGACCCTGTCGACGAAATCACTTGTCGACGAAATGACCCTGTCGATGAAATGATCCTGTCGACGAAATCACTTGTCGACGAAATGACCCTGTCAATGAAATGACCTTGTCGATGAGATGACTTGTCGACGAAATGACCCTGTCGACGATATGACCCTGTCGTTGAAATGATCCTGTCGACGAAATCACTTGTCGACGAAATGACCCTGTCGATGAAATGACCTTGTCGATGAATTGACCCTGTAGACGAAATGACCCTGTCGACGAAGTGACCCTGTCGATGAATTGACCCTGTCGACGAAATGACCCTGTCGACGAAATGGCCTGTCGACGAAATGACCTTGTCGACGAAATGACCCTGTCGACGAAATGACCCTGTCGACGAAATGACCCTGTCGACGAAATGACCCTGTCGACGAAATGACTTGTCGACGAAATGACTTGTCGACGAAATGACCTAGTCGATGAAACGGCCTGTCGATGAAGTGGTGTCGATGGAATGGCCTGTCGATGAAGTGATTGTCGATGAAATGAATGCGACCCGTACTAATCTATTATTATATAAATGATTACATTGATACCTAACATTTAGTGAAAAAAAAATTACCAATTGAAAAAATAAAGCTGGAAATTATATTTTTCCTCAGTTCGCATAAGAGACAATTATTACTTGAAAAACTACCTGGTTCAGCAAATTAAAACTACTGAGAATATACATTAATATTTCATTTCTTTTAATAAATACTGTTATGTGATTTATAGCAAATATATCAGTAATATTACTTTTTAAATTATATTGGAAAAAAAACCTTTAACAATGGACCGAATCATTATGTTCATATTATAGTCTAATCTAACTAGAGCCCTTTGAAACGTATCAATAACAGTGAAGTAGAAATGTATAGTAACTCCTTAACATACAAAAAATGCTATATTAGTTTGAAAAATTACATGACAATCAGCAACTGTTTAGATAATTGTCTTTTATTTGATAAGAATTTTGCATTTTATAGCATAAATAACAGCAATTATAAATAAAATTTTGATGATGAGTTAACTCTTTTTCCAAAAAAAAAATAAATTAAATTAAATCCCTTTTTAAGTGATTGCTTTTGTTTGCTATATCTTTTATGTTTGCTATATTTAGTCGTTAGTCCTTCTTCAAACATCTTGTGACAAATCCTATTTTTTCTTCTTTGCAAGCACAGAATTTAAGTTTTGAATATATTCCCTTCCAGTTTCCTGATGTTGTAACACTTACATATACTAATAATCGTAGTTAGAAAAACAGTCATCTTTATAGTAACTAATTTAAAAAATTTTACTTCTTACAAGAATCCCGATAGTTGATCTTAAAATTGTGTGAATATGAATAACAATTATGGATTTTGAAATCATATGAATATGAAATTAGATATACGATTTTGAAAATGAGAAAATACAAACTGGGATATAGAATTTTTAAAACTCGTAAATACAAATCACGATTCATAATTTTTAGATTGCGTAAATACGAATCATAATGCGGAATTTTTAGATTGCATAAATAAGAATTATGAATTTTTAGAGCGCGTGAATGCAAATCCCAATGCCTTATTTTAAAATAACGTATAAATACGAAAATCAATGTTTGATATTATAAACCGCTTGAGCAAATCAAGACATTGAATTTTAAACTTGTGTGAATCTGAATCGCTACATAGGTTTTAAAAAAGGCGTAAATACGAATCACAATATCGGATTTTTAAATCTCGTAAATAAGAATCACAACATACAATACTCAAATCACGTGAATCAGAATCGCAACACGCAAATATGATAAGCTATGTTTGATATTAAAATCGTGTGAATGAGATCGAGATATTAGCAGATTCCAGGCTTGGGACCTCTAAAAGGCTTGTCAGAAGCAGCGTCGTTTGAACTACAAAAATCGGATCTATCTGGAGGGCGAGTAAAAAATTCCGAAAATCTTATTTGCTGTGAGTAAACGGAGAGAAAATAGCTAAAATAAGTAAAAATGAGAAAGGTTTGGTAGCTATGCAGTTTGAATTTTCTGTTTCTCTTTGAAAATCGGTAAATTTTTTGAAAAAGCGGAATACTTATAAAAAAAAATGAAATTTTTAGAAAAATCTGAATTTTTGACAAAAAAGCTGAAATTCAAGTGATAAAAGTGAAAAAAGCGTAAATCCGCTAAAAAGCGGAAAAATCTCATCCCTGAGTTCTGTTTGTTTCAACTCTTCAATGCCAAAATGGGAGAAGAAATGTCATAGATTTTGTGAACATATTATAAAAAGCATATATTATAATTATGCTATCTGTAAGGAAAAGAAGAAATACTTTGGTCAATATGGCTAGTAATAAGAATTATTGAAGAGTTATGAGACGAAGATAAGGAGAGTTAGACAGTTTATGAACGCGACATTTACCACTCTGTATTGCAGATAAAATAACTTACCTCCAAATTTCCATTCCATATCAACTAAAGGATTAATGGGTATTGTTTCAGCTGTTGAAGAATGTATTAAAGAGGAACGTACATCATCCCACTGAAAAAAATAAAATGAAATAAATAAAATAAACTCACAATAACCGTATTTTCTAATATTTGAAGACAGCAGGTGAACTAATAGATGAAAATGTTTAATTTTTTTTCCTAATAATTACCTGTTTGACAAAGATTTCAATTTGTTCATTATTCATGCCTAAAACAAAAGAAAGCTCTGAATAAACGAAAACTATTCTTTGTAAATATAACTTAATATAGCAACATTATATAACTGTATCTTAAAATTACTGTATATATAACAACACAAAATATTAAATTATGTGGACTTTAACTTAAAACATCTAAGAAGTCCAGATTCTCAAAGTGTTGGTTACCACCATATAAAGTTTAAAAAAAGCCTTCTAGCAATATTTATGACTGATTTCACATGTGTATTGTTCTTGCATTGATCAAAACTTATATTATTCACAGTCTCAAGCATTGAGAATTACTTTGTTCTTGCACTGAGCCTGTCTTAATTTCTACAATTATGTTTTACCTGGCATTGTACATAGTTCTTATTTTGTAACATTATAATGCTCCAATGTAGCTTTGAAGAAAAATAAAAAGATATTAATTTATATGCATTTAAACATTATTAAAAACTAAATCAAATGAAAAATGAAATCAAATTAAAAATAAATAACTTTTCTTAATTAATGCATAAATCAGTTTAAAGGGTTTACGCAGGCTGATTTATGATTTCCATCACATACAATATGCAAACTTAATGAATCCATTTCTTAATAATGTAAATATTATCTATAGTTATACGTCTCTATAAAAAGAGTTTTAAATTTACAAAATTAGCAGAACAGAAAGTATTACACATATTATATAATATGGTTAGTTACATTAATATGCAACATAACATAAATTGGGTAATTTTACCTAGATTTTGGAGGTCATCATGCATTTGAGCAGCAGATTTTCCACTTTTGAGAGCATCTAAAGAATGTAAATACAATTTTTCTCACATTACTAAACAAATCGAAGCTCAATAGAGATACATAATTAAAAGGAAAATATGTTAGAAATTGAACTTAATACTAAATATAAAATTTTAATATTAGTTATTTTAATTAGTTATTTTAATGTATTATTAAATACATAATTAAGTATAAGTACATATTAAGTATGCACATAACATTATTCAGTTAAAAAAAAAGTCAGTCCAAATGCAAGAGCTAAAGAGAGAGTCGGCTTTGTGTGTTAATTTCAAAAACTGATTACTTACAAAACTGATAGTTTACAAAATAAAGATTAGATAAACATGGAAAAACATTCATTTTAAACATAATACTTTCTTTTATTCACTAAATTACTACAAAATTAAAATTCACTTGCTTCTCTATTTAAAAAAAAAACTTTATTAGCACTAGAAAAATTTAGTTATTTTAAATTGTTAACAAATAAATAACATATACTTGAGAAAGCAAACTGAGTAAAAATTATACAATAATACCTTTACAAAGATGTAAAAATGATTTCAAGGAAGGTTCCAAATCTGAAAACTCTATATCTGAATTTTTACAGACTGTCTTGTAACGAGAGAAAACCTCTGATGGCTAAAAGAAACAAGAGAAACTTTTATAAGAGACACTAATTCAATACAATTTCATTTAAAATTATTAAGAACAGTTATATGTAATGCTACTTGAGGTAAATATGTAATACCCACGTGAATTTAACACTTTAATAGCCAATATGCAAAATGTCTCGATGTTCAGAAGAAACACAACAAATGGATCAAAATGTGATACGAATACGTATTACAGACTGTAATAACTATGGTTTCGTTACCCCATTGAGCGAATGAAAACTGAATTTGGAGCTAAGAAAAATATCACTCCAACCATTTGCTTAAATATTATTTTTCTAACAAATTCTAGTTTTGCAAGTGAATACTTATGTCCAATATTAATTTTAAATAAATATAAAATCAACAGAAAATGAACAACTAAAGAATTCTATAACTTCAAACATAACACTTACAAAACTAGAAAAAAAAAATTGTTTTATACATTTGCCTTGTCTTTATTTCTTAGTTAAATCACATTAAATAGGTTTGCAAAAATTAAAATAATTTACATTAATATTGATAAGTACAAACACTTCACTTACAATTTTTTACATTTACAGCATTTGTTTTTTAAATAAAACTATTGTAGTTAAAAGTTCACACAAGTAAAAAAAAAAAGTAAAAAAAGATAACACTAGTACATCATTTGAAAGTAAAATTCTTTAAAATATCAAATTTATGTTCGAATGTACTCTTATTACTTAATACAATTGGCTGGAAAAATAGTATTCTTTTAACCAAGGCTGACTGCACCACAGTTTATTAACTCAATTTTTAAGAGAAAGAATTCTTTTTTCTCCATAAAAAAAGATTTTAATGTGGATTAAAAAAACTGTATATATTTCATTTTGGGTACAATATACTAAAAGATGTTTAATAGATTTTAAATAATATGCATTGAAATTTTAGGTATAACATATTTTTAGGAGAAAAAACTAGTACACTTCAAATATACTGCACCAAACTTAAGAGAAAATTCATACTTAATTTAACTTAAATAGACAAAAAGAAAGAGAAAGAGGAAATAAACAATAATAAAAGTGAATATATTTATGAAACCTTATGAACATAAAAAGAAAGGAAAATCTATGAATTTAGACGAATTTATTAGAAAGTTAAGAGAATCTATGAATTTAGAAATCGTCAACTAAAAATAAATGTCAAGAAATTCTTAATACCATAACTAAAAAAAAAAAAAAAGAGATAAAACACAAAGTAATCACATAACTTATTTCACGAGAAAGATTAAATTATTTCATGAGAAACTATAAATGCAAACAATGAAATATAGTGAAACTTGTTTAAGATATCCCCTATTGAAAAAGTTTTCCCGTGAAAGTAGTTTATATTCTCATTACCATTTTGTCACTCATTTCAATACTATTAAAACTAACGCTTTTAAGACATTTAGGTTTCAACTTTTCTCCAATTAAAAAAGTTTACAAGATTGCCAACTTCCCTCTTCTAAAAAAAAAAGTTTACAAGAGTTCTTAAACATCAAACTCATTCGCTTAGAAATAACTTTCATCAGACATGAAATATGCTACACTTTTTTTAGAAAATAAGCCTTCTGAAAAAAAAAGTCTTTTTTTTTTTAAAGATAAATTAGATTTAACTTGATTAATGTTTAAGTCTATTAATATCTGAGCTAAATTTCAACAAGTATAACTAAACAACTGAATGATATAACAAATAAAAACATCTGCATGTCAACTGTACTGTAATACACTTATTAAATTTGTTTTTAACAAAATCTAGAATACCTACTGAAAAAGTTTTACAATTTAAGACTATTTCTTTCTTTTTTTATGAAAATACCTTACAAACAAGTATAACTATATTTATATGTAAAAAAAAATTTACCTGTATTTTTTGAGAAAGTGAGTCAAAGCAAATGGAGACCAGTTGAGAATACATCTAAAATTACATGAAAGAAAATTTTATTCAGTGAAAATAAGTACATGATGAAAACAATTGGAGATCAATATAATATAATATGGATAACTGGTTATAATAAATATGCTAACATTCTATTTCCAAAATTTATTTTATTAGGTATCCTCTGATACAATAATTAGACTTTTTATTTAGATTTGTTGAATATGATGAGAGTACACTTATTACTGATATGTAGGAAGAAAAATAACAATTTACAAAAAAAAGGAAGAAAAAAAAAGGGACAAATAAAAATATCGCTCCATGCATAATTTTTTAATAATTCATCTTTCAGATCATGAGCTGCTTCAATTTCTATCACGCATTTTCGTTATGAGACGTTGGTTGCCTTCATCAATCATTAAGTGGGCGCTTAATACTCTCTCTTTCAGGTCAGAAAAATTATCAGGTATTGCTTGAGGTTTATTTGCTTCTACTACAGTAATACACATTTATTATTATTTGAACATTTTATTTTATAATATTGCTTAAGATAAACATTAATATAATTCATGTTTATCATGAGCTGCTTCAATTTCTATCACGCACTTTCGTTATGAGACGTTGGTTGCCTTCATCAATCATTAAGTGGGCGCTTAATACTCTCTCTTTCAGGTCAGAAAAATTATCAGGTATTGCTTGAGGTTTATTTGCTTCTACTACAGTAATACACATTTATTATTATTTGAACATTTTATTTTATAATATTGCTTAAGATAAACATTTAATTTACAAATTAAGTTTATTCTAAGATATTATTTGAATTTTTTGATTTAAAGAAAATATGCATACATACATATTTTTCCTGTTTAAATACTTGTTTGTTTAAAATGGAAATATTTTGCATGTGAAACTTATTTGATTTATTATTCATGGCACGGTAATTTAATTTTATCAATTGATATTTATTTAAATTTCATTAATAAGGCAATAATTTGTTAAAGGTTTGAACCAATACTGATGAAACATATTATTTTATGAGTTCGATTAATATTATTAAATTATAATCTTTATATAATTAAGAATGGCTCATATTATAAAAAGGTTTTTCTTTCTTTTCTTTTCTAATTACGTCCATCATTTGCTCTCTTAGGCATGAGAAGTCTTGCAGTCCAATATAACAAAGAAATATCTCCAGGGGCGGCGAAAGTCTTGAAACTAGAAGAATTACGGGCCTCCTGGAAGACAGAGCAGTTCCATAAATGCCCGCCATTCATATGGACCCTATTTGCACATAGAGTACAGTTAGGAGAGTAAGTAATCATGCCCCATCAACAATCGGAAAGATGAAACACCGATAGCTCTAGGACGATTTTTCGAAAGACAGGATGCCAGAAGGCTCTCCCAAGGTTTTCCAAAAACTATTGTATAAAGGTAGGATTATATATTTCTTTTTGGTTAATATTTTGTAATGATTTTGTTATGAGCTAAGAGTTAATCGGGGGGAAGAGTTAATATTTCTCCATATAAATAATGATTTCTAAAACTCAATAGATGACGCTCTGCACAGTAATGTAAAATCATTAATTGTAATTAGTTTCCTCCATGCCACTGTATCATGAACATCATCCGTGTTTTGTTATTAAATATATCTTGTTAAAGCCGTTTGGTAATGATTTGAACCCCGAGATCATCTCCTCGTATTTAACAGTCACTACTAAAATTCCTAAACAAACAATGTATTTTTTGAATTAAAAATCCTACACAAGAAATGTTGAAAGTTTAATGAATATTGATTGCAATGTCTTTTTATTTGGGTCAAGACTACTTTTAACAATGGAAAATATTTTGTTAAAATGATGTAATAATTTTTTTTGGATTTATTATGGATATTGACTTTCAATTAAGTATTTTTAAACTTATTCTTAATTTCTTGATTATACAATGGTATTTTGTATATTTTTTTAAATCAAGAAATGTGCCTCAGTTTAGCAGAATTTTTTTTAAATTCAAAAAGTCAAAATAAAGCAGTTTTTATACGTTTTTAAATATATTTAAAAACCTGTAAGAAATCCAATTTTAAGCTTTTTTCGTGCTTTGAAACGATTAAAGAACCAGAGAAAGAAATTGAAAATAGAATTTTGGCTTTTTAAAAAATTGGAACAAAACCAAATAGTTTTAATTTCCCATACTTATTTCCGACCATTAAATTTCATAAAACACCTGTTAAATTTAGATTTGTTACATGCTGCACAGGGTGTTATAATTCTGTTTTTGGTAAACGATTTTTTAAATACTTAAACATTATTTTAAACAAAATTATTTCTAATGATAAACATTTTATCATTAATAACAACCAAGAAGTTATTAAATATTTAAACAACACACGTGTTAATACAATTCTTACCTGTGATTTTGAAAATCTTTTTACCAGTATTCCTCACAATAAATTAAAAAATATTTGTATTGAAATTTTTGAACATTATTTGATTAATGAAGGTATTGACAGGGAAGACTGGATTAATTTATGCAATGTCAACATTTTTGAAAATTATCTTTTTAACGGTATTAGTTTTTACAGGCAAATTAAAGGTATTTCTATGGGTAATAGTTATTCAAGTGCATTCGCTAATATTTTCCTTCACTTTTATGAGAATAAATTTTTACAGAATAATTTTTTAAAAGGTTTTAGGTTTATTGATGATTTAATCATCTTCGATTGTTGTAATTTTGACTTGATTAATAATATTTATCCTGAAGAACTGAGTTTAATTAAAACTAATTCACAAGACTCTCGTGCTTTTTTTCTAGATCTTGATATTAATATTTCTAATAACAATAATCTCATTGGGGTATATGATAAAAGGAAGGATTTCAATTTTAATGTTATTAACCTTACGCATTTTTATTCCTACCTTTACTATAAAATTTTCAAGAATATTGTATTTGGTCAAATAATGAGATTCAAATTCATTTGTAATAACCGTATAGATTTTTTGACGGCTATTGAGGTATTAAAGAAAAGTTTAAAGAAAAATAAATTTCCTTTCAACTTTAATAATTTTGATTAAAGACATTTTAAACAAATTCTATTAACTTGGCCGATATTGAAGCCCGTCTAAGCAGGCCTAGACGGTGAACAATTTGATTTTCATCTTGAAATTTTTGGAATTTGTTTTCATTTACAAAATTTATTGGGAATATGTTTTCTTTTTCAAAATTGTTGGGATTTTTTAGATAGATGGCGGCACTTGGATTCTATTGCTCTTTAATTTGTTTTTTTTTATCTAGGTGTCAGCACAATATAAATTTTGAGCTGATTTGGAATTTATAAGGAAATTCTTCTTCACTTTTACTAACTGTAACTGTTTTTATGTGCTTTGGGGGCGGTTTATTTGATGTCTTTTAAATGTTTTGTATATTTGTTTCAGTAAAGGTGATTTTATTACAAAGTTTTTCATGAATGTTATTATGGTAGATATTTATTTAATGTGGTAATTATTATTATTATTATTCTTTATGCTTGAATTTTCATTAGGGGCCTCGGGGCACTGTTAGTTTTGGCTTTGCCACTAACAACAGAAAGGCTCCTGTGTGTTTACAGACATTGTGTCCCCTGATGAAGTGCTGCTCTGTAGACACACAACTTTATTTAATTTTCTTTTAATTATATTTATATATTTTTTTGAGTAAATTTATATTATTACTTGTTTATAAGATTTGAATTTGGTTTTAGCTGCCTTGTGCGCTGTTCCAATTTGAATTTGAATTAATGTAGTTATGGTTATTTTGGTTACCTCCTGTTTTATTTATTTCAATTAAGATTTGAATTTATGTTTGGATAAAGAACCAGAATTTAACGTTCTCTAATTTTATTGGAAAGAATGTACGAAAACTTTTTTCTAATAAAATTTTTATTTGGGAATTATAATTTACATTCATTATAGATAATTCGTCAATAAGATATCAACACTAAATTCTATAAATTCATTATAGTAAATAACTTTCTTGATCATAAGTTAAATTTTTTTAAATAACATATATTTAATATTTATACAATTATAATATAGATAAAAAATATGAACACAGTTTATATTATACAGTTTCTAAAAAAATTTTGAAAATTGATATAATCTTTTTAAAATTTAGTACAGTTGGCAGAGCATATAATTTCATTCAAAACAATAATAAATATATACATATAAAAAAATTAATCATACTTCATCGTTTATTTTCTGAAACACACTAAGTTCAGGCATATTGATATTAGTAGAGTACCTATAATAGATAAATATTATTGCAAATAAGTAATTACGAAAGGAAAACAAGATATATAATAGTAACTGATAGAAAATATTTTAGTGAAATTGAAAAAATCTTTTACAATTCCCCAAAAAGTGATATGATTTTATTTCTGTCGTGGAACAGCCAACCCAACTTTTTGGGTTTACGACTACCAATGTTCAACTCTGTAGCCTTGTAATTTTGAACCCAATCCAGAAGACAAGGAAAGTCCTGGATCAAGTATTAGTAGAAATTTTGTCTTCATGAAGGACTTTTTGATGGAACTAACCCACTTTTGCATTACATGGAGAGGAAAACCACAAAAACCTCCCACGGGTAGCCTGATGGCAAGGGAACCCTAACCCATGATCTGTCTACCACTGTGGATATTTCACCTCAGTACTGTGGTTGGTGCGAGTAGTATGCGAAATTCGTATTGACCAGCCATCGCTGGGATTCAAACCCAGTTCATCTGATTGGAAGGTGATCGCTCTATCTCCTGAGCCATCCTGGCTCAGTGATATGATTCTCAAGTATACATTTTCTATTAAGGGAAACAAACAACATTCACTTGTGTTGTGATTGTTTTTTCGGCAAAGTTTAAAGATATTTCAATGTCATACATTTTCTCAATTGAATAATATAAGAAAAAAGTGGAAAAATGTTTTTACAATATGATGACAAAAAGCACATATTTTGTATCAATTAAAACTACATCTTTGAAAAGTTGGTAAAATTGTGATGATTATAACACAGATACAAAAAAAACTAACAGCTGTGTTAATTTAAAAAAATCTTTTATTAATTTTTTTTAATAACCGAAGAAAAACTGCATTAATTGTAGTTTTATTGGTTGCCTCATAATTTATACATTCATGTCCTTAACAAAAAGTGTTGATGAATGATTTAGAATATCAGTATACAATTTTTTTTAATTAAAAAATATTATTATTACCCACTAGTATTTATTCGTTAAGATGGTCATTACAAAATACTCTTTAGTTTTGAGTATGGTAATTACTTTTGATTTTTTTTCTTTATTTGTAGTACAGTATACTCTTGATTTCTCGAAAAACTTTTTATGTCAAAAAAATATTTTTCTCTTTGAAATTACATATCCACCCACCTAATGTTAATTTGAATTCCTATGTCAAAGGGTTTCCTCTCAAAATTTTGCTATATCGATTTTTTTACGAAACAGAAAATGAATTTTTCCAGAAAAATCAAAACATAAGTTCATTGAAAACCAGATTTTTTCTACTTAATGCATAATTTCTTTTTTTCTTACTTTAAAAATATAATTAATGTATTTAGACTTATAGTCATCTATCATTATATACACATTTAATAGCAGTTATTCTTATGTTTTATGACTCTACTTTTTAGAGTAATATTTTAGAATATATTTCCCTACTTTTTAGAACATATTTAATTGTGAACTTGTAATCTCGAAATTTTTTTAGCATTCCTTTAACTTTTAAATAGTGAGAGAATAGTGTATTATCTTTTATTTTTTCTGTGTTCTCATTTTTATTTATAAAATGGGAAGTCATAGTGATATTTTATACAAAACATGAATGGGAATATCCATTAATTAGGGGTTGTTACTAAACAGAACAGTAAAGTAACAATAAAGCGGATAATCATAAAAAAACAACTTATTTTTGATAAAAATACAAAACACAAGATAGACAGTAAACACCCTCAAATAGCGATTACGGAACTAACCTTTAAGCTTTTTTCTATGGAAAAAATTTACAAAATATTCAAAAGAGGTTCAGAATAATAAAAAAAATTACTTAATTTTAAATAAATAGAGACATAAATAAAATACTTAGTACTTCAATTTTAAAAATTGACAGAACAGACACCGATAGAGAGAACGGATGAGCACTTTGACGCATCTAGTTGTCTACTTTTGTTATATTAAGCTCTTAACATTCTTGTGGATTAATATTTTGATCTCTCGGTTTTTCTTTGTGAAAAAAGTAACAAACTTAACTGCAACCGTAAAATACTTTATTCATATTTGTAAATTAAACTTGAAATTCCATGTGATATGAGTTTTTTCAGTTTTAATTCGTTTAATTTGTGTTTATTATCTACTTTTCAGTTCTTTTCAGTCTGAAAAATCATTTCACCGTTGAATACGTTTCATACATCGTGTTGCCGACAGAGTGTTGTTTTTACTTATATGTTGTTTTTATCGACTCGTTGATTTTACCAAAGTTAACTATTTTCTGTTGATTTGTTATAATAAGTAAAATAATAACAGAGTTTGACAATGAAGATTGCTGTAGAAGGATGTGCCCATGGCGAACTTGATAAAATCTATGAGTCTATTCAAGCATTGGAGAATAGACACAGAATAAAAATTGACTTGTTGATTATTTGTGGAGATTTTCAGTCAGTAAGAAATCCAGCAGATCTTGAAGGTATGGCAGTTCCTCCTAAGTATCGAAAATTGAATACATTTTATAAATACTACTCTGGTGAGAAAAAAGCACCTATATTGACAATATTTATCGGCGGGAATCACGAAGCATCTAACTACCTATCAGAGCTTTCTTATGGTGGTTGGGTTTGCCCAAATATATATTATATGGGTTATGCCAATGTCATAAACATTGGAGGATTAAGGATCGCTGGACTGTCCGGTATTTATAAAGGTCAGGATTATCTGAAAGGACATTTTGAGACACCACCCTACGATAAGTCCACTGTTAAAAGTATTTACCACGTAAGGAATGTCGATGTCTTTAGGCTTAAACAACTTAAAAGGCCCATAGACATCTGCATATCTCATGACTGGCCCAGGTCTGTGTATAAACATGGTGATATGGAGCAACTATTACGTTTTAAACCCTTCTTTCGGGAAGAAATGGAATCAGATAAACTAGGTAGTCAACCAGGGGAAGAGTTGCTGAAAAAATTAAAGCCTTCCTATTGGTTTGCTGCGCATTTACACTGTAAATTTTCTGCACTTGTGCCACATGATGATGAAAAAGGAGCTTTCACTAAGTTCCTGGCTTTAGATAAGTGTTTGCCGAGGCGGAGATTTCTCCAGGTTTTAGACATTGGTAAAGCAGTGGACTTTCCACAAATTGAATATGACCCGGAATGGTTGTGTATTTTGCGCAGCACAAATCATCTTTTAAATGTTTCCAGGAGAAGTTCGTTTATGCCTGGTGCTGGTGGTACAGAGCGTTGGGATTTTACTCCAAATGATGAAGAGCTAGATAGTATTAAAGGTATTTTAAATGATGACTTGAAAGTACCTTGCAATTTTGTAGTGACAGCACCAACATTTTTGGCTGGTGGTTCATCTCCAACTAGTAGTTTGATGAAGAAGTATTTGAATCCACAGACTCAAACTTTTTGTAAGCTTTTTAACTTAACTGATCCTCAACAAGCTGTTTCTTCACCTGATAGTTTTACAATCAGTGATTTTTCAGGCACTGAATTCAATAGTTCTAACCCCACTTCGTTTGATCCTGATGAACTATCTAGATCTAGTAGCGATGAAGAGACCGTGGATTGTTCACAAGATGATGATAATCAAGAATTTCTTGGCTTCTTTATTGACAGAATTGGCTCATTGGGAAATAAAAGTAAGCGGACATCTCCGAAGAATCAATCCGATGTCTCGACGGAACTATCAAATTTAGAATTATTTCCAGATATTAAGACAGAAAACAGAGTTTGTTCAACAGAAAGCAAAAATGTACAGAAATTTTTGCAAGACCAGCCTGACAACCCTGAGATTCTCATCAAACAAACAAAATTGGAGTCATTTCCAGAAATAAAAACAGAGAATTTGAAAGGTGATGCGACTTCCTCGGAGCAAATAAGCTCTTCATTTGTATTTAAAAGAAGAAATCAATCTTTGTATGCCAGTACTGAATCATCGGAATTAAGTACGGAACAAGAGGTTGATGACAGTCTAGGTAAAAGATTCAAAAGGAGTGTCTTTCCTGCATGTCATAATGTAGAGTAAATGAGTGAAAATATATTTTAACAAGATTTCATTATGTATGTAAATAAGTATGTAACTATAGTTCTATGACATTGAGCCAGAGGAGCCTGCTTAGAAATGTCTTCATTAACTTGATGTTTACATTGAAAGTGAATGTTTACAACTTCTGAAAAAATTCACTTGACTATAGATCTTTTTAACGATTGGAATAGTAGGAAAAAAAGTCTTTTAAAATCAGAGACTTAAATTTTTTTCTAAAGATATAAATTTTTATTTAAATAAAAAGTTTTATTTTGAATGAAATTGAAAGTTCAGTGGGTACAAGTGTAATATTTTTTTTAATAATTAAAAGTTAGTTATGTAAACATTTTATCTAAGTTTAAATCATTTAACTAGAAAAAAAGGCAGGATCAGGATATTCAATCTTTAACGTTAAAACAAAAAAAAATGTTCAGCTTTTTATATGTAGCAATATTTTTAGCACGTTCCATCCGCTCTTTGTCACTGAACTTGTCCATTGTTAATAATAAAATATCATTGTTTAATTTCCTGTTGCAAGGATGTCAGTTTCTAAATTGTTTTTATTTTATTCAACTCTGTCGACAATGCACAAACTCTTTCTATATAGTACAAATATAAATACTTCACTTGTACAGTGCTGGTTTTATAGTTATTGGTATTAGTATTGATACTTTATTTGTATTCAATTAGGATTACAGTTTATAAGGATAGAGATAAAACTATAATGTGATTAACTACAGCATGTTTTAATGAATTATAAATTATTGCCATGAATTAATTTTAATGATCCGTTAGTAAATATTAACTCTGCAACAAATCTCAATTTAAATCTTTTCTTCCAAATTGTGATATTTTGTATTAGAAATTAATTTATGTTTAGCTAGTGCCATTCAATATTTATACTTATTTATGAATTCAAAAGCAATTATCAATTGCTTATTGCTGATAATTCTAATTTATGTTCATGTTTTGATATGAATTTTTTTTTATAATGCATTCAGATTTATATATAAATATATACATTGTACGAATTCCTATATCAGGTTGTTCGTTTAGTTTCTCGTTTAGTAACATGTTTTTATTTACATTCAAAATAAACAAATCAGTTTCCCCTTTTCAAAATGTATTTTTTTTATTTGCGATCTTTTTAAAGAAGATATTAATAAAAAACATTTTTTTCCCTATCTTGCTGCTCGCCAATAGCCCATTGTGCAGCTCTAGTGCGACGTAAATTAACAACAACAACCCTATCTTGCTGCTTGTTTTTTAACCTATAAAAAATCTATGAAATTGATATTAATTATCATATACTATATATATATATATAAAACTCTTTTTTTTTCCCATTTGATTATGTTCTCTAGATATACGAAGTTACCTAGACAATATGCTGTAAGTTATAACTTAATTTTTTTAATTTTATGTAAATATTTATCTTCGTGTTTTTATCACATTACCTAACTGTTTGTTGTGACATGAGTATTAAAAGTGGTGAAATTTTCAACAAATTAAAAAGGACTTAATTCATAGATAAATGAAAAAGTTTATCTGAATACATAAAATTTGAAAATAATTTATAAAAACTCAATATATCTTTGCCTGTGATTTAGCATTTAATTTTTTTTATGTGAAGCTTATTTCCCTATTTTTTTTTTTTAAATAAGCAGTGTTATTTTATAGTTTATTTTCTTCTTAACCTTCCTATAAACATATCAACTAGATCAGTGTTTCCCTAAGTGTTGTACGCGTACCCCCTGGGATATGGGAAAATTTTAGCGGGGGTACGCTTTCTTATGCGAAATATCTTGCAACAAACGAAAATTTCAAAAAAAATTTATTAAAAAACAAAGCTAGCCATGAAAATTTACGATTACGTATTTTTCTATTGGCCACTTTTTGCAGTTGACAGTTAATAATTAGTGGTAGGAACAGCCAGTTGTGATTTTTAACTTTTATGAAATTTTTATTACGTAGTGGTACACAGCTTTACGAAAAATTTAGAAAGGGTACACAAAAGTCAAAAGTTTGGGAAACACTGAACTAGATAATTCAATTCCCCTGCTTGTTTGCCATTTTTTTCTTATTTATGTACATTGGGTTACTGAAATTTGTTTATGTTTTTAAAATATTACTTAATGTAATAGAAATATCAAATTTAAAAAAAATCAAAACATCAATAAAATTTTTAAATAAATTTATTAGTTATATGATTTTGATGAATAAAAAAGTTAAGTATATTAACTTTTTATGTCTGTAAAATTAAAACATATAGTATTTATAGCTGATAATGTTTCTGTAAAGCATATGTAAATAAAAGTGTTTTTTTTATTCATTCTTTCTTGTATTTATTATAAAAGGTGAATATTCTTTAAAGAATTAAAAACATCTTTATCCATAAAAATTTTTTAGACTCAGGGTTAGGATTCATCTGTAACAGCAGTGTTTTTACTTTTTGATGTCTTAAATGTGAATACACAAACATCTAATTTATGTATGTTTAGTGCATTTATATACTGTTGGCGCTCAACCTCTCGATTTTAAAATTTGAATTATTTTATACATTTTATGATATTTTTATTTAAAGAATAATAATGTACTGTTTGGGAAAATATAAAAAGATGTTAAATAATTGTTATTAATATTTGGAAGCAAAAATTTTAGTATTAGAGTTAAGTACTTTTAAATGTCTTTAAAATTAAGAGTTGAATACTTTTTATTTAGAGTTGAAATGCTGTTTGATCAAATAAGAATAAGCATATTTATATTTAAAATTATCTGTGATGCTAAATTATATTCTTTCTAATATTTTTGATAACGTTTTTGCTTCAGCATTTAAACTATGAGCTTAGTGAAATTAGGTATTTGATTTTCTTAAGATTTTGTCTGCTTCTATTTTTTAAAAATATTTTTGCAACGATGCCGTTTTGGATGACAGACTTTGAAACAATGAAAAAACAATATTGCATGTAAACGAATAAGCATAGAATGATGTAAAATATAACAAAATAAATATATCAGCACTAAGACAAAAAAAAAAATGCACCAATCGGCAATGATGTTTAAAAGATATTATTTGCAGTTTAATCTTTAATAATGGAAACAAACATGATCCAAATCGGACTTTCTCTAGCAACCATATAGTACTTTGTCAGTTAAAAAATTTTAATCTTGTGTACATCACTATTGTACTTTATATTTATTGCTAAAATAACAATCTAAATGATGTTTATTTGAAAATCTTGCTAATTACATTCATTAAGACTGATCAGCAAATAAGTCAGTAGAATAGGTATAGAACAGTAAAATTTGCTTAAAATAATTGATTTTACTTTATCACTAATTTTCATTTCATCATACTCATTACTATGAATCATTTTAGTTATAGGTTCCTATGTACCTATGGGACAAACTGTTCCACAAGTAAATAACATATAGTAAAAAAATATATTGTAATTCACTTGGTAGTTTTGAGTGAAAAAGAAATAGTCATTTACACTTCTGATCCAAGGTAGAACATATTAT
This sequence comes from Parasteatoda tepidariorum, assembly GCF_982258835.1. Lineage (NCBI taxonomy): Eukaryota > Metazoa > Arthropoda > Arachnida > Araneae > Theridiidae > Parasteatoda > Parasteatoda tepidariorum. Next base: position 27,335,972 of record NC_141755.1, read on the forward strand.
TCATGCTCAATTTTATAATCAGTTTTTAAATTTTTTTTCAAACACAAATAAGTTACAAAGGAATACAACTTTTATTACATGAATGTAAAGTAAAGTTTACAGTGACAAGAATATTTTTATGTCTGAAGAAAGTATAGTCCATTCTATCACAATTCGGTCAATATATTTTTTCCTACTGTCGATTGTGGCAATTAGTTTGAAAACCAAATATTTAAAATAAGTTGTAAAACTCTTTTGTTATAAGGCAAATACATAGTTCATTCGACAATATAACTTAAATTGCCTACATTTAGTTTTGCTGTATAGGTTCAATAAAACAAAACTATTCCAATTAAACCCATGTTATTACTAATTATAAGTATTCAAGAATTAATTTTCTATGTTGGACTAGTCTAGTTGTTTTTATAGCAGGAAAACTTTTAAGTAAAGAAATGTTCAATAAAATAAGATGAAGTATTTTTAGTATTTCATTACATGACGCATAAATAAAAAGTATAACAATAATTTTTATGAACTTTTATTGTATTAACAATAAGAATACAGATGGGGTGGAAAACAAGCAAATGAAAATGTTTATTTTTCAAAAATGCTTAAACATAGGTAAAACTCAGATGAATTGCACGAGATTTCCAAATTTTACATCTTAAGAATGATAGCAATAAAAAGTATAAAAGAATTAAAAACGCCTGTCCTTTGATGAATGCCCCCTTGATCTCTTTCTGATTGCTTTTCGTAATTCAGTTCTTCCTTCTGTAGATCCATCAGTATAGTCCAGTTCCACATTTAGTATTTTCTAAGAAAGTAATTTTATCAATAATTAGTTATTGCAGAAAAAAAAATGCTTTCTATATTCTTATTTTAAACTTTTTTGCCCACATGCTTGTAGAAAAAGAGAATGGAAACGGAGTTTCAAAAACAGTAATGCATTTCTCTCTTCCGAATAGATTACATTTGAATCTTTCATTTTGTGATGTACTGTTAACCAACCATATAGCCAGTACATAAATATTACCTTAAAACCTGTTTAAAAAAGTTTTAGCGAAAAAAAATTGCTTTTCACATATTAATCAGGGCTGAGAGTTTCTTCCTCACACATGTATCAACATAACACATTATCTAACCTAACAGGTTAAACCTCCTTCCTTGCTACAAAGTTTGAAATTGATATTTACATTAAAAAAGACATGATAGCTCAGAGTTTAATGTACCCTGTGGCAGAATCGTGATGACACAGTGACATTGTCGCAGAATGTCACTGAGTTGTTGCAGAAAGATTTTTCATTTGGGAAGTAAAGAATTTTACATTTCTTTTATGCAGAAATTTTCGAAAGATTTTATATTTTCTTCAGAATTATATTCAAAAGATGTCGTTCTCGCGCATCAGAGTGGAAAAAAAAAGCTTATGATTTTTCTATTCTCATTTGAGAATAATGAAAAATAAAGAATAATGAAGTAAAAAATTTGCTTTTCTTTTCTGTAGAAATGTTTATTTTATTTTTGCAGTTCTATTACTACTGATTTCCACAAAGCTTTTAAAATCTGATATTTTTAATGTGATATTATTATTTATTACAACAACCGTATCTCAAAATGAAAACACGGATTTAGTAACCCCTTTTCGAAGAGCACGATTCGCGTGATTTCGCTGTCGATCTCTTTTTTCGGTAGTTACTGCTACAGATTTCACGATTTTTTTAAATGTGATTACAAAATGTGAGAATATCGCCCATAATATTAGTATAAAAAATATTACATATCCAATTAAAAAATAATTTTATTTGATCCAATTTATTTTTTGAAGTTAATGTTTCTGTTACTTTAAATTAGAAACATGTATGTTTGTTATTTTTAAGTATCTTGAAGAAACAGTATTAGAGAGGTATGTAGCAGAAAGCCCGATAAAATTCTGCCACAGGGTTTAGGTACTGAGATGTCATAATGAAGGGTTAGCATCAGATTGATGGGTACCTATTTGAGAAATATGAGTTGTCAATGCTGAATGATATGACGATACTGAAACATGCCTTGGATTTTTAACCTCCATAACTGATAACTGGCAGTTGAAGGCATTCTTTACTGTAGTTTATTCACATTAAAAAATTAAACAGTCAAGCGGCTGTGTCTACCATATACTGACCATTCACTGCTTTCTTTTGCATAATTCAATTCACAAAACAGTAGGAGTTCTTGTAAAATGCTGATTAGAATTAGTGATGGGGAAAAAACTTTGATTGAGAGCAGTGCCAAATCTCTTTATTTTTAAACATATGTTTTTAACAAAGGTAATTGAAAAGAAATTTTGAGATAGGTTTGTTCACAGTTTTATAGCTGAAAACTTAAACTAATCGAAATAGGTATGAAGAATATAAATTAAATTATTATTATTTTTTTATTCTACAGACATACACTTTTGCATTCAAACCCAATTTGAGTGGAGTTGATGGTATAAAAGTCATTATTTTTAAATCAATCATTGCATATCCTGCACTAGTTATATTTCCAAAATATAATATGGCAATACAATGTGTGAGAAATAATAAAGGTGGAAAACATCTTGTTCACATTGGATACATCCTTTGGTGTGGACAAGGGTTCCAAGTAATTCAGATATCCGGAATAGCGATGGTCACGAGCATCCCGGATAATTGGTTCTCTACTGCAGTGTTCCCCAACATATGTGTGTATATATATGTATATCTATATTGATCCGCGGATTGGTACCAGTCCGTGGATCAAATGGTACCGGGCAGCCCATTTCATTGAAACTGAATTTAAATTCCTAGGTTTATCCATAAATTAAAAATATCTGTGTTCCATTAAAATTTTATTTATTTAAAAAAGGGGGACATTAACCAAAACAAAGCAACAGAATAAACTGGATGTAAGCAACACACTTCGGCTGTCATTGTCTCCGATTACCCCCAGATGGAACTGTCTCATTGCAAAGAAAGCTCAGGGTTCTCATTGATTTGACGTTCTAGTAAGTTAAAATGTTAAATCACTTTATATTTTTTTTTCGGTGTAACAGTATTTTATTTTGAAATCATGTTTAAATAAAATTAAATCGAAATTAATAAATCAAAATAATAAAAAATATAGACAATCAACACCCCCCCCCCCCAGCGGGCCGCTGCAAAATTATCAAACGTTGACAGGTCCGTGGTGATAAAAAGGTTGGGGAACACTGCTCTACTGTACTAAAATGACCAATATATTGGTTAAATATTCTGCTCCTTCAACTTTGTAGGCCTAAAAATACTAAACTCTAATTAATCAATTTCTAAGTTAATGCTACATGTATGTTTTCATTGTTTGTTTGTTTTTTAAATACTATAAAATAATTTTTTTGCAAAATAACAACGAAAGTCATTCACTATTTTTACAGATCTTTATTTTTGGTTGAGAGGGGAACGGAAAATTTTTATGCACGTTTATATGGCAGGAAGATAATGTATGTATATATATATTTTCATTATATTAAAACAAAAAAATTTTTGGATAGAAAATTGAGCATGATTATATTTCACAGTTTTAAAAAAATATAAACTTAAAATTAACTAGATTTATCTGAGCAATTAGGAACATTTTAAAAAAGTGATTAAAAAGTTAATATTACTCAGAAATGAATTTTTTTTTATATTTAAATTTATTTTATATATATATATACACACACACACACATATGTATATCTACACACATATATATATTAATGTTGCCATCAAAGAATGCTTAAGTAATGTTTAAAATATTAATCACTTAATATGGTTAATTTCATTTTCAAATATTTATGAAAATGTATATTAATAAGCATATTTATGAACTTAAAGAATGAATAATTATTATTTCAAAATTCTTAACATACCTGTTTATATATGACATCACGAGGGATAAGAATGTTTCCGCTTAATATAGCGTTCACTCTGTCATTCAATGTATTGCAACTAAGTGGAGTGACTATATAAAGCAAATGTTGTTCTTCATCAACAGCTCGCACAAAACCTTTAAAATAAGAGAACCAATTAAAACAGTGAGTATAAGAATGAATAAATACCTATTTAAATATGCAGAAGACCAATCATTTGAACAATTACTATAAAATGCTTCAAATCTAGCAATATTATTGCCAACAATTTATAAACAGACTTCTTTCTTTAAAAAGACTATAAAAGCATAACTCATTATAATTATATTTATTTAACTGAGATAAATCATTTTGCGAATAAGGAACAATAATTTGATTTTTAAAGTAAAACAATTATTTGAAAAAATGCTCTATCTTACAATCTTAAAATTTACAATAGAAAATTTTTTTTTACTATAGTTAGTGTTTATTAACTATGTATCTATAACTACTCTCTTCTATCCCTGAACTATAGGGCATACGGGTATAATGCGGAAAAAAAAGAAAAAAAAACCCTCCCTGAATAACTAAATGATCTAATAATTAGGTACTAGGACTCAATGATAATGATTCAAAAGAGTGACATCAAATATGCGAAATAATTAGTATAGACCATATTTTAAGTTACAAAATCAAATACAAAAACATACTTTTTCAGAATTTTTTTCCCCCCCTGGATTTGAATTTCTAACTAGTTGTTTAGTCAAGAGAGTGGTGCAAAGCTTGGACCTCTCAATGTTAATTTTGCCTTTCGTGTATTTCGTCATATTTTACACGAATTTCTTTAGCAAATCAAAACATTTTTACACACAATTATAAAATTAACTTAAAGATAAATTTATGCAAAAACTAAGTTTGAATAATTATTTTTTTGATTATTTAAAAATAATCGAAAAAATTATGAATTGAAAGTAACACAATTTTTTATATCATTTTAAAGAATGTTTTATATGCCAAAATACAAAATTTAAATAAAATCATGGGAATAGTAACTGACTTCTTAAAAAATTGATTTCTCAGGAACTATTCGACCAATTTCATAATTTTTTTTATTATTAGCATATAAATTACATTCCTTAAAATGAAGCAAAAAATTGTCTATCTGGCCAGTGCGTTCGTCTAAAAATCGTCATATCTAAGATTTTGTGAGAAAAATATTTTTTCCTAAATGACAATGCTGTGTAAAACACTTTCTGAGATATGGAATTTTTATAAGAAATAATTGTAATAGATATAAAAATTCTATAATTTGAATCTCAATAACTGATTACTATTTCTGACAATTCAAAGAGTGATCATTTTTCAGATATACTGAAGAATTTTACAGTGTTTGTAAAAAAATACGATTTTTCCTATTGATTCCTTAACATTTAGTGCCAAAATCATATTTCCCTACAATTCCAGGATTTCCCTGACCAGTGGTACCTTGTTTCAAGGTTATACACATAAATGTTCTTAAATCTTCAAACTATTTGTTAAATGGTTTAAAGTAGCTTACCATAGCCTAAGCAGTCATTGTCAGGCTCCTCCTCTAAAGTAAGAGGATAATCAGGACTTGTAGGAGTCAATATCTAAATAAAATTTGAAAGAGAAAAGAAAATTATACAAGGCATACAAATGATAATCAGAAACATCTAATATTTAAATTTATCCTCAGAAACAAAGTAAAGAATGCTGGTTTATTCAAAACTCTCGAAAAAACTTTTTTCGTTTACTTATTAAATAGAGGAGAAGAGATTAATGTAAAATAATTTAATATATATAATTTTTCGATTGTTTAAAAATAAACAAACAGGTAAATAATTTGCGAAAATAAATAAATGCATACACAAAAATCCAAACACTTGAATTTTTCTTCATATTTTTTTATTCTAATCAAATTAAAAAAGTAAAATTAAGATAATTTTTTGGTAATCAAACAAGTACCAAAACTTTACCAAAAGTTGTAAAAACAATATATTAAAAAATTGTAAACATGTAATCATAAAGATTATATTTAAAACTTAAAATATTGATGAAATAATTGTACTTTAGAAGAGTTAATGATAGAGAAGTAATATTAAATAAATAAATAAAAAATTAGCGAATTAATAACTTTATTCAAATAATAGTTTTATTTGAGAAAATCAACCTTGATTAATTGTTAAACACCAATAAAAGAAATAAATGTATTATGGAATAAACACTCACACAAGATTCTTTAACATGACAGAGAGCCACAACACTGGCATTAAGAGCCTCATAATATCTGTTATGCATCAATCTTTTGTTGAAATTATAAACTGCAATGTTGTCCCAACAAATGCTGAAATAAAGAAGAATTATTAGACACTAACAATTTATTGATAGAAACTTATGCTTCTTCTACCAGACAGAATTTTTTTTAAGGGGTCACAGTACCCAAAAAATGACAAAAATACCAAAATTTTTTTATTGCTTATAATAAAACTTCAAACTATTTCAAATGTACAGAAAAAAATTCATCTTTCTATCTACATTTTTAAAAAAGTTATGAATGAGTTTAAATTGTTCTAATACAGAAACTTGCTCAGCAGTCTGACTTCAAAGTGCTTTCTCGCATAGATGATAATTTTGTGTCTTAATCTTAATTAAATCCCTAAGGAATTTTTTCTATTTAAGATAAAGCTTTGAAGTAAACTTTTTTATCTTGAGTATAATACTCTTATTTAAAATGTGCATGGAATAAGCATTTTATGAGGTATTATAACTTTTACGGCATGTTATATATACCTAACAGGAGTTTTTACCCTTTTTTTCTACTTTTTTACAAAATAATCTATAAAAAATATTCTAATTGATATATCAACAAATGAATGCACAAAATTGTTAAGATAAATATTGCAAGCACTATGAAAAAAACTTTTTTTGAAAATATGTTAAAATAAAAAAGTCTTAGGGATTTAAAAATTTAGAATTTTTTCGACTTTTTTTAAAATTTAAAAAAATTAAGCAGTTTAATCATTTTTTGAAGATAAATTATTGATTATAACTTAAATGAGCATGTAAAGCATCCTCAAAATGAATGATTATACCTTTATTTTAAAAAATTGTTGCAAAGGTACTGTGACCCCTTAAAAATTAACTTACAGGTATAAGTTATACATTCTAATGTAACTTTTTTAAAAGTAAATAAATGAACAAGATATAACAAATAATAATAAGAGTAGACTTTTACTAATAACTAACTTTAATTATGAAAAGTGGCAGCATTTTGCAGCGATGTCTGAAGCTCAATTGCACATTAAAATTTTTAGCAACAGGCCGCAAAAATCTGTTTTTGTCATTCACCGCAATGATTGGTCACTTATTCCCATTACACGAGCCAACTTTCTTATGGAAACTGCCTCTGCCAGATTGAAATTGCTTTTTGATAATCTTACGACGGTCGGAAGAGTTCAACATATGTTTCCATCCAATTCCAGAATGTCAACCATCACTGCAAAGCTTTTTGAAACAGCAGATTGCATCAGACACTGTTGGCTAAGGCTCATTAAGGGAAAAAAAATTACAAAAAACAAAAACACATGTACAAAATTTACATACCAGGCAGGTCTGAATTCATTCAGGGTATGTGGCTGTAAAAAATAAGTTTGACACTGGCCAATATATGATAAGAGTGCCCAATCTCTCAAATCTTGAGGACGATTGTCGCCCCTAAAATAACAAAAGTAGAATAATATTAATACTAAGAGTATTGTTGTAATCAGTAAAGAGACGCAACTTCAAATAAATATTATAAATAACTTTTTTTTTATATTATTGCAACCATTTGCTACAGCGTATAAAATCATAGCAGAACAAAAGAATTCAAAGTGAAATTAAATTAAATGTAAAACAGTGAAAAATAAAAATTTATTATTTGTAATTTGCTGTTTAAATTTATTTTTCAAAAAATTAGAGGAAAAATTCCTGTATCAGTTTTTTTCCAATTTATATTTTAAAATTAAGTCATAAATTCAACTGGTTTCCTTTAAACCTTGGTATTATAAATCAAGTGCACTAAGCACATCAAGCGTAAGGACAAAAGAGTTAATATAAATTTCCTCTCTATATAATTACTAAGTTTTATGAAATAATGTACTTATTATAAACATGGAAAAGAAACAAATGAGTGTATTTCAAACTAAGATAACAAAATAAGTTTCTTCATTCAGGGAATGCTTTACATGTTCTTAACATTCAAACAATTTTGAAAACTTTTCATAACCCATACAGTAAACTATACTATCGTGACATTAACAAAAAGATGAAAAGTCACTATACCAATAATCATACATTTTTTCTAAATGTATTAAAAACTTTAAAAAAAGATGGCATGTTAAAGGTAAAAAAAAAAAAATGAATCAAACTATCTATTATTAATCCTTATTAAATCCCACTAGTTGTCTGACAATGGGGGTGACCATAAGCAGAATGTATGATGGGAATCTTTTCCCTTGTTGGGTCATCCTAGGCCACAGCTAAAACTAGCAAGTGAAATTTGAAAGGAGTCAGTTTTCTATCTCATGGTGTTCAACGCCACTTTGCAAATAGAAATCATAAAATCTCCCATCAGTCATGATTGAACTGGCCTAGCCTATTGGCTAGACCAATGGTTCCTGAATAGTGTTCCACAGTACCCTATTTCTCGGTGACAAGGGTTCCAAGAATTTAAATCTTTAAAATTAATAATTATTTTTGAAAACTGTAATTATATTAAAATATGTATTAAGTATTATTATAAAGTAAAATTCCAGTAAAAAAAAAGAAGCAAAATGTATGATAAATTTTATTAGTATTTCTTGTCAAACTTTTCAATTCAATATTAAATGTCCCAATTCAAGAATAATGAATACTATTTCCCTGATAACCATTCTCAAAGTTTACAACAGTTCTGTTATAAAAATCATTGAGCTTGTAGTGTATATCTAACACTACAAAAATACACTTCCAATTCCCTAGCATATAAGACATGTTAACTCGATTCTATGTTGGGGTACCCTTTCATAGATGAAGGCTGACATTATCGATAATTACTCTCCCCACAAGCTTATTTTTTTTTCAGTAAATGTTTTCCGCTAAAACAAATTCAAAACCAGACTTAATGCAACTCCAGTCCAGAATTATTCAACTGTTTGACATAAAACCTATTATTTTAAGAGTTTTATTAATAAAACGATTGTTGAAAAAAATTTCCTTTCTAAATTTTATTTTATTCTGTAATGGATGGTGAACGGCTAATCCAAATTTGAGTTTACGAATGGTTAACTCCGTAGCCTTGCAATTTTGTACCCAATCCAGAGGACAAGGGAACTCCTAGATCAACTATTGGGACAAACTAGCCTTGTGAAGAAATTTTGATGAAATTATCCCGCTTTTGCGTTTTTTGGAGTGGAGAACCATGAAAACCAGGCAGGTTTAGCTCAAACAGTAATGGAATTTTAACTCATATTCCGTCTAACACTGAGGATATTTTAAGTCAGTACTGTGTGAGTCAGGAGAAAAATTCTTATTGACCAGCCAAAGTTAGGATTTGAACCTTGGTCAACTTATTGGGAGGTAATTGCACGAACCCTGCCAATGCTCTTCAAAATAATTAGCAGTCCTTCTTTTGTCATTATGTATAACAGCTGCTAATAAATTTTATTCATATATTTGAAACCCGCGCAAAAAATGTTTGATCATTTTGGGTTCAGCATTTGTAAAAAATTGGGAACCACAGGGTTAGACCAGTTAGAGTAACAACAACATTATTAATTAATTGTGAAAATTGTATTTTCTAGCTCAATATTATTTACTGTGTGCTTTTTTTTATTTATTTCCATCATCCTAATTTGACATAGCTTTAAATGTTTCATGTTCTATTCAGTTATTCCAATACTAGATTTAATAAATATCCTTGCAATATTCATGATAATAGTAAAGTTACCTGAAACTACACCACATTATACACTGTTATGTACGCATCTCACAATTTTGGCTTCGTAGGATACTTAAAATGAATGATTTTTTTACAAAAGTACATATTCTCTTATTGCAGAAGCAATAAAAAATTGAAAAATAAATCAAGAAAAGCCTTTAAAAAATTAAAACCATTTTTAAATTTTCAGAAATTAAAAAAAACAAAAACAAAAAAAAAACATTTTCTTTTATTTGCACCATAGCAACAAATATTCCATAAAATTAAGGATCAGCAAAAAATAAGTTTGATTGAAAATCTCTTTTTTAAAATTATTAGAATCGAAAACTTAGATTTTTCATGATGGTGAAAAGTTTGCAACGTCATGGTTTGACTGTAGATGGATCATTTTCAATTTATGAGAAACATAGGAAAATAAATGTATTTACTGTATTTTACTTACATTTAAGCACTTCAATGTTAAGAAGAAAATTTACATCTACTCCATAGCACATTGAATTTCTGAACCAAAAGACTATTTTAATCTAGTAAATATCTGCTAACAAGCAGTATAGTTAGCAATTAAACCAATTTTAAAAAAAAGCTCCGATTTGTAAATTAGTTAAAATAGCAAACTAATGTAATGTTAATAGCAAACTTTTTAATGATAAACAAACTTAACTTCCTTTTCTTCTACTAATTTTGAGGGTCTACAAAATCTTTCAACAAAAAATAAGCACCCTTTAAGCGCTTTTCAAGCACTCAAAAATCTTTTTAAGCACTTTGAAAAATATCATAATTAGACAGAGTTGGCAAGTTTTTGACAACTGATGGTTTTATCCGGTTTTATTTACAGTGACGAAGAAGATGGCGCGTCACAAATGATGAAATTAAACAGAGAAATGAAATTGTCTATCACCAATAGAGAAAAAAAAACTGTCAATGTTTAGTTGGTCCCCGTAATCAGCAAAAATTCGAGAGATTTCTCGATTCCAATGCAAAGGGCGGAAAATGAAGTCTGAAATTGAAAATCTCTTGCAAAATGCAGCAGGGTTGCACATGAGAGTCAAAACTCCTTACCACTGAATCCAGCTCAGTGTACACAAGTGTGGACCTGCAAGTATTTCATCAAACATGTAAAACAAATGGTGTTTTCATACACTACAGACTGGCGGTACGCCAAAATAGATTGGGGTTGAATTAATTGTGAAAACGTTGATTAGGACAATGTCTTTTTGCTATATTTGTAGCAAAAATCAACATGGTAAAGAAAAATATCACATTTCGGAAAAGGGAAAATTAAGCACTTTTTAAAAACACCCAATGAAAAAAGCACCTTTAAGGGCTTCTAAAAACGAAAATAAGCACCTTTAAGCACTTTTTAAAAACGCTACGCACCCTGTACAAATTTTCTGCATTGCAGCAATAGAGGACTGGATATAAAACTTAGTTTTACACACAAAAATCGAGTTATTAAGTGAACTTTTTAAAATTTATTTACACATGAAAAGGAAATGCATCCACACTTCTAGAATGGTATACAAACTGTAGTGGCATTTTAGAATTTTGCTAAAGCTTTTAGGCTAAGGAACTTTTGAATCCAGCTGTAATTCTTATCTTAGATCTAAGCTTATTGGAGAGCAGAGGCTCTGACTCATATACATATATATACACACACACTAAAATATAAAAACAGAGGTTTTAAATGGAAAGATAATTACTGCTTAGTGGAAGTTGCTGCATCTCTTTCAAAGCCAACAGAACACCTGAGTAACCTTCCTTCTAAAGTCATTTCTAGATCACTCAAAGAAGAACTCAGTTCAATTTCAACCACAGGCAATAAAGTTTTCTTGATGTGTTCATGAATTAAATTACCAACACCTACAATAAGCATAAAACAATTAATCAACCTCAGTATTGATTTACATTTTTAAAGAAAAAGATCATAAGAAAAATATTTTTGTTTATTCTTAGTTCAGATTTAAAAAAAAAAAAAAAAAACAATCAAGGATAATGTTGGAACAGCAGGATGAGTCATTTTGACCTAAAATCAATTTCTGTTTAGTTTTTCTCTAGAAGTATTTTTTTTTTTTTTTTTTTTACTTTTTATTTGTTTAAGAGAAAAAATAATAAATAACATTTTATGGTATTTTCCTGCGTATAAGTGAACCTTCTATTCAAACCAGATGGAAGATTTTGCATGCACTTGTTGTATAAGTTAATCTTTTAATTCACACTTGCTGACAAAGAGATAGCTAGAATTTTTCTTTCTTTTTTTCCTACGAAATGAAAATACTACACTTTTTGGGGAAGAGTGAAATTCACTTCAGAGGAGTAAAAAATAATTACATTTTAAATTACAGAAACTGACTTTTTCGATAAACTATTATATAAAAATAAATAAATTCTTTCAATTTCATAAAAATTAAAATAATTTTTTTTATTTTAGCACTTCCTATGATTTTACAACATTATTAAGTTTAAAACTAGACATATTTCCATTCTGTTAATTAAATTCTGGCCCTTGCTTTGATAGTCATGCTATTATTTTTAATCATTTGTCAATCGATTTCCTTTATAAGTTTTATTCCGCTTAGGATTATAATTCCTCTTCTACATTAAGTTTTTTTGCAAGGGTATTGCTACAGCAGACTCTTGATGTAGTGGGAAACAGAGAAAAAAAATTCAAGAAAAAATTTCAAGAATGCAGCTTTTTAAACTTTTTTTAATTATTATTTAAAATGCAAAACGCAAATTAATTCACAGCGTGAGAACATACCTGACTAGTTTTTAAAAAAATTATTTCTGATTTTCAATCTGCGCAACATGCTTGTAGAGGAGTTAAAAATGTCTCTGCATCTTGAAAAACAAAGTTTGAGCCAATTACGATGATATGTCTTACTATGGCACAGTCGACACATTGAGAAATTTGTGATTTCTCACACCTATAGTACCAACTCAATAGAACTAAGGTTTGTTCTTAAGAGTTTGATTTTTATCACATAAAAGTTTTAAATGTGTTATAATTGCAATATTTTTTATGTCTTTTATCTTATTGATCAAACAAAACTTATAGGCTACATTGGGTTAAAAATTAACAATGATCAAGGAATGCCAAGTTTGACTCAGGCCACTATAATATAAATTAGCAGCAATTTTTCTGTTTAATGTTTAAGTCTGTGTTTTTGTCACAAAACAGTATATTTCCTCACAATTGTAATTTTATAACTAAACTCACTTAATTAATAAAAAATCTAATTGGGACACATAAATGGTCAGTGAAAATGTGCATGGTATAGAGTAGTAGTATTTTGGTCTAGTGAAAATGTGCACGGTATAGACAAGTAGTATCTTGGTCTAGTGAAAATGTGCATGGCATAGAGTAGTAAAATATTCGTATAGTGAAAATGTGTATGGTATAGACTAGTAGTATTTCGATCTAGCGAAAATGTGCGAGGTAAAGACTAGTAGTATTTTGGTCTAGTAAAAGTTAACATGGTATAGACTAGCAATATTTTGGTCTAGTGAAAACAGGGTTCATACAGAGATCAGAAGAAGAAATCAAGGGAGTATCCAAGGAGTCCAAAATTTTAAGGACTTATCAAAAATTAAAAAGCAGTTATAAAGAACTCGTAAAAATGTATAGTTTGCATATTTTTTTCTAGCCCTTTTGAAATAAATTTTGACCTAGTCAAACTTCACATCTATACAACACAATAATCTAAGGAGTTTCTAAGGACTAATTTAGAAATCTAAGTAGTTCCAAGTACTCCTTGGAGACTTTTTTATTTCCTAGGAGTATAAGGAGTCTGTACGCACCCTGTGAAAATGTTCATGATATAGATTAGTACTATTTTGGTCTAGTGAAAATGTGCATGGTATCGACTAGTAAAGTAACTGGTCCTTTGGACAAGTGACTAAATTTTCTTAATTTCTACCTTTGCTATGTGTCATTCGCTATGCTACTGGAAAAAAAAAAGTAGAGTTCAAAATTTAGTGCTAATAAAGTCCCCCAAATTCTTATTGTAATTTAGGGGTTAAAAAAGTCAAACAATACATCGGAATATTCAGTATGAGATTAAGTTGAAACATTTGGATCTGTAGCAATGGATTGCCTTAAATAAACCCAAAATTGCACACAGGATAGAACTGAATATTTCACTGATTTTTTTTCAGAATAGGAAATTGTTTTGGTCTTCATTATTATTATTATTTTAAATAGAGTTTGCATAAATAATAGTTTCAAGTTCTGGATTAATTAGATGCCATTGTAAGTGCTTATAAGTAAAACATTGGCAAGAGCAAAGTAAGAGAAAATAACAAAAATGTTAAATTAAAGAAAGAAAAAAATCTAAATTTGACTGCTTTGATTTCTATTAATTAGGAACGTTTTAAAAATTTAAATACTTGCAATTAGCCAAGGACCCATAATAACTATTGATAACTAGGGCTTTCTGATGAAAATTCAATTCACTGATAAATCAATATAAAATTATTTACGAGTAAGAAAATGCCCTTTTACTAAAAATTAATTACTTAAAAGTTTTTTTTTTATAACGTAATATGTGAATAGTTAGGATCTACTACAGTGAGGAAAAGTGTTATTCTCTCAGTGTAGAAACAAAAGTAGTAATACTTGTTACAATCCCCAAAGCTAATGTATAGTTTTTGGGAAAAATTCTTCAGGCTAATTATGTAGTTTTTTAGCTAATTTTTGATTAGCAGACAGAGAGAGGGATGCACATTGTGTATACATCTATACATAATACTAATAATAAACAATAAGATTGTAGATTTGATTTTATAAAAATATACGTATTTTTAAAAAGTTGACAATATCATTCCCTAATGCCACCCTTGTGTTAAAAATAAGAATGCATTTCAATAATAAAAAAATACATTGATGTGTTATGTATGTGAAATTATTGATGCATATATATAAGCTTGTTTAGAATTTTTAAATAATTCTATTTCTTCAGAAAGTGATTATTTTGTTTAACAAAACCAAATACGATGACTGAGTATTAATTAGTTTAATGAATGATAAATACTTGGTTTTATCTACCTTATGGATAAAACAATAATTAAAACTATGATTCAAATTTTCCTTAACTGATTGATAAAATTTATTCTACTTTAGCAACATTTATATTTATAGCCTATTAAATTCATAACTTATTTAGATAACTAAAGAAAAGATTAAATAACTTATAAAGATAAAGTTACATTAAAATAATTTTCTTCTTCTTACCCAGCACAGCCGGTTACCGGCCAAGGCAGTCCCATTTAGTTTAATCTATCTAGATCTTTTAGATACTATATTTCTCCATCTATTAACTCCCAAGCGCTTAATTCACTTCTCTAGTCTATCTAATTATCTTGTTCCAGCTCTTCCTCACTTTCTTTACATTGAAATAATAACTCTAATTATTAGCAACTTTTGAAATAGTAATTACTAACATTCCAAGAAAAACATTGTAGAAATGATCGTCAGTGGAACTTACATTCTGAATAACAATAAAATTAAAAACACTTATATCATTCAACTAAAGAAGGGACAATATATAAAGCTAAACAACACGCAAAGAGTTAAAATAATGTATATAAACAAACCTACTATATAATTTCAGCTCTAAATAAAGAAAATTGCAAACTAAATTAGATATAGATATATAAATAAATATAAACAAGTTGATTTACTAGTTGAAATTTTTTTAACAAGTCCATGTTTCCTTCTTTAATTCAGTGTTTCGACACCAAAAAAGGTTCTTCATTACAGAACCAAAACTTTGTATCGATGATATGTGTGCACTTTTTAAGTTGCATAGCTTTATACTTACAAAAAATTCAAAACAAACTTACCTGTCAGCCACCCTATAGTATTCACTACTAAGATTTTATCAGGAAAATGAGAGTTGAAAGTTTTTATCATCCTGGTAATGCTTCTCATGTGCATTGGAGGTGAAGTTTCAGGAGTGATAGTGCCAGTAAATATCATTCTGTAAAGAATCAGATTTCATCTATAGATACGAATTTTGAATAGGAGACATGCTACTCTTCTGTGGGTTTGCAAAATTTCCCTTTTTTTTTAATTTCTGCAAAAAGACTAAATTTTCAATCTTAAAATTTGATAGTTTTAACATCTATAAAAAGTAGATAAGTGGTTGTAGTACCTTATCTACTACTCAGTTTGTTATTTTATTTCAGAATGATTAAAAGCTTTTTAACCCTATAGTAAAAGTCTCTGTAATGATCTGCAACACCATGAAAAAACTCTTGAGATTTATCTGCAATGTATTAACTCATTTTCGTCTGAAAGGCAAAAATATATCTCTAGTACCCGCCTTTGTGTGGCATAAATTCTGCGACAGAACTTTCGAATGCATTTTAAAAGGGTAAATTGGGGGTCATATATTTATTTAGTACCAAGAAGATGAAATTAAATCTTTTAAGAATAATTTTAATTTAATTAAGAATTCCATATTTAGAAAATTTTAAAATGATAATCTGAGGACTTGTTTGCAACTGTTTTTTTTTACATTATTCAACTGCATTTATATGAGAGAACTGCTTGATTAAAAAATATAAATGAGAATGCTCATTAAATTTGAATCGATTGAAATTTTCCTAAATAAAAGCTTAACGATTATATGCAGCTTTTAGTATCAAAAATGAAAGTTAGAGCAAAATAGGTTTATGAATTAAATAGCAGAAAGAGTTAAAAAATAGAAAAATAACATTAAATAAAAAACAATGATGCTTAGAATTATGCATCATCTACTATATTGTTTAAGTAATATTCCAATTAAATGTTTGCTAATTTCTAACAAATAATTGACACATTTTATGTTTACAATTGCAGCTTACTTGATGAGCATAAGATATTCTTATAGTGTTCTTTGAATAGTACCAGCAGTAGTCTAAATTAAAGTAAATTGCTTCGGCTTGAAATTTAAATTAATAAAAATTCTTAAATCACAGAAGTTTAAAAGATAATTCGCTCTAGAAATGTTTTTTCTTTCATTTTTTGAAAGAACACCATAATTTCTAAAGAACATGATAAAGAGATTTAATATTCTAATAAAATATGATTGTGAGTAGTGATTTTGTCAGGGATTCAGATATTTGGAACAGGATGAAATTGGGAGGGGGGGGGGGATTTCATTTTAAAAATTAGATTTTTCGGCGACCTAAATCCATGACTTTCCATGATTTTGTTTAAAAAATAGTAAAAATCATGACAAATTTTGTTCAATACTGAAATTCATGACTTTCCATGAATTTTCATGACTTTCCAGATGAGCGGAAACCATTCTAAGACATAATGAAAATTTTATGTACTATTAATAATTTTTGTTTCATTTTGTGGGTATTTATACATATTTCGGTGTACCTATTTAATACAAAATTATTTTTCAAACTAAAATTATTGATCATTTTTACTTCTATAGTATACAACATTAAATAAATAATACTTTTTTTTAAATATATACTGAATGCAATTAGTTTATAAATATTTTAAACTTAATTATTTTGGTAATCCAATGTTGATCATGTAAAAATTAAATTGAAACAATAAAATAAACAATGACAAAAAAGTTCTCATACACTCTAAAATTTTTATTACAGTTATGCAAAATAAATCATGTGTTCTCCCTAAGCATTTTTAGAAGGGCGGCTTGCCCGGCCTGCCCTTTGATGCGCCATTTTCATAAAAATAAGCAGCCATCCCTTAAAAACACTGCCTTTTTTTCATATTCCAAAAAATAATAATAATAATAATAAAAAAAATTGTTGTTTGAATAATTACACACTTTGCTAAGATTGTTCTCCACTGGCTAAATTTTTATAAATTTTTATTTTTTTTTGGAGGAGGTATATTAACATATTTTTTAAGCGATTTTAAATTTTAAAATTATTTTTTAAATAAATACCTTTTTTTTTTTAAAGAAATGCACCTTTAAATGTTTACTTCTCATAATTTTCAATTTAGATTATAGAAAAACGCTTTTAAATTGTTTATCAATTAATCACTTTTTTCAGTTCACTTCTTTTAAAAAGAAATTTGGGCACAGTGATTGTCTTTAAGCACGCCTTTAGTTATTTTTTATAAACTACAAATTATTCTCTTATTTTGATAAGGAGTGAAAATTACTTTTTGAAATACACACATAAAATAGTATAGGAGGACAATTTAAAATTGTTGAGGATCAAATTCAGTTACTACATAATAATTACATATTTTGATAAATTTTAAGAGTGAAAAGTGAGTGCCTTTTAAAACTCAAAGCATGCATCTCCATGAAGAAGCACCCTGCCCTTTTTCATTCCTAGAGAGAACTCTGCAGTAGCTAATATATAACTTACTCTAAATCGTCTGAAAGGAATTAGGACTACAGTAACACTTATATAATTTTTCAATGTGCTTTAAAAGTTATATGAGAAATTTTTAGTCACAGTGTAAAATGCAAATTGATTGATACATACTTTACAGGCTTTTTTATATGAGAGTAAGCAGGACCTGAAATAATAAAAAGATAAATATAAAATGTAATTATTAGTTATGAAACTTACATTAAACAAGTGGGAAAATTATTCAAATTCTATAATTTAATATTGTTTTCAATATATTAAAGTATAAATAAACATTGATTCATATTTTTTATAAGACACAAGCAAAATATGAGAAAATTAAACAAATTAGTAATTTTTGGGATAGACTAACTTCTATATATATAAATTCAATTAAACTATTTTTATTTTTACTGATTAAGGTCTGCAGCCCCATGCAATTTTTAATGCATGGACAGTCTTTTTTTGAGAGGGACAGCTCTCAAAATTTCTCACAAGAAAAAATAATTTATTTTTATTTTTATTTGCTAAATGTCTGTAAATTGATTAATTTTTTTAAAATTTCTTAGGCTAATTTTAATTTAGGTAAATTTAAATAGATGATGGTACTAGAAACTTTGTTTTATTTGTCCGAAATATTTGGGAAAGATTTTCTGATTTTTAATTATACGCCACTGTCACCTGCACTAATGTCGTGCATGTAATTACATACACAATCTGAAATACCTACAGGTCCATTTCAATGACATATTCCATATTTAAACAAGCATAAGAAACTTCAATATTTTGATCATATTAAAAAAAAAATATTTAGATAACTTTCAAGAGGTATTGCTAAAGCATCATCTTAAAAGGCAATATCAAAAAATGTGTAAGTCATTGTGACGTAACAGTTATGCCTATGAATTTAATATTTTATGCGGTCCCCATCCACCGCATAAAATAAAATTTAGGTAGTATATTGTACAAAGTTGTTTATTATATGTAAGATATGATAAAATGTTCGAAATTTTTTTTGTGCGATTTCTTTTATGCGGTCCTTATATATCGCACAAAAACAGGTTTTAAAGTACATTTTTTTCAATGTTTTTAACTGAATATTTTTAATGGAAATAAATAGCTTGAAGTTTTCCTACATTAATTAAAACTCAAAAAAGGAAAATAACAAAAAAACTGAAACATTTTATTTACTTTTTAAATCATAACATACAATAAAATGGTTCAAAACATTAGAAAAAAATAGATTAATTTTCTGAAATAATTCAGGCAGAAATTTCCAAAGAACACATTCCATATTTTTCAGTTAAAATTATTGTTCAGTTAAAATTAAATTTAATAAAATAAAACTTAATTTATTTGAATAAAAGAGATTTGAATCTTGAATGAAAAGATTTGAGACATTTTGAATAATTGTGTTCACAGTATAACCAAATTTTTCATTAACAAATGAAGAATTAGAGCTGCGTACACATTGGTTTAATTTTACTCTTTGTATATATTCATTATGTATGATTTGTTTTCTTTTATTTTAAATTGAAAATTTGTAAGAAAATTTTTTATATTGTGAAAAAACAACGAGTTTTGTACATTGATTTACTTTTTATTTGCAATTATAATACAGTAGAGAACCAATTATCCGGGATGCTCGGGACCATCGCTATCCCGGATATCTGAATTTCCCGGTTTTCTGGATCGACCAAAAAGTGTCGTTAATCGATGTTTTATCGAACCCGAAGTACAAGGAAAAAGTGTACTGCATAAAGTAAGAAAAAAAAGAAAGGTACTCCTAACTTTAAAAAGAAAAAAAAATGGTAGAAATATAACATTTAAAAGAACAAAAAAATTTGCAAGTTTTGACAAGAAAATCAAGTTTAAAAAATACAAAATTCTCATATTTATTTTTTAAAAATAATTACAATTCCTAAATTAAATAATATAAACAAAACCAATGATTAAATAACGCAATATATTTCATACCTAATTATACGGGGGAAACGATAAAATAAAAGGAAAACTTATTAATCTAAATAAAAACACTTGAAAATTATCGAACCGAAACGATAGTTAAAAAAGGCACTAGCATAAATATTAAAACCCGAAACAAGGCAAGATCAACGGAATTCAAAAAAAAAAAAAAAAAAAAAAAAAAAAAAAAAAATTAAATAAAAAAAAACCTAATGATAAAATTTATGAATAAAAAGAATTAATTTATTGAGTGCGAAATTTATCGCGAAAAGAAAAAAAATCAAGCCTAGTGGAATCAAAAAAACAAAACTGCAATCTGCTTCATAAAATAATCCTATGTTTAAAATAATAAACAATTCTCCTTTTATTTTATTTTTTTGTTGATAAAAACAAGATTTTTAATTGCAGCAGATGTGATTCCACACCAAGAAAAACTTGTAATTGAAACCGCACTTCCAAAGAATAAGAATTTATTCAAAAGAAAAAGATTTTATTTTTATTAGTCGATGTCAAATAAATATATTTTTCTCTTTTCTTTTTCTGTTCACTGATATGCATGCAATGCATTTTCCCCACCCCCCTCGTAAATCAAGCAGAAAACGAAATCAGCATGCCACACCCTTGAGTTTGATTGACGGCCTAAAGGAAAAAATAAAACAATCCTCCCTTCCCTGCCTTCAAGGTCACGGAGGAAATGACGTTTCTCTGGGTAAACGGGGAAAAAAATCTTCCCCTTCCTTACATTTTCCTCTACTTAACTTCAAGGAGGAGTCCAATTTCCGCTTTTTTCGTTCTTGTTTAAAATGGCGGGAAATTCGAGCAAAATTTTTCCCGGTTTTCTGGTTTCCCGGTTATCTGGATACCGGATAAATGGTTCTCTACTGTACTTAACAAACAAAATTTGTTTTTTCAATGACAACATAAGCAATTTTCTAACAGTAAAAAAAAAAAAAAAATCATTTAATTCTTTTAAATAGGATAATCGAATTACCAAATAAAGGCTGTGTTACTTTCACTAAACTGATACCACCAGGAGGGGTGAATTCTGATTGACCAGGATCAGTATCTAAGTAATATACTTCTGGATATCTAAAAAAATAACAAATAGTTTCTATATAATAATTTATATTACTATTATAACACAAAAAGTAGCAATTCACAGAAATAGGACAGGTTACACATGTTTTTAAAATGTCATGTAACTAACACCTTTTGAAAACAACGAAAGAGTGTCTAAAAATTATCAGTTAAAATAAATATCAATGCCATGGCTACTGTACTTATTGTCAATGTATAATTCTATATGTTTTTTATAAAATAGAAGATGATCCTCAGTTTTGACCGCAACACATGCTTAAATGTTTGAACATAAAGAACATAGTCAGAAAAATTTTAACAACATCAAAAGAGTCAAATATTTTTCCTTGCCTAATTCTTAAGAAATAGAAAAAAAAAAAAAAAAAAAAAAAAAAAAAAAAACTGGCTTTTAATACATATATTTTTTTAATGTTCAATTTTTTTTTCTTTTAAAAATTTGTCTTAAGAATTTTGGAACACAAATACCCTTGAAATACCAATTCAATCCTTAACTGCTACACAAACCACAAGCCTTTTCTAGCCATTCTTGATTTTTGCAAGGACAGACCAACTAGACTCCAAAAATTATACAGCTAGGATTATACATAAGTTATTTTACCCAGAATGGTTTAAATTAAAATATCGCAATAAATTAAAAATTTGTAGTTAAAAAATACATTTTAAAAAGAAAATTTTTCTTTAAAAAAGATTTGGATAAAGTTGAATGAAACGAGTGCGTCCCGCAAGAAAATAAAAGAATACCAGAAAAAGAATCAGGTCTCTGAATATAGTAAGAATGAAGTTTGAAGGACCTTAAATCAAAATCATTGCCATTATGTCATTGATTAATTATTTTAACAGTAAGATTTAAAACTTTACTTATTTTAATTTTGGGAAATAAAATATTGTATTTACCATTCAGTAAACCTACTGGTTAGTGGAATCACCCACTTATTGTCATCAAACTTCAAAGAACAGAAACATTTATTTATGATAGTATAGAAAATTCTTTGGCTATCAGACTCACGATTACTGGATATTAGAATCAAAACTCTTTGATCTCTTGTGGGAATTTGTTAAAGTAAAATAGAGCCATTAAGTGGTATGCGAATTATTTTCGAAAAAAAAAAACTGTTCATTCTTACAAGTTGTATTCTCAAGTTATCAGGTCCTATTTAACCTTTACTGAAATTACTAATTAATAAGGAGATAGCATCTGTAAGATTGCAAAATTGTCATCACTCACAAGAGTGAGAGGAAAAAGGGTATTTGTAACAAAAATAAGAAATGCTCCCTTTGTTTAACTTTCTGTTAAATAATGAAAATTTTCTTTTCATTAAGAATAAAAAAAATCTTTGAGAAGGAATTTTTTCATCAAGCAATCAATAAAAAGGACACTTTAAACATGGTTACATTAACATTAAAATTGAATTAAAATGATTTTATTTGAGTAAGATTTCTAATTGCTACTTCCAAGACTTGCTAGTAGGCAAGGATGATATTTCTGTCCCTCGCAACAACCCAGTAGATCTAGCCATACTGAGGGATGCAGATAACCCCCCACCTTTAATCGATGAAGTGATAATGGCTATTAAAAGACTCAGAAGCAACAGATCGGCTGGTCCCGATTGTATCCCATCTGAGCTTCTTAAAACCGGCGAACCCCAGTTTATTGATGCTATCCATAAACTCCTAATTGAAATCTGGGACACTGAGAATATATCCATTGAATGGGAAGAAGGTTCCATCTGCCCTATTTTTAAAAAAGGAGACCAACTTGAATGTCGTAACTACAGAGGTATAACATTCCTCAATACGGCATATAAAATCTTCTCCAATATTCCTTTCGAAAGGCTCCAGCCTTTTGCTGATAAAGCGGTCGGAAATTGCCAATGTGGATTCAGGCCTCAAAGGTCTACCATTGACCAAATTCATACTCTAAGACAGATCCTTGAAAAAACTAAGGAGTTCAATATCAGGACTTATCACCTATTTATAGACTTCAAAGCCGCCTACGACAGTATTAAAAGAGATAAATTACTTGAAGCGATGAACGAGTTCGGAATCCCTACAAAACTCGTAAGTTTCACCCGTGCCACTATCAACAATGTGAGATGCAGGATTAAAATCCAAAGCCATCTATCTGAACCTTTCATTACCGAAAGAGGCCTGCGTCAGGGCCTGCGGATTAAACCGAGGAGGATCTATTTGGAACAGATCTCTCCAAATCCT
This sequence comes from Parasteatoda tepidariorum, assembly GCF_982258835.1. NCBI lineage: Eukaryota > Metazoa > Arthropoda > Arachnida > Araneae > Theridiidae > Parasteatoda > Parasteatoda tepidariorum. Next base: position 27,359,398 of record NC_141755.1, read on the forward strand.
CGCTTATGCGAACGACATTGATATCATAGGAAGATCAGAACGGGCTGTTAAAGATGCCTTTCAAGCCCTTGAAGCCTCTGCTATAAATATGGGCCTTTCCATTAACGAAGACAAGACCAAATTCACGGAGTTTTCAAGCTCAACTGTAAACTATAGTGAACCTTTGCAGATAAACGGACATTCCTTTGAAAAGGTTAAAGAATTTAAGTATCTTGGTACAATTATCAATGACCAAAACAAACTGAAATCTGAAATTGACAATAGAATCAATATAGCCAACAAATGTTTTTTTGGACTAAAAAGCCAACTAAGATCAAATTTTAATAGCCGAAAAACAAAACTAAAATTATATAAGACACTCATTCTGCCTGTCTTGCTATACGGAAACGAAACCTGGACTTTAAACCTTGACGTCCAACGCCCGATAGAAACGTTTGAAAGAAAGATACTTAGAACTATCTTTGGTGCCATACCAGAGGGGGGATGTTGGCGAACACGGTACAACTTTGAACTTTATGGGCTCTATAAACATCCTCAAATTATGCAGATAATCCGAAGCAACCGACTAAGATGGCTCGGCCATATATGGAGAGGCTCTGAAGATAGCCCTGTAAAAATTGCCACCTTCAAGAACCCTCAGGGGTCCTGCTCTAGAGGTAGACCACCTACTCGATGGCTTAACGACACCGAAAACGATCTCAAAGTCCTAAAACTTAAGAACTGGAGGGGAGTTGCCATGGACAGAGGGAGCTGGAGAAGGCGTGCTGTTGAGGCAGCCAAGGCCTGCAAAGGACTGTTGCGCTCCTGAAGAAGAAGATTTCTAATTAAATTGACAGAGATTTACTATGATGAATCCTATTGCACTATGATGAATCCTACTTACACTTGCATTACCTTAAAAAAAAAAAAAAAAATGAGATTTCAACTTATTAGTGAACTCTGTTGTTTCTGGAATTAAAACCTTCATGTATCATAGCACAAAGTATTTTACTTTATTTATGAAAATTTATTATAATTAAAACACTCTCCAATCTATTACCAATAATTTAGGAAGAATCAATATTGTGATTAATATTATTACTTCCACCTGGACCTTCAAAACATCCTGGTTCGTGCAGGTTAATACTTTTTAATACACAATAAAAAAATAAATTTTTTCCCCACAAATTTATTATTTTATGCTATGATACATTTTCTAATAAGTGGTTGTTATAAAGGAAATCTATATATTTGGAAATTTTAATCACGTATATATCTTGTTATAATGAACAGCAAGATAGAAATTATCTATTAATATTAATAAGATACTAGACATAGACACAATTGAAACACATAGATAACCATGTAACATTACTAATAAATAAAAAAAATTTTTAATATTAAATAAGTTCACATGCTAATATTTATAGATTGATATTTAATTAAATTAATTCACTAATAAGTCAACTGATTAGATAAGCTGATTCCTTAAAAACTATGCTTAAAAAATTAAGCAGTATGGTAAAAGTGGGAAAAAGCTATTAATTATAAATTGAAATTCACTGACCTGTTTAAAAAACTGTTGACTAAATACCTCAACATAGTTGACTTTCCGGCCTTTCTTGGGCCAGAAATAAGTATACGAAACCCAGTAACTTTTTTAAAGTCAGGCTCATTCCTTAAGTCATCTTCTGATTCTTCAGAATCTGTTGGTGTTAGTCTGCTCTCTCCAGGTTTTCGTCGGTCTTTATTATAAGAAAAATATTATAATAATCAATGCATATGTTTAAATATATATTTATATACTTATTTGTTATCACTAATTATTTAAACAAAAATAAATAAATGCAGAAGTATAATAAAAATAAAAACAAGCATAAATTCGTCAAATTATTGAAAGAAAGCTAGGTAGCTGTATACCCATAAGCAGAATATTTTCAAATGTTCTGCAACAGGACTTATTAATTTATACAAATGTTCTGGAAGCTATTCACAACAAAAAAAGTCAACTTTACATTAAAATACTATATTTTCATTTATTAAAATACACAGATACACAGCATTAATTTTTAAACCAAGGCAATCATTCTTGATTTGTTACTTTTTCAATCACTTTTAATGTACAAAATTTTGTTAATGACGATGATGAATTATTAATAAAATGCCTATATAAGAAAGTCTGAACATTAAAATAAGGGCTGCCTTATAAATCTTTCGAAGGGACAAGTGCCCAGATGGTGCACCATTTGCAAACACAAATATTTGATGCTCTGTTCCAACAACTTCTTCATCTTTATCACACTTCATAGAGTTGGAGATCGTTCCGTAAGACTACCGGAGGCAGGTGGGTGTGGGAGGGGGTTCACAAAAAAATGCTCTCACTTATTCAAGATACAAATTGTTCTGCAGGACTTCGTTTGTTTTGCGACGTACGTCACAGTTTTAGGCACTTTCTGCTTCTGGGGTTGTATAATCCTGGCAACCCACTTCTCCAACACTGTGTCAATTCATTTTGCTGACATCCGAATTTAATTTTACATAAGTTATTGATTATGAAGAAATAAACAAAATGAAAACAAAACTTTACAGAAGCTAAGATGAAAAAAAAAATCCATATTTAAATCACATATATCTTTTCATCTATACAAATTAATGAAAAACTTCCATAAGACAAACAGATTTTTCCACTACCATATATAAATGAATTTAGCAAGGTTTGCATAGTTCTGGTAGCATTGCAATACAAGGTAATCCAATATTAGCAAAGGCAATGTTTTGGTGACTTTTTTCATATTTGACGAAAATGGTCAACAGAATATAATTTCAGAATATCATTTTCTTAGAAAGCTTTAAATTCTTATACACTATTCATTACAATTTCATTTAAGTCCATTATCCATTTATAAAAATATGCAACAAATGCACAAGAAGGAAGTAAATTTAAATTTTAGTAATTTTGTTAATTGTAAATTAAGCTAATAGTTAATAAATTTTATAGAAAAGAATGCTCTTAAAATATGCCTTAAATTATATGTCAAAAATAAACATTAAATAACATAATTCATTTAAAAAACATTTAAACAATTTTACAATTTATATAAATTACATAAAACAAGCTCAAATATTAAAAATAAAATTTTTTTTTCTAGGATTAAATAAATAAACACTTACTAATTCTTAAAAGATGCTTATGGATTGTGGAAAATATTTCTTCATATTCAGATCCAAATTCAAGTATGTTTTCCTGTTTTTCTGTAAAACCTGTAAACTTTGTTTTTAATTCTTCATTATTTAGCTTCTTCTTCTTTTTTTTCTCAAAAGATGTTGCACAAGGAGAATAAACTTGCAGGAACTGTAAAGGTGAAGATAAAATAATACTTTGCAGTATAAAAACAGTGCTGGAGTAATTCATGTTCTTCTTGATGTAGTCTTTTATATGACTGGCTGGTACACCAAGCAAATAGTGTGACAATTTATTTCGAACATTATCCTCCTCAGTACACGCTGTTTCGTCATCACAAGAATGACTTGTAACAGATAAGATACCAGTTTGCTTTTGTGAAAACACAATAATTGGCTTGTTCACCTTAAGTTTATAACCTTGAATAGAGGCTTTGCCAGCAATGAGAGTTACCTTCAAATAGCCAACTATGGGCACAGATGATGGATGATCCATGAAGATGATTTCAAGATTTTTGAGATAATATCCAAGAACTCTAAATACAAACAAAATTGTAAACATTTTATTAATTAATTTAATTAATTTTTTTTACAGGATTCATTTTAGGCATAAAAGAAACAGAGGAAGTTAAACAGGGTGCTTAGCTAAACTATTCAACAAAAAATAAGCACCTTTTAAGCACTCAAAAACTTTTTTTAAGCACTTTAAAAAATATCATAATTAGGCAGGGTTGGAAAGTTTTGACAATCTTTTATCTTGTTTTAACCTTCATGTCAAAAAAACCCCTTTGGCATTGTTTTTGACAATTGTCAAAAATCATGAAATTTTGAATCATGTAAAACGAATGGCGTTTTCATATGCTACGGACAGACTATACCCCAAAATAGATTGGGGTGGAATTAATTATGAAAATGCTGAATAGAACAATGTGAACTGTGTCTTTTTGCATAATTCGAAGCGAAAATCAACATAGTAAAGGAAAAATCTTATTTTGAAAAAAGGAAAATTAAGCACTTTTTAAAAACACCCAATGAAAAAAGCACCTTCAAGGGCTTTTAAACAACGAAAATTGAAATAAGCACCTTTAAGCACTCTTAAAAACGCTACGCACCCTGTTAAAGACTGAAAAGGGAATGGCTCGCAAGAAACTCAGGCATTTTGATAAATTCACACATACTTCCGTCTTTTAAATTTAGCATGTCATAGAAAAAGATTCTACTAAAGTAAAAAAAGTGAATAAAAATAGAAAAATCAAATGTTTTAAGGAAATATGTTTAAATCCAAAATGGTGACTTTCAGAAAAGCAATTGTCAAAACAACGTGAATTTACGATAAAATTGCTGCAATATCAAAGAGTTAATTACCAAAATAGGCTACTTGAGCATCATAAATTTTTTTTTGCTGTAACATGAAATAGGAATGGCCAAAAAAATATCAATAACTGTGACAACTACAATCAAATTGGCACGATTAGACAATGTACTTTTTAAAATGGGGTGTTCAACCTTAATTAAAATGCATAAGAGAAAGTTTTCTTTTAATCAAAAGTGCAAACAGGACAGTTTGGGCCAGGATAGCCTGGTCGGTAGGGCACTGGGCTCATGTCCAAGAGGTCGTCGGTTCGATCATTATCGGCCGAAGACTCCCTGTGTAGTAAATAGTGACTCATTTATGTCAAATCTGACGAGTCACAAAGTCCTCCATGTTCCCATAACAAATCATACCTCTGGGCGTCAATTATGAAAATATATATATATATATATATATATATATATACACACACACACACATATATATATATACAGCACAGTTTACCCTTAAATGCAACAAACAAACTTAAATTTTTTTTTTCAACAGCACCATGATTCACTCAGAAACAGAAAGATTTTGCAAAAAATGTGCTTAACCCTGAAATACTTTGCATCAAACTCAAATTTAATAAAATAAAATTACTAACATTTATAAAGATCCTTAGACTATTTATCAATCTTAAAATTTAAATAGCAAGTTGAAATCTTTTTAAACCCAAAGTGTCACATAATACAGAATTATGATCAAGAAATATAAATAATGCTTCATTATAATGAAAGATACTCACCGAACACTATCGGAAATTGTTTGCACTCGAACATTATCCTAAAGAAACAAGAATATAAGATATTTTGAGGTAATTTACTGAGACAAACAAGGGTTAGTAATGAATTATTAGGCAATAGAATGCCTGTTAAACAGTAATAAAAAAAATTCTACTTTAAAAAAAAATTCTCGACACAAAAACTAAAAATTAATAAATTTGTTCGTTAGTTAAAAAAAAACAAAAAACAATTATGATTGGAAAAAAGTAAAACACATTACAATATAAAACTTAATTAAAAAAAAAAAAAATTCAATGTTATTTTTCAGAACCTAGTGTACCTGTACAAAATTGGAATATTCCTTTTACAATTTTATCACTCAATCTTTTCAATTACTCTCTCTTCAAAAATATCCACATTAAAAAAGTTATTTTGATAAATATGAAATAAAATAACTTTTAACAAAAGATGTAAATATCTCGAAGGAGGAATATCATGCAAATTTTAACTATATAACTGGACGACATAAAAAAACTCATACTAAAATTAAGGAATGAAATTGAAAATTAAATTATTATCAATAATTAAATAAAACAGAAGTGATCAAGAAAACAACCTTTTCCTAAAAGAAAATAAAGAGGCAGTATTTTTAAGAGATGGCAACTTATTTTTACATACAGGGAAAGAAGGACACATTTATAAGATCAAAGGGGAAGCGGTGTGGGCTGCCCTTCTCAAAACACTCATTAATATAACTGAAAAGTCAGTGTTCTGTTTAATCAAATCGAATAAAATACCCCATAATTGAAATGACCAATTTCTCATAAATTTTTATTAAATTAATTATGATTACAATTTAATATTTTGGATGTGTAATTGATCAACATACAAACAATCTGGGAAGAGCCAAACTGATCCCTTTAGACTTCCTAGGCGTACTGTAATGCTCAGTCTTTCTGTTAACAACCATACAAAGAAGAAAGTACAAAGCCTCACACTTCCAACCACTCAAGTAAGAGTTTGAATCAAAAGTCATTAAACAGTTGCTTTGCAATACAGGGAGAAATCAGTGTTTCGACTTGGTTTTATGTAATAAATTATCTATTTATATAATTTAGTGTAAGATATAAACCCAAAAGACATTATAAAATTTTCGTAAACTAAATTAATTTTTAATCTATGAATAATGTTTAAATCTTTTTTTCATTAACAATTCAATTAAGGTAAAAAAAAATTAATAAGAAGAAAAAAAAGGAAGCCAACCTCATTAAATAATGCATATTCAGATTGTTCTTTCAAATTTGCTGCCTGCTTTTTCTGAGACTGATCTCTCAGTTCCTTTTCCCTCTGAGAAATGTTTCCAGTCGCCTTTGCTAAAGTGAAGTTTCGTAGAAACTGATCTTGAGTATCGCTCTCAGAAGATTCTTGATCAGAGAAAAACTGGAAAGATTTCATGAAGCTTCGATAACTATCGTACTCGATTTCATTCCCTTTTTCTGTGTCACTATCAGTCCCACTATTATTTTGTAAATTCTTCGCAGAATCAGAAACATTATCGTTCTGCTCATCATCTACGTCACTAGATAATAAGTTAGCCTGATTGGTGTCAGAACTATAACATTCTTCATCTGAATTAGGAGGAGATAAATCGGGCTTAATACGTTTAGTCAGTGTTTCACTATCGCTAAAATCCGAATCTGTATCTTCCTCTTCTTTCTTGATACTACCCCTCTGAAAGGATAACAGCTTGCGCTTCGGCATGTCTATCTGTGACAATCAGCACTGAGAGCTGATCTAAAAAAAAAATTTGGATTTTAACAATAAAATACATTTGAGAGCTTAAAAAAGGGAAAACATGACTAAAAGTATATTATTACAAATGTAATTAAATATATAATTGCAATCAAATATATAATATAACATGTGAAAAATTTTAATAATTGAAAACACAATAAAGGAATTTTAACTTCTAATGTAATGTAATGTTCTAAAAATTTTATTTTCACATTTCTTGAATTAGCTAAAGTAAATTTTACATTCAGATTTTACATAACTTATAAACTATTACAACCAATGACCTAGAAGCTAACTTAGATATTTTATTCAAAATTAAAAAGTAAGAAATAATTTTAAAAAATACTTATTGAATCTTATGCACAAACTTATTTTTGAGAAAAATATTTCTTTCCATAAAATAAGACACAAAAAGACATAACTTACAGCAATACAAAAGCCATTTAATTACTTATAAATACTTTATTAAAAAAAATTTTTTTCTTCTTCTATAAACAACTATACAGAAATATAGATTTTTATAAATCAAAAACATTAGAAAAAATATCTTTAATAAAATATTTAAAAATTACCTAAATACACATAAAAGGTGAAGTTAGAATTATATTTTTTTAGTAATTAGTACTAAGATTTTAATTTTTGCATTAAAATTTTTTTTGTATGGTTTATTCAGAAATGTGATAACTGGAAGAAGAAATTACGTTATTTTAACGTACATAGAAGATATTTAAAAAAAATTATATTTTAATGAATAAATAATTAAATTTACAAAATTTAAAGAGAGAAATAAACAAAATTTTATCATGATAAAAGAACATATATTATATATATATTGAAAAACATATTTCACACCCTTTCCGCAATTGAATAGTGACCATTGTATTTAAAAAATAAAAATTAAGAATTTTTTTTAAAAACCCTGAGACGTATGGAAATAACTGAAAGAAGACTGATAATAAAACCACTTCTATTTACGACAAAATCTCAAGAAACGAAGGTGTCGAAAAAGGGTTAATTATATTAACATTTTGACATTCAAGTGTTGAAATAAATAAAATCGTATTAAAAATATAGAGATTTTAAAAAATATGCAGAATATGATAATTGCCAGAAAATGTAATGAAAAAAATAATAGAACTATCGTGTCAAATAGTGAATACGCAGGTGAGCGATTTGAACTTTTCATGTCATAATAATATTGGGATTTTAAAAAAAATCATGTGAAAATCAACAACAACTACCAAGGAAAAAAAACCTGATTAAAACGTCACACGAATTTAGTGCTAATCTAGCATATTATAAAGTATTTATTCAAATGGGAGGTCAAATGGTTTCTTAATGTTGTATGAAAATATTGAGAATAAAAAAAAAAATTACGAGGATATAACTCTGATAAAAGTTGATAAAAAAACTAATCACATTGAGTGAAAAAGTTACAGATAAATGCACAAATTGAATCTTTTGAGTCGCAATACTATTGTATAAAAAATATAGGGATTTAAAAAAAAACATTAAGAAATTTTTTTAGCAATAATAGTCGATAAAATAATTGAAACACCATATGGATTTAATCGAGCCCATCTAAAAATGATTATTCAAAATTGCAATTCAAATTTTGCAAGTCATAGTAATATCAGAGTTTCAAAAAACATGAGAAAATCAATTGCCCTAATTGAAAAAGAAGATCAAGCATGTTGAAAGGCAATTAAAGAATGAGCGATTCGAAGTTTCCATGTCGTAATATCATATTAAAAATTTATTTTATTTAATTGCAGTCAAATAAAAGGAAGAGGCAAATATACCTCATTGATTAAATAATTCTTGTTACAAATCCAAATTTGTAACAAAATTGCTACACATTTAAATTTTTTTTAAAAAAAGAGAAAAAACACCATTTTTTCATTAAAATTCATTTAAATGTTTACCATTTCGGAATTATTTTTAATATGATCAATTTTATACTTTTGAGTGTGTCTCTGTAGTTATTTAATTCTAGCTGAAGCTATTATGGATTTTGTTTTTCTCAAAATTTATATGAATTTGCATTATTCTCTAATAAAACTGCATGAAATGTGGATAAGATCTTAGGAAGAAAAAAAAGAGGATGTTGGTAAGTCTAAAATAAATGTCTCGTTAAGGAAATTTTGTGTAAGTAAAAAAAAAATTAAATTTTGTATTAGAATAACTCTGATAAAATTTTGTCGAAATATAAATTATTGATTTGCGGAAATCCGCAAATCAATGCTCTTGAAATTTGCAGAGCCTGTTTAGTGTAGCTAAAAGGGGTTGCAAACGAATGAGTCTGACTTAGTTACATTTCAAAAGTCAATTAATTGTTAGAACAATTATGATTTTTTTTAACATTGATATCTTTTCCATTTTTTCCTTTGCTGTTAACAAGCATTAATGCATGATTAAAGGTAAAAAGATGACACATTCAAACACTTATCTTAGTCACTCATAAAAACTTGTTGATCAACATGAAATACATTAAATAGCTAAAATAAAATCATATTTTAATATAAATAAGAGAAACCTGTTACAACATACATAACAAGATTTTTAAACAGCAGCACAGCTAGATAACATCAACAAATGTAAGTGTTAAAGTTTAAAAAATCTCGAATTTTTAATTAAAAAAAATTATTATTTGGTGGAAATTAAAAAATCATGTAGAGAATTGCCTAGGGGTGGCTATAACTGATTTTATTTTTTCTTCCAGGCTGCTGCCAAGACATGGTAATCATTCTGCTACACATATGGAAATCTTCTCAGTAATTTTAAATTTTGCTTTATTTATCAATCAAAGCTTTGATAAAGGTCAAAAATAATACTTAATATAACAATACTAAGGGGATATTTCCGTATCGTGATCTGTCTCGCCAAGATGCCAAATAGATCTTAAACTTGCAAATTTAAAAAAAAAAAAAAAACATGTTAATTTAATAATATAAGAATACAGTTAGGTATTTTAAATTAATTGTTAGTTTTTGTCAAACTTTTAAAAAAATAACGAATTAAGAAATGATTAATTACACAAAATTACTAGATGATTCGAGATTTCAATAAGTTAAAATGTTTCTTATTTGTACGATTCAATCTGAAAATTTAGGGCTCATTTATTAACGACGACGAACATATGTGTTCGATCGGGAAGTTCTAAATATCAATATAATTATCACAAACAAAAAATTCTGCTACATATTTATTAAATAAAAAGAAGAATGAAAGAATATTTCACACACAATTTTTTTAAGAGAGATCTACTTTCGTAATATACATTCAGAAATTCAATGGAGCTTGTAAACAACCAAACAACACTTGTAACCGCAGTTAGTATGATAGAACATTTAGGAAATTAGCTTTAAACTTACTTACGTATTCTTTAGGAACTTATATGAAAGTTGTGCAGAAATAAGTTTTGTTTTACTCGAAAATAGGTACTAACTGAGGCTAAAATAGACAGTTGAAGACGTTAAATATAATGTCCAAGGAGTGCACAAACAATTAGTTTCTCTTTTAAATCTTAAATTCTGGTCTTCTTTAAGAACTAATGTTGTGTAATAATAATTTAATACATATTTATGACAAAGTATTATTTGTGTTGTGACTGCATTACGTAATGGTACGATTAGGAAACATCTTTTTGGTAAGATTCAGTGTGTGTTGTAGTTTTCTTCCTTTTCCCTTTTTTTTAATCGAGGTTTTAAGGGAGATTTCCGTATCCTGATCTGTGGCTGAATTATCGCTAAGTCTTGGAAACTTCTGGGCAGTGGCCCACGGGAAATTAAAAAAAAAAACATCACAGGAAGGGACCAACTCGAAAGGTATAACTCGCAGACACCGCCGTGCAAACATCTACATGTTTTTAAAAAAAAAAAAATTTAAAATTAAAATCTATTTGGCATCTTGGCGATTGTAGTTGGCTAGACAGATCACGATACGGAAATATCCCTGATTTGAAAAGCATTTGTCTTTTAATATTTACTTTTATGTCGCTTTGTGTTTATAGTACTTTTTTATACAACATTTTTTGCAGATTTTATGTAACTTTCATATAGGGGGATAATTACTATGATTATCAGTTTTAAAATTGCTCAAAATTAATCTATCTTTGCTTAGTATTGAACAGTATATCCTCTCTTTACTATAATTTCTCTTTTAAATCTTTAATTCTAATATAGCTTCCAAAGTTCAATTCATATTTTCCCCTTGTCCACATAAAGCACTTGAATAACAAAAGCGTTAAAAGTTTTTTTGGCCTCCATGACCATAGTGTTTGTTAGCCCATGGAGCATAGGACATTTAACAAAAACAGTTGGTGTATTCTGTTTCATGTAGTTGTAAAATACCTAATGCAAAAAGTTGGCAGTTTGTTCAGAAGAAACCTGTTAATTGCAGAAGACTGAACAAAATGGAGGAAACTGAAAATTACCGATACAAATGTTTAGAAGTATTAAAAGAATGTCTGAAATTTAAAGAATTAAATTTAATATTTAAAAAAATTCATCTTTCAGAAAATTGATTCAATATGCACAGAATTTTAAAAATCTATAGATCATATTATTCAGGAATTGATTTAATTATTCATACTGAGCAGTTTTTGATTAAAAATTTAGTATGCTAAAGTAGACTCTCGATTAACCAGGATGGACCAGGAGTGTTAACCGGGAATAAATAAATATACCTGACAACCCAATTTATAAAAATTTTGACAAAAAAGTGACAGAAAATGTAAAATTATTATACAGTAGAACATTATTCAATTCCTTTTTGACCATATTATGCTTTAGTAAATGTGGTTTTTTCTTCATTTTTTTATGTCTCGCTCAGTTTGATCATCAATCTCAGTTTTATATATTAATAATTTGTCCATTTTCCAATTTTTTTAAAATTCTTTTCAGCTTTTGATTTATACCTAAAATTACTCTTTCGTGATTCAGCACTTTAACTATATGCAGAATCGGAAGCATGTGGAAAAATTTTAATCTAAAAAACACTGATACTACCACAAATGTTGAATCATATCTTGCCTTGTCTTTTCCCGTCCCCTTGCCAATATTTGAATGCATGAGCAAAACTTGTTGGCTGACTCAAAATTGACTGGATGAATCCAATATGATAAGAAGAGAAGTTTAAAAGAAGAATGTAGTCTTCCCGCATAATTCAACACCCGCAATTTACACCTTTTTTCGATCGTCCTGGAAAATCCAATCCTGGTTAATCGATGGTTATCTCTACTCATTATGAATTCAATACATGCTTTTTAATGGTGTATATGTTTAATGAGGGATTTATTAGTGTACGTAGGAAAAGAATTTAATGAAATTGATTTGTTGTGAACACACACCCATTTTTTGGCAATTTTTTCATCGTAATTTATTAAGAAAAGCTTTATATGAGTTCACCAGCCAAAACGTTACCTTACCCGTCTATTTTTTCTAAAAATTTTGTCATAAACCTTTAATCATTGTCGCCCTAGTTAATCCCACAAGCAACTTTCAAACTAAATGTAATACAATGTTGACCTTAAATCAGTTTACAAACCTAACAGCACTTACATTGATGCCAAAGAAAGTCGCACAAAATTTAATCCTAAAACCAAAAATTAATAATTTAATTTCCACAGAAAATGTTATTTAGAAAAATAAAGCACCAATAATCTTTTTCTCCCATCATAGAAATTAGAACTCTATCATTACATATCATCACAACGTCAAATTTCTACCTCCAAAGCAATCTCCTCATTTTTATGATCTGCAAAACTGTCCTATTCATCATTAAAATCTCAAACCTCCACCTCCCATACAATCTCGCCTAAGTCAGTATTCTTTAATTTTCCAAGGTATATAACCAAAAGGGCATTTTTTTTGTGGCTCCAAACCAGCTTTTGGAAAATTTCCCACATCCTTCAGAGCCTCTATTTTAAAGCTTTATGGCGAGATTGCTGATGAGAAATGGCACTGGTTGATCTGAGACAAGTCAAGGAGTTAAATTGTAACTGCTGCCCTGGTGTGCGTCAGAAAAAGCTTCTCAAGTGTAACAGGACTGGCTTGAGGAAGATCATAGGTCTTCTCACTGGTTACTACGCCCTATGGAAACACCTCTACATTATGGGTATTGCACCTGATCCTCTTTGTTGTGGTTGTCATCTGGGGACAAAGACTTCACAACATATTCTTTGTGTGTGAGAAGTCTTTTCTGCTCAAATATTGTAAAAAATTGGGACAACATTGTATTGGGGCCTGGGAACTACAGAACATTCCTTGTCAGATGTTTGATGAACTCCCCGTGGCGACTCGATGACATTGTCACGGAACGTTACTGAGTTCTTGCAGAAAGATTTTTCCTTTGGGAAATAAAAAATTTTGCTTTCTTTTCTGCAGAAAATTTTGAGATATTTTATCTGTTCTTCTGAATTATAGATGCTTTTCTCGTGCATCGGAGTAAGAAAAAAAAAATATTTGTGACTTTTCTATTCTCATTGGAGAATAATGAAGAAAAAAAGAAAGAAAAAATTTGGTTTTATTTTCTGTGGAAATTTTCATTCTAATTTTTCATGCAGTTATTACTACTGATTTCCACATAGCTTTTAAAATCCGAAATTATTTATCACAACAACTAAATCTTGAAATGATATTACGCATTTATTAACCCCTTTTTGAAGAGTCCGATTCGCTTGATTTTGTGGTCTATCTATTTTTTTGGTAGTTACTGCTACAGATTTTACGATTTTATTTTTTTAATGTGATGATAAATTAAAAAATGCAAAAATGGAAATAATTAGTGTCTTATCTAAAAAGGAAAATAATTCGTGTGTTATCTTTTTACAAAATGCGAGAATATTACCCATAATATTAGAATAAAAAAATCACATATTCAATTAAAAAAATTATTTTATTTGATTCAATTTTTATTTATTTATGTTCTTTAATTTTTTTTGAAGTTAACGCTTCTTTTACTTTAAATTAATACTTAACATGCATATTTGTTATTTTTAAATATCTTGTAGAAAGATATCAGTATTAGAAAGGTATATAGCAGTTGAAAAAGCCTGAAAAAATTCTGCCACTAGAGCTGAACTTTGTTTCAGCTATAAAGCTTTCCTATTGATCATGATTTAGGGTTTGGGGTTCAGTAGACCTCTGGTTGATGTGCCTTGCTTTTCGGAGCTGCTCAACCTCTAAGTATAACTTTTCAACTGAGAATCGAGAAAAATATCCCTAAAATTCATTTTCTAAATATTGAGTGGAAAGTAGCAAGAGTAATCAAAATAACTTCCTTTTTTGGAACCTCTGCAATGCAATGTAGTGTTATTAATTCCATTTGGTCTGTAGGGGTTGTTCTATCAAGAGTCAACTATAACTATGTGCTGATTGCAACTAAACTTTTTTATGAGTAATGTGCTATTTAAATTAATTTTAGAGAGAGAGACAGACATTTATTGATAGTGTAAGAATTTCTGTACGTGGTGGTAGAGGAGGTAATGGTCTTCCAAAATATGGTGGAGTTGGAGGCAAAGGTGGTGATGTGTATCTTGAAGCCTGTGAATCGTATTCCTTAGCTAAATTAAAGAGGAACAATCCTACCAAAAAGTTCATTGGAGGCCCTGGTGGTGACAGCAAGTATGCATCTTTTACTAAAATTATTTTCATTCCACTTAATTCTGCATCAAATGTCAAGTGGATATACTATTGTGTAATGAATCTATTTGTTACCTCACAATTAAATAATGCAGAATTAATTATACATTTTTTTCTGAGGCATTTTTTATAATATGAACCTAAAGTGAAAAATTATCTGTCTGTCGTAATAATGTGTATGTCCGCCACCATGGTGTAGGAATATTTTCCCTTTTTTTAATGGTTTTAAATTCTTGATACTAAATTTTGATTAATCTAATTTGTCGAAAATATAGTATATTTTTTAAGAAAAGAAAAAACGAATTTAAATTATTGAATTAAAATTTAAATTATAAATTGAAATTAATAAAATATAATTGGTTCTTTCTACTCCAAGAAATGATAAAGCTGTGTTGTCACATTATCATTATCTATTGTCAATTTTTTTAAAGCTAAGAAGTAGCTTTTTTTTTTAATAAATGTGTGATTCTAAAAAACGCTTAGAGAAACTTTTTAAAGAATGTAGAAGAAATGAATGTACAAAAGAATGGAAGAAATGAATATACAAAATATATTATAAGATGTTATATACTGTGTTTACTTCATTATTCATTTTTAATTTTTGCTTATTAATTTATTTTTGAAAGTTTAGGTTAAAAAATATATGAACTGTTAATCTTCTGAAATATTTTAATTTGTCTAAAGGGAAACAGATAATTTCAGATATTTTTCAGAGATTTAAAATTACTGTTTAACAGCAAGATGGAGAATATATTTACTGTCTGCCACTGTTTATTTCTCTTCATCTCCCATTTTACTTTATCTAAAAGCTAATATATGGACTTGCAGTGTGCTAAATGATAAGTTTCTCATTGATACAAGACAATGCAGCTTGTGCTGAACGAAAATAAGGTACAATGGTCCACAAAGTCCGCTATCAATTTATGGTATAATGTAATAATGTTGCTTATGGTGGAATTAAGCCAGTACACTTGAACAGGTTTTATAAATTTCTGTAGTTATGCTTGCTTATTCTTAAAGTTTTCTGGTGTGGGAAAGCTTGCAAACTGTATGAAAAATTAAAAGTGAGTCCAAATTTCCTTTGTTATCCAAGACGAAGAAGATCAGTGAATGTTTCTTAAATTATTTTCCCTTATTTAAAAGGAAGGCCTTGTAATTATAGACTTATTCATGACTAACTTTGCTTTCATAATTAATTGAAATATTTTTAATTTAAGTTTTTTAATACTTATAATTTTAAATTTTTATTTATTTCTTTTTATTTATTATTTTTTATTTTATTTTTCGTATTTATTATTTAAAAGAAGATAAAGGTATCTTTTAGTGTAGGCTGAAGTAGTAAGGCTGAAGTTTTAGTAAGGCTGAAGTTTAAATTGAACAGTTTTAAAATTTTTGTTTGCTGATTATCACTTACTTTTCGTAGGTCAATTGTCTTTTATCTTTGTTGTTCGCATAACACATTATTTACATGCATTATTTTTTTAGGAGATTTCAAATTTTAGGCAGCCCAGGCACCGATACCATGGTCAAGTGTCCACCAGGTGTCTCAGTCTATGGAAATGTTTTTATAGGTACTTTTTGAAAAAAACTAAATTGCTAATAATTTTTTTCTTGAAATTCCTTTTCTATTTTTAGAATTTTTTAATGTCTTTTTTGTTACTTTTTCTCGTGTAATCGAGGAGCTAAAACTGTTTGTGGTACAGTAGGGAATCGATTATCCGGAACGATCGGGACCATCGCTATTCCGGATAACTGATTTTTCCGGTTTTCTGAATCGCTACAAAAAGCCGTTTTTTTATTCTTAAACCCAACTAAAATAATTTTTTTTTGGAAATAATCTTAAAAAGAAGAAAAAACGAAGAAGTAATACACTAATGATTATTTCCAAAATTATGGTAAGGTGAACATCTTTCAAAAAAGAAAGAAAAATCCTAAAATCTTATGAGAAAAATTATTATTTTTTTTTTAAAAATGGCGGGAAAATTTATCGAATTTCGTTCCGGTTTTTGATTTCCGGATAACGGGCTCTGTACTGTATTTTATTTTGCTACCAGCCTGCAGAAAAGGCTCGTGCACTGTCTAAGTATTTTAATTATTTAACATTTATTTTTATTTCATATTTTTTGGCATACAATTCAGCAGCACTAAAAAAGTTTTATTTGTATCTTTTTTTATTTGAACCAAGCTTTTCTTCCGTTGCTTCCGTTTCTTTCGTTGCTGAATTTTGAAATAGTAGTTTTTTTGTTACAAAACAAGATTGGAATTAAAGATTATTTTTATTAATTTGAGCTGTGATAGTATAACTGTTAAGGCACAGAACTCGAATTGTAAAGGACTTGAGTTCTATTTCCAGTGGCAGCTTGACGCCCACTTTGCTTCAGATTGATGAACTGCTGGTCAGGAAAGTAATGACAGTTCGTGCGCTATTTTGACCGACCACATTGCCATAACCATGTCATTAGTCTATTGAGTCCTGAAACTATTGAGCCACAACTTCCAGGAACCCCCAGTCAACACTGGGCTGTTATGAGAATATTTTACATCTTTATTTATTTTTTTTATTTTTTTATCTAGAACAAAAAAAAAAAAAGCTATAAATATATTCCTATAAATATATTTTCATTGAATCATCAGTTTTAGAAATTACAAAATTGTAGTTTTTGATTTGTCCTACAATTTTTTTTTTTTATAATTGTCAGTTCACTGAAAAAGTTGCCAACCTCTCTATATCTACTCATAATATTGTATATTTCTTTATAATATATAAATATGAAAATATTTCTTTTATATTGCAAATTTTTTAAACTTCTTGTGTTTGTTTTATAGTTTTTATGATATATTTATTCCTTAATTACAATTAGTGTGAATTTAAATGAACAACAACTATTGATTTAAATTATTATTCATACTGGTAAAAAGCAGATTTGACAAGCTGAAATTTAACTTGTAAAATGAAAAACAGAACTTAGATTTTATGGTACTTGGTTATAATAGCCTTTTTTTTTTTTTTAATCATAAGTATTTTAACAAACTTAAATAAATTTGTTAATCTGTTTTTAGGAGATATAAATAAGATTGGGGATAAAGTACTTCTTGCTAAAGGAGGGTGTGGGGGAGGTCCTCAGAATGGATTTTTAGGTCAAAAAGGACAGGCCATGCCTTTGACATTGGATCTAAAACTTCTAGCGGATGTAGGTTTTGTTGGGTAAGTTTATCTCTTCATCTTTTATATTTCAATGTATCGCATGTACAGGTGTAATAGTTGGCTTTTCAAAATCAGAAGGAAAAAAAATGTACGAAAATCAATAGGTCGACTTATACACTGGCAATAAATTTGGATGTTTGTTAATCGTGAAATATTGATGTGCTACATGGGTGCAAGTCTTCCGTCTACAGAACGAATTTCCGTCTTTCGAAAATGTCCGCGGACGGAAGTAAGACGGAAACAAGACTGACTCGAAGACGGAAACCGGAATTTTTTTTTTCTGTCCTTAAAAGTATTTTTAGGTCTACGTTATTGGTCTACTTTCTTATGTCCTGTTGTTATTTTATCAAAAGACAGATGAATAAATATTTTTTGTACAGTATTTAAACTTGATGTATTATGGTAAAGCTTTCTTAGACAGTTTGCATATGTCGAGGGGGTATTGCGTATGTTAGGTATTTCAGTCAAAAAATTTTCAGTCTTGGCCTTTTTTCCAACTTGCACCCATGATGTGCTATAAACAATAAAATAGATATGAGTAACTCTGTATCAATTTACGCTTTAAAAATTTTGTTTAATATGTTATCTGCAATTCCAGAAACAATACTTTAAACTACATTCAGGAAAAAAATTAAAATAAGAGAATTAGAATAAGAGAGAATTGAAGAGTATTTCAATAAATATAACACAATTAAAACTTTTACACATTGCCATAAAGCTATAAATTTAAAAATTTCAATGCATCATCTATGCCATCATACGGATCCCAATTTGCAAGGATTCTATTTCATCCTTGTTTGTTTGTATTTCTCTATCAAAGTTGGTAACAACTGTAGTGACCAATCATTAAGTAAACACTCTATTTTAAGAGCTATCTGTCTATGACTGAAATTAATTAATGGAGGATTTAAAGAATTTAAAAAAATTTCAATTTTGTTGTATTCAGGCAATCCATGACATAATTAACTAGGAGAGGATATGATTTGAGAAATTCTGTACAGGATGAAACTTGGTGTGTTAATAAAAATAATAAATGTCGAAATACCCTTTAAAATAATAAAGTACAATAGCTAGCCAATATCGAGGAAAAAAAATTGAAAATCTAAAAAGATTAATTGTCTGTTCAGTTTCTTTCAAAATTGTTTATTTTATTTCTATTTCATATCTTTACTGTTTTATGTGAACTTAAAAAAATTTATTACAAAATTATTTTTTTAATGACTACATTTAAAAATGGCTACATTGAAATGCAATAGTTTGCCTTTTTTCCATATAAATTATCAGCAATTGTATTATTTGGAAAAATGTTTTGTAACTTATTTTTGCTTGAAATGTCTTGTATACAAATATAGGATGACAATTATTGAGCTATATGAAATAAAATTCAAATTTTTAAATATTCTTGAGTTCAAAAATTGTATGCAAATTTTAAGAGTAAATATATTTGGATTTATTTTATGACATATTTAATATGCTTATCATCAATGGCCATAATAGCAAAATCCAAAAAAACGTACTGAAGTATTTCTTTGGTGAAGTGCTAACGAATGCTCATTTTTATCAAAAAATTACTAAGAACAAGAGTACAGATGCTCATTAACAATCCTAATATTCCCAGAATTTAATTGCCAAGCTTTAATTTCAGGGTCTTCAACGCAAGCCAGTAGTGGCCGCTGAAATCTCTTATTCAATTAAAAGCAATAGTTTGAAAGTAAAATTAAAATATTGCATCATAGTACAGTCTCATATCCAGGCATCCGTTTACCGGAAGCGACTTATTTTCAGACAATTTTTTACAATCAAAATAAATTAACTCTTTTTCTTTTTTTAAAAAGAATTTTCTTTTGTGCTGGCAATCTGTTAATTGAAGTTTTAGTAAAAAAAAATTGCACAAGATTTCAGTTGCTTAATTGGAATGAAAGGCTCAATTTGTATGTTTTACATTGTATCTACGGAATAGCAAGGAGAACTTTATGTATCAGTTAGTATAATGAAAAGGTTGTACTAAGGAGCATAGACTGTATTAGCACTTGTGTTACCCTCCACAGTTTCACAATTTTATTGCTGTAGTCCTTTGGTGCAAAATGTTGAAGATTCCTACTTTAACTGATACTTGCTAATGATTTATAAATTATCAAGTTTTCTTTTTTGTATACATGAAAAAATCATTACCACACTTTATTATTACCTAATTATAGTTCATTAAAAATATGTTGATATTGTGATAAAGGCAATAATTGTTTGCAATTTTTATAAAAATATTTTTTAAACACTGTTTAATATTTTATTAAATTTGTTAAATTGCTTGGGAAATGTTTTTTTTTCTTTCAATATTAGGTATCCTAATGCTGGAAAATCAACATTACTATCTGCCTTGTCAAATGCACACCCAAAAATTGCTAGTTATCCTTGTAAGTCAATTAAAGTTATTCTAGATTATATTTATTTTGTTTGCACTACATAATTCAGGGTGGCCACCCACCTGGAAAACCTTGAAAACCTGGAATTATCAGGGAATTTTTTTATACTGGAAGAAACCTGGAAATATCAGGGAAATTTGGATAAAAACCTGGAAAAATCAGGGAATTTTAAAGAAAAGATGGAAATTTTTTCTTTGATAATTTTTTTAATTTCACTAATTTAAATTATTTACTAATTTTCTTAATTTAAATTATTTCATCCATTATATCCACTTTTTTTAACGGAAATGTATCGCCAAACAGTTGAAATATCATCAATTTAGCTATACTTTGCTTGCATCAAAATTTGCTCCATTACAGCTGTTAAACTAGAATGCCACATAAAATTCTCCTACTGTTGCTAAACGAATGCAGAAACCTTTGACCGCTATGGGACTGTGCAATTTAGGAAAGATTCTGGTGTAGGTGGAAAAAGATTTAGGATATTAGCTTCTATTTTTAAATACTGTCTTTGGGCTGAATCCATTTATGGCTCAAGTTTGTTCCGATGCTTTGGTGGTAATTTTTTTTTCTATTTTGACAAAATGTTTTTGTATTTTTAACTTTATAAAATTCTCCAAAAATTAGTTGGTTATAATTTGATAATAGATTTTATATTGCACTCTTTTTCTGAAATTTTTTCTCCTCCCATTCAAGGAAATCTGTGAATTATTTTTTTTCAGCAAGCCAACCAATCACACATTTTTTTACCATCACTGACAGCAATGTTTGTCGATAAATCGTTACAATTGTTGCATTAATGCTAATTTTTTCTATTTCATTTTAACCTTTTATAACATATTTTTAAAGAATGGTTTTTTTAAGAACCAGCTATATATTAATATTTAATTTTACTCTTTTGTTGGTCAATATATGATTTTTGATTCAAAATTTTGTACCAAAACATTTGAAAAATAAATAAAAAATCTTGGCAAATTGTCAAAATAACATTTTGAATAAAATATTTTATAATATGGACACTTTTCTTGTACACATCCTACACTTAATAAGAAAAAAGAAACAAGAACCTGGAAATTTTAAGATTTTTATCTGGAAAACCTGGAAAAATCAGGGAAATTTGAAATCTGATTTGAGTGGCCACCCTGATAATTACTTACTGAGTCAAAACTCTACAACAATAAGTCATTTTGAATCAAAACTCTAAATTTTTAAACAAATCTTCAATTGGTATGAATTATGATTATGTATTTGTCAGCACTTTGAATAATATAACATTTGTATAATTTAATGGAAATTATTTTATTTAGGGATATAATAGAAAAAAAAATTGTTTTAAAATAAGCATAAATTATCAATTACTCTACTATGTTTTTGAGTAAATTATTATATTCTTTTTTTAGTTTGTTGTTGTTCCACTGTTGCATTTTCTGTTATTTTGAATAATTAAATTTGTTGACTATTCAAATGAGCAATAAAAAAAAGTTTAAATTTATTAAAATTCATTCAAGTTCTAAAAGTGATTTTTGTTTATAATTTTTTTTTTAGTCACAACTATTGCACCAAATATTGGAATTCTAAACTTTGATGATTTTAGAACGGTAAGGAATTTTTCCTTTATAAAACTGTACTTAAGATATGTAGCATAGAATTGTTTATTTTTTTCTGTAATATCTAGTAGAAAATTGGTCTTATTTTACAGAAACTGTGGTTAGGTACTATTATATATCAATTTGTGTTTGGAATAAAAAGCATTTTTAGGCAAGGGAATTTGTTTTTAAATAATTAAGAAGTAAAAATGTGTAAAATTGAAGTTAATTGTATAAGTGCTTATAAGATAGTGATAAATCAAAAATTGTAAACATTAAAAAATTTAACATAAAAATTCTAATTAAGTATATTGGATAGTTTCTTGTTTTAGCAATCACTTTGAATTTAAGGAGTCATAGCAAAAGAATATGATTTTTATCATTTATCCCTTATCCTCATCACATGTATGGTATCATAGGTTTCTTCATTATGAATACTTCTAATGTTAACTTAACTAAAATGTTATTTAAAACTGATGTTAATTAAAACTGGTTAAAAATTTTCTACCAATATTTTCCATTAATATCAGAGTATTTAAAATGTGATTTATTATTACTATCTCAAAGTGAACCTTTCATGTGTTTATAGGAGTTTATTGAAAGGTGTTGAACTTAATGAAACAAAATTTGTGTAAAAAAATTACAATGAAAGTTTTTAATATTTTATTGTTTAGATAAGTGCTGCAGACCTACCAGGACTGATTGAGGGTGCACATATGAATTATGGAATGGGGCACAAATTTCTAAAACACTGCGTGAGGACGAAAGTACTGCTTTTTGTGGTAGATATTGGAGGTTTCAGATTAAATCCTTTGACTTCACACCGAACTCCTTTTGAAACTGTTATGCTTCTCAACAGGGTAAGTACAGTTGAATAATGTTTCTGTATTTAGAATGTAAGAATCCTTTCAGCAAACATATTAAATGTTTGCTGAAAGGCATGTGTCATTGTTATTATAGAAACTTTTTTATCATTGTCACGTACCATGAGACTTTGGATTGGAAGTTACGCTTACTAGATTGTCACAGTGGATACCATTGGCTTAAACTCCTAAATGTTGAAGTTTCAGTTGATTTGCAAAATAAAAGCACTAGTTTTTTTTTAAATTTTTTTTATATTTATTTTTATTTTTTTATTATTTTTATTTTTTATAGAAAAAAGAAAATAATAATTATAGTGAATTAAGAAATGCTTTTTTAATTGACTGAAAATATTGCATGAGATAATACACATACTTTCGACGAATAATTTTTCTTATCTAAATAATAAAGTAATGTCCATATGGTTATTTTAGTGTAAGCATCTCAAGTCGATGAATTCTTTCGTAATCTTTCTTTTTTTTCTTTCTTTTCTTTAAAAAGAAAGAAAATAATAAATGTGAATTAAAAAATGTTTTTTAATTGATTAAAAATATTGTATGAGATAGTGCATGTCGTTTTTGAGAATAAACCCTACTTCAGCTACCAGGTTCTAAGTAGTCTGGAATATAACTAGTGGGCAATGCTCATTATCCCCATCATGTATTTTTGGTCTTGAATTTGTTAAACGTTATTCTTCAGGATTCCTTTGGCTGACAACATGACGCTTCTGGAGTGTTTTTAATGAAATAAATTTTAAAAAAAGGTCGCGATGTTAGAATGCTTTTTTTTCTTCTTTTTTTTCGATATGCATATTAGTGTAAAAACCTGAGTAATTTTAAAACCTCTGTTAGGAATCAAAGATCTAATTTAATCATAGCCATTTATTATGTACTAGCAGTTTACCTCTAAAATAAATATGGGTATATATATTTTAAGATTTTCTACAATGGTTGAAAATTATATTTTTGCACAATTATTTTTTATGTTTCATTCAAAATTTTTTGAAACTGCAATTCAGGTCAAGTATTCTGTATTTCTTAGTCATTGTTAGTTGATAATGATGACTCAAGAAAGTCATTGAATCGTTCCATAAATATTAACTGATAAATATTATTTATGTTCACATAATTGCTGAAACCAGTGATTCTCTAACATTTTTGGTTAGTAGCATACTTTCTAAAAATTTGAAGACTTGCAGTACTTTATTAAATGTTTGCTGAAAGGCATGTGTCATTGTTATTATAGAAAATTTTTATCATTGTCACGTACCAGGAAACTTTGGATTGGAAGTTACGCTTACTAGATTGTCACAGTGGAAACCATTAGCTTAAACTCCGTTATTTAAATCACGGAAAATGTTAAATGGCATCTATAGATATTTATGATAGTGTTTTGAGTAACGATTTTAGATTATTAGGCTATGTTATGTCTAAGAGACTATAGGATTTCAAAGTTGCTGAAATTGCATTTTGCAATACATTTTGCAACTGCATTTTATGAATGTAATATTTCAAAAGGCTGTAATGTCATCTTCTTTTCTCATATTTATGTTATTATTCAATCTTATTTCATTCTGGTCTAAATTAACGTTTACGTTGCGTTTAATGATTTCAGATTAGCCATGATTTCAGTTAAGATATCCTGATACAATCATAAACAAATATATTTTAAGTTATTTTATTTATTTATTACTTTTTTATTATTTAAAAAGAACTGAACAGTTTAGGGTAAAAACATATTAAATAAAATTTTCATTTTCACTGCTGAAGAAAACACAAGAACGGATGTTGTTGAACATTTATAAGTTAGTTTTTAATAGAAAAAATAATTGAATAGAGAAAGACGTTTCAATGTACATTTTTTTAGCTGATCTTTGATTTTTCAGATCATCCAAATATGGTGTTCAACTAACATGTTTTCCTTTTCAGTTGTGAAAGCATCTAAATTTTAAGCACATTACAATGTTAATAATCAAGCCACTGCTTATATTACAAAAATATAATTGTAGGAGTTAGAGTTGTATGATGAGGAATTAGTTCTGAAACCTGCTATTTTAGCTGTAAATAAGTCAGATACGGATTCTGATGGTAAAATGTTCCAGGAATTAAAGGAGGAAATGCAATGTTCTGAAAGTAAGACTATACCATTCTTTATTTTCTTTATAAGTAGCCATTTAAAAAATAATGCAAAGTAAAAAAAAAATTACTTTATTTTCAGAACTGGTTAAGGACCTGCCAGATCAACTCAAACCAAGTACGTTAGTTAAATTTGACTCTATTATTCCAATTTCTGCTAAAACTGGAGATAATATTTTGAATTTGAAGAATAAAGTTCGAAAAATCATAGACATTTATCATGAGAAAAAACTCATTAGATATCCTGAAAAAATTTTAATTGACCAAAATGAGCAAGATGTTATATATGCATAAATTGAAACTTACATTTTGTACATAATAAATGTTAATGCTTTTAAAAATTTTGTGTCCTCTTCTTTTCTTTTTGATGATATATATATATATATATATATATATATATATTACTATGTATCATTAAAATAATTTGTTTTAATAGCAATATAAACTGCAATATTTTAAAATATCTTAGCAAATTTTTGTCACTCTATCGGTTTATAATTTGAAGTCTAAGATTGGTTTAATCATGTTAAAAAAAGCAAAATGCAGACAAAGAGAAATCAAAGAGCATCAACAATAACATACACTGTTACAACATCATTATGAATATTTTAAAGGAATACTAAAAGAAAATCACTTTGCATTCTTGGTTTGTTTGTTCAGGAGTACAAGTTTGGAAATTTTTGTAATTTTTTTCTAAAATTGCAACTAGTCTTATTTACAAATATTTTTTTTTTTAAAATTACAGTTCAACTTAAACCATTCTCTAAAAAGTGTTTGGGTAACAAAACGCAGTTACTCTTTGACCTTTGAGAACTCTGTAAAAAAAAAAGAAAAATCAGGGCAGTTAGTTATAATGATGGCAAGATTTCAAATAGCAGTCTGTTGTTTCCATTTAGTGATAGCTTATCAGTGTGATAGTAATTAATTTGTTATGAATTATTTACTTTTTAGTTATTAATGACTATGTAGCAAGTAATTTGAGTACCTTAATAACTTTGATCCTGCAGCCTATAGCAGTAGCTAGAAAATTTTTCATATTGTTTTTATTTGTGCTACATATAATAACCAGTGGATGGATATGATTGTGGAATTTTTCTATCTTAGTTTTAATATAGTTTTTTAGATGAGCAATGTTACCCCATGATTTATAGTTGCAGTGAAAAAGATGCTGGCATTTCGAATCATGACTTAACAATTAAAAAGAACGCTATACTGCTAGAGAAACTTTTCCTCACAAAATCACGTTATATCACATCTATAAATAATTTAAGGTATAAAAAAGGTGAGTACTGTCAAACCTAGAGTAGGCCCTTAAGTTTCAATTGCTGAAAGAAAAATTTCAAAATATTAAATGCAAATAAATTATTGGAAAATAACTTCCCCCATTGTATAATCCTAAATTATCTCTTATAATTTGTTTTCTCTTTTTGATATTTTTCAGTATTTGAAGCTTTATGGCTTACTCTAGGTTTGTTTGAGCTCACTTTTTTTATACTTCAAATTATTTACAGAGGTGATAGGGATTTTGTGATGAAAAGTTCCTCCTGTAATGTAGTGGGACCATTTCTGAAAAGAAAAAAAAAGCAGATGAAAATAGAATAAAACATTAAAATTGATGGAAGATTTCTAAGCTTGTATGCACAAGACTTTGTGGTTGCCTTTCTTCGAAGCCTACCTTTGTAAAACCAGGGTTGACACTCCACAGGAAGAGTAGGGAAAACCTGGAAAGTGCAGGGAATTTAAAAATCAGCTGAAATAACAGGGAGAATGCAGGGAATTTTGAAATTTTCCTTACAAACTGGGGAAAAACAGGGAATTTTAATTCTTATTTTTGTCTTTTTTAAAAACGCAGACCTCTTAAAGCCCAATCTATGGGACATTTAAAGATGATAATTCAGCTATGTTATATTATTTCGTTTATTATAGCATTATTTGTTTCGTGTTGAGCTGTTTCTTATTTCTCCAAGTTTTTCCAGCAACTAAAACTAGCATTTTTATCCTAATATAGTTCACAAGAGCGCAGTGAATGTGTGTTTCCTCTAAATATATTGTGTATAATACGTGCAGGGAAAACACAGGGAAATTTTTTTTTTTACAGATATCAGTGGCAACCCTAAAACTTTTAAGCATTAGTGTTCTATCTGAGAACCAAAGACAAAGAGAAATTATTCACTTTTCCTGTAAAAGTGGATGAATTCATTTATTGGACTGCATTGTTTTTAAATTTCCATCTCCAAGGACACAATAGGGCAAGTGTTTTTGAGGAAGAAGAAGATTTTTCAATATTTTTTAAACAGTGTGTATCATAGATATATTATGTTTTTTTTCCCTTCATTATATCACTTAAAGCTTATGCTTTCAAATTATTAGTATCAATATAATACATGAACATAATAAATAGCAATAAATTAAAAAAACTTGTTTTTATATGTATTTTTGCTTAATTTATCCTTGCCAAGGAAACGTTTCCAAGAAGTTAACTTTAAAGGCAGTTTTAAACCAAAAACATCTGTTGGAAGTTACCATGCAATTGGGTAACTTTGGCCATTATATTCGAATTTTTACTGAAAGAGAAAGCAACAAACATCTATTTAAACACTGGGCATCAAAAAGTCTTTAATCTACTCTTGAAACTATTTAATCTCTTCAGCTGATGAGAATTACATGAAATTTTTATTAAAAGTTTAAAACTCATTTAAGTAACCCTAATTGAAATTACTTAAACAGCAAATAAAAACTATTTCATATATCATGTTTGTGAAGTGTATTAAGAAAATTTCATTGCTTGGGATTCTTCTTCGGTTTTCCTCTTTCTTTTTGTTATATTTCTGAGGATGTTATAAAATAATCACCAAGATGAAAATTTTCTGTAATACCTTTTTGAAAATTTCGTAATAATGAATTTAAAATAAATCTGATATGTATATCAGAATGAAACTTTGAATCAATGAATTGATAAAGATTGAAGTCAAGTGCTGGCAGAACTTTTTCAATGATTATTCAATGTGGTTTATTAGGGGACCATTCACTAATTATTTTTTAATGAAGTTATAGTTTTATCATACTGAGGTATGCATAGTTTTGATTTTGCTATTTCTTTATTTTTTTGAAGTTAAAAGTCTTGTCAAAGCAACTGAGATTTTTATGGTCTATTTTGCTGCCTGAGTCTTTCATATTCATAGTTACGGAATTTTATTTTTACGTAAACTTTGTTATTAACATTTAATTATTCCAATAAAATACACGCGTATTTCAAACGCCATATTTTCTGACCTGTTTATCAATTAGTGATATATCATTTCATTTGTTGAAAACTTAAATGGCTTTCTATAAATTACTGTTATAAATTGTTATGTATACTGCATGCGGAATAGTCTTAATTGCTTTTAAGTTTTTTGCTTCTCATGTTCTTTTTTTCTTAAAATCTCATGCTTGTATTCATTAAAATTATGTGTATGTTAGTGCAAAAGTAATCCGAAATATGAGTCATTAAATATACTATACTGTTTAGAAATATAAAAATACTTTTAATCCAACAAAGCGTACCTAAATTCCTTTTAAAGATTTTGATGTTCACTTACTATAAAATATATCACATATATGAACTTCTGTAAAACGAGAATTTTATTTACATAATTGATTAATAAAAAATATAGAATCACAATTTTTTGAGAAAACAAATGGATACTTTCACAATAAAAACAGTGCTAAAATTTCTTAAAAAAGCATTTAAACAAATGTAGGTAAAAAAACAAAACAATATGAGCACTTTTACGGCTCTACTGCTCCTTTCATAAATATCATCAGTAAAAATGCTGAAGTTTTTCCGTTCTCAAACAAGCTGCATTTTAATATGACAAATATATTCTCTAGACGAAATCTGTTTTGTTTAGATTGAGGAATTTTAAAGCATTTGTTCCCAGAATTTTTTCCTGAAAAAAAAAATAATAAATTGTCATTGCACAATAAAGTAAACCAATTAAAAAAATTTTTTTTTATGTTGAGTTTCTCCCCGGATGATTATAAAAAAGCTTTTAATCACTTTGCTAAATTAAATTTTGGTTAAAAAGTTATGACACCTTGTAGAACAAAAACATTAAAATGACACAAAATAATAATCTTTATTGTGATTTATCTAAAAATTGCCAATTTTTTGCTGCTCTGTATTTCTGAAGAAATGTTTTATTTATATCTAAAAAGCAAATAAATATTTTTTTCCTTTCAATTATCAAAATTTAATAATTGGATATACCTCTCAAGCTAAAAGGTAAAACTATTTTCATATATCATTTATTATCATGTGGTTATATTAAAGCAAGATAAAAAGGCAATAAATGCTTTTTTTTTACTCTCCTCTGTTGAAAAAGGATAGACCAACGTCAGTACAAAGAAATATGACACAGGTTTCAGTGTTAAAAATATGTCTTAGCCCACTAGCTATTAATACCGTGGTTATTTATAATAATAATTGTTGATGGTTATTATTTATCACCCGTTATTTTTAATAATAATTATAGTTATTATTTAAAATATCCAGTTACTGTTTGTGATTGCATATCATTCCTTATTATTAATTTTCTTGCCACTTCTTAATAATGATTGATTAATGTATGTTATTTATTATATTTAATGAAGTACATAGTTATTAATAATTCGGGATGGCAAGCTCCTTCCATGGTGGAATAAGCCGCTTAGAAAAAAAGTTTTTCTTTCATTCGAATTGGAAAAAAATGCAAGAAACTATTTCAAACAGAAAAATCAAACAATAAACCAATTTTTTTAAACAGTTTATAACTGCATTCTCATTTAAATAAAAGTTTTGATCTCAAGGCTGTATTCAATGCATTGTTTCTTATTAAATCAAAACTAAGAAGCTGCAACTGGAACTTTTTTTAAATAATTTCTTAAGAAATTAAAACAATTGCAACTTCTTTCTACTTTTTACGTTAAGAAGTGAAGTAAAATCTAATTTTATAATTGTATAAAGAACTGTTAAAATTTATAATAAATTTTTATTAATTCCATTAAATTAATAAATCACATACTACTAAACACATACACTACTACATATCACATATTGAACTAACAACTACAAATAATAGTATAGTACTTTTAATAATCTAGACTGTTAAATACGAATTCTCAAACTGACTCTTAAATGTTATGCCTGGAAGTTTAAAAATTCTATTAAAAGTGAATTAAAGAATTTGCCAAATAGCTAAGAAATCGTATCGGTCATTTTTAGTTTCTTCAATTTTGTCCAGTTTTTCCCAGTTTCCTGGGGGGGGGGGGGAAATAAGCCTCTTTAAACGAAATATCAACCCTTATAATAATAAATAAATTACTTTTAAACAAATATTAGATTTTTTTTTTGTGCGAACAGCCATTCGCAAAGCGATTGGAACGCATGATTTCAGCAGGACTGCCAACTTCCTAAGTTTTTGGGGAAAATTTATTCTAGTGGTAGCTAAGTTTATTTAAACCTGATTTAAAGTGATTTTCCTCACCACTATATGTAAATTATTCATAAGTTAATACGAAACGCCACTTTGTTCCAGCTCTTTCCTGGTAAGACTTTTAAAATGTTGGTATAATTACCGAAAATTCTGATAACCTCAGTTTTTTATTTATTTACCACACTTTGTGCCAGCTCTTTCCTGGTAGGCTTTTAAAATGGTGGAATACCGAAAATTCCAAAAACTTCAGTTTTTAATTGTTTACCACACTCATTCCAGCTTTCTTATGGCGAGGCTTTTAAAATGTTGAAATAATTACCAAAAATTCTGAAAACTTCAGAGTTTAATTGTTTACCACTCTATAAAATTTGCAAAGCGCGTTGTAAAGTTGGCAGCTCTGCCTTAGTTGTGTGCAATACTGTCAGACTAAATGAAATGTTTATCATGAATTTAACTTGCCTTTGCTGTTTTCTTTACATTCTTTGACTCTTGAATCAGCTTTCCAGGAAGGTGCTCTCCCAAGGGAAAAGGATAATCACTTCCTAACATTACGTTTTCCTACAAAAAAATATGTTTGATTTTTATCACTCTTCATCAATATTTAAGGAATCAAATATTTATGCTAGGTAGAATTTAAATTTAATCTTCTACTCCATGTAAATAAGAAATCGGTTTTATAATACAACTTGGTGTTTGTTATAAATAACTCTAAGTACTTTAGGTAACTAAATTTTCGGCCAATCGACCACCGACTTCACTGTCACTTTTCTAATTTGAAAAGTCTCGCAGTGGACTGATTGTTAAGACACGGTTCCCAGCAGATCACCGAAGTCAAGCATCACTGGCTGCGGTCAATGTGCGGGTGGGTGACCACTTGGATTAGTCTGCGTAGGGATCGAGGGTGTGCGGTATTGGTCCTCGTTAAACTGTTCTACCGTAAAGTGCTCGACTTCGCGTGCAGATCGTCGGGCTACTGAAGCGGGGGTGCCATCCCCTTTGCAGAGGATCAAAATTGTGATGGCATGTCTTGTGATGGCATCCTCAGGGATGTTCCCAGACCGTCGCCAATAGCCCAATGTGCAGCTCTAGTGAGACGTAAATTTACTACAACAACAGCAAATCTAATTTGAAAATATTAAATTTTATCTTTAAACTATATTTTTCTGAAATTTTAAGTGATTTTCCTTAGCCATACTCCTTTGATATAAAATACGAAAAACAAAGGAAAAAACAGGCTTTTAATTCTCAGTTTATAAGATAACAGATTTGCAATGATTTAATTTAGCTATCTTGGTTGGATTTAATTGAATCTAAACAATGATTTGTACAGTGTTACATATGAAGCATGTTATTCGTTCAAGTAAATCTATTTATAATCAACTTCGTTTGAATTTTAACTTTTGCAGAGATACCTAAAACAATCAAACCCCACTTGTTTCTTCATAAATAAGCTTTGACTCTTACATTTATTTAAGAATTGCTAGAATTATGTGATAAATATTATCATTCCGTTGTTTTAAATTAAATAGGCATTGTTTCATAATTATTTGTAATGTATTTATAAAAAAAAATCATAACCAAAATTTGGAATTATCTTTTGGGAGCTGAATTTATTTTACTTCTAATGGAAGAAAATTTAATGTTTTCATTATCATGAAAACTATCAAGTAACTTTTAGATTAACATCTTTGCTTAAAAAATTGCAAAAAGTTATTTATTTTTAATAAAATGTTATACCCTGATTTAAGTTATATACATAACTTTAATTGAATTGAAATTAAAGAAAGAACGCTTTATGTGACATTCTGAAAGAATCCCAAATTTTGGGTTAAAAACATATCAAGGTCAACTTTTAGTATCCTTTAGAAAGCTGTTTTTGTTAACAACATTTTGTCATTGTTGTATTTTCTCATACGTATTTAAAAAACTCATTTAACATTATGCTTATTTCTGTGAACAGAAACTTATTAAAACTAACGCAAGGTTTTGAATTTTTTGAAAATGCATAGTGTTGTTATACTTACTTCTCCCAAAACTTTTAAAAGTAATTCCAAAGCATTTTCATCATGAACTAGTGAGTCTGAATAAATTTTAGGAAGATACTCTCGAGGAGGCACTGTATTGTCTGCTGCACATAAATCAGGCCTCACCTAGGAACAAATTATGAGCTCAAACCAAAATGCATATCCATAATGACCAGGAATCAAAAACACTGATTTAGTAAATCAGAATTAAAGTTCAATTCTCGAAATATGCAATGTTCAGTGATGGTGATGCAAGATTCACACACCTAAAATTCTTATTACTTGTTCAATTAAGGACAAAATTTCAGACTGCATTTATATTAGGGTTAACGTGAGAATTTAAACATAATGGAGGTTTGATGCTTATTCCATTCTATTTTGCACGCTTAAATATTTACTGCTGGCATTAATTGGGTACTTGCTCTTCAAGAAGAAGATCACAGATACTCATACATCTGACCTATGACGTCAGCTCCAGTAGATCGTTTATAAGCAAAATGGCGTGTTAAAGTTGAGTTAAGTTTTTCGACATAAGTTATGTAAATTAATGTGAAGTTAAATACAGCGCCGTATAGCACATCGAGTTTATTGAAATATAATTCTTCCTCGTCTGCGTCTTTTACTTAACTTAGATTTATTAATTGTCTATTGTAACCGTGATATATTTTTGTTAAGTATACCTGGCAACTTCGATGCATAATTAGTTCGTTTATGTTCTACGTGTCTTCTTGCCTGTCTTTGTGTTAGGTTAGAAATATATAGGGACATAATTGAAATCTTTGTGAAAGAATATAGAATGAGTCACTTAAGACAATTGATACTTGACTAGCTTGGCTTACTCTAAATAGAACAGTTTCTAATGTAAACAAATGCCACGTTTCAACAACCAATCAGAATCCAGATACCCATCTACTTCACTCGCATGTATCCCATTGGAAGAGATTCACGTGAAAGTAGGCGGTAAAATTACCTGTTGACAATTTTTTTCTTCAGCTTAACACACTCTTTTCGCATAGAACTAATATATTATAAAATGCTATCCATAGTGATATTTCAATGAATATTTTCTGCAAGGAAGCGCATTTGCTTAATTTTTACAGTCATGCCGCCGCCTGTAAGCCCTTGATTACAAAGTACAGCTGCACTGCTTGATTAATGTAGTACGCAAAGCACGTCAACATTAGACCATAACTCAGCGGAAAATAACTTTTGCAGTTATAAAGCAAAAGTTTATACCCTCCATGGCTATGCCATTGTTTGGGTGGAAAGAAATGCTACCTGAGTGCATCGGGCCTCTTGTTATGGACTGCGACTCTTGCTTCAAATTCATGGCAAGTACTATACCTATATTGGAGGACCGTTTGCTTTCAACGTTGTGGCAGTTTTGCGAATTGAACCAATATTACTTACAGGAGGACAACGCAAACTGTTACCTTGCGAGATCCACCATGGATTCGTATGGTGAAAATGGAGTTAACTGAATGGACTGGTTGGTTCATAGCTCGGACCTGAACATTATCCAGAAACTCTGGAGGAATCTCTGAATTAATGGATGCAATAATCGTTTAAACTCGGTATAGGAACTTGCATGTCTTTTTCAGGCCGAGTGGCAGAAATACCTCAAGCCGTTATACAAGTGCTTGAGGAAAACATGCCCTGGATTGTTAAGACTACCAATTATTAAATATGTTTAAAAAAATTTTATTTTCTAATACCACAGGCACATAGCGCAAACTAAATATCTCACAACTTTCTTATAACTACTGATTTCTGTCCGATTTTTTCGGAAATATGAAAGAAAAATCAATCTATCTTTATTCAATGATTACTGAAGAGAAAAAGAAGCACAGCAGACCGAAATTTACAAACGTCATTTATAGAAAACTTTTGTTTGTCCACTTACTCTAAATCCATGTTCTATGCGACCCAATGTGTATGGAAACGCTCCAGCACCATGGGAAAAACACATTTTTAAGTTTGGAAATCTTTCCAGTACACCTCCAAAAATTACACTGCAAATGGCTGTAGTAGTTTCGGCTGGCATTCCTTTGGTGGAAGAAATATAAATTGAAATTCTGTTTTTATTATGGAAAATTTTAGCTTAATTTATTTATTTTTTAACGTGGGCAATCACTGCAAGAAATGTTGGTTGCTTTTATACAATTTTTAAAATATGATTCTAACTTCCGTAGACCATTCATTAGAAAGCTTCTGCTGACTATTCTTGATCAAAATGTTCCTTTGTTGGCTGCAACTTTTACAAACTTAAATATTCAACTTAAAAAAACAAATGCATCTTAACAATATTTACCCTTAATCATAATTAAAAATAGCTCTATGAAAGAGTAAAAGATCAAATTATTATTTATTTTTTAAACTATTTAATTGGGGTTTGATTTGAATTACGTAACTGAGATCGGTCTTAGTAAGGCCTTTATATAAAATAATTTTTTGACCGTGATAGCTCAGTAGTTAAGGCGCTGAAATGTCATTGATTAAAATTGGGTTTGATCCCCAGTGACAGCTCAAAGTCCACCCCAAGCCCCAAATCGATGGGCACCAGCTTTTCTGGGAAGTAAAAGTGGCACGCGAGCTTTGCTGATCTCATTACCACAATCATGTCGTTAGTCACGATTCACGAAACTATTTAGCTCTAACCTCCATCACACGCCTTGTCCACTACCGGGCAGTTGCGGGAATGCACTACTTAATAATAAAATGAATTGAAAAATTCATGCACTTAAAATTTCCAATATATCTTGTTTCGAGATAAAAGAAAATTGACTAAGAAAAGCGTATGAAAGAAAATCGAAGAATATTCTAACCTACAAGCCAAGGCAGCCAGTACTTGGACATTCTTCCACCTGTTTCCATATCCCAAGGATGCACAAATATAGAACAACCAAGATCTTCTGCTGTCTGAAAACATAAGGCAAAATTTGAATGTAAAGGAAGTTAATATTTCATCTCTAATTATCTTTGGATTTAAAAAAATATCAATTTAGAGTAAATTACAGGTAGGTAGATACGTTATTTACGCCGCACTGGAGCTGCACGATGAGCTACTGGCGACGGTCTTGGAAACATCTCTGAGGATGATCCTAAGACATGCATCACAATTTTAATTCTCCGTAGAGGAGATAGTAAATAACGCAGAGGAGTAGAATAATCAATATTGGATTAAATAAATTCTAAATTTAATGAAATAATTCATTCATTCATATTGCGTTTTATTTTCCACCTCGACCGATTTTGGCTATGAAAACATTTTAAAGTGCAAAAAATAGCAAACTTCATTCCACGATTTCAAAAAATTTTTTTTTAATGAATTTTTAGCTCACCCATCGTACTAAAGTTCTCTCCACTTAGTCACCAGAGAAGTTGAAAATTAGATTTTAATGTATTCATGTTTGTTCATATTTATTTGCATTTCAACAGCTGATAACGTGGTTAGATTTAACCTTTTGAACACCATTGGATCCCTGCAAACTACGTCACGTGTGAGTAAATCGTGGCATTTGCTTATTCCATGATTCAGCAACCAATCAGGTCAGCTTTCA
This sequence comes from Parasteatoda tepidariorum, assembly GCF_982258835.1. Taxonomy (NCBI): domain Eukaryota; kingdom Metazoa; phylum Arthropoda; class Arachnida; order Araneae; family Theridiidae; genus Parasteatoda; species Parasteatoda tepidariorum. Next base: position 27,395,317 of record NC_141755.1, read on the forward strand.
TGTATCCAATTAAATCCGATCCGAAAATAGATTCAGCGTGATAATAAACCAAGCCTATTATCTGTAACGTTATCACGGTATGCTGCGTGATTAGATCAAACCATGTGATTTCAGCGTTGTTCTTCTTCTCGAGTTGCAAGTGCCCGATTGAAGGCTGAAAAAATATTTCATGTTTGTATAATTCAAAAAAAGCTCGCGAAAGCATTAACCTTTCCCTTCGTTTATATAGTGCCAACAAGTATTATAACTAGAGTTTCTAAAAGTTTTATTTCGTCTTCAAGGTACATAGATCGAAAATGTTGACTAAAATTTGCTTAATTAATTTTTGTAGAATAAATTATTTTCATTTCACGAAACTTAACTTATAAAACGGATCAAGCTCTCGTGAATCAAGATTCCACTGATTAATTGTGGAATAAATTATTTTCATTTCACGAAACTTATCTTCAAAACGGATCAAGCTCTCGTGAATTAAGATTCCACTGATTAATTGTAGAATAAATTATTTTCATTTCACGAAACTTACCTCATAAAACGGATCAAGCTCTCGTGAATCAAGATTCCACTGAATAATTGTAGAATAGATTATTTCCATTTCACGAAACTTACCTTATAAAACGGATCAAGCTCTCGTGAATCAAGATTCCACTGATTAATGTGGGAACCGATCTCAACTACTTTGAATCCCAAGTCGTTGACGCATCTTTTCAATTCTTCGGCAGCAAGTGCTGGATCCTGAAGTGGAACAGTAGCTGCACCGACAAATCGTTTCGGATGCTGATTTACGACTGATGCAATATGATTGTTGAGTATTCGGCTGAAATCCAAACAATCTTCTGGTTTAGCCTAACAAAGAAAAACTGTAAAAATTATGTGAACATTTTTATCTATTCGTTTACAAAATAGTCATTTAATTGAACCTCCGAATCACGTGAAGCGTTGAATATCGAAAAACGTTATTAACCCCTTTCTTCTCGCTCCCGTGAAAATGGCAGGGTGAGGTTTTGCCCTCTATTTCTCGCTCCCGTAATATTTCCGGGCTGGAGTGTTCAGTAGTAACGCTCCAGTAAGAATAAAACTAATTCATTTCTTTGCCCGAAAAACACTTTATTTCTCATTTTACACACCAGATGGCAGTACCAGGATATTTTTTTAAGGTAATTGGAGATAGTTATACTATTTTAAACTATTTGCAGCACTAATCAAATGCGCAATACAAATACAAAAGCCAAAAAAATAGGCACTTTTATGATATTTTTCTTGAAAATTAATCGTTAAGGGGTTAACTATATTATAAGCATATTAAGCGTGCAGAATGTAACGTAAGAGTGTTAACTCTCCCTTATAACTTACAATTTGTTTCTGGAAGTTGACTAAGCCAATATGCTTAACGTATTTTGAAACAAAAACAATTTTACGAGCGAATGAATGAATAAGCGAATATTTCTTACAATGGAAGAATATTTATTTTGTTTGCTTCTATATTTTGATGATATGTTGTATTTTGTCTCTCTATATTAACACCCTATATTTATATGACATGCGCAATTTGATTACATTTGTATGCCTCATGAGTTATTAGCTTTCGCTGATGATAACTTACCCAATAGTTGAATAAAACAGGAACTGTTGACAAAAGCTGTACATCTACACCTGAAATTGTAAATAACTTTTATTGAAAAATAATATTTTTTAATTATTAGTAGTCTACATCATAATGAATTTATTGAAGAGCTAAATGTTTCACTATCGTTAGTTTCATAGGTTGGGTTTTAAAAAATTAGGAATCAAATTTTGAAACGAAGTTTAAGGAAGAAAACATGTTTCAAAATATATTTAACAAACATGGAAAATTGAAAAGGAAGGAAAGGAAATGTATTTTGAAAATCAAGGAAAAGGTATATAAATAATTCTGTTATGATAAGCCTATAACTTTAAAAAATTTCGATATTTTTAACAGTGAACTGAAAAGTAGTATTTTTAAACTGGGAAGAGATTACTCGATTTGTATACAACTGTTCCCTAAATTTCTTATGATGAAAACTAAATTTATTTAATGCATGTAATATTGAAAACTTTTTGAAAATAAGTTTTGTAAAGTTTATAATATTAAAATAACAAAAGTAAACTTTAACCTAACTTTATAACATTACCTTAAATTTATAACATATCAAATTACAAATAAAACATGCATATCAGATTACAAAATATTGTATCAAATTACGATAAATAAATTACTAAGTATTCTAAAAATGTTTGATTTGATAAGACTAATAACTGGAGATGTAGAGAGAAATCTATTGTAGATTTGAAATCTACAATAGGTTTCTACAATAGGTTTTATGTAAGAAATGGTAAAAAATTTCCTGCAGCAGGGGAAAAATTTTTCCTAGTGCTGTTATTATTTTTGCATACATTTATGAACTATATTTTTTGGAATAAATTTAAATAACAAAATTGTGACTAAAATATTGTTCAATACATTAAGATACACGAATAAAAATTTTTTCATGGGAATAAATTTAAATAAACAATTTTGATGAGGTAAATGAAATAAAAACCAATAACTTTATTTTCACTTTAAAAGGAAATAATTTTTCAAAACTTGAAATTTCTTCTATTTATTTAATCTTTTCATTATTTACTGCAGTTTCTTGCCAAATTATTAGACGCACTATAAGATTCTACGTAAAATAATAATTATCAAGTGTTTATTGTTTTTACGCGGCTGAAACCAGTTTGCACTTGTTTACGTTCGTGTATCAATTGGTTAACATTGTAATGCACTACGTTAAAAATAATTACAAATATGAAGTATATAAAAAATCTGCTGATTAAAAACCCATTACATTTATGTTTAAACAGAAAAGTATTGCTTATAAACTAGTGCAAAACATGCAATTATTAAAACACTACAGTGCGTCTAAAAATTTATTCTAATAGTTATTATATACTAATATAATACCTTGAGTGATTTATTTATTATTTAATTGTGTGCGAGGTATAAGCTGAAATTTCTATCGTTTTATTTTAAAAAGCAAACGATAATAAATCTAAATAAAATTGTTATGTTCCTTCAGCTATCTAAATTAGTTATATTCTCTCTTCTATTTTAAGTTTAATTTTTTTCTGATGAATATGTCTATTGCTATTTCGAATAAAGAGGAATTAAAGCATCATTTAGTTAACAGCGGCATTTCTGAAGAAGACGCTGCTTTACTTTTTGGTAAGTAAATATACTCTGTTCTTATTTTTAAAATAATATTATTCTTAAAATATTATAATTTAGAATATGTTCTATACACTTTCCATTTAAATTAGTAATTTTTAGCGATTTTATATAAAATTCTGGTCATTATTTTTCGAAGAGAAATTTATTAAAATTGAAAGTAAAAAATGTGGATGATTATGGAATATTAAAAAAAAACCTGATTCCGTTTTTGTCAAAGTATGTGGTGATATATTAAACCTCTAAAGTTTTTTAGAATGCTTTTAGATCTCATATTAAAATTGATTTTTTTTCTGCATATAATGAATATATATCCGTGTTTCAGTTATTTATTGCTTTACTATTATTCAGTTGCTTAGAACGTAATTTGGTACAAAATATTTGTGGATAATTAATTTCATATCATTCTACATTTTTCAAAAATAGCTATTTTTGGAATAATCCACTGTTCATACAGTTTATACTTGCTGCTATTTATGTCGCTTTCTAATCATAAAGTTGCCTTCTTTAATTTATGAAGGTCTACATTTGCAAGATTCATCTATTCAATTCTGTATTTTAAGATGTTCCGTGCATTTTATTATAAATATATCTCTTTAATTTCTGATATATCTTCTTGATATATATTATTTTCTAAATGATTTTTGATATGGATCAAAATTTGTGTTAGTATACAAGGGGTTTCATCATTTTGTTCAAACCCCTGTACTTATCCAAACAATGTATTAAAATAATAAGTATATATTTATATTTAGACTTGTTCTAAACCTTAATTGTTGAATTAATTTTAGTTTTCTTTGTGATACATTTATGTGACATACATTGTGAGTTTATTTAAACCAGACTGGATATATTGAATTGGAACTTGTATTTTTTAAACCAGAAACTTTTTATATTTAGAAAGTAGTTTGATAATACTTAAAATTGAGCATAAGCTATTCTACGATTCCTTCATTTTATAATACTTTTTTTTAATTATATAGCTGTAATAATGCTGAATTTCATTCAAAATGAAATAAAAACCGAAATCAAGGTTATATTCTTTTTATTTTTTTCTTTTCATTTGTCTTTTTTTCCTTGTTTTTTAAATGAGTCAAGTTTTTTAGAAATGTGTATATTCCTATGGAAAATTTTAATCTTCTTTCTTATCTCAGTGACGGTGTGGAAAGGCTCAGTGAGTTAAAGAAAAATAAATAAAGAAATAATAGTGTGTTTTACATACTAAATAATTACAATTTTGCTCTTAAGTTTGTCACAAAGCTTTCGATCTCTAAAGAGTATTTATCTTGCAGTTATATTCAGCATATTCACTTTTCTTTATCAACTATCACTGTTTAGTTTTAAAATTTAAAAAAAAGAAACTTATTAATTACGGAGCAAACTATTGAGAATTTAAAAGAAATGAATGCTGATAAATGATTCCTATTACTCATGCTAAAAATATTTTTCTTTTCATCTTATTTATGATAACATTAAAAGATTCAGTGAACAGTCGAAAAAGGATTAATTTAATTTAAATCTAATTTAAATGACATTCAAATAAGAAGAATAAATAATGATAGTATGATTAAAATAAAATATATTCGCTTAAATTATGCTAATTATGAATGAAAAATTATTGGAATTCACACAAACTCAAGTTGAAAGGACCCAATCAAGTGATACATATATTCAATCAAAAACGATTTAAAATCACTCAAGTTTGAGTGAAACGATCCACTCAAGTGATACTGAAAATCACTCAAACACCATTGAAAATCACTCAAGTTTGAGTGATTTTCAGTCGTTCATTTTATGTGAGTATATAATATATGGTATAATTTATCCAATCGTCGAATTTATATTATATATCGTCTAATTTAACAAATTGATACACGAAAGTAAACTAGTGCAAACCGGTTTCAGTCGCGTAAATACATTAAAGCTGTATAGTATCACATGATAATTAAGATTTTTCATTGAATCTTATAGTGCGTCTAATAAATTGGCCAGGGACTGTATTTTCATCTTGTTCCATTAATAAATATTTTTAGATACTAAATATTTATGTTGTAATACAGATAAAAATTGTAATACACACATCAAGAGCAGTGTTTTGATAACACCTTCTTACTTGCCTGTTTTATCCATCTCTTGAATTCTACTTTCAGGGGACCAGCAATTACTTTCAATTGCTCTAAAAAACCTTCCATCATCCTTCAACAATGTGGCTTTTTGGGGATCTGTAGCGGAATGTTCCACTCGAAGCCACCCACCGTAGCCATATCGCTGTTTAAAAAAGGCAGACATTAAGCACTAAGCGATAAAAAAAAATATCTTGGTGCTAAATATATAGAGATTTAAAGTGTAGATCAGAGAACTTTTTAATGAGTAATAAAATAAATAAACATGTTAAAATTTATAGTGTAAATTATTTCTAATACTAAGCTTTAATATTCGCATATATCATTAAATTAATAATTTAATCTTAAAAAAAAATAATAAAAACGTGTGCTTATAATGTTCTAATACTGTCATGTCATTTAATGACAGGAAATGTAGACTTTAATGTTTATGGTAACTTTTACCTTTTTTATCGAGGACCTTATTTAATTTTTTTTCACTTCAGTTGCTTATGGTTTTGCGTGTCCTTATGTAAATCTTCTTAAAAACATAAAAGTTTTTAAGAGTATAATGGGAAAACCTGCTAAAGCAACATTTTGAAAATCTACAATTTCCCAAGTACAGGAACAATTATGCTCTTCGTATAAGTAATAGAATATCAGCTTTCTATTATAGTAATCTTTAATTTTTTTTTTTGGACGTCTCTAAAATTTTCGTTGAATTTTATGTTTCTTTGATAGCCCAAATAAATAGTTTTTATAAGTCTTTAATGATCTTATTTAATTTTTACTTTTTCACTTCAGTTGCTCATTAGATTTTGCGTCCTTTAGTAAATACACATAAGAACATAGGTGAAAAGAATTGAAAATTTTAATGGGAGAACGCGTTTCGTGTACCAATATTTTTTTATTTTTTTAATATGCGCAAGTTTAAGTACTGTAATGAAATGCAGTAAGTAGACGAAACATAATAACTTATTCAAATAAGTCTTCAGTTCTTTTTGTGTCTGTAAAATTTTTGTTAAATTTTATATTTTCTTAATAGGAAAAATAAGTGTTTTGCATAAGAATTCAAAAACGTTATTTATTTTTTAACTTCAATTATTTATAAGTTTTGGTGTATTTTGGAAAATCCTCCTAACATTATGAAGCAACTGAAGAGAATCCGCCTGAGAAAATAAAATAATATCGAACAACTTATATGCTTCTCGTCTAATGCAGCGGTAATAGTTAAAGTAAATGATTCAGCAGTAAAAGGTCAGAATATGCATTTTTTTAAAATATGAAATATCACAATTTCTTAACTTCAATAGCGGGTAATGTAATAACAGAACGTTAAACTATTCTAATAAGTTTTTAATTTCTTCTGACACCTATAACATTTTTGTTGAATTATATGTTTTCTTAATATTTTGTATAAGTATTTAATGACCATATTCATTATAATTTTTTTTGGTGACTATAACATTTTAATTGAATTTTACATTTCCTTAATAGTGTCAGTAAATATTGTGTAAAACATTTAATGACCTTATTCATTTTAATTTCTTTTGATGCTTATAACATTTTTGCCGACGGTTATGTTTCTTTAAAATTTTGTATAAGTATTTAATTACCTTATTTGTTTCAATTCTAGATTTCTTTTGGTGCCTTTAATATTTTTGTTGAATTTTACATTTCCATAATAATGTCAATAAATGTTTTGTAAAGCATTTAATGACCTTATTCGTTTTAATTTCTTTTGATACGTACAACATTTTTGCCGACTGTTATGTTTCTTTAATATTTGGTATAAGTATTTAATGACCTTAATTTTTTTAATTTCTTTCGATACCGATAACATTGTTGAATTTTATGTTTCCTTGATAGTATAAATAAACAAACCAAAGGCATAAATATACATGAATTTAAATTGTCATAAATTAGAAAAAAAGTAATCAAATTTAAAAATAAAAATATTAAAATTTGTTTTTCTTCTAATGCGATTCCGCACTTAATTACAAAAATATTATTTTCCTAATATTTTTTTCTAGCTCTAGAAGTTTCACCAAATATTCCAAGCAATAAATACGTTTCAGTATGTGCATAAATAAATTCTAAGGAATAAAAAATGAGGTTAATCGTACTTAAAAAATTGAATTTTGGAAAAAAGGATTAAAATCACTAACCTTTTTTAAATCTGGCCATTCAGGAGGAAGAATGTGAGTATGTATATCGACTTTGAAGGACATTTTCTTAACGAATGTTGTGAAACTAAATACTAAAAAACAAATGATATTTACAATAAACGAACATATACCCAAGATAACACTAAGGAAGATAACACAAATGACATTCGCCTTGGCAGAAGCCTAGAATGAATCATGATAAAAGCAAAACTGCAGACAACTTAGGGGCCGTTCAAAAAGTACGTACATCCCGAAGGGGGGGGGAGGGGATTTGCTGTTATGTACGGTTTTGTACGATGGGGAGGGGGGGGAGGTATTATACAAAGTACGTACTTTATAAACATACACCAAATTTAAATTTGACTTTATCCTACACACTCATTAAGTAAATATTTAATTTTATTTAAAACATAATTATTTTAATTTTTATGAAAAAGGGGGGTAGACTAATAAAATGTACGTACTCTAAGGGGGGGGGGAGTAAGACCTTATGTACGGTAATGTACGAAGGGGGGGGAGGGGTTTAAAATTTCTCCATTTTTGTGTACGTACTTTTTGAACGGCCCCTTATATGAAATTGATACGAGCTTTAAGTGGTATCGAAACTATAAGCGTTTTCCAATGTCAAAATATTTCTGCAATCAAAAATATTGATAAAAACTTCTTTTTAAAAAACATATTTTGATTTTATTATCAGATCATAATTTTGTATTACTGATAGTGCACTTGGCTGTGTTGTGTTTACAGACAGAACATGAATTAGTTGCTTACATGAAAAAACTAATTTATAGGTAGAATTTAATCATCAAAATAAATTATTCTAGATATAGTGCTACTTGAATTATTTTTATTTTTGAACTAATTTCGTTTTGATGCGCAGTCTTTTTCTTTTGTTTAAATTTACTTTTGATTTTATTTTGACATGTACATACATCAATGGTATTTAAAAGAGAAATAAATATTAACTATATTTGAAACCGGACATACATAAATTAAACTGCGAAAGATTCATACTTGCAAATACTTTTTTTTAATTTTTTTTTCTATGTGTGCTTCCATACGCATTAAACTTGACAATGTTGATCTTCGAATTTAAAAAATAAATAAATAAAATAAAACCGAAAAATAAAATAACTATTTTAAACATTTAAATAGACTAAATAAAATGATTTTATTTTTGTCAGATCAAAATGTATACAAACCCTACGTTTTTCGTTAGGTCTGACAAAATTAAGTATTTATTGCATTTGAAAACCGTAGTCTTTAAAATTTATAATTTAATTTATTATTATCTTCTTTTTAATTTTGTGTTTGTTAGTTGCTTTAGGTGCTAAGTGATCCTCAATTGGGTACTTGCAACTCGAGAAGAAGTAGAACGTTGAAATCAGTAGGTTGTGTATAAACAGGATGACGTGTTAACGTTACAGTTTATTATCACGACTTGGTTTATTAGCATGCTGAATCAATTTTCGGATCAGGTTTAATGCGACTCCTGCAAGCGACGTCACGCGATGTTGCCGTATGTGCTAAATCGTGGCATCCACAAATGTCCCGATTCAGCAGACAATTAAGGACTGCTTTAAATGCTCATATCTTCAGTAATTTTAACGAATTTTCTTTTCAAATTTTAAAAGGATGCATTTGTTATTGTATAAAAATTACTTCAAAAACTATTTTATTGAATCTTTTTACAGTTATAGTAAGAAAACATAAGGCAAAAAAAAGAAAGAAAGAAATAGTTTTTTGTAAATATGTTCATATTTTTTTGCATATTTGAGCTAGGTTTATTAAATTCTGGACAGTTATTGAATATAATAACCAAAGTCATTTAAAATATGAGCTTATTGCTACATATTTTGGTATACGTTTTTAAAAATTACTATTTTTCGCTCGTAATTTATTGCTGGTCCCTTAAACCTCTGTAAACTTTAAACTTTATTGATAAGTATAATAAATCACGTAACCTAAACTGTTCTAAATTTATAAAATAGCTCTATAAGTATTTCTTGACAAATTTCTTAAAAAAATACTAAAAGCTTAAAGTGTCTTTTCCGTTAATGTAGAGTAGTGTATAAAGTAAAAATAAGTGAATTTTTTGTGTACTTGTCTGAGCATACTAAATGCCATTTTATTTATTTTTTAACTATATTTTCTATTTTAATGTATTTTCCTTTTAAATTATTTTACAATATTGTTGTTAAGAGAGGTTTGATTCATAGAACTAAATATCGTAAACACCTCTTTAAACTAAGAGAAATCGAAAAGAGGCTTCTGAATATATTTAAAAAAAATCTAACCTCAGAAAATATTACGAAGGTCAAAAAACAAATAATAAAGTGAATAGTAGAATTCAGGGGTCGGGACAATATTAACGTAAAACACAATTGTTTTCTTCGTTTTATAGCATTTTTTATTGTGGGAACTACATAGCTACTATGTTCGAAAACCGGGTCTTCTTATGGGTGTGTGTGGGGAGGGGGGGTTACTATGAAAACCTTTTGCCTTTTAAGATTTTATTTGAATTTCAGAACAATTTGTGATTCTGGACTTATTATTGCATCGAGTTATTCTATTGTCTTCAGATAGTTACATTGCTTCTAATTATTATTTACTGACTCAGACTAAATTTATTTAACAACTTTAGTTCAGATTCATGTCATCAGTAAATAATGAGCCACTATTGTTGATACCTAGTTCCAACACCTATATTTGATAAGTATTTAAATATTTGATAAGTTTTTAGGCATAATTGTTGACTATAACATTTGGTAGTTATAGTTCCATAGGTTTTTAAAACTTTGTTTCATAATTCACGTAGTTAAAATTACTTCATAATGAGACAAATAATGAAAAAGTAGGAAAAGGTTTATCTCAGTTTTTCTATTCGTGAAAAAACGTAAATGAAAAGTGTAGTTTGTTATTTAAACTAGCAGATAATAAACATTATCAAATAATGTCAACTAGCAAATTAATGTTGATGCAAAAAATAGGCGAACATACCTATGCTTCTCCTACGTATAAATCCAATGCCTCCGAGAAGAAAAAATGCCTCAGCACTGGTTACCATGAAAAAGAAATAGTAGTTCAAACGTAGTGACATCTTTTTCATTTTCCTCCACTGCGCAGTTTATGTTCGTTACGTCGGATTACTAAATTGATCCATGCTGAGGCCTTCTCTCTTTTAGGAGGTATCTCTAAGGTAAGTGACCTCAATGTGAAAACTATGCAGGGGTACTGTTTAAAAATTTTGAATTTAAATAGTAGTAAAAATCAATGTAAGAGATGTGAAGAAGTGATACGAGCTTCCGTTTTTGCAACTCTATACGACGTACAAAATAAACGTAGCGATTTTGCACGTAGAAAAAATTGTTCTTGCTAATAACATAATATTGCATTCCATTACATTACATTCTTCTTACAATTTACATAAACCTTTCTTCTTATTTAAAGGAATTCTGCCTTGTTCATTCATTTCTATTGAGAGAATTAAAGTGGGATCTTTCAAACATCCAGATCGTGAATTTTGAATTTCGTTCATGACTGGCTATTTTCAGTAAAGTGATAATGATCATTGGACTTAATTTTTTTATTTTTATATCCGGCGTTGAACAGCCTACCTAGTTATTGGGTTTATGGCTACTAATGTTCAACTCCGTAGTTTTATAATTTTTGAACCAATCCAGAAGACAAGGAAATTCCTGGATCAGTACCCCCAGAGGTATGATTTGTTATAGGAAAATGGAGCATTTTGACACTCGACAAATTTAATGTGCATCAGTCACCATTTACTACCATAGCCTTCGGCCGGCGGGAATCAAACCCACGACCTCTTGGAAACGGGCCCAGTGCCCTAATAACCAGCCTATCCGGACCCACCATTGGACTTATTATTATTTCTGTTTTATAACCGTCGTTTAACAGCCGATCCAATTATCGGGTTTACGACTACTAATGTTCAATTCCGAACCCAATCTAGAAGAAAAGAGAACTCCTGGATTAAGTATCGGGAGAAATTTGCCTTCATGGAGGACTTTTTGATGGAACTAACCAGCTTTTACGTTAAATGGAGAGGAAGACCACGAGAACCTCCCTCGGTTAGCCTGGCGGCAAGAGGATTTTAACCTAAGATCCGTCTATCACTAGGGATATTTCACGTCAGCACTAATCACCGATTCCCTAAACCGCTACTCATTACAAAAGTAGTATCAGAGCCGCAATGTCTCCTGGGATAGAGCGTTCGCCTTCCAATGAGGCGGACTTTATTCGAATCCAAGTCGATACGAATTCCGCATCCGGCTTGCACCGACCACAGTGCTGACGTGAAATATCCTCAGTGGATCATGGGATAGAGTCCCCTTGCAGGTCAAGCTAACTGTGGGAGGTTCTTGTGGTCTTCCTCTCCAAGTAACACAAATGCGGTTTAGCTCCATCAAAAAGTTCTTCACGATGGCAATATTTCTCCCAATACTCGATCCAGGAGTTCCTTGGAATTGGGTTCAAAATTACAAGGCTACGGAGTTAAACATTAGTAGTCGTAAACCCAAAAATTAGGTCGGCTGTCAACAATGGTTATAAAATAAAATAAAAGTAGTATCAGGACCGTTGTGGCTCCGGGGGTAGAGCGCTTGCCTCTCAATGAGGTGAACCGGTTTCGAATCCCAGCGACAGCTGATCGATTCAAATTCCGCACTCAACTCGCACCGACGTAAGATATTTTCAGTGGTATGCGGATCATGGGTTAGAATCCCCTTGTCGTCAGACAAACCGTGGGAGGATTTCGTGGTTTTCTTCTCCATGTTACGCATCCATCCATGTTACGCATGATTAGTTCCATCAAAAAGTCCTCCACGATGGCAAATTTTTCTTAATACTTGATCCAAGAAATCTTTTGTCCTCTGGATTGGGTTCAAAATTACTAGGCTGCTGAATTGACCATTGGTAGCCGTAAATTCAAAATTGGGTCGACTGTCCAACGACGGTTGTAAAAAGAAGTATCAACTATGGCAGCTCTACCGTTCTGCGGTGGTCTATACAGCCTAAAAAGTTGTGATATTGTGTTTTGTCGTCAAGAGAAACAGACGTGTTTATGTTGTAATGCGTGTTATGTTTGGGTGCATGAATTGTTGCTTAGGAGAAAGGGAAAGGAATCTTTTTTTCTTTCTTGTCAGTCATCTCGTGACGACGTTTTCCGTTAATTTCGGTTTTTATTAAGATTGTGTGCAATTTTAAAGAGTGTCCATAAAATGCGCAAGGGCTCCAGACAGTGCCCATTTGGACAATGAACATTATTTCGACAATATTGTGTTTTAAATTCAACAGTTATTTTTTTTTCTTTGCTAAGAGAATACATCTAAAGATTTTAGAATTGTATGTGCTGATACAAAAGAATTAGAGAAAATAAAATGTTTATGAATGCCCATATTTGGGTTATTTACCGTAGTTTTAAATTAAAGATTTAAAGTTATTTTATCAGAATATCAGAATGCTACTAAAACTTAAGTCATTTTTGTTGTAATTTTATTTCAAATAATTTTAAATTGATATACGACAATTAAAACTGACAACTGATTTTAAATATAGTTCCATTTTGTCATTTCACTTGAATTCTTAACAGTGGTCGTTATAAGTTGGAATCGGTTACTGTAATAGACGAACTCTGGGTGTGATTTGCAATAGAAAGGGTTTTATAAATTTCCGTAAGTACTGAAATATAAGTGAATCAAATTGCAACGTAAATAAGTTGAATACATTGCTTATAACTTAAAGTCCTGACAGGTTAAATATTTTGAAAGTTCCTTTTAAAAAGGGAGCTAGTATCCATACAAAACTAGACCAATAGCTAGACTAGAGCATCTAATAAGCGAGTGAAACGAGCTCGAATTGTGAAACAATCTTAAAGTTATTGATCCGGGTTGGAATCCGGTGTTCGTAGAGAGCAAGGAGTAAGGCCACCTAGATAATACTCCTACTTGTCCATAGACTTGTAAATGCTAATGTGTTTGAATTAATAAAAAGAAAAGGACTCAAAATTAATTTAACGAGACAGTGTAATAGACATGACTTTATTTATGAAGCCACAAGTCAGTTTTACACAAGAACTGGTTCTTAAAGCAGTTATATATAGGTTTTTTTTAAAGAAGGCTTCGTTGCTTACAGAACACAGTGCGTTAACTATTATTCTGGTATCAGTTTGAGATCGATAAGTAGTTGAATATTATTACAAAAAAAGGGAGTGGACAACAGCTTTATATGTATATATACACATCACTGAAACCTACAAAGTAGCTGCTACATATATTTTAACAGCTAGATTTGCATAGACAGAAAGCAAACAATTGCTACGATAAATCATTGTAATTTAAAAGTTACTCAACCCTTAGACTACCGTTTTTTGTTCAGTATTTTATTAATCTGACTTGTTTTTCTTGTTAAAATGCTTCATAGAGTCCTGAATGAACCGATAGCAAATTAAGTGTACGGATTCGAATGTCGGAGAGATAAGTGTTTTTGTTTTAAGGAATATTTTGTACGCTTTCATTGGACACATGCATGTCGTTGGTAATCTAAGGGTTCAAAGATATTAATTTTAAGTATTAAAATATATTTCTATCAAATTTGCAATGTTTCGACCAAAATAGAAATATCGTTTTCAAGTTAGTACATCGTTAAATTCTTATACCTCAGCAATATCAAGAAATCAAACCAATTCACAAAATTTCAAGAACCATCCTAGAGAAAATGCCACAATACTTTTTAATGTATCGAATGTTTTTGGTTAAAATACTATAAGAATAGATACAATAAAATTTTACTGTAAAAAAAGGAACAAAATCAATTTATGTGGTAATATACGTTTTTTTACATACTTAAATAGAAATTGCTTATATTTATCTAATTAATATGCAGAGCTATTTACGGAGACTAAAAAAATTTTCTTCTCAGTTAAAAAATTTAAAAGCTAACATACTAAAATGTTATGTCTTGTTTACTAAAAATTATGTCCAAGTCAGGTATGATTTGGGAATGTTTCATAAATAGTTTAAATGTACATACTTAACGTATGTACATAATAGTTTTTTTTTAAAAAAAGGGCTAGAAATTGCGGCATTTTCCTTGATTAGATATGAGAAATAAATATCATCAAAACTTTAAAGTATTACATGATTTTCGAAACACATAAAAGCTAATACAAAAATCTAATAATTTTAAATTAAATGTAAATATAGTAGAAAATTGAACAAAGATGTATGAAACACATAAATACAAGTAACATACAATACAAATAAACGATCAAAAATCAAACTTAGATACTTATATCGGCTGAGCGCATAAATACGACGTACGTCCGTTGTGTCTGCACTGCATAAACATGCTTTCCTACCCCTTCTACCAATGAAATTTTTAGCGTTTCTTGATTCTACGCAATTATACTTGCTCAGCTGTTGCCATTCAGCCGGTAATAATTGTCAAGTACCATAAATGATACGTTTAAAGCTGGCCCCTTGTAAGATCTCCCATGTCTTCATAAAAACTGCCAGACCAACATGTACAAGCTGTACTACACGTGACTAAGGTGACACTTTGCGATTCGAATAAATGCTCGATATATTAACAATAAACAAATGGATGTAGTGCAAAATAAATACTTTAAAGAGTGAGATAATAAATACATACACAAATATTTACAGTAGTTACAGAAACAATGGATCACAGTAAAAAATACCACTCATTAAAATAAGAAGCACCGAAACAGCACTTGAAGCAGCAACATTTATTTTCTTAAGTCACATAGGCCGCAGATTTATTTCATTTTACAATATAGCTAAGCACTAACAAAAGGGAATCTATTGATTTCCTTCCAACGATTGCGTATTGTGCATAATCTGCAAAACAGATATTTTTAATACACAATAGCCGTTGGAGTGTGTTAAGATTTGTATTAGATATATACCTGTTCTAATAGTTAACAAAATATTAATTAATCCAAATTGTAAATTTCAGGATTGATTTTTCGAGTTACAATGTAGAACCATAAAAGCCTCCACTGTTTGATGCTATGAAAAATAGCAATATAAAAAAGAAGATAAATTTTAATTTTATACACAATTTTATAAATTTATAATAAAAATTTAACACACATAATAACAATTTAACATACATCATAATAAACAAGTAATCTAAATAATAGAATAAATTAAAATCAATATTTTAAGATTTTATCTAATTTAAAATTAATAAAATCTATTTTTTTCCCTAAACAATTTATAAAACATTGAAAAGGAACAGAATTATTCTTGTATCATATAAAAATATTTTGACCCGAAATGATTATTATTTCTGTAGTCTCAGAGTAAAAACAGTCATTGTTTTTGTTTTCAGTCATTGTTTTTGAAAATAATTGCTTCTTTAGAAAATTTAAAAAGAATTGAAAATAAAATTCAGTTTCAAGTAAGTACTGTATAATTATCACAGTTTAACATAGCTTAAAAAAACAAATCTCAACAATGAAAAAAAAACGATATTTTTTTACCTGGATATCTGCCATTTCATATTACTAATAACGATAAAAAAATCAGATTTCGTTTTATTTTCAAAATGATATTAGTTTTGAGAATTTTCAATACTTATTTTATAACAAGTACATTACTATAAATAATACGTTTGGAATAAACAAAGACAGATGACTAGAACTCAACAGAGTGCAATACTCTAAGGCAAGTGTTGCATTAAAAAAGCTTCTTATAAGGAATTATGTATCTATGAGTGTTGATTTCCTAATAGACATTTATGGAACTTAAATAGGAGTTAACAGTTCAGTAAATGGTTTTAATATCACAAAGCTCTTCTCATTAGCTTACATTGATCTCTTCAGCTGAAAGAATAAGAAAAAAATAAGTGTTATAAAATGTGTATTACATAAGAAATTTTTAAAACAATTCACAATCGGGTGCTTGCATAAGTAAAGTGAACGTGCCTAACCATGGGATTTAAATCAGATTTAATTTAATACCTGTAAGCGACGTCACGCGTTTGTATCGACAAATGCCGCTATTTACTTATGATGACGTCACTTAGTGTAAATTGAAAATGAGAAAATGAAGAATATTCATAAAGACTAACTTTTAATTGAATATTGATAAAAAAACTAACTATTTAAACTGTTGACTCGAATTTTATCTCACACAACCCAGCAAAAAGAAGAAAAAAATTACAGCGGAAAATGTACCTTATGTGTTCAAATAGTTCTTAGATAGCAAAGTAAAAAGGATACATAAGTACTCGACAATATTCTTTTTAAATGTTTGACTTCACTTTCACTTTTTGAATTATTCATTCGTTTAACTCAGGATGTTCTTATTCGATTAAACATAAAAATAAAATAAAAATTCCTAGGAAATAATGCCTCATTTGTTTGGATAGCAACGCCAGATGCGTTAATGAGGTGAATATTCTGTATTCTCTGTAATTCTGTATTCTCTGAAAGTATAATTCTGTACAAGTACAGAATTATACTTCTTGTATATAATACACCGATAACTTCTCACCTATTTGTTCCATCATTTTGAGATAGGTATTATTGAATTCGACGTAAAAAAATGCATCGAAGACAAAACCTCATATACCTATCTAGAAGAAATTCAATTCTCCCCCTTAAATCAACCCATTTCCCTAACAAAAAAATAAAAACAAAAAAAAAACGCGTACAGAGGAGAGTAGGGTTTCAGCTATCTATTATTTATAACGACATAATGAAAGCTTCTTTTAAAAACATATCTTGTACACTAATTTTTTCCGATGAAACATTCTTTTTTTGTTTTAATTACTAAACTATAAAACGATTTTCTAAAAAAGAGTATCTTAAGATAAATGTTTTCAAAATTCAAGAAAATTTATTCTTGAAATTGAAAAATAAAATTTAAGAAATTATTTATTATTTAAAAATTGACTTAATAAATACAATTAAACATAAAAGAGAATAACTTTTTATAAAAATAATAAAAAGAATTTTTTAGAAAAATATTAGTATAGCTTATGCCTCGGCAGTTTTTAAGCTAATGACTAATTAATATTTTTTAAAGTACGCAGCTATAAATAACAAAGAGTATATTTTTTGTGTGCAAAATGTAATTCAAAATATAATTACCGTTCTCCATGAAATTTCTCTCATTTGATATCTTTTCAAAAGACTTCATCGGAGTGATTTCAATGTCATTTATTATTTTTTCTGTAAAGAATAATTAATAATTATTATACGAAAAAAGAACAGTTTACTCAATAAAAATATGAGAAATTGAATCTTAGTACATATAATTTAAAGGACTTTTAATTAAAGAGATTCGCCAATTTAATTACTTTCATCTTCATTATATAATTTAATGACCATTTTTGAAAATAGCTATTGTTAATATTTTTTGAGGAAAAATGATTACTTAAATGTTTATTAATAAATTGTGAGCATGTTTATCATAACGAATGTTTCTAAAACTTTAACATTGATAAAATTATATAATTATAGAATGTTTTTTTAACAATAATACATTATAACTTAACATTATAGTATTAAATGCTGTTAGGAAGGGAGACTCTTAGCAGTAGCAGGTCGCAATTATGAAACAAGCGTCTAATTATTTTGAAATTTATTACCCGAACTAAAAATAAAGTCAAAAGTCATGTTTTTCTTTATTTAATACCGTGACTGCCACGTCACCCATATTCCGGTGACGCTTAAATGACTACTTGCGGAGAATATTCGCATCTATTTGAAAAGATATTTCACAGGAAGTAACAAAACTATTGAATTATTATAAAAGTCATACAAAAATGATCTATTAAGAAAATTATTGTGAGCCTTGTAACGCATCAAGCTATATAAATAAGAGTTCTGTTTTGTATAAAAAACTTTTATTCTCAAACAGTAACAAATATGAAGTACCCTTAACGGGATAGTTAAAATATTATAAAACAAACTAGAAAAATCCGTAACGGATTATAAGAAAACTCAAATTCAAAAACAAAACTAATTTCTAACAAACCAACAACTCTGTTGTTCTAAAAAGACATTCTAATTTTATCGTCTGCTTTTATTTTATTGTTTATCTCTTTATGTGTTTATTTTATTTTATTCATGCTTTTGTTAGCCCGTTATTGTTTAATATTTTTACTTTTATTCATGCTTTTGCTGGTCAATTATTTTTAAAATATTTTTAGACTTTATAGCCGCATAAAACCTTTCTTGTTCACTGCTATTTGACTCACTAGGAAATAAGTTTTCCATTTTTCTTTTCGAAATTTCAACGAAATAGAGTTAAGATTTTAAGTTATAATCCTCTTTACTCGGTAAAGATTCAAACTGATCGAATAAAGTGGCGAGATGAGAAACAGATGCGAAGCAAGGGACACAGATAAACAGACATGATACCATGGAAGGAAATGGAGCGAGATATTATTCCTGTGACCACCAGACTCGCATTATTAAAATATCGATGGGAGTATTTAGCAGAATACGCTTCGTACAGCGGTACTCGTGGCCTGAAGGATATTTCACTCTAAAGGCATGTGGCAGTAGGCGTGTTGAACTAATGTTTACAATATAATTCGATATACTAAGCCAGGCAATGTGGTTTCGAAGATATTTGAAAGTATAATTATTATGTTAAATAATTATTTAGCCAAAAAATATTTTTTTTTCGGTCCAAGAAAATGAATATGGAAAGAGCATTTTTAAATGAAGGCATAAAATTTAAAAAAATATATCTGCTCAAAAATTTTAACAACACAAATTATAATGTAAATCACTATAAAATCAATATTTGTTGTTCTTTACGTAATTACATTTTTGTTCATTTTAAAATCTTAGTTCAATATACTTGGCAACATTGCAGTAATCATTACATAAAAAAATTAATAAATAGTAAATTTTAAAAATACTAAGACAGACTCAATAGCAATTGAACATATTAAAAATAAAATAATTTCATTTAATACCATCATAGCTTTATATTTAACTAGTTTTTAATAACTAAGCAATTATATTTTCTATAAAAGAATAAAATATGATTTTATTATTTTTAAAACTTCCAGAATACTGCTACGTAAGCTAATTTAAAACCTTATTTTATTCTAAAATAATACTGAAATTGCAAGAAGAAAAGCTCCATATTTTAGATGTGGTCCCGTACGCGGAGTTTTTGTAACCCGCTCCCATTTCTTTCACTTTTTGAAAAGTAAACAATCGATTGGAGGTCGATTTTTAGTACGATCTAGTTCATAGGTTTCACCATCATTCTTTATTTAATAATTTTTTTGACAATATTTTAAGCGATTCTATAAAAAAAAACCTCAATGAAAAATTTAAAATTCTAAAGGATAATTAAATACAATTCGCGTTTGTTTGAAATTTAACAACTATTACTAAATCTAGTTTGATCGTACTGCTTCAAATGCACTAATAAGATTCCTTATTTCTAGATGTTTTCTTACAAAAAAATATACAATCAGTGTTGCGTTGGAAATATATTACATAAAATGAAAAGTTTGTTTTAAAAGCAACACCAAAAAAAGGATAGAATAGCTCTTTTTCTAACATTAGGTAGGTAGATACTTTATTTACGTCGCACTACAGTTGCACAATCAGCTATTGGCGTCTGGAAACATCCATGAGGATGATCCGAAGACATGCTATTGCAATTTTGATCCTCTACGGAGGGATGGCACCCCTGCTTTGGTAGTCAAGTGACCTGCCCTCGAAGTCCTGCACTTTATGGTAGAACAGTTTAACGAGAACCGATACCGCACCTCCTCAGTCCCTAAGCAGGCTGATTAAAGTGGTCACCCACCCGCTTACTGACCGCAGCCAGTGATGCTTGACTTCGGTGTTCTACTGGGAACCATGTCTTTCCTAACATTAAACCAGATAAAACTTTTTTGACCATTTCCAAAAGGCAGTGTCAGAACATCTTGGAGCGAGCTCCAAAAACTCCGAGTCAAGGAGTCAGTTCCTGGAGACAGAGCTCCAAATTTCTTTAACTTTTGAAAAGTTTATCGTTTAATGGTTAACAATTGTCAATCGTTCAACTGATGATTTTTCGATTGATTTATGTCATAACTCATAATTTTCTCGCAATGACATTATTCTTTATTTAATAATAATTCGTTCACCAATATTTTAAATATCTTTATTAGAAAAGTTACCCACGATAAAAAGAATATTAAAATCTTAAAGAATAATGAAATACAATTTACGATTTTTACACCCTTAGAGAGCATTCTTACTGAACGTCGTTTGATCGTTCTACTTAAAATTCACAAAATTCTCAATTTCGGTACGTATATTTTACGGCAATATTTATTTTAATGTAAAAGTTACAAAAAATATTGTCGGTGCAGCGTTGAAAAATATTTTATATTAAAAAAAAATTTGTGGGGTGGGCTCCAAAGGTTCCGTGTCACGAAACTGACCCAATCATTTCATAAACCGCGAATTTCGAATTGGTTTTAAATTCTTAACTATTAAACAGAATGTTGCAGCATTAGTTAGTTGCTTGAAATAGTTACTTGTTAGTTGCTTTTAGAATTTTATATTACTAATATTTGTGTAACTTATTTTTTTAATATTTTAACATTAGGAAACAGGAGTCTAAAAAAGTAATAATAGATTTCAGATATCTCAAAATGTGACACTTACCAGACAAAGTCCTCCTGTTGTCATTTCTTCCGAGATTAGCACTACAAGATATGAAGAAGAAAGATAATATTAAAATATTAATTGTTACCAGCAAACAAAAGAGCATTGAGAAAATAATAAAACAATGCTTACATATTCAACATAGGTATAATTCCAGTTCTAAAACTAGCACCCACAAGATGAGGCTGACCAGCACGAATAGGTTTGGCTAAATAAATAAATAGATAGATGATGTTAAAACGCAATTATGATATTAGAAATGTTCGAATAACAGAAATAAAAAAAATTCCTTAGGAAATTCTGTAACCTATAACATTTTCCATTAAATTCTTTCACACCTGCAGTTTTTTCCAAGATACGCTTCTTAATTTTGAGGACAATTTTTAGTTTTAATTATTTTGTTAAACTTTTTTAGCTACTATTTTGAGTGTAGTTTTCACACTAATTAGTTAATAAGCGAATCTTTCGTTTTTTTCATTCGAAAATTATCGTTTAAATGCTGGCTAATGTGACAGCAAAAGGTAAATCCTTTTTACTTATTTAATTATTTTTTATGCTTTGTGGCTTCGTAATTTTTTAATATTTATATAATTTTATATAAATATTAAAAAATTACGAAATATTACGAAAAATTACGAAAATTATATAATATATAATTTTTTTCTATGGAAAACATGAGCAATTACTTATCTTAAACGTAAAATGGAATTAATTTATGTAAATAAAATGGAGAAGCAAATTAAATGGTAGAAAAAAATAATAAAACGGAAATCGAAAGCATTTTTTTTCCATTGTTACCAAGTTTCTTCTATTTGTTTAAAAAAAAAACGCTTTCAGGAATGAGTTATTTATGTGTTATTTTAGTTATAAAAGAAAATTTTAACTGTGCCAAAAATATGGATTCTTGCCTTTTAAAAATAATTTACATTGTTACCTTTGTTTCTTTTATTGCAATGTTGTTTTAATTTAATAAAATAAAAAGTATATAAAAAAACGACGAGGCTCCGCAAACCAATACTCGAATTTTGTTCTCATTCATCATTGTTTTTTTTCCTTAAAAAATAGCTATCAAAAATAATTTTTTTACAAAATACATAATTATGGCAGTTTTGTGTAAGCACAAGTGGTTAATATGCTAATCATTACGAAAAGAAAGGACACCTGCATTTGGAAAATAATCAATTGTACAAGTATTTAAACTTAGGAATACAGAATGGGCAGTAATAATTGTGAAGTAAATTTACGTGTTAACACTATATAACCATCACGTTGTTTCCTATAACAGTTTAAAAGGAAAACAGTTTTTATCAATCTGTAGTCTTTAATTCACATGTTAAGATTTAAATCTGACAACACATAATCTCTCACTCTCCTATTTTTATTTCTATAATTCCTTTATTTGTTACTTTAAACATCAAGTCACGCCCAAGCATATAAAATGAATATCTCAAGATGGAGTTTTTTTTTTCTACAACAATAAATAAATGGTAATTATTAAATGTGAAAAAATTCTAGAAAAATGCACTTGAAAGTGGAACACTTTCAAACGAATTAAAATTCTAAGAAAAATTTTCACGTTAAGTTCATAAATGAAAATGGCCTCTTCAGAACTTCAAATCTCAACTCTAACTTCATTTCTGTGAACTGCAGGTTGGTTCATACGGTATTTTTTTCATCCAAGTTTAGCAGTTAATAATTCTGGAACTAATTTTTGAATGTCAGATTTATATATATGCAAATTTTCGATATCTTTCAAGCAAATTGGAATTTCAGAAAACTTCGTGAAGCTTATGAATAAAAATTACCCTTTCAGCAAGTCAAATTTGAATTCTGCAATTTGCATTTCTGTAACCAGCAGAGTGGCCAGCGTGGTATTTAATCTTCTTCTTTATTCTATAGTGATCCCAGTACTGTTTTTTACACATTGTCGTAATTTTCAATTTCAAAGAGATATATTTTTGCGTAGCAAATTAAATATTACGTGAAGTTAAACGCTTGAAAAAGCAGCGGTGACTCGAACGATTTTTAAGATAAAACGAAATTAAATAATTATAATTGTTTTACTAATTCTTGCTGTTTAAAACTTTCTTTATATGATAAATTAAACTGCCATTATCACAGTATTATGTTATGAACAGTTTCATTGAAAGGGAATAAGATAAACTAAAAATATTAAACAACATTCCTAACTACAGCTCGAAATTTTATTGAATAGCATTTCCATTTCTTGTTTTACAAATTGAATGATTAATAAACAAGAAAATGAGTTTAGTTTAATTAATTTGTATTAAGTTGTAAGTGAATAAAATATGTAAGTTAATTTAAATATTGCGTAAGCTAAACAGTAAACAAAAAAAAGAGCTTTTTGAGGCATAAGAAAAACTAACTGCTTACCAATTTGAGCCATGTGACCCCGTCTCGCTA
The DNA here is from genome assembly GCF_982258835.1 of Parasteatoda tepidariorum. Classification (NCBI taxonomy): domain Eukaryota; kingdom Metazoa; phylum Arthropoda; class Arachnida; order Araneae; family Theridiidae; genus Parasteatoda; species Parasteatoda tepidariorum. The sequence continues at coordinate 27,418,924 of NC_141755.1, forward strand.
AATTCTTCTGTCGCACAGCTTCTTTAATGCGATCCACTTCGTATTGATACCTAGAAACAAAATAAAATATCATCAAAAATTGGTAAATTTTTCTACTTTATGGATTTTTACGCAACGAAAATTCCAACTAAATGCAACTATCAATATCATATCGCGTTTATATTCTATTGATAGTGTTAATAAATTTTTCCTTTTTTCGCATATATTTATTGCATATTAAACCAATTTAGATTTTAGGCATAGTTTAAGAATTCAGTGGAAAGAGAATTAAGTAGTATTTTAAGAATTTAAAGTGTTATTTGAGATGTATAGAAGCATAAGGTAACTGTAAAAATAAAAATCAATTTCACGTAAAAATTGTTTATTTAAAAAGACTCAGAGTGAATGTATGTTTTATTGTTACAATCGACCACAACATATTCTTAAACTCGAAAATTTGATAACTTCCAAAGTATCACTTAATGACTAAATCGAGTTATTTTAGTGAGTCGTATTAAATAATCAAGATTATCAGAAACTATATGTATTACAATTGGGCAGAATGAATAATTAAAGTAATTTTTACTTTTAAAAATAATTTAACAGTGAAACGGATTACCGATAATGCGGCTTAAAAAAACAAATTAAGAAATTGAGGTGAATTGAAATTTGTTTCTTGTGTGCAAATTTCGAATTGATAATCCTTAAAAATCTAGCTGCTATATTTCGCTTATGAGGCTTAAATTTTGCTTTCATAATTTTCATAATGCATAATAAAAATGGTTAATTATTCGGATAATATTCTTTTAAATGTTTCAACACGACATAACATTAATAAACGACATAAAATCCGATCATTAGAACAAAAGTTATTCAGTGTGATATCTTTTCGTTTGTGCACTTATATAACAATAAAAAAAAAAATTTTTTTTTTGTAGATAGTTCTCTAATTCAAAACTATAATAAGCTCTACAGTCTTTTCGAATTTTCTTAAGACATAATAAGATACAGAATTTATATTTTATTTTAAATACTTTCGTTTTAATTTTAATCAAGTAATACTTAACTACAAATTAAAAAGAACATTGAATTATTTTAGTTTTGAAAACCGTTCTAGGAAGTGTGGTTTGATGCCAATTTAATTATAGTAATAAGTTAAAGATTCTTATGAATTAAATTAATTTCAAATACTGTGTTTTAATTCCTAATTATGAAATCAAATTTTTCTAACATCGAAAATTAAAATTTTTTTTAATAATGAGGCTAAAATGAAAATTATTTTTAAATACGTTCAATAGGTTAAGCATTTAATGTCTAAAGTTTATTCTCATAAATTTAAAGGCAGACGATTTTTTAATCAAATAATGCCTAAAAGCAGCGAATAAAATTTCATATTTAATTCTTCAAATATAAATTTTGAAAAGCAAAACAATATTTGTTCTTAGAAATGCAAAGAAGCTATTTATAAAATAACTTGCAACTTCTCCACTATATTGGTGAGTCTAAATTCTTATAACCATTGAAATAATTTTTGTAATATTCTTTAATCAAAGTTTTATAACTTAAACACAATATGTAAAATTCGAAACTAAAGTTAACAATAAAAGGTTTATTTTTTTAAGTATATTAACTATCCTTATTACAACGGATTAACACACTTTCCAGAATTCCATACTTCTTCTATATAATACCATAAGTTTTTTATGTATGTAATTCCATATCTTTTTTTTAATATGGAATTCATATTTTTTTATGTAGAATCCGTACTTTGTTATGAATATGACATTCTGTTCTGGAAGTTAATAGCAACTGACTATAATTGCGAAAAACCTAACCTTGAAGTATTGCTTTTTCTACAATATTTCAAGTCTCACCTATAGTAGAATAGTTCGCATTAATCTTGCTAAAAATAAATAACAGACAAAAACAAAAATATTGATAAGAATATTAGTAATTATGAAGAACTTAATCAGAAAAAACATGAAAATTCTTTAGAGTCATGAGAAAAATTTTTTAAATGCCCACCGATGAACAAAAAGAGAAAGAAGAAAATCCCGCCTGCATTACTTATCGATTTAGGCATTGCAAATATTGGTGCGGAAATTAAATATGTATTTGCTCTTGGGCAAAACTTTAAATTTATGTGATTTAAAGCCTTACCTCAAGCTAATTATTTTGCAGACTTCAGTTTTAGTACTTTTCACTACCAAAACTCTGGATAGTATTAATGCACTTTGGTATATTGTTTTGATTGTTTGATGGTTATGCTGTCATAGTGATCACAACAGGATTACAAGTACGAATTTTGACACTTTTAAACTTTCTAACATGCATAATTAGCTCATTTAAGAAATTTTAGAGAATATTGTTTTAGACCTTTTTTTCAAATATTGTACAGTTTTTTAAAAAACTTTTTCAGTTGTTTTTCTCAATTCCTTTGCAACAAATGGGAACATTTGATTATTCGAAATATAATAATATAAGTGCTTAGAGGTTTTGAAATATTAATACTTAATTTCAGTTGTTTTAATTTTAGTTACATTAATGCTTAATTTTAGCTACTTTAGTACGATTAAGTTTGAACTGTATTATAAACTGATTTTAACTGCGTTTTATTATCAAACTGATTTTATAAACGACCTAGTAGTTCTTAAAATTCCTAATTTGAAAAGTTTTTTGTTTGGGATTTAGTCACATCATCGGTATTTAACCTTAATGTGTGATGGTATGTCCTCTAAGATATGTTGGTATATTTTAATTAAAGGCTGGTATTGATATTATGTTTCAGGTACAGTAACCTTTTGAATGACAGTAACTCTTTGAATGCTATTTTGATTACCTCTTCCTATCCCGTGTAGCACTTTCCCTTGCTTCCTTCAAAGCCGTCTCCAAAGATTTGACTCTTTCCATGGTGGCTCTCAGTCTCTTCTCCAATTTTGGTAATTCACAACGAAGATCGGCGTTGTCCCTTACAAGCTGGGAATAAAAAGTTATCTGCTTTTTTAGAATCAGAGAAGAAAATTACAAGGTATTCCAGTTAAAGCAAAAGAAATTACAATATCTTTAATATAATGTACATAGAAGATGCAACAAATGTCATTATAGTATTAAGTTGAAACTGATTGAGTTGAGTTTTATTTTTTTTTACCATGTTTCAGGGAATGTTCAATTTTTAATTCGCCTTTCTTATCGATTGAAGAAATTTATACATTGCAAAAAAATTTTATAAGTTTATTCCAAGAGTGAAAAAAAAACACTAACTTTAAAATTCAAGTTAGAATTGAGAGTCGATCACAAAAATCGATTGTAACTAAAATTTACAATAATAATTATATATTAATGATAAATTGCTAGTAATTGTGATCATGAATGATTATAATTTACGATTACTGTTTCAACCATATTTACAAGCAATTATGATAAACGATTACAATGAATCAGGATTACAGAAATCGTAAGCTACGATTATTATGCAAACACCACAGAATATCATTACCTGTCACATGACCTAAAGCAGTGCTTATATTGGCACTTCTATATAAGAACTTTCAAATTAAATGAATGGTTTAGTAATACATTTCAGGTATTAATTGAATAAAAACGGTTTCAGGGCTTCAGGTTATCGTAAATTAGAAATTTTTAGTCATGACAATTTTTTTTTTTTTTGCATACACTATCTAATTTTGAAAGTATCACACTCGCAAAGACAGTAAAAACTGACATAATAATTCAATACATTTTCAACAATTCTATTGTTGAAATCTTAAGTTACTCACTTGCTTATGAACTTTGGTGAGTTGGTCAAGGTTATTTTCCAGGAAGGCAATTTTCTGTTTCTGAGCAGGTGTTCCATTAGCTTCTTCATTTTCTTCGCCCAGAGCAGATTTCTTAACTCTGCTTTGAAGATCTTGAACAAATAGCTTTCGTAAATTGTGCAGTGTCTGCAATTCTTTTAGCTTAAAAAAGTATAAAGGAGAAATCAGTTTAAACGTACAACAATACATACCCAACATAAAAAAAATCGAAGCAATTCCATTTGCCGAATTATAATTTTTAAATAAAAATAGTCTATTGGGAATGAACATATCATATGGATTTATGGAACAATATATAAACGTTATCAAATTAATGATTAAAAAATGCAACCACTACAAAAATAACAGTATGTGTTTGATTTTACATCATTTTTAAAATAATAACACATAAACTATATACAATTAATAACGTATATTTTCTGGCTTAGATTAAATTTTTGATTTTGGAATTTTCACTAGTAGAGCGTTTTCTAAACTTTTGATACACATTTTTACAAAATTTTTCTTTGTTCTTGAAGTTATAATCCTAGTTTTTAAGAGCAAATCTTGGTGACCAGACTTGCGTTTTTTATAAGATTTGCTCTTAAAATATACAAGGCTTCCAAATTTTCAGAAATAATCAAGGATTTTCAAAAAAGAAAGCTAAAATTTTGAAATAATATTGTTTAATCATTGTTTGAATTGAATTACGTATTTCAAGAAACATTTTTTTCTACTTAGATTAAATTTTTGATTTCGGAATTTTCACTAGTAGAGCATTCTCTAATACTTTTGATACACATTTTTATAATTCTTTTTTGTTCTTGAAGTTATAATCCTAGTTTTTAAGCGCAAATCTTGGTAACCAGAGTCGCGTTTTTTTCAAAAATTTGTTCTTAAATTTGCAAGACTTCCAAATTTTTAGACATAATCATTGATTTTCAAAAATGAAAGCTAAAATTTTGAAATAATACTGTTTAATCATTATTTGACTTGAATTACGTATTTCAAGGAACAAACATTCTTTTTATTGTGATGGCTGATGCTCTAATATATACTGATCTCTCCTCCCCCGATCCTACATTCCACATGGAAATGCATCTTGCCCCAATTTTTCTCCTTCGGCAGTCGCGTTATCTCTTGTTTTGTTTCTCCATTATTTCCTTTCGATTTTTTCGTTGGAAACTGTGTCGATTTTATGATTTCTAATTTGCTTTGATTCATCATTTTACGTATTATTGTATTGAGATTGAGCATCGTGCTCGAACATTCGCAACATGTCGACTTTTCCTCACTTAATGAAGTTTACATTTCAAGTACATTCTTGTAATTAATTTTTTATGAGTTCTTTTAGTAAGTATTTTAAATACTTACGACAGTTTCTTTCAGTTTTAAATTCTTACAACAGTTCATACTTACAAGTACATTCTTGTAATTAATTTTTTATGAGTTCTTTTAGTAAATATTTTAAATACTTACAACAGTTTCTTCGAGACCTTTCAGATCCTGACGAGCCTGCTCCCTCTTTTCATTTAAGAACCTTAAAATTAGAAACCGAAAGAATATATTAGTTGAAAAAGTCTAATACTATTTTTTTTATTATTTTACAATGCATGCTTTTTATGAATGCTTTTAACTAAGTATTTATCAAATAATATATGCAAGAGAATTCTGATAGCATTTCACTAATATTAGTGAATATTTTTTTTATAATACATATAACCAAGAGTTTTATCAGTATAAGAAATAACCTAATTAAAAAAAACAAATATTGCTATTCAGAAAAATATTTAGTTACAAAAAGGAAAAAAGTAGGAATTGGCGTGGTATCGTTTGCTTCTATATATGAAAATACGTTCAATATTACGAAGGAAATCTTTATATTTAAATCGATAAAAATCGATATACGCATTTCATATAAAAGAAAACAACTGAAAAATCTATTCTCAAATTATGAATTCTCAAATGAGGAGTCAAACAGATTCTCTACAAGTTTACAGAATACTCGTGAAATTCGAAATATTTTTTTAAAATTTTTTATTCATTTTTTTTATTTCAAAACAACTTTTTTTTAGATGGAACAATTTTCTCCAGAAAATTTCCAGTGATTTTTTTTCTCCATAAAATCAGATCACTTTTCATATGTATGGATATGTATGGATAATGTATGGATAATGTTTTATGTATGGATAATATTTGTATGGATAATATTTATGGATAATATTTAAAAATAAATAACTATGATTTAGATTTTTTAAGATAAAAATCATGAGTTTCTTCACAAAGCTGACCTTTTGCAAAGCATTAACTTTGTTTTTCTTCGGAATAGATATAAATTCCATTTCAGATAATTGATATAGGAAAAAGAGTATTAATTTCTACATAAATAGTAAGGCAGACATTACTTACGTAAGTTCTTGCAGTTTTTGAGTCTTCTCATTCTCTTCGTTTTTCAGTTTTTCATATTCCTGCTGCAGTCGTTCCTGAGCTAAAGATAGCTTTTGATTCATGCTGTAAAACAGTATTAATCAGTAAAACGAATGCATCTTATGTGTTAAAATGCATTTAGTTTCATATGTAAAAATCGTAAAAAGAGTGTACTCGCGTAAACAGCACCAGGAAAGAATCTCAACGAAATAATAGTACTCGGAAACGAATTAGCAGGGAAAAAATTTAATTTTCAAGAATTTTTTTCTATCTACTCAAATGTAACACAGAGCTTGAGTTTCACGTCATAAAATAAGCTAAACTATATGTGAATATTTTCATTTTAAATTAAAAAAATATACATTCCAGAAATACTGAAAACTAGAGATGTTTCCGAAGTTGAGATTCACCAGTATCAGGTGTTTGTAGTGTTGAATTATTCTGAACAAATCACGAAAATAGGGGATCTATGATTAATTTTTTACGTAGTTCGTAAAGTCTAGGATAATTTTTAAGTAAATCGAAAATTTTTTGCATACAGTTATAAAATTCGTTTTCCAAAAGAAACTCCAAGCCAAAAGCAACTTTTAATTATAATTTATTATTTTATTTAATATTAGTCAAAAAAAATTTGCATTGTAAGGTATAACAATTCTTACATCATATTAAGAACTGTAATTTTAAGAGACAAAATACAAGATTTGAATATAATTGGTGGAATAATTCCTGAGAAATCAATTTCTCAGTTCATTCTGCCCTAGTTTATGCATTTCACTAAAGAAACAAATCATAAAACTGATGTTCAAAAAAATTTTGAAGCTGTCACAAGTTTTTTTTTTTTAAATTAGCGAACTATCTGTTTAAACTACATACTCTTTCAATTTGTCAATTTGAACTTCTTTTTCTGCTATTTCATCCCGTAGAGTGGAGAGTTGCTTCTGATGATTCTCTCTGTGTTTTTCAATCTGCAGTTCTAAGGCCTCTTTCATCTTTTCAGCTGAATCTTTTAACTTTTCTTTTTCTTTGGAGCTCATAATATGCATCTCCTCTGTAAATACAGCAAACATTTATTTGAAATACATCACTTTTATGAATATTATTTTACACAATGTTTTTTTCCCAACTTACTTACCAGCAGCTTTCAATTTCGCACACTCGTCATTGAGAGAGTCTACAGCTTCTTCCAAATTACGTTTCTTGGTGTCCACGTCTCGCATCGTCTCTTGTAAAGATTTCATTTTAGCCTCATACTGTTTACAGAAAATTAGATTTTAAAGAAATGATAAACTGACGCAAAGAGAATAATGTTTATATATTCTACAGCAATTGCAAAATGTAGGTAAAAGTTAGATTTTTTTATTTTTATTTCTGTTGCTATTTTGTTTAAACAAAGAACAATGTTTTCGTAGAAGAAGTTGTTAAAGTAGGGACACTTCTGAATTTTTCATAATTGCACAGTTTAGAGTTAAAAACTAGCTTCTTTTCAATGATACAACACTTTCTAGTTCGAAATTAATACACAGCAGTAATAGTCCTCTTTAGAATGTATTATTTATTTGAAAATTTTATTACCTCTCAAAAAGTTTAAAATAAAATCAAAAACGCTCTTATTAACTTACCAAAATGCGCAAACGAACCATTTCCAGAAATATTTACAATTAAAATTCTTTCATTTATGTGCGGTAAATATTGAAATCCAATAAAATGTATAAAAGAAAGTTTTATTTTTATGAAGAATTTTACAAATTGATTGTTGAAACATTAAAACATCCACTTGAATTAGCAATTATAAAATTTTGTCAAGCTTCTCTATTCTAATAACCACATTAAGATAAAATGCATGAAAATTAAAGTTTAATTTACAAATTAAATAAATAACGATATTTTTTTAAATCTAAACGATTTTTCAAATATACCTTATTCACACAATTTCAGGAAGTATACTTAAAACCGAACATTCATCATAAAAATTTCATGAAATACTCAATACTTAGTTAGGGGCTTAAGGGTATTTTTTTCCTGAAAAATAAATATTATATTGTCTTTTTTTTTTAATTTTAACCGTCGTTGAACAGCCGACCCAGTTTTGGGTTGGCAACCAACATGTTCAACTCCGTAGCCTTGCAATTTTGAACCCAATTCAAAAGATAAGGGAACTCCTGGATCGAGCATTGGGAGAAATTAGCCTTCGGAGAGGGCTTTTTGATTAATCTAACCCGCATTTGCGTTAGATCGACAGGAAAACCATGATTACCTCCCAGGGTTAGTCTGACATAAAGGAGACTCTAACCCATGATCCGTCTACCACTGAGGATATTTCACGGCAGTACTGTGGTTTGTGCAAGCCGGATGCGGAATTCGTATCGACCAGGCGTCGCTGGTATTCGAACTCGAATCACCTCATTGGAAGGCAAACGCTCTATCCCCTGAACCATAGCAGCTCTAAATTATCATTTGCCTATATTGTCATGTCTTTCAATTTAATGCATTATATTATTTAATCATAACATTATTGTAGTTATAAAATAATGCACGTTTCTAGCCACTCACCTGACTTATCAACAGACGGCCTTCAGCAAGTTCTTTCTCGTTGACTTCAATTTTCTTGTTGCATTCAGCTTGAAATGCTTCTAATTGGCTACAACGCTAAAAATAAAGCAAACCATGCATATAAGCAATACGCATATCAAATTAATCAATATGACTTAATTTAAAAATATTTTAAAAATAGATGCTGAAAGTGAAAAAAAAAATCTATGATTAAAGAAATAAATTAACTTAATTGGATCAAACTTATCTGTTGTAGAAATTTAAATCTAAGACATTTCTTCCAAAAATTACTCGTAAAATTTGTTTAGATATTTATAAATAAATAAATAAATTTATGCAAAAATATATGGGGTGGACAAAATAACGGAAACACTTCTATATTTACACAATTTTTGATCTCTCTCAAAAAATACTTAAAGAATCATTTTAAAAATTTAGAAATGTTTAGGGGATCCGATTTCTCATAGTTATCAATAAAGTTTAAAACTTTCTGAGGTTAGAGGGACTGACAATAAATTACAAACAGGAAATGAAGTTTTGGATCACCCTATGCCAAAAAATGAAGCAATTCATTTGTAACTTGTAATAATTATTTTGGTCTGCGATAGTTGCACAAAATTTCGTAAACCTAGTCAATATATTAATAAAAATATGGGCATTTTTATAAAAAAAAAAAAAAAAAAAAAAAAAAAAAAAAAAAAAAAATTTTCTATGATTTGAAAAATATTCCATAAAACTTTTTGGAACAATTTAAAATTGCAAAAATTATTGTCTTAAGATTTCAGAAAAATTTGTTTAAAACCGCGCAAGATATGAATAATTAGAGTAGATTTTTTGTTATGAACATTCGCTGGAGAAAATTTTATGTGTTTTTTCTTAATTTTGTAGTGAATCGTATTTGGCAGCTAATAAAAATAGTCTGATTTGAATATCTTAAAAATGTAAATACTTTCAAGCAACTTTCTAAGTTGTTTTCGTGCTTTTTAAAAGAAAGCTCAAATGTTCTGGGGTTTTCCACAAATTTCATTTTGTTTTGTTTCACAAATTTCATTTTGTACAAGATTTATTAAAAATGACGGCGGCATTGTTGAGGATCATCTCCATTAAAAATATTTCTTCTTTCGCATGTTTTCTTTTTTAATATCATTATATTTCGGTATATGAGTGTTTATTGTAAGCTATTATCATTTGTTATTAAGTTTTGTCCAATGCTGCAAGAAAATTTTTTTTAATAAACCTCTCAACATTTTGATTTTTTTTCAAAAAGTGCAAAAACTACTTAGAAAATTGCTTGAAACCTTTTAAATTTTTAAGATATTCAAATCGAATTTTTTTCATTAGTTGCCAGATAAAATTAATTACAAAATTCGGAAAGAAATATTTTTTAACTTATCTCCACGCATTCGCTGTATAAAAGAATTAATTTAACTACTTATATATTGCGCAGTTTTTAACAAACTTTTTTCAAATTATAAATTTTTCTAAAATTTTTGTTTAATTTCATTGAATGTTTAAGGTTATAGCAAAAAACGTAAGGCAAATTAACTCTATATTTTCTTTATAAAAATTAGCTTTTTATAAAAATGTCCAAATATCCATAAATTTTTAAGCCAGGCTTACGAAATTTCGAGCAATCATTGCATATAAATAACCAAAATAATTGTTACAAGTTACAAACTTTGATATATTTTTTGGCGTAGGGTGTTCTAAAACACTAATTTCCGTTTGTAATTTATTGTCGGTCCCTCAACCCTCTGAAAGCTTTAAAATTTATAAACTAATGTAAGAAATCGTATGATATAAACACTTTCAAAGTTATAAAATAATTCTTTAAGTCTTTCTTGATAAATATGAAGAATTGTATTAGTATAGAAGTGATTCCGTTATTTTGTTCACCCCTTGTAAATACTGATATAATTATATTTATAAATACGATAAAATAAGTAAAGGTATTGTTTTCCCCCAGCATGACTCATCTTCAAAGTATAATAACTCTTGTAGAGAGCTGATTTTCCGCGTTATTGATTTGTCACAACCACAAAACGTAACAAATAGTGATCCAATCGCGAAAATGTACATAGATGGTTCTACCCTTTAGTCTTCATTTATAAATTGTTTTTATCGTGTGTATAAATTATACATCGAATTTGATTTAAACAAAAAAAATATTAAAATATAAAACTTAGAGCTTTATAAAATTTGAAAGCGAATTGATGAATGAACATACACTCAAAGCTTAGATATTCATCTAAATAAAATTCACTTCATTTGAGATAAGAGTAACAAAATCTTTTAAAGTCTTCAATCCTCTCTCATAGACTTTATCTTGAGAAAACAGTGTTTAATTTTATCATCTTTTTTAATTATTGAATCTTACAGAAAAGGTAAGAATAATCAGCAGTTTCTTTTTAATTAAGAGTAGCTAGTTGTTTGATAAATAAATAAATCTGAAAAGGTTAAATGCTAGCAAGTTTTACAGCAAAAAACAGGTCCATCTATAGAAGGTTATTAGAATGGGAAATAGCAAAAATTGTTATATCTTACTGTTGTAAGGGCTTTCACTTCAGATTTCATTTTGCTAATAAAAAGTCTAGCGACGGTGAATTCTTCTTCAATTTTTCCTGAAACATCTGCTGAAAACTAAAATAATAATAAAAATAAATGTAAGTTAGATAACATACTATTAACTTATAATGATAAATATTTTAAAGGTGGAGAACTTTATGTATTTTGTGGCAGCAATAAAAGAGTAAAAAAAAATCAGATCAATTTTGGGTGCTTTAATTTGAAGTAAGATTGATTTATGACGCAACTTTTGTTCATTTGTCATTTTACGAAAAATTAAATTAAATTTACTTTTGATATTCGTATTATTTTATCCTGTTTTTAATTTTATAAAAATAACGGAAACTACCTAACTTTTAAGCTGATCCTCAGGGCAAGTTTACGTCAGACTTTTTCTGCAAAAACTGTTCAAAAACACATTTATGAAAATAAGAGGCTAAAGAAAAGGAATATTTTTGGAATAAAATAAAGGAATTATTTTTTTTTATAAGGAAAGGATTATTGACGCATAGCTAGTCTTCTGACATTTGTTTTGAGTACTTATCTATGGAAGTCCCGTTTTAAAATTATGCTATAAATCTATCTTTTAGAAGTTTGATTTTTTTTTATATATTTCTATTGAAGATACTCCGAACACAACTACCTTTATTTTGAGCTTTAATGAGATACCATTAACTATTATTCTTTGATAAATTATAATTTTTTGACCATTCCGAATGTTTTACCCTTTGCTATTAAATGTCTGGGCTGACGAAGATAAAATGGTTTACATGACTCGGTCCTCGGCATAATTGAAATATATATCTATTTATCTCTTTTGAATATAATCCTCAAATCAACACTTTTAGTAGTACCTTGAATAAAGTTTATAAACTCTTAATAGGGTATTATAATAAAAAAAGTTTAAGTAGGTGTGTATAAATTTTTTTAAAAGTATTTTTTTCATGTGCTCACCTTTGTTTCAGCGCAATTATTTCCCAGTACGTGGCCGACTTCGCCAAGGTCTTTCAGTAAATTTGTCAGCATTTCAGTTGTTCTTTTCCTTTGATGCATCGTTTGATCCTTCATTTGTTGTAGTTCATTCTGAGCTGTATTTAGTTGCGACTATAAGGGAAACAAAGATATAAATTAGAATTAATTAGAATGAAGAGAATGAGAATTAACATAGAAAGACGTTAGGATAAAAATTATTTCACTGTTATGTATATTAATATTGCTTATACTAGTAGATTTTAGTTTTAAATTCTTAATTTAGAAAACAATCAAATTCGAAAACTGCATAAAAAAACAAAGTAGAATAACAAAATAAATATTACAGGTAAATACCATTAAGTCGGATACCTGCAAGTGACATTATCGTAGATAAATCAATTCAGAAGTCAATCAGGTTCGACATACACACGTGACGTTGCTCACAGGTATCTAATTAAATCTGATTTAAAAAACATGGTTAGGCATAATTACTTCACTTCTTCTCGAATTGCAAGGACCTACTTAGGGATAGTAAAATATTTTATCGGAAAACAATACTTTATTGGCTTTTATTAATTATTAATTCATTAATTGATGAGATTCAAAAAAATGTAGAAGTCAGTAAGGAAAAACTGGATCCTACCAGGTAATTTTTCAGCCAGTAAGAACATACACAAAACGGTTTGGCTACAATTCAAGACAACTTCATTCTATATGGGGATTTATTAAGTTAAAAAAAATTGAAAACTTAGAGGAAGACTTTCTTAAATTATATTTTAGTGATTTTGACAAAATTAGCTTAAGAATATATGCATACTTTCAGAAAGATATTTTTAACTCCCTTTCTTGAATAAAGACTGATTTTTTTTAAATGACTGAAAATGTTCAGTGATTGAACCTGGAATTTATGGCCACTAGATTCGAAAAGAATCTATGAGTTAAATTCTAACATTATAATGAATTAGAAACAATAAATTCAAACGGTGCAAAAAATATTTTAAAAATATCAACAAAATAAATTTAAAACCACCAAGGATATTTTTTCATTTAATATATTTTTAAATTCGAAAATTTGCATGTTTTAAAAATATCCTTAAATATGTTTTTACACTGAACTTTTCAGGCATGCTATGTAACGTAATTTATTAATTTATATACCAATTTTTGACTAAGCTCTTCGTTCAGGCTTTCGTATTCTCTGTTTTTGTTCTCCACTTCTTGAGACTTCTGGTCGTAGTTGACGGCCAATTCTTCAAGAGCTTGTAAGACCTCTTTCACTTCTTCTTTCGCTGATTCGTTTTCTTGCTGAATGCGATTCATCTCCTGTTGAAGACTCTCGTAATCCTTGCGAGTAGATGTGATCAGCTGAATCAAAGAAGAAAAATATTACAATCATTTAGTAGAACACATAAATGCATATGGTGTTTAGAATTTCATAATTTTTAAACAACTATTATTTACTATCTAAACAACTGTACTATATTTAGATTTTTGAAGACTAAATTATTACTAAAGACCAAAATTTCAGAGTTTTGAATTATTAGTTCTAAATCTTAAGAAGTTCAATGTGATAGTATGAAAAAAAAATGCTAAAAACATGCTTGAAAGGAATTGACAACAATTAAATCGTAACCCTCAATCTAAATTGTTTCATAATCGATAGATTCAGAGTTAAAAATAAGACTGGGTAGAAAAATATAGTCTGTTAATATTCTCTGTTAATAGACTATGTTATTTTATAATAATGTTAATATAAAATTTAAAAAATAGAAAAATGCACTAGGTAGAAAAAACAAAAGAGTAATTAATAAACATCTAAAACTATTTTATCATTATCAAAAATAGACGATATCAATGCTAAATACTGCTAAGTCAAATGGATATAATTTTAGATTTTGCTTTTATTGTTAAGTAAAAAGAATTGATATTAGTTGTTGAAGTATATTTTAATAGATCTTACACTTTATTAGATCTTATACTTTATTAGAAACACAATAAAAAAAATGAAGTTTAAAAATTAGGCACATTATCATATAAAGCATAAATTCTTACTCTAAAACAGTGGTCGCCAAACTTATGAAGCTTCTGAGATACCATACCAAAAGAACTACCGACTTTTTTTTATTTAAAAAAAATCTTACAATTGGATTATCAGCTCCGTGAAGGAATCAATAGGATTTGAAAATCGGAGCGTTAACGCTAACTACGAAAAATATCACCCCGAGCTACTAGTAGCTCGGGATCGATGGTTTGGCGATCACTGCTCCAAAACTTCGAATTGAAAATGAAACTTACTTCTTCTTGTTCAAGCATCTGTTCTTTCAATTTTTCGATCAATTGACTCTGCCTATCAATTTCGTCATCTTTTTCGTCTAATTGCGCGTATAGTCTACTTCTCTCTTCTTCAAACTTGACACGTTCTGCGTTGCTGAGGGGTTCCGCGGATACTTGAATAATATTCACTGGAAGATTATTGACTGGAATATTATCCGTAAGACTAGCTGTAAGACTATTCTCCATGATGTCTTTCATCATGAGTTGTTCATCATGAGGCACATTCTCACCTGCATTGAGAGAAATATTGCTACAGATCTCTGATAAAACAAATTTTGAAAAATTTTGTAATAACACTCATTTCCTAAAATTTTTTTCGCTAATCATATTTTTAATAAATGACAACTAATGATATTCTTTTTCTTCTTTTCGATTTTGTTTGAAACGTTTGTTCGCGTGTCGAGTGGAGCATTTTAAACACGGTAAAATTGTAGCTTGATTTCATTAACCTGTTACACTAAAATTAAAAGAAAAGGAAAACTTTTTTTTTGTAATTAAAGTTCTTTTATGAGTGTCGTAGAATATCTCAAAGCGCTATTCTACAGGGTACGGCGAAGAAATCCGGATAAACAGTTTTTAATGTAACTTAAATTTTACTTTACAACCGTCATTGAACAGCCGAACCTATTTATTAGGTTTACAACAACTAAGCCTCGTAGATTTTAATCCAATCCAGAAGACAAGGGATCCGGGATCAAGTATTGTGAGAAACTATCCTTCGTGGAGGACTTTTTGATAGAGCTAACCTGCATTTGCGTTACATGGAGAGGAAGATCACGAGAACCTCCCACGGTTAGCCTGACGGCAAGGGGAGTCTAATCCATGATCCGTCTACCACTGAGGATATTTCACGTCAGCACTGTGGTCGGTGCAAGCTGGATGCGGAATTCGTATCGACTGGGATTCTAACCCGGTTCGCCTCATTGGAGGGCCAGCTCTCTATCCCCTGAGCCATCGCTGCTCAATCTATTTCATTAACGTCGAAGTAATTATTTTGAAAGTTTAAAGCTTTTGTGTACAGTGATCAAAAAAATAAATAAAATAAACGGACCACCCTGTATAACTTTTATTCTAATGATTGGATTTTCCCATTCTAGGACTCAATCATAATGCCTCAAGGGTATGTCCCCAATTAGGCTAATTTAAGAAGCCTGATTTTGTGAAATTTTGTCTCTGATTTCATAATTTAAAATGTCTGATTTCATAACTTAAAACAAATATCGTTTGTACATATTATTTAGCATATTTCAGCCTACCCCCTCGAACCATTAAGCCCTAGAACATGAAAATCGGATCATTAGATTTTTCTTTTGGCGCATTGTAAAACGATAGTGCATAGAGCAAACAAACGATATCCCTGTCATTTCCCTTGCTTGAACAACTCTAAAAGAGCAGATCTTTTAATTTCCTCTGCTTAACAATACGTATTCTAAGAGACATATTACAAAATATTTTATAATTAAAGCGGTAGACAAATATAAATGACTGGCATTTTATAATTAAAGCGGTAGACAAATATAAATGACTGGCACATTAAAAAGAACTAAGTTAACTTCATTCCATTAGACAATAATTTAGTTGGAATTTTTCCCTCTGCACTTTATGAGTATTTTCTTTAGTCTTCTTTAGTCTTAAATTTTATTGTAATTTAGGATCTATAATTCCAACTAAAATGGAAGAAAAATAGAAAACTTGCTTATATGTTTTAAGTACACATCATAGAGGATAAGATGACTTATTATAGCTTCTTTAATATCATGGATTCTTTAAGTTCTCAAGAAAACAGTGAGGTTCTTTAACAAACACGGGCATTTTTTTAGAGACAAATTATCAGTTTAGGGGTTAATATGTTAATGATCATTTCCTTAAACTTTTACTCTTCATTTGTAATTTAAAATCTTAACTTTGCCCTAATATTAAAAAAAACTATTACACTTGTATGGAATTTGTTACCCTAGGAAATATCTTGTCCATTCGAAATATATTTTTCATAGCAATAAACGTGATCCTTATTGTTTTTGTTTTTTTCTCCGATTTTTGTAGTTTTCGATCCACTTTTTACACTCTAAAGTTAAAAAAATTAATAAAATGAATAAAAATACGAAAAATAGCTTATATATTACTTTTTTGGATAAAAAAGGATTATATTCTAGAGGATGAAATAACTCATTCTTAGAGATGAGTGAGAATTTAAGAAAGATAAGATTAAGAGATTCTTGTGCTTAGTGATGGTATGTTTTTTTATTCCAATTTTATCGATTTATTCCAATTTTTTCTATTTATTCAAATTTTGTAAGGTATTTTGTAAGGTAAGGTCTTGGCGAAGAGTGAAAATTTCTGGAAAGCGAGGCACTTCCTTTCACCGAATGCGTAATGATTGATTTAAATATAAAAAAAAAAGAAATATTACCGTTTCTCCATCTGCTAAGTTCATATTCAGCCCTCGTGAGTTGAGCTTTTGTTCTAAGCGCCTTTTCTCTCTCTTTCTCATAACGACGTTTCCACTCTTCCGCTGTTAGCTCTTCGTTCACAATAACAGTATTCTTAATAGTTTTGGCTCTAAAATGCACACAAATTTCTTAAAATTGATGTAGCAACAAATATTCGACAAAAAAAAATATGCATTGTTTAAACATTTGTGCAGATTGATGTAATAGAATCAAAATTATTCATGACTTAAACGGCTTTGTATATTACGTAGAACTCTAAACTAAGGAATGATTTTAAATATTTTTAGTAAGACTTAAGTCTTGAAAATTTATATGAGATTGACTATTATATGAGAATGACTAAAATTTAGACGAAAATTTACATGAATATTCCTAGAAACAACATAAATTTTTAGGCAGCATCACTATTTTATTTTACATATCCATTTTACATAAATTTTCATTTTGCATACAATATATACATAAGTTGTATGAAAATATTTTTATTATCTTCATAAATTTGTTATCAGATTGAAATTTTTTTGTTGCAAGAAGCCGTTCAAAATATGCTTCATACTTTGTAATTTGATTAAAAACAAAATAAATAAATGCAACCGGATTATTAGACTAATATTTTCGAAATATAATTCAAAAGCATCTCAGAATGAATGAATTTAAGTTTTCTTTTCATTTGATAAGGAAATGTGTTATTGTTTTTGAAAAATTGTCGATCAAAACATATGTTCGAAAATCGATTTTTTTTTTCAATGTTTGAAAAACAGCTTAAATTTTACTGTTAAAACGATTAATAATTTTTTACAATATTTAAGCTAATTTTACGAAATTTAAACACACAATAACATAAAAATATTTTCAAAATTTAATAACTGTAACAGTATTTTGAATTCTTTAAATTCACTTTGCATTAGCAGTGATAGAAATACCTAACGAAAGTGTAGATGTAAGTTCGTTGTATACCATATTTATTATTCGTATTATATTTCTAACGCATTCTGTATCATAAAACTAATTTTTATCGTATCTCTCAAGCTAATTAAATCTATAATTCGTAGAAATATATAATTATATATATTCGTAGAAATAACGCTAATTTTCGGTAATTTTATTTTAACAAAAAGCCTATATTTTTACAAACGTAAAAATGTATTCATAAAAATCAATTTAAAACTCAATAAATTTAAATTATTTCATTCGTTCCGAAAAACATACAAGTTAAGAATTGAAACGTTTAGTTGTAAAACTGCTGACAGATTTTTAGTATGGTAAACTAAATACAGCTCTTTTAAACAAAAAATTAGACACATTGACTTTGATTAAGTTTTCCTTCGTTATTTGAAACAAATCCAACTTTTTTTTATTCTTATGTTACTTAAAAAAATAAATATAATGGTCACACAAATACAAATAATATTCTTATGTTATTTATTAAAAAAATGAATAACACGTTTTCATTTGTAGTTATCATTTCTATTATTCAGTAGATACGTTTTAACTTTTTTTCACTTAAAAAAATGAAAGCTAAATTCCGCATATACCGTCAGATTTTTTTAAAAATAATAATGTAACTTTTACATTAGAAACTGATCCATTAAAAATTAAAATTTAAACAAAAACCATTTTAAAATAAGTATGTCTGGAGTTATTTCCAAAAACCTATGCATGTTCACCTAAACCTAAATGCTTAAATGAAAGATACATTTCTCAAAATGAACCGATATTGTTTTCAGAACCAAATGTCTCAGTTTAACTGGAATCAATTTTTAAATTACCTCCTGCCAAAATCAAGAGTTGATTTAGTTTCACATTCGTTAAATGAAGCTGGTGAACAACAAATGATGATGGTGGTCCTAGAGTTACCTCCTAAACTTTCTTGAAGTATCCTAGTTAGTTTACTGTCACGATAAGGTATATGAGATTTCTGAAAAGAAATTTTAAGTTTAAAGTAAAGTGCTTGTACGTTAAAAAAATATTTTTCTTAACGGATAAAAAGAACTTACATTTCCATCAGCTAAAGATGATATTACATTGCCAAGAGCGGAAAGAGATTTGTTAATGTTTTTTGCTTCGTCTAAGACCATTCCTTCGGCCCCTGTTTTGCTAACCTGTATGATAAGAAAAAAACATTTATATGATCGATGTTTAATTTGATTTAAAGTTTAGCATCAAAGATTCAAAGTTCCTGATACAATGAATTAAAAATCTAATTATATTTGTTTTTTAATAGCAGTATAATTTTGATTTGAGCTTTAAAAAAAAAGTCTTAGAAAGGCCTTATGAGCAGCGTTTTTGATGCATTAATATTTCTTTTGAAAAAAGCTCCTTAAGATATTCATTTAATTAAATGTCTCCTCTTTTTAATTTGCTTCTAAAAAGTAAGGTAAATTAAAATTAAAATCTTAAGTAAGGACGCATAATGCGATGGAGTTTGCCACAAAAGATTTGAAGCAAATATTTGTCAAAATATGAAAATAGAGTTTTATGAATAAAATATTAAGATTTGAAATCATTAAGTTATTTCCTGTAATTGAAGTGGAAATTAAAGCATTTATCAAAAATAATACTAATTTTTTAATTTCAAGATTTGTTAAAGATGTTGCCAATTTCACGTTTTGGAAATTTCATGATGTTGGACACTTTCATGTTTTTTTAAATACCAAATTTTAAATAAAATATGCATCTAAAAATAATTTTATATTGTGTATTTAATTTTAATTAACTATTTTTTTTCTTTTTAAATTAAATAATTATTTAAAGATAAACTTCTTCCTTGAGGACGAGGCCAAGCGCACGTGTTCGTGCAACTAAAATAGCAGTCCTCCCTGTTTTTTCTTTTCTTTTAATAAGTAAATGAATAAATAAAATCTGGAATAAGCAAATAAATATTAAAATCTGGAACGAGAAAAAGAATTAAGATAAAAAAAATTATTTGAGTTTCTTAAGATAAATTTTAAAAAACTCAATGTCAGCTTTCTATGCGTAGAAAAAAATCCAAAATAACAAATAAAATCATATTCAGATAAAAATATAATTTATCTTTATCCTGTTATTGATTATGAAGTATCATAAAATAAGGTTTTTACCTTTTCACTACCTGCCAAATCAACTAAATATAGTTTCCCGCTTAATTTCTTCTGATTTTCCAAATTTTCCTGCTTTACATTTATTAGAAACACGCTGTGACTCCTTGAACTATGTTCATTCATATCTAAAATTAAAAAATATATATTATTATTATTTTGATTACTGCTATCAAGTTGAATCTAGTTAAATATTTCAAAAAATCGTCTACTAAAATAAATTAATCATTCTAAAATGTATGCTTAAATTTGAAATAATAGAGGGCTGTTGTTGTTGTTACTAATGCTAATTGTCAATGCGAGCAAGCCTGCTATGGGAAACCAAGCTATTTTAATGCAAAGGGCGTGTTTCTGGTTTCTCAGTGGCTGTTTCTGCGGACCAAGAATACTACTTCAGCTACACACACGTCACAGCCCGTTTTACAGGGAGGATCCTTTCATACTCCGTTCATTCATCCAGAGTTCGTAAATTTGACCTGATTCAGAGACTCCAATTAAGTACCCCCGGAGGGATTAATTTGTTATGGGAACAAGGAGGACTTTGTGACCGCGACAGATTTATCATGAACCCATCACCATTTGATACACAGAGATTCTTCAGCCTGTCGGATTTAAACTCATGAGCCCAACGTTCTACTCAACCAGGCAAGTTCTTTAATTATTTTTAGTATGTATTTGCTAGTAGGCCATGTGAATTGAAAAACTGAAACATTAAAATATACGTTTCGTTAAATTATGTGCTAGCTATTTTTTATAAACTACTACTGTGATTCGCAAGTATTTTTCCAATACAGTGATAAAACTACCTACATTGATCATGTTTTTCAAAGTGCTGTAATAACAAGCATTTTAAAGTTGAGCATTGAAAAATTCTCGGGATATAGTGAAATACGTAAAAAAGTGTAACTAATATTAAGGGATTCAAATTTTCGACTGTTTTGATTCCTAAACTATTGGAAACACATTTTTCAGACAGACGCTACACATTCTATTCTGGAAATTGTGAATATAAATCCACCAAACAAAGAAGATATGTTCATTCAGAGAAAGTACATTTTCTGCTTGATAAACTCACCATACCATTTGCACGAATAACTTGCATATTTAGGATTAGACTAGCGAGCCACTAAGTTTGAATAGTAAGTGAAAATCCGTTTATTAACAATCAAAAGTTATTAGAATGAACTCCCAGCTTTACTTCATTCGGGAGATGACATTTATTTTCATAAATCTAATATTAACTAAGCATTTTATAATTACAGCGTCTAGGCCCAGAATAGAAAGTAATAATTATATTAACATGAGAAAAGGCATGGTGACTCTGGGGAGGGGATAGAGCTCTCGCCTCCCAATGAGGTGACCCGGTTTCGAATCCCAGCGATGGCAGTTCGATACGAATTCCGCACTTGTCTCGCACGCATCTCGGTGTTGATATAAAATATCCTCAGTGGCAGACAAATCATTGGTTAGAGTCCCTTTGCAATTAGACTAACCGGGGGAGGTTTTCGTGGTTTTCCTCTCTATGTAAAGCAAATGCTGGTTAGTTCCAACAAAAAGTCCTCCTCGGAGTTAAATTTTCCCCAATATTTTATACCGGAATTCCCTTGTCTTCTGGGTTCAAAATTTCAAGGCTGCGGAGTTGAACAGTGATAAAAGTGAACGCAAAAATTGGATAGGCTGCTCAGTGACGGTTATAAAATAAAAGTAAAATTAATATGAAAAAGCTAAAATGGTTGCGATATTTGACACTGAAACCTATTTCTAATTCTGACTCGGGTATAGCAATCGTAACCAACATGTAATTTTCGAAAAATTTCTTCAGATTTTGAAACTTGGAAGAAATGAGTGCCCAGTTTATGGATGCCCGAATTCTTCACTTAGATATGTTGCTAACAGACATTAGAAAGGTATTTTATTGAAAACGACTATAATAGTAATGACAGACAATAAAAGTGAGAGAGATTAACTTACTCGTAACTGCAATGTGTCTATTGGATTTGCCTTCGTCTATAACTTCCATAACTTCTTCAGGACTTGTGACGAATCGCTCTGTCGCACCCTGTCATGAACATGTGCAAAATTTAATACAAACAATTTGCAGCGAGGCACATCATAATAAACTATTCTGTAATGACTTAATGATATCTTCTAAACGTCAACCGAGGTTTATTTTTTAAAAATAAATAAATAAATAAATAAAAAAAAACAATGAAGTGTCAGACTCGAGCAGTGGTGAAAATATCACCCAGTTCTACGTCTTTTATGCATAAATTGTTTTATATTGAATGATAAAAGATTGAAAATTGTCACAATCTTATAAAGAAAATATCACTCGTAAATCTCGATGATCATGATTCAGATAGTTTTTAGTCTAAAATATCAGTAGGTGAGAGAAATTTAATCATCATAGCATTTGTCTCCTTGAATTTTGGAATATTTGTTTTGAGAAATAAAGATTTTCTTTGCTTGTTTTAAACAAACTCTGAACTAGCACTAATATATCAATAAATTTTTTCAGGCGCAATAAAATTTGTAAGTACTACTCTGGAAAGAATCTGGCAAGAAATATTGACATTTCCACGTAAAATCAATGTTTTTTTATAATATTTTTTGTACAAAAAAAATGTTAACAAATAACTTCATAAACTATGGTGATTTTGAAAAAAATTATTTTGCGCATAGTTATTTTATGTTTAAAGCATTTTTGTTGAGAAAATAATAATATATTTTAAACCTTTAAAAATATAGTACAATAATAAAAAAAAATCCTAGAAGAAATGTTAATTTATAAAAATACTACTAATTTTGTTTTTCTGTTAAGCCGACTAAAACTCAGAAGAGTTCATATGTTCATCTCTTTTTTCTATAATAAAATATAGGTGATAACTAGTTATTGAATTATAAATTTTGAATCTGATTATCTTGAGATAAACTTACCTTTACAAAAGGAACTCTATTTTTGTCTTCGTGTACTGATAAATTTGTTTTAGAAACTAAAATTGAAATATTTATCATTAGTTCATTTTAAAATTACAACACACTTTCAGTAATTTTTAGAATGTTAAGTAAAACTCTTACCATCTAATAAATCCCTGATTTTGTCTAAATAAATTTCAAAATAGGAAATCTGAAACAAGTAATATTAGTTTGATGAATGTTGAACAAATAATATTGGTTTAAATTAATATGAATTTTGAAGATAAAAAAAATACTTTGTACTATTAAAATATAATTTATGCATCTTTAATCATCATTGAACACCTAAGGGGTATTGATGAGTTTAAGGCTATTACTTTAGTATACTATAATCCAAATGACCTCTCGTTTGTATTATAGACATAGTGGACCAAGATGACCAAGATGGCTTCTATTGAGACTGATGATATAGGTTCAAATCTCGGTTCTGGATGATGTTTCCGTCTTAAAAACATGCTGACACATAATACTCCAAATGTTAAACGATTCTAGGTTTAGAATTCCATTACTGACTGGATATTTCCTTTTTCTTGTCTCATTGTTAGGTAGAAGTTCTTGTCTTCTGAATCGTTTTCAAGACAACTGCTGTGAGTTTGCAACTGTTACTCATGACAGTTAAGTCATGTTCAGACTCTCTACGCTTATTTTGAAAATGGCGCAAAACGCCAATCTGGTGAAAAGTCATAGTTTTGTAAAAATGAAAAGCGTTTGTGGTTTAATTTTTTACATTTTGAAATACCTACTCCAATGCTGCATTACCTGGGCTCATAAAAATTTGCAAAAACTGAGAATAAGGCAGTCATTTTTGATAATTTTCCTCCAAGTGGAAAAATATCTCCAAATTGGCGATTTCTAAAAAAAGTTTTATAGCTTTTAAAATATTTAAGTTATTTGTCTGTTCAAAAGCCCAGATGATTCTACTCGGCAAGATTGTCTATATAACTTAAAATCATCTCATCGCTTCAAGTACTTAATCTATGACTTTATTTTCCTTGGTGACAGAGCTTTGAAAAAAATCGTTAATGTACCACCTAATAATATGTTTGCGAGGGGTGCCAGACATGAAACCATTGGGTCAGAGCAAATGGATTGATTATGGACTCGACTGTGATAAGATACGCTTATAAATGCGATCAAATTTATGTCATATTGATTTGCAAACATATTATAAATTTGACGATGATCATTAATCATAATTAATAATTATTCGATAAATTCGAAGGGGGCTATTCATCAATCAAATAAGTCTCATATAAAGCAATTTTTGCTTCAAACATTAATGTTTATTATCTTATAGGCAGCAAGTTAATAACCAAATATCTATACCCGGATCGCCCAACAATGCAAACTTCAATACTTAATACGTTTTAAATTTTAAATAAATATGAATCAGTTTTTTACATAATTCTAACTAACGCCCTTTTGCTTATAGATTTAAAAAAAAATCATAAAAACTCCAGAACAGGAGTATGGAAGAAATTATTTATGAACATCATAAGTTTTGGTAAAGCAGGTGGAGTCCATGAGATCTATTTGACAATATACTGACCTTACATGTATCGTTATTTACTCTCAGTTTTTCATGAGCGGTAATTTTTCTCCTTATATTTCTTCGTATTATAAAACTTTTCGTATTTTTCTTATGTTTGTTTCATATTTTTTAAATGTTATTTTGACTTTCCTCCGCAGAAATTAAACTTAATACTTTCATGTTACTCTCTCGCATATGCAAGCAACACAATTTTATTGTATATTTTTCTTATTATTAACCATATAATACTTGTTTAACTATAGAACTTAATAACACTTACTGTATTATTGCTTCTGTTACATTTCTTTTTTTCTAACAACAATGAAAGGGAGGACTATATAATTAGCCTAAGGTATCTGACTAGTGCAGAAACATGATTTTGAGCAAAGTATCGAAATTGAGTTCATTATAAATTTAGAATTCCTATACTCTTAGCTTTTTAAAAAATACTTTACTTTTTGTACTTCATTTATTAACAAAGTTATATCAGTTTTTGTGCAAGGTGATAACACTGGGTAGACTAACAGTTTTAAGTCCTTAAATGCATTTATCTCAAAATCAGATTTTTTTTTCACATTTTACACCACCTTAAACACGATATCTCAAGTTGTTTTTAAAATAATTGTACACAATTTTTTATAAATGTTTATGATTATAGCTCGCATGTTTTGAAATACAGACTAAGAGAAAAAACAAGAATTTCGTTTTCTATTCATGTTTTCTCGTAAATACAAGTGTGGAAATTTTTAAAAATTTGCTTTTTTAACTTATATTGATCTCTTACTAAGTAGTATATGCACTTGCTTTTAAGATAATGGTTCAAAACATAGTTGATAGCCTTCCAAAGGAAATCCTCATGAAAAAATAATAATAATTGTTCTGCTAGTTTTTCAAGTTTTTATAAATAATAAGACAAATAAATTATTTTTTTTAAATTTTATATTAATATTTTTTTAAAAATTGTCTAAACTAGTCGGATACGTTAATTATCGGTTCTATTCTCTATGCAAATACTTGGTTCTTGTTGTAACTTATTTGCCGTAAAATTATTTTCTTTAGTATTAGTTAGTATGTTTAGTGATTAAGTTTGCATACACAAAAAATGGTTAGCTAAATCTGTACTGTTAAACTTACCTTTATATGAAATTCTATATTTTCATCCATGGAATAGATGTGATTAAATATGTCATTAACGATTCTAGGAATAATACCTTGTTGAATGTGATCACCCAGGATACCCTAAAAGGTAAAAAAAAAATTTACATTGATCTTTCCAATAAAATGTATCTTAATCAATTTAGCAATAAGAGTTGGGAAATAAAATGCCCCCAAGACGTTGCAAAAAAAAAAAACCAAAGATATAATAAAATTAATTACATTTGAATCAATAAAAAAGTCAATAAAAACAAAATAAATAATTTTATATTATTTGACACATTTTAAAAACTGTTTCAATTATTCAAAATTCTACAAATCCTGTAATTTTTTTTAAAGAAAAACTTTTTTAAAAAAGTATTGAATTCACAATGCTTGAATAATTCTTGACTTTGAGAAGAGAGAGTTCGGCTCCTTTGTTGATACATTGTTTTATTATGGTGCAATAGACATTGAAAAAATTATTTTCATGTGTTGGGATATCGCACTACGTATTTTAATAATATATTCTTTTAACTTATATTTTTATATTTCTAATTTACTTTATTTCATATGAACTGAATTTCTGATTAAGTAACACAACAAAATGAAAATCTTTTTCAAGCTACTATAAATTTTTAGGAAAACAAAATAGAAGAAATTAGCTTCTTCAAAATATTGTATTCATAAGTTCAGTGGAAGCTTGAGATGATAGCAACTGACTATCGGCAGAGCTTCGGTATCCATTTTAAAATATACTGCTTTTAGTTGAAAATATTTTCAATTTGTGTTCAGATATTTGAGTTTCGAAAGTTTTTTTCAATCTCTTCCGTAAAAAACATATCAAACTTTCCTTAACATATTTTTCTAACACTCTATCATTTGGATTGTAAATGCTCATACATAAAATAATAAACTTATGAATGAAAGCTTGTTTATGTGAAAAGAATCCAATTATTAATTTTTTTTAATGGATTATATTTTTACCTCCATTGTGTGAGTTTTACCGCTTGAAGTCTGACCATAAGCAAATATCGTGCCATTGTATCCCATAAGAACATCTGAAAAGATAAAGCAAACATTAATTTTTTTTTAAAAAGTGAAATAAAAAATAAAATTTTAAGATCAAGCCATGCAAAATTATTTAATGGTGACTTGTAAAGTTTAGTAGAGAATAAAAAAAGTGATGGATTTATAAAAATAGGGAGAAACTACATAATCAATACAAAGGTTCATTAGGTAATCTAGATAACTTAGAATAATGTCAAGGTTTAGGACTGTTTATTACATGCTTTCAAGATTACTGTTAATTTTCTGTTTAAGAAAAAAACTGTATACCCAGTTATGATTGCAAAAAGGGTTTAATGATCTTTTTAGAAAAGAAAAGGTTTTTTACATGCATGCTTAAAATTTCAAATTGGAAAACTGCGTTCGAAATAATATATGTCCATAAATAAAACAAAAATTTTTAAATGTATTAATTAGTTACCTAATAAATAAGAAAATCGTGTTCACACAGTTCTCGGTAGGTTAGCCTGGATGAAGTAGATTATCTTTTTTATTTTAATAGGATAATTAATTGTAATTTTTAAGTGAACTATTTAAAACTATTTTAAGAGAACAAATTCTTTTTTAAAAAACTTATTTTTTCGACTTTGATTAGAAAAAATATGCATGCTTTAAAATTTGGTTAAAATGTTTACCTGAAAAAATAAATAGCTAAAACATTTTTTTTAAAATTTATTCATCATTTATCCACATTTTTTTAAAATTTAATTTAAATGTTACATATGCTTGAAATGAAAAAAAAGTATATTTTCTTTAGCTTTTTAAGTATAATGAGATAATTATTTTATTCTGACTTTGTTAATAAGAATTATTTCATTTAAAAACAACAGTACTTCAATGATATTTAATAAAAATTTAGTCAAAAAATGTTGAAATTTCGACAGCTTATTTTCAAAGATCTCTTATCGAAAAGTAACACTGCAGTGAACACAACTTCTCAAAAACTTTTTGTTAAAATTTTGTACGATTCGTTCAGATAAAATTAAACAGAAATTGAAGGGAAAGTTTGCAAAAGTTTTTAAATAAAAAAATTATAGATCAGAAAGAAACGTTTAAGGTGGGATTTAGATAGTATATGGATGGCTTCGTAAAATAAGTTGCATTCAAAAAAAAAAAAATCCTTCGCTCAATATTTAGTGAATTCTGTCAAGAAGAAAAGTGCGAAATTCCATTAAGATCGGTGCATTTTTTATGTAAAACCGTACTCACTCTCATCTAAACAGAGATTTGGGAAAATTCAAATTTTTTATTTTCGCTCTTAGCTGATTGTGGGAGAGTAGATTTTTTTCTCCTATGGACGGTTTTACTTGATTTAAAGCTTTGGGTATTTATTCCTTACATGTTATACTTAAAAGTAAAAAAGAATAAAAATAATTATTTTTTAAAAATATTATTTTTGAAACTCTTGTAACTTCTTAAAATAGTAGAAAAGCTAATCTGGTGAAAAATAAAAAAAAAGTTTGCTTTCAAGAGTTGAATATTAAAAATTTTCTAGTAATTCTCATGACGTTATGTAAATAGCCAAAGTTCGTTCATTTGTTAACAATCTAAAATAATGAAAAAACCAAAACTATAATATATTTTAAGTTTAAAATAATAAATTCAATTAAAATTAGATATATTTTTTTCACTCAAAACTTTAAAATATTGCTTTTCCCCTTTTTCCAATTGCGTTTGGGAGCTAAATCACGCACATGGGCGGTCTTTTCGATTTTATTGTTCTATTCATAGGAAGGTAAAAGTGATATCGAACGGGCAGGCTTCGGCGACCACATGTCCATAAGAGAATGGCTCAAAATCTTCTTAGATCACGTGATACGCTGACTATCGATCTGGGCGGTGGCTAGCTTCTTACACAACTTTTCCCCTTCTCTTTGCTCTCGGTCTTACTTATCAGCTGATGACAGATACCAAATTCACTATCTTTTACCATCAAGCACTTACTGTTTCTTGAAATTTTACATAAAAACGGAAGAATATTCAATCTTTTTTTATTAAAGGGTTGAATTAATTTATCCCTTAAATTATTATTTTGATTGAATAATAATTATCCTTTTAATAATAATTTAAATAAAAAGACTTTTTAATACCGCCATAAATTTCCTTGTTGCCGGATTTTTTTAAAAACATTTTTTGGTTTAAAAATTAATAATAAAAAGAATTATTTAACTTGTTATATTTTAAGGTATTCAATGTTTTGGAAAGAATTTACGATTATTTATAGAAGTACACTACCCTACAATAATGGAAGAAACACTTTCAGTTCTGGAAATTTTTTTAAATTTCGCATTTAAGGATTATTAAAGGATTATTTTGAAACTTTAGAAGTGTTTAGTTCATGCGATTTCTCATACCTAGAAATAAAATTCGAAGCTTCCAGAGGTTCGGGAGACCTACAATGCATTACGATGGAAAACAAAGTATTTTCGAACAACCTATGCCAGAAAATCAAGCAATAAGCTTGTAACTTGGATCGATTACTTAAATTGTTATTTTTAAGAACCGCATGAAATAGCCCGAACCTAATGTAAATATTTCTGGAAATATGGATAGATTTATTTAAAAAAATTGTCTTACGTTCTTTTAGTATAACTTTAAAAATATTCATAGGAAATAAACATTTCTGGAGCGATTTAAAATTAATTAAAAAATTATTTATTGAAATGTTTTAAATTTTTTTTAAAAAACTGCACAAGATATGAGTATTTAAAGTAATTCTTTTACACTGCACATGCGCAGAAAAGATTTTTTTCCATAATTTTGTCGTAAATCGTATTTTGTTTGTCTACCAAACCTTTGAAAGCTTTAAATCTTATTGGTAAGTGTGAAAAATCGCATGAACTAAACACTTCTAAAGCTACAAAATAATCCTTTAAGTAATACTTGAGAAATTTAAAAAAATTTAAAAAACTGAAAGTATTTCTTCCATTATTGTATGGTAATATATACTTCATTAGAAATTACATGCAATTAAAAATACAACATAATTAATATACATCATATGTAATAAATAAAATATGCTTTTAAAATTCAAAATATTTTTGAATTTTAAATTTATGTTTTCTATAAATCTATTACTGAAAATAGTTCTGTCCCATACACATTTCGATTTTTTTTTGTTTTTGACACAACCCATTAATGTAAGTTATTATTAATTTTATTAATTAGTTTATCAAATATCAACTACATTACCGGTATATGAGAAAAACCATGGGCAAAAAAGTGTGGTCTAGGAAATGTCGAGTAAGTTTGCGAGCGGTCAGGAAAAAAAGAAGAAGAAAAGGGGGAAAAGAAGGAAGGAAAAGGTAGAAATAAAGGTAAAATGCAAAAAAGTTAACGAAGAAAGGAAATAAGAAAGGAAGACTAAAGAAGAAAATGCACATTCGCAAGAAGGGAAGATAGGAAGAATATGAGTAAAAAAAGGGAGAATGGGTAAAAAAAAATTAAAAAACGATGAAGGATATTATGAAGGAGAAAGAAAAAGCGATGAAGGAAAGAAGAAACTAAAGCAGAAGAGGAAGATGAAAGAGTGGATGATAAAAAAAGGATAAAAGATAAAAAATTTAAAAAAAAAATGTGGAAGTGGCATGAATTAGTTGCGTTTTCCTAAACGTAGTAATTTTTTATTTTTTCCTCTCAACATACTTAATAGGTATATCACACGATGATGAAAATTATTGGCAAAGACAATCGGAAGCACAATCACATCCTCAACTTCCTCCGAAAATTGCGAAAATTCTCACAGTTGTCCAAAATATCAATAACCTGTTTCTCTCGTTGAGAAAAAATTGCCTATAATTTAAAGCAATTCACACTTGGACCAATCAGATCATTTGCGGTTTATGACTTTTCAATTCGATGCGATGACATTTAAAACAATAATGGCGTCAGTGGAGAGGAAGAGGATAATCGGACGAAATTTTTCATTGATGAAAAAGAACAGTTTCACAGTGTAAAAATAACATTTATTTTTAAATTTAAGAATTATAGATACTTTCATCTGATGAAAAGGAAAACTCAATGCAATTGATGTACCATAACAGCAATCTGCACATCATATTATATTGAAATATTATATTATGGAATAGGGTACTAGATTCATGCGCAAGAAAGATATATACCACAATCTGGAAATTTATTATCTGATTTAGCATCCAGCTAACTCAAACTTCTTTGGCTTAAAAGCAAAAAGCTATACATATAATGATGTCCTGCAGTGGACTGGTCGTAAAGACAAGGTTCCCAGTTGAACACCGACGTCAAGCATCACTGGCTGCGGCCAGTAAGCGAGTGGGTGACCACTTTGATCAGTCTGCGTAGGGACCAAGGGTGCGGGGTATCGGCTGTCGTTAATCTGCTCCACTGTAAAGTGCTCGACTTCGCGCGCAGGTTGTCGGACTACCAGAGAACGGGAACCATCCCCTCTGCAGAGGATCGAAACTGCGATGGCATGTCTTCGGATCATCCTCAAGGATGCATGTCCTCCGTCGCCAATAACCCATTGTGCAACTCTAGTGTGACGTAAATAAAGTAGCTACCAATCTGCATATCATTTTAGCAGTGGCAAGTGCAGTAAACTATTTTCTTGCTGAATGTTTTTTTTTAAAAAGAATATTCATTCATTCTAAACTAATAGAATAGATAATGATTTCTGCTGGTGAAAAGCTTCAATTCGCCAAGTATTTCTCCAAACTTTTATTCATTATTCTAGCATATGAAATATGATATAATAGAGTTGTATTTTTTTATTTTTAAATTTTAATCTCGGTTTATAATCTTTAATTTTGTTGATTATAAAAGCATATGTTCAATTATTTGAAAAAAGTCTTAAGTTTTTTTTTTTTTGAGATAATTATTTTATTCTTCCCTAAGAATTCTCTTAATTTTTGAAAAACTTGTTTTGAAACAGTAACAGTTGGAAAACTCAGAAATTATGTGGGATGAATATTTACCTTGTCTCTTACAAATTTACTTCATTTTATGGTACGGTGCTCTTAAGAAGACATTGTTTTTCCCTTAGTTATTATTTAATTTGAATTTGTACGTTGCATGTTACAATAAATTTGTTTTAAAATAAGTCCGGTAATTTTTAATGTACCAATTTTGTCCAGTAATTTACATTATACCAATGTTTTTAATTTTCCAATAATAAACTGTAAGTGCGACATTTCCTTCGCCATAACCAAGCCTCTTGTTATAGAAAATTATTATAATCAAAAATGATAAATTCGCAAAAGTAATATTTCTGATTATAATTACAATTAATGTAATATCAATTAATTAACTATATGAGAATAAAACTTTTAGACACTGTTAAATTGGCAAGTCAGGTATTATTTTTTACGTATTTTTTTGAACTAAATTTTTTAGAAAATCTAAGTTGATTTGATAGGTCTTATGGTTGTAAAGTTATAAGTACTTTATGGGTAAAAGGCAAGTCAGAAATTGTAAATTTCATGCATAAAATCCTCATTTCTTTTAAACTATTAGTTTAAATGGTTAGTTTTGATTTTAATAGATTTAGTGTAAAATAAATTTGAAGCAATGTCTCAATTGTCTAGATGGCAATGTCTCTTGCGTAAATTAGTATAACCAAAACTTTAAATATTTTGTTCATGAGAAACCTTTAATAAATTTTATAACTGCTGAACTATTAAATCAGACAACATTTTTTTATTTTCATTCGATTCAGCATAATGAATACCATGGGTAGCGATACCTCACTTGCCTAGATAGCAACGTTAGATACGTAAACATTTATTAGTAAAAAACTCTACTTTTTATACATAAAATGTTAATAACTTCAAAAATATTACCCACTCGATTCAATGTAAAAAAAATCGGAAAATGCTAAGTAACAGCGTTGAGAAACTATAAGTTAATAGTATCAGACGATAAAAAAAATTATATTAGCTTAAAGTTTAAGATAAATAACAAAATATGGTAACCCGTTACAGTCAACAGTTCGGGCAAATAAGCAACCCTATCGGCAAATCCGAACAGCAAAATTGTCTTTTGAGGTGAGGTTACGCTTACTGTTTGTCTACGATAGGTACTCTGTCCGCCACAAAGTCTGCGGCAGTCTGGTGCTATGGAAACAAGAAGAGAGCATTTTAGGGAGGGTGGCTTCGATGAAGAGGTCACCTTTTCTTGCGCCTTCGATGATAGCTTGTATGGGGAGTATACCGGATTGGCTGACTCAGTAGGAGACTTATTTAATCTGATTCAAGAACTTTTTTAAGATTCGCATGAATATTTCTTTTTTACTTAAAATAATTCTCTCGATTCAATCAGTTGTTATTTTTTAAATACAAAGGAAAAAAAGTGAACAAATTCTGACATTAAGGGTAGTATAGGTTTTTTTAATATTACTTTTTAATTTTACGATATTTATTACGAATGTTCATTGATTGTTATATGGTTTAATTTCTAAACTTGCACATTTTTTAAAGCAGTTAATTTCTTTTATTACTTGAATTTTCTGGAAAAAGTGAAGAGCTTAAACTTAATAACTCTGATTTTAAAAGGAGATAAAACTTTTGCTGAAAATAAAAATAGTTCACGTTATCTGTGCCAAAGAAATATTAAATATCTTTGTTTTGATTATTAATTTTTAAATATTTTATTTATTTATTTATTTTTTTTTTGAAACTGAAAGCAAGTGACCGCAACTAGGATGAAATCTAAAACTATCAACGATGATTTTTATCAGCACCCATCTAACCATCTGAAATTATCTGAAGTTTCTTTTTGCTTAAATTACGTTTTCTTATTCATATTTTATTGTAACCTGTACAGTTTTTTTTCACTATTTATTAAAAACAGTAAAAACAGTTTTTATTAGCAAATTTATTTTTTTCTTAATAACCAATTTACTATGTATGATAAATTTATAGATGAGTTATTTATTAATAAAACATTGAGCTGCTTTAAACAATTTTATACAATTTCCATACATATTCCATACATACATATAAATTTTTTAAATTTTTTTTCTAAAACAGAAGCTTTTGAAAAAGAGAAAAGATTTAAAAAAAAGGAATCACACGCTCTAAACGATGTTTCAGGCGCGAATGCTCATTTCTCTTAACTCTAGGGCTAATACAATAGATCGAAGAAAGAAGTCTCCTTTTCTCCCACCGAAACCAGTCTTAAAGAGGGACTCCGCACCCCTACTTGAAATAATCATACCTCGTTACCATAGTCCCCGCCACCCCTCCAGACGAATGGCGGACAGAGTACCTATCGTAGACAAACAGTACGGTTGCTCATATTTTTCTCTCGTGTGATATTCGTATTAAGTTTAGATAACTGGCCAAATATTCAATAGCTTTTTTGTCACTGTAGTATTAAATGCAAGCGAATTTTTTTTTATTTATTGTATTCGTGAAACACACTGTGGATTACAACATGTTAATCAAATTTTAAGAAAATCTTTAACGAGAAGTTCAGAAAGAAAAGTTTTTGCCATAATTGCATTTATAAAGCAAGTTTACAATCTCTTAAGTTTCATTCTTAAAAGAAAATGGAATCATCAACAAATATTCAGTTATCAGATTACTAATGATTCTATCATTTAACTTTGCTGAAATAACGAAATTCCAAATATAAAATTGATATCTTTTTTTCAAATTTATTAAACACTTGTAATTAATCTAATAATTCAAACTAAGTTAGTAATCTTTATATACTTCATGGAATCATTAGACCAAAGTGTTGTTTAAAAATATTATACAGTTTTCAGGGTAAATAGAGGTAAAAAAAAATAGAGCAGAGTATCCAGAATCACAGGCACTCTAAATTGATTACACAGATAATCAAATAATAAAAATGGGATAAACTGAAATACAAGACTGGATTTAATACATAATAAACTTACCTTTAACTATTGCTTGTGCTGAATCGTTATATACTTTTTCTTGAGTAGCATTTGGCTTAAATACTTTGTCATATATGTACACTTTGCCCTAAAAAAATTTATAGTTGTTAGTAATTAATAAACCATACCCTCATCATTCAATTGAGTAATTACTAATAATTGAGTAACATTAATCAGGTTCACAGAAACCATGAAAAACATCATTTAATAGAAGTGTCTCTGTAATGTTTGCATTTTTTGTTTGTATCTTTCAAAAATAAAGTTTTTCATGAAAATATTTATCTCAAAGATTCATTCTATGTGAAACTATTGTTTTAAGAAATAAAATTGTAACCCTCTTGATCCCTTCTAATAAAATTTTTTGGAAATAAGTGATAAAAGATCCATTTTTTGAAAAATTATAATTAATGTTGATTGTATTAACTATATGTTGAGTAGCATTTTCAAAAAATTAAATTTTAAAATTCTTTATGAATTTATGATGGGCTTCAGTACCGACGTTCAAGATATATGCCTCAATTTTAAATCCATTTTTCAAAAATAATAACAATAATAATACTGTTTTGCAAGGGGCTTCTTGACATTTATGCACATCCCATGAGAGATTTACCCATTTTCACTAAATGGCCTTAAACATGTTCTTCCCATTAACCTTTTAAGTCAGGTTATTGATGTTACAAGAGCAAACGAGTAATAATTATGATGAGTAAGGATTTGTTTTGAATAAAGATACTAAAGAAAATTTAAATTATATTTTACTAAATTTATAAATTTTGAATTTTAATGATGTTTAGAAGTAATATGTCAGAGACAGTTATTTCTAGTTATTTCAAAATTCCACATGACCAGAAATGTATGTAATATATTAGCAAATAAACGTTCTTCACTATCCGACGCATTTAAGAAAGTCCAAAAAAAGAATATGGTTTATTATTTTGCTTTTTAAAACACTCGCTTCAAACTTTCAATTCAAATTTTTTATTCATTGAAATAAATTAGGAAAAAGTAATAAATACGTTTAATTACAAAGAAGAGTAAAAAGTGCATAAAAGTAAATTTAATTCATGATAGCTAAAAAGAGCAAACAAAATTGCTTAAAAGCTCCTTATCATCTATATCAGTGTTCCCCAACCTTTTTTTATCACCGCAGACCTGTCAACGTTAGATAATTTTTCCGCGGCCCTCTGGGGGGGGGGGAGGAGGAGGTTGATTGTTTATATTTTAGATTATTTTGTATTATTAATTTAATTTAATTGTATTTAAACATGCCTTGAAAATAAAATACCGTTATACCAAAAAATAAGTATAAAGTGATTTAACATTTTAACTTAACGTTAAATCAATGAGAACCCTGAGTTTGCTTCTTTGCAATGAGACGGTTCCATCTGTGGGTAATCGGAGACAATGCGTTACAAACATTAAAAAATTTATGTCACTGCCTTCGGGGGCCACTTTTTTAAAATAAAGTAAATTTTAATGGAACACAGATATTTTTAATTTGGGGTATAAACCTAGGAATTTAAATTCAGTTTCAATGAAATGGGGTGCCTGATACCATTTGATCCATGGACCGGTACCGGTCCGCGAACCGGGGGTTGGAGAACACTGATCTATAGGATCAAATTTGAAAAATTTTATATTTTCAAAGATATTTAAACATGATCTTCCACAAAGTTTTTCGTATATGGTTCTGTATAAAAAAAATTATGACAAATAATATCTTGCTAGCGTTATTTAATTCATTTCACAACTTAAAACCTAATTCCATTCTACTACTCATTTTTATAAATTTAAAAAAAATATTATTAACAAAATTCCTATTTATTAACAGTATGAAGAAAAAGAATGTATTTAGTCACGCGAATATTTTTCCAAAACGTATCGAGTAATAAAAATCGATAGAATTTTAAAAGCGAGAACTTATTTTCCGTTCCATTATTGATTGTTTTCCTTTTTATTTATTATACCAGTCCACCAACAAATTAGTACGGAAGCAGTTATAGTCAATTTTGATTTGGAAAAAAATTGTTTTGAAAGCGAAGCCTAAAATCAAGTATGTCTTATCGAAAGGAATAAAACTTATCTTTCAAGCTTTCCTTTTATACTTCTCCTAGCTAGCAAAACTTTGAAGTAGTAAACTATATATAAGTACCTCAATCCCTCAGGGTACTATAAATACCGCTTACACAAACCGAAGAAGTTAAAGCTTTTGTTGCCAAGATTATTACTTTCGTAAAATATTTTATGTTTTATGCTGAATAATCTTAAAAAGTTCCTTCAGTTTCTTTTCTCTTGTTAGCACGCGAAGTAAGGTAATGTTGGAGGAAATAATCTCGAAGCTTGAATTTTTTAAACAAAAATATATTTAAGATTTTTACAGAAGAAAATTTGCACACTCATATTCATTCATTTCAAATAATATTCATACTAAAAAAGAACAACTTAATTTCTGCTATTCTATCTCCTTGTGGGAAATCATATTTATTCCTTAAAATTTTTAACTTAAGGTTTGCACTAAAAATGTTAATATAATCTTATCTCCAGTTGTTTAGTTAATAGCTGGATAGACAATAACAAAATTAATCACCAAAGTATTAAAAAAAATAATTTTTTTTTCATTTTTACGTGAAATATATAGGGGTCTTTCCAATTTAAGTAGGCTAATAGTCTCCACATGTACCCAGCAGAACTTTTACTTTCATTCTAAGTAACGATTGTACATATACAAAAATAAAAATATTAATTATATTTTTCAAATGGATTTAAAAGGAGAAATCATTTCTATTATTGCCAAATCTAAAACAAAAAAAAAAGAATACCAAATTCAAAATTTTTGATGGTTTTCCATTGATGGACCATTGATAGATGGAAGCATTGATTTGTTATCGGAACTTGGAGGGGTTTGTGACCCTGACAGATTTAACGTGCACTAGTCACCATTGGACCATAGGCCGGCTGGATTCGAATTCCTGTTCTCTTGAACACGAATCCAACGTCCTACCAACTAGGCTATTCCGGCTCCTCTGGTTGAAGTTTGGAAAATCTCGATTGTTGAGAAAGGTTTAAAATTGGAGATAAATTCCTGATAGTTAGAAAATGGTTGAAATTGTATTAGGTTATAGCTCAGTTAGTAGGGGAGAGTGGGGTCAATTGTAACAGGGTACGATTGTAACAGAGCAGAAATTTCGAGTGTCGGGTTCTAGATTTGGCTCCCAGGTGGCGCACAAGGTGTATTTAATAAATCTACGTGTACACCCCTGCTGGCCACCATTTTTATGTACTTTTGAAAGAGTTGCATCCCAAAAGATATTTTCACGCTACGTAAGTACTTTTTTTGGTATTAGAATATTATATTGTAACACAGTAATTTTGGTTTAAACAAATAAAAATTATTAACCGAATATGTAAGTGGACACCTTAATTAACATTTCAAAAGAAAAAGATTAGTTTTGTTAAGTAACTAGCATTGTTTTTAACAAATGAAGCTGAAATGGCGTCTTGGGGACGATTGTAACAATAAGTAAAGGGACAATTGTAACAGCTGAAAATAAAATTCATAATTTCAATTGCAATTGTTTAACCCCTTAGATCCAATTTCTTATGTTTACAAACCATTACTTAACTCTTTAAGAACCACCAATAGTTTCCTATATCATTTATATTATGTTGCATGTGCATTATTTTATTTGTCACCTTTCACAGCATAAATTGAAATTCTTAACCCCTTAAAGTTAAAAGTTTAACCCTATAGGTCTCTGCTCATTATTATTTTTACTCCTAAAATATCCTTACTATTTTGATCAATAAAAAAATATATCACAACTATGATAATATGTATAATTAACTATGTTTTAGTTAAATTTATGAACTGTTACAATTGATCCCATAAGTGGGGACAATTGTAACAGGTGCACGACTGTCAAAAATTGTTAATAACTAATATAATAACATTTAAAATAAGGTATTAATTTTTTTTTCTAGTAGAGGATAGTTTACTTTACTCGTCGGTCAATTAATACTAATAATATATTGGATTTTTTGTTAGTTAAAAATAGTTAAGTAAAAAATGTTACAATTGACCCCACTCTCCCCTAGTGATCAAGAAACGATTAAAGCTAGTAATGTCCTCAGATATACAGCTCCAACATAAATTCTAGCTAGGGCGAATTTTCGATTACAAAGCTTGCTCTGACATACAAAATGAGTTTAGTGGTACATGTGATAAAATTATGCTCCACTTGTACTTTGTTCTATTCCGATCACTTTTCTCGATAACAATGTTTCAAAACTAAGCAGCTGCTCTACATACTCAACAAATTTATTAAATTCGAAAGTGAAATACAGTTTTATAATGTGAAGATGTACTTTAATCACTCTATATCATTTTTCTATTTCTCTGAAAACATAATGTTTTACGCCAGCGTTATGACAAAAGATCAAAATAAAAATTACAATAACAATAATCATAATAATAATAAGGAAATTTTCTGTTGCATAATCAGAGAGTTTGAGCTTATTTGAATAGTACCATAATGATTTAATGTCCAACATTAATTTTATAATCAAAAAGTATCTTTACAAGAAAATATTTTTGATAAAAAACTTAAGCAGGATCACCAGAGAAAGTAATAAAAATTAACAACTAATCACTTTCAATTTTCAATGATAAGTAAAAACGAAATCAGTCAAAAATAACATTACAGCAAGTACAAATCTATATATTAAAGGAATTTAAAATGATCATGACTTTATTAATTACTTTTAATAGTTCCTTACTAATGAAAACTTAATTCAGCTGTAACTATTTTGACTATTGAAGTTAATTTTAAGTGATTCTTCGGTTCATTGAGAATGCACAAAAAGCTCATCATTTCGTTTT
This sequence comes from Parasteatoda tepidariorum, assembly GCF_982258835.1. Classification (NCBI taxonomy): domain Eukaryota; kingdom Metazoa; phylum Arthropoda; class Arachnida; order Araneae; family Theridiidae; genus Parasteatoda; species Parasteatoda tepidariorum. The sequence goes on from NC_141755.1 coordinate 27,458,539, forward strand.
TTTTTTATGTTGTTCGACATGTGCTGAGCCAGCTTAAAAGTGACAACAGTAATTCAAAGTTCGTTCATAAAGATTGCTCCATTGACACAAAAAACTACCAAAAGTCGATCAACTACTTAAGCAATAATCGATTTAGTTAAAGACAGATAAACGAAAGAAATATCTAATCAAAATTTAATAAAAACAAAATATTTAATCAAATTATCAATGTCATTACTTTCATTATAGACCTGCTAACTTCAGCGAAGATTTATTAATGCATAGATAAAAGTAATAAAATGGAATATTGATCATAGTAATAAAAACTTCTACCAGTACCTTGTGGTACAATGTAAAACGTCTCATTTTCAGACGAAATTGTTATCTAAAAAAAGGAAAGTTACGACATAAAAATTACAATTTCAGTAATACTTAAGAGCGTTCCTTAAGCAGAACTGGATATAATTGTATTTTAAGTCATGGACCAGTAGTATTGCGCTTATTTGATATGAACTACATACTACCAAATGATTTCTATTAATTTAATTACTATTGTTTGATTGACTGTTATATGATTTTTTTTACTGTATAGTTAATTTGTTGAAAGGATTGCATAATCCAGAAAAATTATGATCAAAAAAATCTCTTGAGCTTTAGAAGGTTGGCGATGCATTGTAAAACTATTTTTCAAGGCCATAATATATTTTAGCTCAGTAAAATAATTAAAGAAAATGAGAAGGGTAAGTATAATTGCATATAAAAACTATCAACTGTATACAAAAGTACTGATCACATTTATGAGTGCAAAAATTTAACATTGAAAACATTTTGAATTTTTTTGAAAATCTAGTAAAATGTATCTCTCAAATTTAAATAAAATATTTCTTATTCTATTTCACAAGAAAAATTTGCATTTCAATGCAGAAAAAAAAACTTTCTTATACAATTTTATTTCTTGTATGGAAAATACCAGAAACGTCGATTTTAGCATACCTCAGACTAAATATTCCAAAAATTAAAAGCTGACGAAACATTTCTTAGTGTCGGATTCGCAATTCTTGCTCGATTTTTTACTAAGTTCATTGATGGAATTTGCGTGTTTTTCCTTTTATATATATTTTTTCTGATTGGACAATATCTGTGATTGCAAAGTTAAATGATATTTTTCTGATTTAAAATCAAATTTCACCTTGCTTTTCGAGAGATATTATCAACAATGAATTCCCCAGTTGCAAAAACCTAAGCTTTTTTTAAATTTTGAAAGATTAAATATGTACCTTGAAACTGATCAAGTCAGTGCTCAGTTCGCAAAATAAAGTGAACACTATACATAAATTGTTATCTAATGATCGGATTTTTATGTATATGAACTCAATATAATGGTTTCACTTTAAATATGCTAGTTAGTTAATGCAGATTATATTTTAAGTTACGAAATCAGACATAAAAACGTTCTGTCTATGAATAAACATAATTTTATTAGACGAATTTGAATTTTTTGGTTCTCAAAATATGAAGGTAGCGTCTGTTTGGAAAATGTCCCTATAGCTTAGGTAGGACAGCAGTTGAAACTTTGAATCCCTTAATATTACTTTCTCTTTTTGTGTATTTGCTATATTGCGAGAACTTTTCAAGCAAATCGAAAAATTTTTGCACACAATTATAAATTACGTTAATCTATGTAAAAAATAAGTTTAAATAATTTTTTTTAATGATAGTCGAAAAATATTTTTACCTGCAAGGTACATAAATGTTCCCATCATTTCAAAGAATAAATTTTAAATGACAAAATGCAAAATTTGTACACAATCGGTTGATGAGTTTCTGGGTTAACAAATTTTTAAAGACGTCGTATATTTAAAATTTTATTTCTCAAGATCTATTCGACCGATTTCATTCAAATTTTGTACTTAAATTTTTACATGTAATATATTTTCACACCTGCAGGTAATAATGTATCAGATATTTTTATCTGCATTTTTATCTACACTGCATTTTTAAACCTACGTTTTACTCTTAACGCAATTTTTTATGCAAAATCTTAATGGAGAATTCAGGCTTCTATAGAGAACTGTATGTACATTAATTGTAAGACACGCATAAAACCTTTTGTTTGTACTAAATTTTAAAAATGTACCAATTAAGCATCAACATTTGGTTCTACTTAGAGAAACTTACTTACACTTACATAGTTACTAAATTCATTTTAAAATATTAAAAATTTTGTGTTTGGTGCATGTAGCTTTTCTTTTATACTATTTTACCTAATTTATTTCAATAATTTGTAAGATTTTAATATTCACAAGTTTCAAATGTTAATTTATTAACCAAATATTTCACTACTTCATAGACTATTAACACATCTTATTCCTCTAATTTATTCAGAACAACCTTTAAAAATTACGTCTATTCGTACTACTCATTAAAATTTTCGTAATAAAATATAATTAAGCATGCTGTACAGATCGATATTTTCCCTTTAATTTCAGGGGAGAATATTTGCACAGATTGTAGAAATCTTGGGAATATTTCTTGCATAGTTAATTAATATAATAAGCATAAATGATGGCATGCATTTTTCTGCACTTGGCAACGAAGTCTTTAAAATATAAATTATCTCATAAATTTCCATCATTACTGCTTGGATCAAGTTCAAGTTCTCAGTTATAATTTAAGGAGAATATATTTTACACGCAAACTCTCATAATCACGTAATTAAATCCTGATAATTCAAGATAATTTCGGAATTTTTTTCCCCTTTTAATAGTCTCTCAGGATTTTCTTATTTCTTAAAGTTGATAAAAAAAAGCTATAAAAAGTAAAGTATGAGATTAATCTGCGTTTTATTTATTAGGGTTTTTGCAGTGAAATTTATTTATATTTAAATTTTTCTAATTATTTTAGATCTATCCTTTCTATTCAACATTTTTTTATACTTTAAATAAATTTACAAAGGTACAAAAATATTAACAAATCAGCCTGGCAAAAATATCGCTAAAAGTGATAGAAAATTTCTAGTACAGAAAATTATTTTCGAGAAAAAAAACTACTAATAATTAAACTGATCAAAATTTTTTTTCTTTTTTCCTTGCTATAATAGCATTCAATTAAAAGCGCTAAAAAAGCTTTTAAAAAAATTCTATAATTTAAAGTATACTATTTATTATCTAAGCAGTTATTACTACAATGTTGCTCAAAAATTAAACAGTAAAAAAATAAAAATTATTTCCTAACCCATATTATTACTTAACTAAATTTCATTTGTTTAGATGGCTATTTTACTTAATTCTCCAATAGTTTATTAACATAATGTGTTAAATAACGAATTCTTTAACTAAATAACAATTTATTGCTTGATAACGATACCTTAAATAGGGAGACTTCATGCCAGGTAAAGTGCAGTTATGTGTTAACGAAGTCTAATTATATTATTGCTGATATGTTTTATTATTATTGTGTTATTACATTTTATATGATATTAATATGTTAATAGCATCTTGTCATAACTAAATAAAAAGCAATTTAAGAGTTTTTGCCACTTTAAGGGATTAGTATTAAGTTATGAGACAGTGTAAATTCTTGTTATGACTGATTTGTGTTGATCTACAAAAATTATTGTTTGACTTTTTTTTCTGTCTACGCTGACCTTCGTCAAATGTTATCCTCATTAAATTTTCCCTGATTCATCATTATAAATAAGGTAAATTGATGATATCCAGAACTGTAGTAAACGTAAAAAGTTTCAAAATAGAAATCATTATGTCATTTTGTTTATTTTCTATATCATGATAACCAAGAATATTGAACTTTAGTGGTGACTGTGAGCCAATTTTCGACTACTTGTTGAATGATAATGACGGTTTGAAATCGGGATAATGTTTATTCTAACGTCGCAATACCTATGAAAGAGGTTAAAATAAAAAATGAAACAGTCGGGTCTGACGAGGAAACATCAAAAATTATCAATGCAATGTAATCTAGGTGGATATTCACTGATGTCGACGAGATTAGTAAGGCATTAGTCTCTGCTAAGGCCTATGCAAGGAAGTGCATAGTCTAACCATCCGATGATGCGTAGTTCAAGAGAAATCAAATTTCAGAAAAATAATCAAGTGGTTTTAAAGCTGGAGAACAGGCAGGCCACTCTTCTGTACAGATAAAATCCAAAAATTTGCTTTGACATCATTTTTTTTTTGTCGGGCATTGAGCTTTATTAAAAGCAGTATGATTGTGCTCTAAATAAATCTGATTGTTGTTGTTGTTAATTTACGTCGCACTAGAGCTGCACATTGGGCTATTGGCGACGGTCTGGGAAATATCCCGGAGGATGATCCGAAGACATGCCATCACAATTTTGATCCTCTGCGGAGGGGATGGCACCCCCGCGTCGGTAGCCCGACGATCTGTGCGCGAAGTCGAGCACTTTACGGTAGCACAGTTTAACGAGGACCAATACCGCACACCCTCGGTCCCTACGCAGACTGATCCAAGTGGTCACCCACCCGCACACTGACCGTAGTCAGTGATGTTTGACTTCAGTGATCTGCTGGGAACCGTGTCTTAACGATCAGTCCACTGCGGGACCTAAATAAATCTGAAGCAGGCTAAACCAAATGCTTCCTCAAGATTTATTACAAGTTGTACTCACAGTTGAGTTTAACCCCTGAATCAGTAAGAAGTAGAAACTTTGCATGTTGGGAAATGCCACCTCATACTTCTGCTGCATTCTAGTATCATCTACAGTTATACACGTCCGTGTACCAACATAGTAATATCTTGTTCTTTTTTTACTCTAATTTGCTTTTACGCGTTGGTAAGGCCATGAATTCATTGTTATACGTATGGTTTTAGCTGTAAATCGTTTTACAGCACTCTATTAATCGTTGATGTTGATATTTCTATCCTTTTTTTTGTCGGACAGATTAGAGTGGATTGCGTCTAATTCGTTTTCTAACGGATCACGTCCGTTGTCCTAAGCGTTCTTTTGGCTCCACTTCTAAGATGAATTAAACAATCACCAGGGCATCCGGTTTCTCTTTAGAATACAAAAAAAAACTTTTTTTTTGGCTCACGCTATTACTTTTACTCTCTTGAATAATTTCGCAATATTTCAACTTTCTCGTATCGCGATTTTGACTAAGCTTTCAAACGGCATCCATTTCAAATGCATACATTTAGACTGCGTGTAGAGTTAGAAGAAAGTCTATACTTTAAAGTGTGACTTAAGAAATTTTTCTCGTGAAAAAGAAACCGGTGAAAGTGAAGCAATGTAAAATTTAGGAACACCTATTCTGGTATACCCTGTAAAACAAAATATATTTTACTTCCAAAAAAAATCTTTAGTAATTTGTTTGATCGTGATTTTACTGTTTCATTATGAATAATTATGCTAGTTTATAGCTGAATACGCGTTCTTCATACGTGGTTAGAAAAAAAAGGAATCAAGATATCAATGCTGAACAACATTAGAAAATCCTGCACAAAACTGAACGGCATTTACTGACATAATCAGTAAAGCTAAAATAATTCCAATTATTTATTTATTTATTATTATTCGTTGCTATTATCGGTGACTTTTCGTTTTTTAAATTAAACAGACCTTTTTTGCAAGTTTTATGCAGTTGCAAGATTAATTGCGTTTAGTATCACTTGGAATGATGCTATAGCTCGTGGTCAACTCACGACAGCTCAAAAGTAATTTTCCCAGGTTCTTATCACTTTCCAGGGGCCTATTTCCAAAGTATTTATAGATTGAAACTGTTCCGTATTGATGCAGTTTTAAAAATTACAAACTATACCAATATAACAATTTGTGCACACATTAGCATGTATGGTACATATCCTCCTGAGTTTTATGCGAAATGCATTTATCGGAGGTAGTAAAATAAAGCCCAAATTTTAAAATAACTAGTGGAATTCTTATAATACTTTAATAAGGACTTTAAAACATGACCATTTCTCTATCTTACTATCTTATGTAGTGATGAAAAAATACAATTATCCACTATTTTTTCTACCACAGGAAAAAAAAAATTCTGAAACTACGAAAAATCTGTAGCAGAATTCCTTATTAAAACTGTGCCAATTACCATAATACCAGTAGTACGTAGTACCAAAATTAGTAAAGAGTCATCTGCGTGAATATTAGTTTGACTTTTTTTACAGTTTCCCTAAACGGATAAGTACTTTTTCAGCATTAACTTTGTGTTTTACATAATAGCTTTTTTTAATTCAGTTAATACACATTACTAAAATTAATTAAGCATCTTTGGTGGTAATAAAGGTATGGCAATTTTTTATGGTTCCTCTAAACGACCTTTACATATGTTAATTTTGCTTTTGAGTACATTGTTTTTTTTTTATTTTAGTGTATACCTATTTCTTAAATTAGTTAAACATCATTGGTCTTACTAATAGTTTGCGATTTTTTTATATTTCTCTTAAACGAATCAGTACCACTTTTCCATTAGTTTTGTTTTTCAATGCATAACTAATTTTTTTCTCAAATTTTCCTTTGATTTGAAATTTTTTAGTTTTATAAAAACACGTTTTAACAGAATTAATGTAAACAAAACAAGCATACGGTTTCAAAACACATTAGGAATACTAATTTGATAACGTAGTACGCCACTGCAACCACATTAACGTTGCTCATTGAGTATATCTGACATAGCAAGTAAAATATAATGAAATATTTAAATACGTGCAATAAAAATATTTTTTTATCAAATCGAGCAACAACTCATCTTTAAAATATTTGAAGAGATTGAAAAATATAACAGTTTTTAGTTTAATTTTGGAACAATGACAAATGTTTAAACAAGTAAATAATTCCGTTTTCAAATGACTCTCCTGAATAGTCTAATTGAAAATTTTGATTGAAGTTTAAGATCGGAGGCTGAAATCGCTGTCAGAATTTCAGGAAGATAGAACAAACGGTTCTGAAGTTATAAGACAGACACACAAGCTATTCATATTGTTATTATAGATAAAATGATGATAAAGAAATTAATTACAAAAACATTATTCACATAGTAATAAATTTAATACTTTTTGGGGGATTTTTTTTTGTCTTCCTTAAAAAAAAAAATTTTTTTTTAAAAACTAGATATTTGAAATATTTTAAAACTTTTTAAGTATATTCGATAACAAGAAGGTTTGCATGTTTTAGTCCTTTTTAATGCAGCAAATTAGGTGGCATAAAGTCTCTTTGCCCAAGAGGAGAGACATATACCGTAAAATACATTTTTTAATGTTCTTTACCACTTAAAGTGAAATTCTATTTATTACATTAAAATAGGTGTGTGCCAGATATATTTATTACCAAATATTCCACACTCAAAATTTTCAATTTAAAATACATGTCTTTTATATATATATATAAAAATAAAGTTCACAAAAGTGGCGCCAATTCACTTCTTTTTCTGTATGTCAACAAATGAATCAACGTTAAAGGCTGCTTGCAAATATTTCAAGTTCTCTTTTTTTTTCTTCCTCAGATCCAATGTACTTTTTCAATGCTAATTTTAACATTTAAAATGTGACACGTACTTCATAGACTTCTGAGTTTTAGTTATCGTGTATAGCAACTCTATATGGCTAGTCGAGAGTTGACAAATAAATGCCTTTATTATATTTATTTCTCAACCATTTGATATTCGATAATTCTTTTAAAATGATTATAAATTGTTTGCGTTTCAACCCTTACAGCATCGACGACAGAAATAGAATTATTTTACCCCTAAGATTATGCATGTCGAGTACAAGAATTAAGAAAAACAATGTCTTAGTTGAAACGCAGCCTTTCAACTTATAACTCAATTTTTGAGTTTAAAATCCAGAATTTGAGTTTTAAAACTGACTAAACATGGCAAACAGTTGTCAAGATTTTTTGAATCCGTCAAACAAAGACAGAAAAAGGGGCCAATGCTCCACTTAACCACCCACAACCACTCTTGCACAAGAGGGTAAATTTAAAAAACAGGGGCGTACTCTAACTGATGGAGTGAGGACTAGTCACTCACTTATCGGCACTTTTAAAAACATTGAATGTTTCGTTTATCGAAACCATCAACCAGAGACGATTCTTTTTTTTCCATATGATTTGGAGGAGATATATTCGAGAGGGTTGTGCTTCCGCCAAAAAAAATCAATATCCCCAACCCCTCCCTACTGTTTTCCCAGAAGGCGATGGGATCGATATTCCGCAGCAAGCTGTCTTCGTAAAGAAGTGACTGAGTGTACAAATCGAAACAATGCTTGTCGATGAAATGTTTCAAGGGCGACTCCACACGTAGGAGTAAATAAATGATTTATAAAATTGATCAACACAGCTCACATGTAAAAGGCAAGCGAAAAGCTTCCCAACTGCGGTTATTACTCAAATGGAGCAAGGATACAAAAATATTTATTTTGCATTTTTTATGTCAAAAAATAAAGTAATTTTCTTTTAAATGGTGAAAAAATGCTTTTTTCTTAATTAGATTGTGAGATGATATTTGGTTTCCTTCACTACAAATGGCACTTAAATTTAGCTTCTTTTTTATAAATTATTATATTTTTACAAATTTGAAACAATATATCAAAGCCTATTAAAAATACAGCTAGAAATTTTTTATAAATATAATTTTAGTTATTTTATTTTAATTTTCCTTGAAGAAATTTGAAAAATGTTTTTTTTTTAAGTTTTAGAAACTTTTTAAAACGCTGACATAAATTCGAAATCAAAAATTAGAGTATGAACATTTTTCTACAGAATAAACCTAATATTTTAATGTAGGAGAATATTTTCACTTAGATAAACTGAAAAAATGAATTTTCAGTTTTTTTTAATGAATTTTCAAAAAAAAAAATTTTAAAACTGCCTTGTAGAATATTCGCGAACATTTAGTACATTTTTATATATTCGTTAAAATCTTGTACAGTTTTTTTACATTTGTGAGCATTATTACATCATTAAAAAGTTCAAAATAATACATAAAGTTTAGTCAGTTACGTTAAACATATTTTGTATAGTTTTAATTATTTTAACTGCAATTCGCTGAGAACGAGAATTTTCAACTGATTTGTTGTTTTGAATGTTTTTAAACATTACATATATTTATATTTAAATTTTAATGTTCATTAGTTTAGCTACTTTTATTTCATTTCCTAAGTTTCTAATGTGCTGCGTTTTTTTTTTTTAAAGTAAGCTAGCTTAAATTACAAAGATGAATCTAGCTGTTATTATGCTATTATTACTACTATTGCAAACTGTTTTGCAATTATTAAACACTAAATTAATAATATTTTTTTATTATAAGATTTGTGTGAAACTGCGTCTAGTCAATGCATGAAATTGAAATAATAAGTAAAAAATTGTAAAATATTAGTAGAATTTAAATCTTCTCACTATTTTTAAATACTCTCGTTGGAGAAAACATAAAAAGTTTTTTAGTAACCAAAAATTGAATAAAAAATTTTTAAAATAAAGCTTGAGGGGGAATTTTTAACAGTTATCGACAAAAATTACTAGCTTTAAATCACAAACTGTAATCTATTAGACATAATCTGTTGCAATACCATAAAAAAGGTTGGGGATCTTTTAATTAAATAATTTTTAATTTCGGTGTAAAATCAGTTTGAGATTCAAAGCAAAAGCCACTGCATAGTAATCATAGCATAGAGGCGCAGCTCCCTGATTTGATTATACTTATATATGAAATGACACTTCTAAAAATCATGCATACGCATACACATATTCACGTAATTCTTATAATCTTTAAATGAAATATAAATAAAAAAAATTTGATTTTACAATACTTAACAAATTAATAGTGTAACTGATAGACATTAGTAAATATTTATGTAAACAAATAATGTCATTACAAATTTGTATTATTTCCCAATGTAATTATTTAGTCACAAATCGGCGATAAAAGAGCAATTAGGTGCACAATTTATAGAAATAAAAATTCGCATTATAATATCAAATCTAACAATTAACAATATTATAGAAAACTAATATTTCGTAAGCTATAGTGTTATATAGAGAGACAAGAACCCAGTGATATTTTAAAATATAGCTAGTTTTCATAGTAATTTTAATTATTTCATTTTACATTTATTTCATAGAATTCATAAAATATATTGATAAAAGAATAGAATTTTAAAATATCGACACTATTGTATAACAATCAGCTCATTGCTCGATAACTTTAAATCAATATATAAGTAGATATTGATTTGATAAATTTAATACGTATGGGTAACTTTACTACGATATTGAAATTTTTTGTAGTTAAAAAAATCACAGAGAAATCAGTTTAAAAAAAAAAAGAATTCTAGAACTTTTTTTTTCTTTTTGGAGATGTTTTACTTTTTTCAGATACTGAACTTTAATAAATTATTTATGTATGCAGTGTTCAAATTACAAGCAACACATTTTATTTTATTTTATAACCGTCGTTGAACAGCCGACCCAATTTCATGGGTTTACGACTACTTACGTTCAACTCCGTAGCCTTGTAATTTTGAACTAATCCAGAAGACAAGGAAACTCCTGGATCAGTACCCCCAGAGGTATTGATTTGTTGTGGGAACATGGAGGACTTTGAGACTCGACAGATTTAACGTGCATCAGTCACCATTTACTACACGGGGAGTCTTCGGCGGGTGAGGATCGAACCCACGACCTCTTGGATATGGGCCCAGCTCCCTACCGACCAGGATTATGAGATATAATACATAGCAAATATTAATAAATTTAAAAGTTGGAATAGGTTAAAGCAAACATTCACGCCGATAATTCCAAGTGTGGTTACAGTGCCATATAGTTCCACCGTAGTTTCAATGCACATATTTTAAATAAGAAATCACCTGTAAAATTACCCATACATTATACATTCAAAATAGAAACACAGTGGACTTAAAAAATAAATAAATATAATACAATTATCTAAGTATTTAACAAATAGAAGCACAAAGGCTTTACTTGCGTATTAAAAAAATAGGAAAAGTGTTATAAGACATACATAAAAAGAAAAATTATAATTTTTACTGGAAAATAATTCTCTATTTTTGAAAGTCATAGCGTTTTTTTAAAAAAAATCAAATATACCATGTTCTCTCATATTGAAAAAATTAGCCGGATCTAACATTTCATATTTTTTTGACAGATATAAATTATGTGTCTGCGTATTTTACTGAAACTTGAAAATAAAACAAATATCAACTTTAAACAACTCAGTTTTCAATAAATGCAGACTTTTTAACGAAACAACAGCAATACAAATTAAATTTGAAATTGATTCTTTTTTTTAAAAAAAAAAGAAGAGAATAATACGTTGAAAGATGAAATCGGAAAAATCCCACTATTTTGAAAAATTGACAACTTGTGATGAAATTTGATTTTAACTAATCTTAATAATTATTCACACCAAAATATGTGTGCAAAACAAATTTGCTACACAGTATTTTGAGCCGTTTTAAAGATATTTTTCAATATATAATATTAAGTAACAATATATTTTTTTAATTTCTTCGATCCTTTTTAACACAAAAATAAAATATGTTTGATTTCTTTCTTTTCGTGCAATACACTGTTTTAATAAATTGCTTCCTTACTTTACAGTTATTTGCCTTGATGCAGAGGGGAAAAAATAAGAATTTTAATCCACTTATTACTTTTAATTTCCAGACAGCTTTGATTTCTAAAATATTTTAATAAAAATACAAAAACAAACCCTAGATCTGATTTTGAAATAAATATTTAAATGCTTCATGATAGTTTTAAAATAATATATATAACCAATCAGAAAATCAAAAACTTTTGCAGAGGGGAAAAAATAACAATTTTAGTCCACTTATTACTTTTAATTTCCAGACCACTTTGATTTCTAAAATATTTTAATGAAAGTACAAAAACAAACCCTAGATCTGATTCTAAATTAAATATTCAAATGCTTCATGATAGTTTAAAGTAATATATTAAACCAATCAGAAAATCAAAAACATTAGAAAGAAAGATACGTATAGAGAGCTCAAAGAAAATTATGAAAACTTACCCCAACGTTAACGCAATCTTCGCTTCCAGAAGGAAATTTTGCCATAAATTTGCTGCCAGCCTTTTCCTCTGAGGAATTGAGGGGGCGAAAACGACACACAACTTTGATGCTGCATTCTGACGGATTTTCATTCATTTTCATGCAATCACAAAACAAACTACTCCACAAAAATGTACAATGAACTAGAAAATACTCAGTTTTTTTCCACTCAAATCCAAAATACAGTTACAGCCCCATGTTTTCGATTTTCTCCGTCAGGGTAGCTGTCTAGCATAGGGCGCCCCCACTGCAGAGGATATTATTTTACAATGGAAATGACAAAGAAATATTTACTTTTCTGGTCTTATTGATTTCTCAAGTTATACGATGGATTATTTTTTGGTATAAAACATTTTTTACATTTCCTGAGTTTAATTGGAGATCGTGATCATTGGAGGCGGAGAGCGGGAACCGATGCGAGGGAGAGGAAATGCCGGGGCTGTACCGGTGCCTACATGACACGCGACCTCTCCAGACACAAATGAGAAAATGAATGGGGTTTGCCATAATCTCATATTCACGCCAATATCAGTTTTATCGCCAAATTATAAGAAAATATTTTAAATTTTGCTACTTTTGATCACTTATTTATATATTTAAAAATGCATGAAACTTTTTCGTGATACACCAGAAAATTGACTAAAATGTAATTCTAAAATAAAATGAGTTATTCATTTTATCAGATTTCTTTTTATTCGTTGTAGAAGAATATATTTTTAATATGTAAAGATTCAAGAATGTCATTCAAATTTAAAAAAAAAATTCTTTTTGAAAAAAGGCATCCTATTAAAATAATTAAGGAAAACGAGATCTTTATCAGAGGAATTTACTTCGAATAGGATTCTTATCTCCTACAAATATGTAGAGAATAGATTGGTTACAATATTTACTTGTTTATTTATTTATTTAAAACATTTGCATGTTACATTTAGGTAAAAAAACTAAATAGGAGAAAACAAAGTAATCGATTTACTATTTCATCAACATCAGCAGCATGATCAATGCATGTATTTTTGTAACAAATTAAAAAGTTTTAACAAAAGGGAAGAAATTTAATAAAGCAAAATATCGTATAAGAATTATTAAAATAGCACACTCATACTCTTATTAAAAACTAACCTCTAAAACTCTAAAAAAATGAGAGAAAAAAATTATTTTTATCGCTTTTAGTTAGATAAATACTGTTTAGAAACAGCTAGACTATAATTGTGCAGTTGATATTCAGAGTAAAAAATTCTTTCTTTCTTTTTATTTCATTCGATTTTCAACGATTTTTACTCAGTAAAAATTCCTAAGTAGAGCTCATTTCCTAAACACGGTAGAATTTATTAAAAAAACTGTTAAAGGAACTCGATCACATAGTGAGAGAAAATAATTAAAGTCATTGGAATATGATATATAGTTTGTATAAAAGAATTAAATATGTAATCGCTTAAAATATACTGATAAATATGATAATTTATTAAAATTGCCCATAAAAATGCAGATTTTATATATTTATTTATTTATTGTTACTCGCTGTAATAGCATAATTTTTGGTAATATATATATATAGTAGTTAAATATGAACCTTTATACTGAATAACAGTGAAAATATTACTCTTTTGAAGTAATATTTATTAAACAAATACAATTTTTGACACTTGAACGCCGCCATCTTGGATCCACCATTTTGGAATTCCGTAATTCTAACATTAAATTCGTAATAAGCGACCTCAAAAACCCATTTATCGTTAATTTTTAAATAATGTAATTGAAGTTCACATTTCGGTAAGCTTTCTCCGAGTTTCGACCCTGCTGAAGTCTGAAGAACGTTGTTTTTCCCGTCAGTCGAATGCATAGGTAGAAAAGCTACTTTTACAGAATTCATCAGAGGTTAATGAAGTCGCATTGTGAACTGTATTGCGAATCGGAAAAGAATAAATATAAAAATGCGCTAATTTAACATGCCATATAAATTTATTACATAGCAAAAAATAAATCTGCACTAAAATCTAAATCATTTCAGGGTTTGTATTTTGTTTAATGGGGGTATATATTGGAAACTAAAATATCGATAGTACTTCAGAGAATTCAAGAATCCGGAGGAGTAGTTTATTTTATTTTATAACCGTCGTTGAACAGCCGACCCAGTTTCATGGGTTTACGACTACCAATGCTCAACTCCGCAGCCCTGTAATTTTTAACCCAATCCAGAAGACAAGGGAACTCCTGGATCGAGTATTGGGAGAAATTTGCCTTCATAGAGGGCATTTTGATGGAACTAAACGGCATTTTCGTTACACTGAGAAGTAAACCTCAAGAACCTCCCAAGGTTAGCTTAATGGCAAGGGGACTCTAGCCCATGATCCGTTTACCACTGAGGATACTTTACGTCAGCATTGTGGTCGGGGCAAGCCGGATGCGGAATTCGTATCGATTGGGATTCGAACCCGGTTCGCCTCATTGGAAGGCGAACGCTCCATCCCCTGAGGCATCGCTGCTCGGAGGAGTAGCATTGGCCTTGCAGGGCATTCTGTAATGACCGGCCTTAAAATACTATATTTTTAAAATTCTTGTAAAAAAGGTAAGTCAATAAACTATGCCCTCTAAAGTCATAAAATATTTTAAAAAAGCGCTTCGAAACTATTACTAATAGTCTTGGATTTCGATAAAGGGGCTATGCATAAATGAGGTCACGCTTGGAGGAGAAGACAGTTAATGATAAGGGGTGACAGGAGTAACAAGAAGTGTGACATTACTACACATTTTGGATAAAATAAAAATATTTGAGATCAGTAAATCAAAAACTTTTATCTTATTCACTTTTATCTTTTATACATAAATATATATTATATATTTTCATACTATTTACTTTTATATCCCTTTATCAAAATACGTACACCTATAATCAATATTTTTATGCTCACAAATGCTAAATTTAAACACATTGTCAAAATTTAGAGACTCGAAACATGGTCTATAACGTATTGCTTTGTCTTTGAACTATAAATATATAAAATATAGCATGACTTGTGATAAGGGGATAATGAAGTGTGACAATTTAAGATAAAAGAGAAGAGGGGATAAAAATATTTTTTAAAAAAAGGGGGAAAATAATAATACTTAAATATATATATTTAAGTATATTGGGAGGCATGATCTCCTGGACTTGACTTAGTTTAGTTTGTCTAAGCCAAGAGGGATAAGCAATTATAACATATACTTTATTTTTATCTGATTTTAAAAATTTGGAGGTTATTTACTCAAGAACTGAAAATGTATTCACATTTTGAGCTTACCGATCCAGGCAAGCGTTGTTACAATTCTAAAGTTTGACAAGTTTAGAGAAAGTATTTTTTTTACTCTCAGTTAGTATTTAACTCTTAATTAGAGTTTTTTTCCAAATATATTTGAAGACATATTATTAAGAGTATGTGAAAATCCACGAAGTGTGTGATTTTTTCATCATGGAAATTATAAAGCAAGATTTTTTTTCTACAGAAAATTTAAAAAACATTTTTTTTTGTTGAAACAGTTTTACTATTTATAACGTCTATCACAAGTATAACGCCTGATGAACTTGTAAAATTAGTGTAACCTGGTTACTTCCATTAAAGGATATATTTTGAAAAATAATACACAAGTTTTCTTAAAAATTTGAAATCAACTAAATTAAAAAAGCTATGATGTGAAACATGTGCTAATAAAGCTATGTGCGGATTTTCCTTTTTTAATTCGGTATAAATATAAAATGATAGAAAATTGAAAAATTAATATCTACTGGAAGAAAAGAAACTGAAAAATAATAAATGGGCAACATACGATAAATCACATTTTCAAATTGTGCAAACGTGTGCTTTTTTTTTTACCTAAAAAGCATAATGATTTCTATTCAATCAAAAAGGATTTCTGAGTATTTTTTCCTAGTACATATTTCTGTGTAATTTTTTCTAATGGAAATTCCAAACGCTTGTAAATTTTCTAACTGAATATAAGTCTAAAATACAATTTGGTGTAAGAATATCACTTTAGCAGAAAACCTGGTTCATATCTATTTTATTCCAAATCTAAACACTTGTAAACTTTCTATCTGAAAATAAGTCTAAATAGCAGTTTGTTATAAAATTTAACTTTGGAAAGAGAGTTTAGCTTATATCTAAATAATTCTAGGTCGATCAGATTTATGAAATCATTCAGTTCGTTTCGAGTACATTTTATATACAAAGAAAAATAACGAAAGTGCGATAAAGAGCCAAATAAGTTTCACAGAGAATTCGTATGTTATTCCGCACTTTCATAGGAAGAGCCAGTCTTAAATGCGGAACATTTGCGTCACTGGGAAGTCCGCTCCCTTGGAAACGTCAATTGATTTCATTTTCGTGTTGCTTTTTCCTTTTATGAAGAATACTAAAAAAATGATTATGATATGTTCTTGAAAATGTTCATATAACTAGAATTCAATATATCCGCTGATAGCAGGTAGACACAATGGGATGCTAAAAGTTGCACACTTTAATTCAAAATTTTAAGACATAAAATCTCTTTACCGATTATAAATTAGTAAAGATAGTAGTTACACGTTATGTATGTTTTATTAACTGAAGGATAGTAGTTACAAATTATATATGTTTTAAATTACATATGCTTTATTTACTGAAAGATAGTAGGTACAAATTATATATGTTTTTCTTTAGTGTGAAGAGCGGTAAATACCAATTCAAACAATTTCTTTAAAAGTTTAATCGATTGTTTTTTTTTAACATATGTATTTCATTTCATTATAAACCAAATACTGGTTTGGTTTTTTAAATTAAAAAAAAAAATTTTTTTTAAATTTTGAATTTTTTATTTATTTTGTATTTTCTAAAATTGTGACATTTTATATTCTGACAGAATGAAATTCAGTTTTGCGGTATTGACTACAAATATCAAAACTGAGAGAAATCAGAGAGAAATGATAGTTCTGAAAAACGTGTTTTTGACAAGCTTCACCTTTTAATTTTAAATATAACTATTTTAAAAAAAATGCGTAGATGTATTAAAAAGATTTGTCTTTTTTAAAAACAATAGTTGAAAATTTTTATTTTAATAATTACAGTCTTGAAAATACTTTAAATAAAGTTTGTTCTTTCTTTAATAAATAAGAATTGCATTCAAAAATCCTTAAAATTTTCCTTCATACTAATAAAAATTTTATCCAAAAAAAAACAATATTAATAAACATGTTTGAAATATAAATAACATAATCGTCAACACAAAAATAAAATTCTTTTTCAAAATCTAATTGCTCATTCTAAATTTTCAATATTATATCAAAATACATTTATTTAAAGCTAGTACATATTCATTTTCATATCAATTTATTTTGTACTAATTACACATGCATTAAATATTTAGCATCTTGATTCATTAATATATTCCAGTTTTTCTTTTTTATTTGAATTCGAAGAAGATAAAGTAGGCTGACTGCTTGAACTATTCGGTGTGTATATTTCTTTCTTCAATACGTTTTTGTAATAGAATTGTTTTAAAGTTTTCTTTTTTCCGACAAAAATAACAAAAAGAAAAACACCATGCAGAGCTGTTAACATGCCGGCTATAGCATATAGTGAAAAAACACCTGTTATCCAAGGAATAAACTCGGTCGTCCATGTAATTCCCATCACCAGAAATAGTTTTAAATATAAGTAAAACCTGTAATTAAAATAATCAGCTTATATAGGATTATAATTATTTTATTAACATTAAAAATATCAGTTTTCATTAAAAACAATTTCTTATCTTTTGAAAAATCAAAGTAATGTTCTAAAATAATACTTCAATGGATCTATTCCTCGGCATGGAAATTTTTAAGCCAGCTTCAAATTTCTTAAACTTTTGAGAAGTTTATCCTTTATGGTTAATAATTGTTAATCGTTTAATGATAAAATTTTCGATTGATCAAATTTATAATTTTTACGTAATGTCATTATTTTTTATTTACTAATAATTCTTTTATCAATATTTTAAATATTTCTTTCAAATAATTAAACATCATCAAAAAAGTTAAAATCTTGAATGATAAAATACAATTCACGATTTTTGCAAACTTTTGAGAAATTTATCATTTATGGTTAATGGTTGTTAATCATTTAACGATCATTTTTGATTGATCAAATTCCTAATTTTTATGTGACATCAGTATTATTTATTTACTAAAAATTCTTTTATCAATATTTTAAATATTTCTTTCAAATAATTAAGCTTCATCAAAAAAATTAAAATCTTGAATAATGAAGTACAATTCACGATTTTTGCAAACTTAGGGAACCTTTCTACTGAGTGTAGTTTGATCACGTATGTAACATCAGTATTCTTTGTTTACTAATAATTCTTTTATCAATATTTTAAGTATTTCTTTAAGATAATTTTGCTCCGACAAAAAAATTTAAAATATTGAACAAAGGAAATACAATCTACAATTTTTACAAATTTAGGGAACACATTTCTACTGAGTGCGGTTTGATTGTTCTACTTTAAATTCATCAATCAAATTCTCAATTTGTAAATGCATATTTTATATAAATTTTTATTTTGATGGAAAAGTGATGGGAAAATATTATTGGTTCAGCATTGGTAAGTATTTCGTATTAAAATGAAAAGTCTGTTTTCATAAAATTTCAGCTCCGCACTAAATCATATATTTATAACAAAAAGACGAGGAAAGAATATCTCCACTTTTCTCTCAGGAGGAAAATCAATTCAACTTTAAAGTATGTTTTCGAACGACAGATCAGAACAGTTAAGAGTGGGCTCTAAACTGTTCTGACCGTGAGTCGGGGAACTGACCCATTTATATCAAAAAATAAATAACGATTTTTATTAATTTTGATCGCATAATGTAGAAATAAATTGGGAATTTATGCTGAACATTTTCTATTTTTTATTGAATTCTAATAATAAATATCGAAACAATTAAAATTGAAATATTAATAAATTCAAAAATACTATATCAAGATTGATTTTCGCCCCATGAGGTAGCACCATCAAATAGACCACAGAGATCGCTATTAAATGAGGTTAAAAGTTTAAAAAGAAAGCAATTTAACCCTTTCAATACATGCGCATTAAACGCTAGGTATTTATAGAAATATACGACATTACAATTTATCAAATATCAAGCCATTACAGCCATCATATTAAGAATGATAAACGACTGTTGAAGTGAAAATATTAACATCAGGTTCTAACGTATTATTTCTTAGGTTCTTGCTCGTAAAACGGGAATTAAAATTTTTAAAACTTAATGCATTGTTTCAACTATCCAGTATTAACAAATTGTTTAAGCAAATTAAATTACTTGCGATTATTTTCAAAAATAAAAAGCGTGCATGAAACTGAGCTCTACTTTAAAAAGTCTTTGTTGTTGCTGTCATTTGCCCTTAAGACAAAAGAGGTGCGCTTCTTTTGTGTTCAGTGGTTCCATCTATGGCCAAGATTTCGACTTCAGTTACGACATACGCCGCAGCCAGTTTATAGGGAGGACCTATACATACATCCTTTCATTCATCCACAGACCAATTTTGTCCTGAACCAGAGAACGAGCAATCTCCAATTCAGTACCCGAGGAGTTATTGGTTTGTTATGGGAACATGGAGGACTTTGTGATCCGATAGATTTAACTTTCGTCAGTCACCATTTACTACAGGGGGAGTCTTAAGCCGGCTGGGATGGAACCAAAAAGGCCTTTTAAAGATTCTGTCGATCATATACGAATGAAAAATTTTATGGAAAACATAAAGGATTTTTCTCTTACAACCTGAAAAAGTTGCGAATAGCTCTCTTGTTATTTCTTTAAATACGAGTATGAGGTTTTCAAAACTTTTAGATGAGAACAGTTACTTTCATCTAGTAAAAGTTTTATTTTGTATGTGTAATACAGAAATCAGTATACATCACGCAACCATGGCCAAGCACCTAGCCCATTTCAGGCTGGATTCTGACTTTTAGTTACAGCCAGGTTACGAATACCGTACAGTTTTTTTACCCCGACATGGTGACAGACAGCATGACTAATACCTGAACTGGTATCCCTCTCTTTACAAATTTAAGCACCAAAACCAGTGAAAGGAATTTCAGTTACAACAAATTAAAAGTCCACCTTGCTGATTTTATTTTATTTTATAATCGTTGTTGTACAGCCGACCCAATTTAGGGTTTATAACTTAATGTTCGACTCAGTAGCCTTGTAATTTTAAACCCTCTCCAGAATACAAGAGAACTCTTGGATCATTAATTGGGAGAAATTTGTCTTCGTGGAGGACTTTTTGATGAAACTAGCCCGCATTTGCGCTACATGGAGAGGAAAAATCACGAAGAACTCTTACGGTTAGCCTGACTGCAAGGTGACTCTAACCCAAGATCCGTCTGCCACTGAGGATATTTTACGTCAGCACTGTGGTCGGTGCGAGCCTCGTGCGGAATTCTTATCGACTAGCCACTGCAGGGATTCGAACCCGGTTATCCTCATTGGAAGGCACACGCTCTATCTCCTGATCCACCATAGACCAATTAAAAAAATAGTACTAATAGAACTTGGCAACACTTTGCTGTTTTCTAGATAGAACTCACTTTGTCGATTTCTAGGATAGAACTCACAGCCCACAGATCTCCATCAGCATTGTGAGCAACGCGTTAACCTACTGAGCTACCAGAGCGCCTATGGCAATAATCAGCATTGATTAATGTGCTATAGGAGCAGCATCTTTACATTTTTTCCTTTACGACTTAATTTTTTAATATTTAGAAAAAAATCAAACATTATAAAAAGTAATACTTTTCGAATTCAAATCCAATGACTTGCATTTGTTTCTTAGAAATCGAAGGTCTTTTTAAAATTGCATTTTTGATTACGTTTTTAGGTGATAAAAACATCCCATTCATTTATTTAAAATGCTACTTAAGAACAGACTTATCACATCTACTTCAAACCAACTAAAAATAATTATAACTTTATGCGCACCTTTTTTGTTGTTGCTTTACTTGTAATATTGCTGTCATCTTCTTTACGATTATCAGCTTTCTCATCGTCATCAAGAACAAAACGAGATTGCAGAATAGAATGACTCCAACCGGTAAGTTAAAATAATAAGTGAAAGCAGTTTTTCCACTTAGCCAACAACGTTTTACTCCGAATTGCGGTCGGAACTTCAGTGGAACCCATTCAGTTAATTCTAAAATAGCTGCCGGTAAGGCTACTAGGACAGTAGCAGTCCAAGAGTACGCCGAATACTTCAAATATTTCTTCGAGTTGCTCTTCACTTCACTTTTAGACCGAATATTGGCAAGCGATCTCCAGATATCGAACGCCATTACATTGGTCCAAAAGAATGTTCCTAAGAATGTCACGTGAATGATCATGGCGATCGTAAAGCACATTGAGAAAGTAATGTGTTTTCTGATCATGAGGTCGAGAATGAGCATGAGAAATGTTATGAGCAAGCAAGAAGACATGCTGATGAGATTCTTGCCGTGCACATTGTGGAATTTAGACATTGTGGAGTAAATAAACAATGAGAATATTAAGCAAAGGCAAGATAGAACCATTTCTGCAACTATGATTGGATAGTATTGAGAGACATTTGAAGCAGTTCCTGTAGTAGCGTTGGAAACATTCTGCTCCAGAACGTCGCTTGTCTGGTTCAAAAAATAGCTTTCTGTTGCGTTTTGCCATTCTAGTGATGTATCCACTTCTGTGGTTGCCGTTGATAGTTCCATTTAATGTCACAATACCTTTCTCAATACTTTTTTTTATATCCTGTATTAAAAAGAGTTTAGTTAAACAAGTAGAATTGCAAAGTATAATATTATTATGGTATCTTACTATATATAAAATTCTAATGATGGTGTCGCAGTTTTCCATTGTTGTCGGTGCATTTTTATTGGCCAGAAAATCACGTGGTGTGATCCAGTTTTTCCTCATTCGTCTCCTTATTGTTTTGGTTGTAGTCAGCATAAAATTAATAAAAGTCATGCTTTTCTATAAATATTTTTGAATCCCTAACTTAAAGTTATTTTCCTGTACTGCTATTATTACGCTTTTAATTCAAGAGTTTAAAACTAAGAGAATTGCTGTTTTTTTATTAGTATTATAATGTAAATCTGCCTTACATTTTAAGATAAAGTTATTTAGAAAGGTGGTCTAACAATTATTATTTTTGAGCAAATAACATTAATATACTGTTATAAATTACAGTTAAAGAGATCTGTTAAATGATTTAGAACTTAAGGATCAGCTTCATGCACAATGAGATGCAGGCAAAAAAAAAAGTATTTAATATATCCTACCGTTTGGTAAGTGAAAATATTAAATTAAGGATGTGAACTCATCAAATTTGTTTCAACAATATAACGTTATAACAACATAAATGTTATTTAAAAAAATGATTACTTAGAAAAATCACTTCTGTTTACCAATAGATCTAAATATCTAATATATATAATTCTCTTACGTGGCTCCCAAATTTTGGCTGTATTTCTTTTCCGCCGGTGGCAACTGTGATGCCAGAATTTGGCATTACATATTTATTTCCTATCTTTTTAAAATATCCTTCATTACTTAAGCTTATTTTTATTAATAGAATTATATTTAAAATAAATCAAAAACTTTATCTTTTTAAACGAACATAAAATATTTATTTCTTCTCTTCCAGATCAATGTAGCGAATACTTTCTTTTTATTTCATTATTATGCAGACATATTAATTCACTGTCGCCTCTAATCGAAAACAAAAATCTATTTATAACTTTTTATTCTAATTTTCCAACGGCTAAACGTTTCGGTTGCATGTTTATAATAATTCACATAAATTTGTTGGCGACTTGAGATCGCCAAGGTGTTCTTTTAAACCCATGTAGATATGCTAGTTGGCTTTGTTTTTGGCTATGATATATTATGATAAATCGCCAAATTTTGGATCTCCTACCCATACTCTTTCTCTGTCCGTTGAGAATAAATATATTCACTTTTAATTTCAATATTTGCGAGGCTGGGAGCCCTTTTGGGGGCCTCCCAGTCTCAATTTTCTAACCGTCAGAAATGTTGTTCTGGCTTTATGATCTGTCAATAGAGAGCATTATTATTTCATCCCTTTAAGGGATTTCTTATTTTGGATGAAGATGTGGCCATTTTCTGAATCAAATTATACTTAATAAAATCTAAATTTACATTCAACGATTTGTACATTATTTCCTGGAAACGTAATTGTTTTATTCATTCAATATTGGCCCAAATGAACATTCATATATTCCACTATACAACCCTTGACGGCTACTGAAGGAAGCAACAAAGTTTCCTCACAGCAACGTTTGCTTTGTTTTGCTTACGCTACTATTTCTGTTACACGGCGAATCGACCCATGATTGCCGCTAAAAATGTCACATGCCAAATCTATCTGAGGTGACTCAACATATAGCGCTTTTAAAAACGGAAACTGAAATAACCAGAGAGCATCAGCTGCGGCAATCTCATACTATTAAGCTAGGCAGAAGTGAGTAGTCTTTGTCGATAGATCTCTATTTTAGTATTTTGTCGAAAGCGCTTTTTTTCACGAATTTATACATTACGAATTTATTTGACGATTTTTGATTTACATCACGAATTATACTATAGCACATTTCTAATAGGTTTAACGAATTACATGTCATTTATTTGAATTCAAATTTATTTTAATGACTTAGTATTTACTAAAAAGATGTAATTTTTTTATATGGATTTGAGTGATTGTTTTGAATTCTTAGAATTGTGTGCATTTGTAATGTACCTAAGTTAGTAGCGAGCGAAGCGATCTTGGTACGCGAAGCAAACCATATAAGATTGCGCAGCAATTTTCGGGGGTTGGCGAGCGTTAGCGAGCAGGGGGCGCAGCCCACAAGTTAGATATAATTAGGGTTTAAACACACACGCACAGAAATGGAAATTTAATGATCCAAAAGAACCACCATATTATTTGTTACCGTTGGTATTTATTTAGTGGTCCAAAAACTTAATATGGTAAACAAACTTGAGGGAGAAAAAATCGAACTTTACAAATATAATTCATGTTATGGTAAATATCAAAAATTATTAATTGCCAAATGTAACACTCTAAAGCTAATTAGGTTTGTTAAGGAATAATATCTATCAAAATTAAGTAAAAAAAACCTAAAATAATATTAATAAATAAATTCAACATCGAACTTAAGATGCTGAGATCAAATAAATGTATGTATAAGTGAGAAAAACAGAGAAAGTAAGAACTAACAAAATATTACATTAAAAATTAATTAATAAAAAATTATAATATTTTAAATGAAGAGCTTCTAAGGGAGCAAAAAAATATTATTTTATGTATAAACGATTATAAGGTCAGTACATGAATACTAAGTACAACACAACATGTAAATTTGAAATTTCAACATTATCCTCTCGTCACTATCCTCTGCGCCTAAGGGTTCATCTCATTCTAGTACCCTTAAACTTTTCACGATTCAAATAATCTAACTATTAAGAGTAAGGTTAAAAATCCACTACATTTTTTTTTATTAAACAACAATTTTTTTAAATTTTCTTTGTTTATGATTAAAATATTATTTTACCAAAGAGTCGGTGAGAAGCTGCGAAACAACGAGTTCGGGAGAGCGACTAAGCTTCACACCAATAATGGTTACTGCAACCAGTTGCTGTTATTTGATTTAACTGTGTCTTGAAGCAATATGAGAGGGGTTTTGAGAGTTTTATTACATCCTAATTGTAGAATATGGAGAAATTATAATAATAATTTATCTCCCTGTTGCACATTTTTATTAGAAGAAATATTACTTAATTCATAAATTAATCAT
This sequence comes from Parasteatoda tepidariorum, assembly GCF_982258835.1. Lineage (NCBI taxonomy): Eukaryota > Metazoa > Arthropoda > Arachnida > Araneae > Theridiidae > Parasteatoda > Parasteatoda tepidariorum. The sequence continues at coordinate 27,483,441 of NC_141755.1, forward strand.
AATTTGCTTAAAATGTATATGAAAATAATTTTTAGGGGAAATTAATAAAACTATTAATGAGTGAAAATTACCACTTACTTACAAAAGACAATTTTTTCCAAAAGTAAATTTCGTTGCCGAAGTGTATAAAAAATATCACATGAATACAAATATTAGATAAAATCTTTTTTATTTGTACTTGGCATTGATTATGTGTAAAGGATAAATCGCAATGGAATTTCTCAGCGTAGTTTCCGGTGATGGTTAACCTGAATTCCAAGAAAAATAGTTCTTTTTCTAATATCCACTTCCGATTTTTTCAGTTTAATGAAAAGTAAAATTTCCGCATGACTCAACCGATATATTTTGGGGAATTATTAGATTATTTAGAAAGAAGTTTTAGTTCTAGTTGCGAAATTCCATTGATTAAAAAAATATTTGGATAAACATAAGAATGAAAAAGTGACTTAAGAGAGTGAAAAATAAATATAGAATATAATGTAATAATTTTAGTTACTGAGACTGTTTATAAAAAAAATTAATTTGTTTTAAAACGTATAATAAAATGTTACCATGCATTAAATATCATAAAATATTTTGAAGATATTATTAAATAAAATTTAATATACATTAATGTAAATTTATTATATATTAATGTAAATGAAAAGTTTCTTTTAATACGCGATATTTATTTTAGGTGTCGTAACTGTTTCACTAAAATCAAATTATCGCTGAAGAAATGTTTGTTTAACATTTTTCAGGCTAATTTAGTTTCAGTTTATACCCTTCCTTAAAATTAAATAAAACTAATTATAAAAAAAAACACCAGTAAGCACTTCAGAAGCAATTTAATATTTTGTAGAACATTTCTCTGAAATTGATTACACAATTAAAAGAAGAGAAAAAACTACATAAAAACTTTTTTCTTTTTAAAAAATCTCATAAATCAATCATACTAATCATTTTTAATTTGAAAATAGCAGTAAATTCTTTTAGCAATTGCAGTAAATGCGTTATTCTGCATGAAAAATAAATGCATTTCAGTTTTAGAGAGAAAAGGAAAAATAATTTTAAGGAAATATAAAATGTTGTGAACGAAGGTCATTAAACTTTTGTTGACGAGATAGTATTGATCACAGCAAGAAAACGTAATGCATCCTTACCACGCAATTTATTTCACAACGCGTTTTAGTCTGTGGAGAATTATCTATAATTTTTGATCACCAAAATAAAATATTCACAGCTCATTTCGATATAATTTTCGCCATGGTGTAAATTAAGAAAACAATGTTTCGTTAATTTCACTGTGGAAGGATAATTATAATTTATAATTTAACACAGTTTTTCTTTCTCATGAACATGAATAAAATTTTTATGCATTCACATTTGCGGTATTTAGATATTTCAAGTATGGATATATATTTGCAAAATATGCATTTTTTAAAAATATATTAATTAATTCAAAGATCATACGTAATAATTAACGGGATTCTTTTTGAAATTTTTATTTTGTATTTCTTTTTTCTTTTCTAACTAAACTTAAGTGTCAATAGGATTTGGGGAAATTTTGAAATGCTGTTATTAATTGTTTTTCAGGTTACATTCATTCAGGCATTTCATTTTTTATCTATCCATTTATTTTTCATTCATTTAATTTAACAGTAATTCTTTTCAAACATAATTGGTCTATTGTTGTTTAAAAACATTTTTAGTTACTCACAGCATCGTGCGCAGTATTTGTTGTTATGGAACACTGAAGAAAACAGGTAACTAACCCCTGGTTTAGTCTGAGCTGTCTGTCGGGAAAATCTGAGCAGCAAATAAGACTGGACACATGTTTTTACGGTTCCCGGGAAGAAATTTATTGCAGATCCCCCTTTCTGAAAAAACAAAATGTCTAATTCTTTGCCTATTTATAGTGTGTAGAATTCAATTTCAAATTAATGAAAAGATATTACATTTTTTGTCATAATTTTTGCCTGAGCTCTTAACAGTCCCGGTTCCTGAGATAATTCTCCCTGTCTCTACTCTCCCTCTTTGAATGTGGGCCGTGACAATACACCATCTTGACTTTTTCTACCAACCGACTCTGCAATCAAGTCAGAAGCTCTAGTTGTTGTACACAAGATGTTTTATGCATACCCTATAAGCTTAAAAATTTCGCATATGGCACCCCAATATTTAACTATTTACCTGCTGTATTGTAATTATTCTATACGTAAAATATGCTTCATATGTGTAAAATCTAGAAATATGAAAAAGTAAATGTTGCATTTGCAACTCACTAAAAATCTATCCACGTATAGCAATTAACACTATGAAGGAGCGAGAGAGAGATAGGGATTATTAGCATTGCAGGTGAAAAATTCGAAGATTCGAATGAAAACCCGATTGGTAAAATACATTTACCGGCGAAAAACGCTAAAATCAGGTTCTAGCTCGCAAATGTGATTTTATCGCAGGCAGTGAGTGATTGCTGCTGGAATGGCTTGAAGAAAGAATCTTCGTTTCCTTAGCTAGATGCTCCACCCGCCATGGAAAAGGGTGTATACCTTCGACTATTGTGAGTTAGAAGCTTCATGCTGTATAGTTCGTTCACCAGGAGTTGGCACTTGACTCCACCTCCTCGGACGCAGAGTTCATTTCAGCGCGGGTGTAAGAAGAGAAACATCTCATCTCCGGGCTTGAAATTAAGACAACCCTTAATGCGCGCCAAACACAACCACTAATTTATTCTTCAGTCATTTACTTCGCTTTATCATCTGATGCTATTATACCTTTCGTTTCTCTAGCTAATGAAATATAGTTTAAATTTAAAAACTGCTGTTTTCCCAGCAAAATGTCTCAAGGACAAACTTTTGTCATACGATCGCCAAATAGCAGCCTTGTTCAGGATTGCTCACAACCTTCTCCCAACAATAGCGAAATAGTATCGTCGCATACCACGTGATCAATTCGGAGCCAAGCGTCAACTCCTTGTGAACGAGTTATTTATTATATATACAGCGGCCTAGGCCAATAGGCCCATATGCCAAATACAATGGATCATTTAAAAGGTCAACAGACCCTTATATAAATAAAATACAAAAATTATATGTATATATAAAATACAAAACTTATTAACCCTTATATAAATAAAATACAAAAATTATATATACATAAAATACAAAAATTATGAACCCTGAGACAACCAGTAAAAACTGAATGAGCTGTGAGCCAGAGCTGGTGGGCCCCTCAATACAAGACAAAAAATCTAACAATTCACCAAAAACAGCCGTAAATACAACTCATAAAACCGCCAAAAGGTGAAAGGATAAAATGACATAAATGAATATAGTGCTAAAATTGAAAAGTTAAAACTGAGACAAAATCACAGATGTATACACTTGCCAATAGGGCATTGAAAGGATCCAGCCAATCAAGCCAGCTTGAATCCTGCTGGTGGAACCAAAATAGTGAGAGTGAAGTAGTAACAGGTAGTTAAAATGAAGATAAACAAGTAAAGCAGAGTAAATTCAATTAAAGTACAAAAAACAGAGGATAAAGTACCAATAGATATTAAAAAATAAGAGTTAAAAGGGGTGTATAACAATCTAAAAACCGTGTATAAAATACAATCGCAATGTAAAATACCAAATATATTAAAATCCAAAGGTTGTAAACAAACCTAAAGCATGTATAAAATGCAAAGTCAAGTTAAAAGTCAAATTAAAACACAAAAATGGCAATGTGGTCCAAAAAAAGGTTTTGGCAAGGTGGTTAGATTAAGCAGGTTAAAATTTTAGTTATTGTCAATTTTGTTTATTAATTCCATTTGTTCCTCAAGAGTAGTTTTAATGATAATCTTGATAATTTCTCTACAGACCTTGTGAACGAGTTATAGTCCCTTTCCTCCTTCCTGTGAACGAGAAAGTCTGAATCGTTGTCAGTTGTGAGCGCTTAACGAGAGTCTGAATTCACGTGGTCGTAAGTGAAGTCTTCATACCAGTGCTGTTGTTGTTGTTGTTAATTTACGTCGCACTAGAGCTGCACAATGGGCTATTGGCGACGGTCTGGGAAACATCCCGGAAGATGATCCGAAGACATGCCATCACAATTTTGATCCTCTGCGGAGGGGATGGCACCCCCGCTTCGGTAGCCCGACGACCTGCGCGCGAACTCGAGCACTTTACGGTAGCACAGTTTAACGAGGACCAATACCGCACACCCTCGGTCCCTACGCAGACTGATCCAAGTGGGTCACCCACCCGCACACTGACCGCAGCCAGTGATGCTTGACTTCGGTGATCTGATGAGAACCGTGTCTTAACGATCAGTCCACTGCGGGACTCATACCAGTGCATCTCCCGGCTTTGAAGTTCTTTAAGATCCAGGATTTTCGTTGAATCATGGCAAACCAAGGAGTCTGTTAGGTAGTGTGGAGTATTGCCTTTTCGCTGTCCGTAGTTAGAAATATCAAGGGATAAGATTGGAGTAGATGCAAAGAGGTACTGATATGGAAATATCGCTCTTTGACTTGAAGCTATGGTATTTGAGAACATTCTTAAAACACCTTCGATCGCTGTCGAGAGGAAAGAAAGAGTTTTTCATAGGAAAATATCTTACACAAATCAAATTCTCCTACTTTATCGACAGTGATTGGAGCAATGGCAACCACATGCAGTGAGAATGGCCCTCGCAGCACCTCTCACCTCACTCCCTTACACACGCGTTAGACTAATCGCAGCGGGACTGATCGTAAAGACACGTAGAACACCAAAGTTAAACATCACTGGCTGCAGTTAGTTTGAGAATGGATGATCACTTTGATCAGCCTGAGTAGAGACGGAGGGTGAGCAGTATCACTTCTCGTGAAACTGTTCCACTGTACTGTACTCAACATCGCGTGCAAGCTGTCGTGCTACCAAAGCGAAGAACCATCTCCTCTGCAATGATACAAAATTATGATCGATAGCATGGTTCCAGATCATCCACAAAGATGCTTTCTAGTCCGAAACCAAAAGCTCATTATTGAGCCGTGGTGGCTTAGAAGATAGAGCGCTTCCCTTTCAAGGAGGTGAACCGGGTTCGAATCCCAGCAATGGCTGGTCGATTCGAATTCAGCATCCAGCTCGCACCGATCACAGTGCCAACGTAAATTATCCTCAGTGGTGGATGGATCATTGGTTAGAGTCCCCTTGCCCTCATGATAGAGTAGGAGTTTTTCCTCTCCATGTAACCAGTGGCGTATCTAGGGTATGGCAAGTATGGCGAATGCCATGGGCGCATTATTTCGAAAAGGCGCAAAACCAATCAACATCGACGATTATTTTTTATTAAAAATTTCACTAATTTTTTTTTCAAGTTATGGCAGAATTAAAAAAAAAAAAAGCATACAACATTTAACCTTTCCTCGTTGGCTCGAAAAGAAGACATCGAGATCTTTTGAGGAACTCTTTTTTGTAACTGGGGGAGTGAAGTATGAAAGGGAACCGCTAATAATAAAAACAAAGTAGGTGACGAGCGTTAAACAATTTTAGTCTCCCACTGCTTTAATTTTTTTTCATAACTTCGTTTGAAAACTCATAGACCACCTTAGTTAGGGATAATAGCAGGGCCAAGGTTTCCAGCTCTTTTGCATAACTCGAAAAGCGCGAGAAATCTCCTTCGGTTGTTATATTATATTCAACATTAAAAAAAATGGGGGAAATAAGAAAAAAAAAACATTCCACATACCAACTCTTTTTAAACGACTTGACGTCTGTGTGATAACAATTCATACACGTTTCTGCATTCATTCACTAGACACTTTCTTTCATTATAGTACTTTCAAGTTAAGCAACAGAGGATTCGCAATAAATAAAAAATTTTAATGTTCATGAATACATTCACGATAAATACTAAAATAAATCAGTAATAAAAAGTAGCTTTTTCTTTTCTACTATTATATTTACGACGATTTCGGCAAAAGCCAAATTTTAATTATAATATCGTAATTTAGAGAATAATGCAGAGTTTTTAATAATTACAACTCTTACTCTCTTTACTAACTTTTTGATATACTCCAATAAAAATATTTTTAATATCAGAGAATTTCCTAAGCAATTAACATTTAATGTCCATCAAAATCCTTTGACAAAAAGACTTTTAACCCAGGGGTCTGTCCAGACATTTTGTGAAAGATCCGTTTTTCGTGAAATTGTGAAAAAATTACTCACATTCTTTCAACCAGGGTCCGCTTTTATGAATTTGTGCAAAAAGGATCCGTTATTGCAAAAGAAAAAACTTTTTAAAGGAGTTTTTAAATTGTAAAGACATATAAGATTATGCTCAACACTGTAAAATTGTAATTAAAAAAATTAAATTTTAAAAAATAAACAACAATTGCTGCTTCTGTGCTTCTGAATTAGAGATGCAACATACAAACATTTGGTATTTAGCCTATACTGCTAAACGCAGAATATTAATTTCGGACGAATAATGGAAGAATCGTCTGCCGAAGACAAAACTTAATTCGTTTACATCCATCTTTCTTGTTTTCTGCCTTGGAAAGGGTTTATTCTATTAATTAAATTATAATGAAGATAAACAAATTTGTGAAGGTTCCGATTAAAAGAAAAATCATTTTGTGAAGGGTCCATTTTTAAGTTAAAATATTTTGTGAAGGGTCCGTTTTTATGAAAAGATATTTTGTGAAAGGTCCGTTAACGGACCCAAATTTCTCCTAAACAGACCCCTGTAACCCCATAGTTAATTTTATAACTGTCGTTGAACAGCCGACCCAATTCCGCAGCCTTGTAATTTTGAACCCAATCCAGAAGACAAGGGAACTCCTGTATCGAGTAATGGGAGAAATTTTTCTTCGTGGAGGGCTTTTTGGTGGAGCTAACGCGCATTTGCGTTACATGGAGAGGAAGACCACGAGAACCTCCCGCGGTTAGCCTAACGGCAAGGGGACTCTAACCCATGATCCGTCTACAATTGATAATATTTCACATCAGCACTGTGGTTGGTGCAAGCCGGATGCGGAATTCGTATCAACTGGGATTCGAACCCGGTTTCCCTCATTGGAAGGCGAACGCTCTATCCCCTGAGCCATCGCGGCTCCCATGTTTAAATTAAAAGGAATTAAATTTTTTTCCCCTCTAAAATGTAGCTTCTCATTGCTTCACGATATGTCAAAGCTGTACTATAAAAAATTTAAGCTATCGCTGATAAAATGTAAAGACAAAATGTAAGCTCATTATTCATTATAGTAAAATTACAGGGAATTTAATTTTTTTCTTTTTTTAGCGTATTATGAATTTCATTTTTTCTACTAAAAACGAAGAATGAAGCACAAACTTAATGTAAAATTAATAGAGTAAAACGAAAAGAAAATATTTTTTCCATGTATAAACGATGATAAAATAAACAGTTTAATAATGTTCATTTAAAAGGGTTATTCACATGTAAGAGTTATAAATATTTAAGTTCCGAATCTTATAAACAAAGAAGACATTATTTATAAGACTTTATTGAAACTGTAACTCAGAGTCAAACTATAATATTGCACAAATGAAAAAAAAAACACTAAAATAGCCACAAAAAATCATGGTTATATATAAAAAAAAATAATTAACTAAATAACATAATTTAGATTACAAAAGTATAGATTATGTACTAGCATTAAGAATGTATATTGTAGAATTGTGTTGAATGTGTATTGTAGTACTATGTATGATGTTATAACTCTTGCACTGCCTTTTTCCTCGGCAATACATAACGTATTTATTTAAAATCGTGTCCTTTTTTATAATAAGAACAGAAAACAAATCCTAAAAATAATATTTATTGATTTCGTTTATTTAAACTAGTTTACTTAGACATTCATTTAAATTTAAAATAATTTACTTGGAAAAAATGCTTTTCTACTTAGGTTATTTGATATTATTTATGTATTTGAAAATGCTATCTGTAAAATTAAATTATAGTAATATAAGCTGAATCTTTAAATTTAAAATATTTATCTATATGAAAAAAATTAGTAGTACAACAGACTAAAAAAATGAAAGGCGAACGAAAGAAACTTTGGAAGTTCTATAAAGGAGAGCCATCCATTTCTGGGGAGGAAATGGATGGAACCCCTTCAGGCAGAAAAACCAGATGACCAGAGGGATGACTTGAGAGATGTGAAAACCATGGGGTGTCCCAGTCTAGCTTAGACTAATTATTCTGTAGTGAAATGCTTGTAAATCTTCAATTTTATCAGGGGTTAAAATCTCTTTGAAAAACGTTTTCGGAATCTGCTGAATAGATTTCAAATAGAACCCCTTCTATAAATTAGCGTAAATCCTTCCACAACAGGAGATTTTTGCCACCCATGGTGGGAATCACCTCCACTAAAGTGTGAAATACTGAAAATAGGAGGTTCCTCTGCCTCGCTCAACAAATAATTTAAACCAATGAAACGATTTAATAATGAATACACCCCACTATTTTGAAAAATAAAGGACAGGCGTTATAAGTAGTTAGGCGCTCATACAAAAAATGCTGCTCGTTTTAGTTAATGTTTCAAAATTTAGGACAAGAAAATCAAATATTTGAAGCCTTTAAATTTTTATAATCTATTTTGATGCAGCTTCTGGGCTTTTATAGTTGATTCATTGATTTAAGAGAACAACGTGTACTACAAGAATTTTCTTTGATTGTAAGTAATCATTTCCTAAATATTTAAACTAATGCATTATACTTTCCCCTATATCTTTCATTTTAATTCAGATTATAATTTTCTTCCTTTAAAAAAAAAAAAACAAAAAAAAAAAAAAAAAGAGATTAAAGAATTTTTTTTAAATTTTATAAGTCTTTTACAATACATATCACTTACATTATATTTATATCACTACATATTATATTACTTGAAAAAAATTGTTATACTGTTTTTAAAACAATACAGTATTTTTCGTAGTAAAATTACCTTTTCTACAATATAACATTTTTCCTTGTTAAATTACCTTTTTTTTAAACGATGTAAAAAATGTATACCTTACAATTTAATTTTTTTAGGATTATAAATAAAATAATAAATATTTACGAAAAGTTATTTTTTAACAAACGACCTTTATAATTCTGGGAAACTTTTTTAAATTCTATAGGAAAGCTCTCGAGTTACTTCTCATATTGCGGCTACCCCCAATACTTAGGGGTACAGAAATCCAAATCAGTAGAAAAAATGGCATGTTTATTCAGAAAAAGTACGTTTTAGTGTCTGATTTCGTAACTTGAAATATTGTCCCTGCATTTATTAATTAGCATATTTTAAGTCACCTCCTTGAACCATTGACATGAGAAGAACGTGAAGATCTGATTATTATATCAAAAGTTATCAGGGTGGTCCGTTTATTTATTTTATTTTTTTGCGCACTGAACGTCTTAAAACTTATAATTCAAATCTGTTTAATTTTTTTTCTGCTTTTTCTCTAATTTGTTCCATTCTGATGCGAAGAGAATTTTTCATAATTTGATTTTTTTTTTGGTCTACTTCTTAACTTTTTTTTCCAATTATTTCTAGATATTCTTAAACTAAGAAGACAACTTCCTCTAATTTATTTCTCATTAAAGAATGTATTATTGTCGCTTTTTTGTCTAGAGTTCTGTATTTAATTATATTTATATTTTTTCTTATTATCGGTTATTATATAATGTTTGTACAACTTAATTATATTAAGAGCATCGGTTTTTTGTAAATAAAAAACTAACCAAATTATAAAATTTGATTGTAGCTATTTTATTTGTAATTGTCATAACAAATCGCAATTATTTACACTGTGATCTTTAATGAATTTATTATATCACGATGATTTTATTGTTTTGGTATTATCAAAGCATGATTATGTTTAAAAACAATCAATTTCATTCAGTTTAAATTTGGGAAATAATGGGTAATAATCCGGTTATGTTATAGTTCTTCTTTAACCCAGAGACATTTCTTGCGTGTGAGTATTTTTGTTGCCTAATTATATTTGTTGCTTAATTAAACAAATTGTTAGAATTTTTATTGACAGTTGAAGAAACGCAAGAGAATCTTCTTTAAATATGATAAAGGAGACTTTTTTTATTCCTAACTAATGCTAATTTCGAATTGTTTGAATTTGCGACTGCTAATGTTCAACTTCGCAGCCTTGTAATTTTGAACCCAATTCAGAAGACAAGGGAACTCCTGTATCGAGCATTTTGGAGAAATTTGCCTTCGCGGAGGAATTTTTTGATTGAACTAATTTGCATTTGCGTTACATGGAGAAGAGGATCACGAAAGCTTCCCGCGCTTAGTCTGACGGCAAGGGTAACCAATGATCCGTCAAGGAGGATATTTTACGTCAGCACTGTGGTAGGTGCAAGCCGGAAATCGTGTCGAGCAATCATTGCAGGGAATCGAACCCGGCTCACCTCGTTGGAAGGCGAATGCTCTATCCCCTGAGCCACCACGGCTCTTTTTGCAATATTGCCAAAAAGGCTTAAATACTTCAAACAATGCTTTTATTTAAGAGATTATGAATATTTTAGGAAGGGCGCAAGTACGAGATTTGCCATAGGCGCTTCTTTCCATAGATACGCCTCTGCATGTAACGCAAATGCGAGTTAGTTATATCAAAATGTCCTCCACAAAGGCTATTTTCTCATAATTGGGCACTCTAAGAAGGAGAGGACAAACCAGACCCTCACATGTAACCTATGACGTCAGCTAATCTTAATCAGCCAAATGAAGTATTAAAATTGAGCCAAGTTTTTCTACATAACTTAGAATGTTTATTAACGTTAAGTTAATTAAACACAGAGCCGTATCTCACATCAAATTTGTTGAAGTATAGTTCTTTCTCGTCTACTTTTTTTTACTTAACATAGATTAATCATTTATTTATGTATTTTATTGTAACCGTGTTATATTTTTGTTTCTTGTACCAGGCAATAGCTATGCATAATAAGCTTGTTTATGTTCTACATGGCTTCTTGCCTGTCCTTGTGTGTGTACAGAAAGAATTGAAATTTTTGTATGGTATAACGTGAAAGTATATAGGCTGTGTTACATAAGAGAATTGGTACTTGACAGGCTTGGATTACTCGAAATAGAATGGAAAGAATAGTCGCTAACATAAACAAATGCTACGTTTCAACAACCAATCAGGATCGAGATAGCCAAACTATGTCACTTGCAGGTATTCTATTCTTGATCCAGAAGCCCTCGTGTCTTCTGATTGGTAGTCGTGAACTCAAAATTGGGTCAGCTGTTCATCAACGGTTATAAAATAAAATAAAAATAAATAGCCCACTATAAGCCTAAGGGCCATTCTTTCTGGGGCATCTCACGAATATGACTTCGTGATTGGTGAATTTCCCGTGGGAGACTAAGCAATCAAGCATTTCGTGTTTTTTCTCTCTTTAATAAGTCTGGTAACATCTTAATTTAAGCAGACGCAAGTCATCGGATGCGTTCTAAATACAAAATTACCTAATTCTTTAAACTTTCCCAAATTCAATCTTTTGTGTCTTGTCTGCTCTTATTTAATTTTGCTTTATTCTGTATAAAAAATGACCCCTATTTTACCTAACAGTATTGTAGGAGAAGTAATATGTTTACTAACAGATAGAGCGTCTGAAGTTTAGTTCAAATATATCCTTAGACCAGGAGAATCTAACTGTAAATAATAGCATAGAAAACTTTGATATAGGTGTGCAGAAGCTCCTCTTATATATTCCCTGAAACTCCATTTAAAAAATATGGGTTCCGACCCGACTGATCCTGAATTTAGGAGGAATAACATAAAGACTAGGTTAAAAAAACTGATTATTTAAGTATTAGTTTTCTACAATTTGCAAGAGAAAATGATGGTAAATACAAGTAATCTTAGAAGTTACTGAAACTCCAAGTATATCTTGTTTCCGAAATGAAGCTTTTTTTCACATTCATACACTATGTTAGATAAGTCGTATATTTAAAATTCGATTTCTCAGAAACTATTCAACCGATTTCGCTAAAATTTTGTATTGTATTTAGTTATAAAAAATTAATTCTTTAAAATAATATAAAATTTTTTATACCTTACAATTCTAATATTACTCGTATATTTTTAAATAAAATAATAAATATTTACTAAAATTTATTTTTCACATGGGGTTATCCTTGAGTAAACGAATTTTTAATTGTGTGCAAATTTTTTTTTTATATCGTTTAAAAATTGAAGATATGAAATTTGCAAAAAGTAAAATTAACATAAAGTTGTCTTAACTTTGGATCACTGTCCTGACATAATTATGCGGAACATATTTCCCAGATTGCGGCTACCCCGATATTTTGGGGCTTAGAAATCTGAATCCGTTAAAAAAAAAGGTATGTTTACTCAGAGAAAGTACGTGGTTGTGCCTTATTTCGGAACTTAAAATATCGTCTGTACATGTTTGGGTTCACCCTTTGAACCATTAAGAATGAGTCCTAGAAAGTGGAGATCTGATCATCAGCTCAAAAGTTATTCAGCATGCATGGTCCGTTTATTATTATTATAATTTTTTTTTTGTGCACCGCAAATTGTACTACTACTGTAATTGGAATTTTTGTTACAATGACTGCTCAAGTGGTGATAAAATAACACCAATGAAATAAACTGACAACTTTATCAAACATTTCAGGTTAGGTTATACCCTGTGAGACTAGGACGGGACTTGTAAGAGGAATGTTAAAGCTATGTTTGTAAAAGGTGGGGTTAATTAGCTGTTACCTAGGGCACATGATCTGGGTATTGGTATACAAATATATTGGTAGTAATGCATTGTTTTAGTTCAGTAGTAATTTAGTTTTACAACTAGCAAAGGTCTTATATATTTTGAAATAGTTTAATGATTTAACTTTCGCTCTGAAGTAAATATATTTATTTCACTAACAGAGTACAGAAGCATTTTCGTCTTATTCCTATGCTGAAAATAAATATTAAACTAATAAGAGGCTTTCTAGTTTAACTCAAACCAGAAACCTGTTTATGGTCAGCTGTTGCGCCAAATTTCTTTATCTGATGTTTCACAGATGTTTAGTACTAATGAAGAAGTTATCACATACAGTTCTAGTTCTCAATAAGAAACTTAGCTATAAACCCACCATTTTAAAACTTCTCTAAAAAATTGAGAAACTTGGATTGCAGATACATGTTAAAATTAGTTAATATGATGCAAAAATAAAAAGTATTCTTAAATGTAAAATTTCAGTAGAATGGCAAAGAATATAGGAAAAGAAAAATATGGCAAAGCTTTGTTGCAAATCAATATGTCATCATTTCTTAAATTTTGTTTTGTCTTATTAAAATTATGTGTAAAGCAATGAATTGCCATAATTTAGCCAAACTGTTTAAAGTTTTTGATTTCTTTGTTTCGAGAAAAAAAAAAGTTATGTTTTTGGCATGCTTTAAAGTGTGTAGACATATTAAAGTACAAGAAGAGTTACAACTACATTTACATTCATTTATTTATTTATGAAGTAATGAACATTCATATGGTTACTGAAAACTAAAAACAGGAATTATTCGATACAAATCTCAACATTTAAAATATACTAAAGAAGGCAAATCAACATTATTATTATACAAATATTATCTACAAGTAACATGTTATAGCTAAAAAACTGTCTCAAAAATAAATTGCATTTTTTTTTCTCAAAATATTTACATAATAAGCACAATGCAAATTACGCTAACTGTACAAAAAAATTTACATACATCTGGAACGAATGCGTAAATATATATTTTACAAGTGACATTTAACAACTGCCTTCCCTCACAATGCTTCATCACTTTTTTTCCTCCAATAAAAAGCACAGTGGAGTGTGCAGTTTTTCAAAAAATGTATTTACATGTAACATTTCATAACAGCTATGGTACGGTTGAGTAGATAAATGGTACGGTTCATTGCGTAGCTAATATGATGGTTGACTGAATATGTCGCCCTACTATATATATATATATTGTAAAATTCTATGCATTGCCTATAACTGTACACCAAAAATATTATCAAATATATACACCTCCTAAAACTTTTCATAGTAATGAACCTACTAAACAAAAATATAATACATATTTAGCTGATGTTTCATTCATACATTTTATAGCTGAAGACGATATGAAACTGAACTGATGGTGCATAATTCGTAGTGACTATTTTTGACAGAGAGCTTGTTCAGACATGTTCCAAAATTGCAGTTTTAGAATCAATTTATACATACATCTATTTCCATCGAGTAAGCAAAAAAAATTTCTTTTCAATGTGATTTTATTATTTCGTATTAAGAAAATATTAATTAAAAACTCTGTTCAGAAAAAAAAATTTAAAAATACAGTAGTTATAGCACACAGAAAACATTTGTTTATACATATATATTTAAAAAAAGCTTATAAAGTAGTTTCAAATTTCCCCTTTCTGTCAATATCAAGTGTGTGTCGAATATCAATAGAATGATTCCTCAATTTTTATTGAGAATTTCCACATGTAAAAAACCATTAAGGAAAAAAAATAAGCAGTTTGCAACAGAAATAAGATCATAAAAGATTAAAATAAATAATAAAAGTTTAAAATTTTCTCTCTATGCAGATTTTATTTTGAATCAGATGTTTTTCTTTTTGCAAACTGTCTTCACAGCTCATTGAGGAACCTTATTCCCGTAAAACAAGGTTATAAAGTGGTCGAAACATATGTACACATCTAAAGTACAAAACAGTAAACAAAACTTATAAATATCACAAAAGAAATAACATACATTTGTCGGTGCAATAATAAAATATTTATGGCGAACACTATTGTTGGGTCGCGTATTTTTTTCAGTAAAAATAAAGTGCAGCACAAATTTACCAAGAAATAAAGACTTATGTATGATATACAGCACCAAAAGTCTAGAATTTTTACATCTAACTTAATCTAAATTGTTTGTAACATTCAATGAATTCATGAGCAGTTTAGAGAAATGGATTTATGAGCAAAGTCATATAAGGCTGTCTTTTTTTCACCAAAAAAGAAACTCAATGTAATACTGATTGAGCAAAGGAGCAAGCAAAAAACTGCTGAAAACAATGTCTAAGCTGCCATTTAAAAAAAAATAGCTATTTACTGTTTTAAATATTTATTGCTATTTAATAAGCCTAAGACTTTAAAGCAGTTAGATTGTATCGATCTTGTCTCTCTCGAGTAAATGTAATGAAAACTAATTTTTATGTTTTCAGACATTAATCTTTTTTCTTTGGTTTCGCTTATTCATAAAAAGGTTCTGTTTTTTTATTGTAACTTAGTTACCGAATTGTAATTTTCAAGAAGTTAAGTATTTTAAAAAAATATTTCAAAGCTACAAAATACAATGTATCTTTGGTAATATTTGACAAGGTTAAAAAAAAAAAAAAAAAACAGTCAAAACCTTAAAAATTACAAACTGGCAACTAAGTTCCATAAAATTAATTTAAATAAAATGAAAAGTATTTTTAAATATTGATTTGTGATTTAATAAGTAGAGAATTGGAATCTAAAATTAAGCACAGAATATTACAGGAAACACTGTAAAATAAAATCTGATTACAGAACCCCTTAAAATATTTATTCCAATTTTAAGTCTATATTCAGAACAGTTTTATATTTTAAACTTCTTGATACTTATATATTCTTTTATCAGAAAAATAATTTTTATTTTACTCTGCAAAAATATTTATTACATTGATTAAATCTAGGAACTTTATAGTTCTAATAAACTTGATTTGTATGAGGGAAAAAAATACTTAAAACAAAATGTTTAATTCTTTACGATTGACATCATTTGTTTAATACCTTAATGAATATTAAATAAATAATCCTAAAAAACTGAAGCAGTAAGACATTACTTGATTAAAAACTTAATTTGCTTCAAAAATTATACAAATTGCATATTATAGTCAACATGTTTCAAACATTCAAAAATAGACGTCCAGTTTCGAAACTTGCCAGTTGTAAATGAAAAGAAGCAAAAGTGAATTGAAATATAAAACGCAAAGCTGCCACAAAATGAAAATAAGAATTCAGACATTAATTAAGAATTACTTTATGTGAACAGTAATACTACTAAAGTACCTTTTTTTTTTCATTTTAGGCATACATTTTTCTTGATATGCATCACATAGTTTTCCAGATTGCATTTGAAATATTAAAAGTCATCAAAATTTTTATATTTCATTTGGAAACAGACTTAAAAATATCCTGTTAATTATATGTATATAGTACTAAATCCTTACTCAAACACTTAATTTCCAGCATTTGTGCTCGTCATATAAATCTGTTACTTAATCTGTACTTTCTATATTCAATTAAAATGCCTACATTAAAAAAATTAAAGCACTACATTTTTATGCTTAAATTAATAATTATAGATTTTAGCAGCTAGTCTATAATAATAAAAATTCTATGTTAATAAATAGTATTAGTACTAGATAAGGTTAATTTTCTTAATGATTCCCAACGTTTACATTTTCACTGATATGAGTCGCACTAAATTCATTGAAAATTTTCATATTCCACAGAGGAGTCTTTGCAGAAACAAAACATGTATTGAAAAATATTTTTGGTTAAAAGTTTGTTACAAATATTAATTAAAAATGTTATAAAAATTTAAAAACTGCTTAGTAAAATTTCAAAGTTTACTTTATCAAACAAAGAACTACATACAATACTAATAATATCACAAGACAAACTTAATACTGCTTGTAAAAAAATTTTGAAGACAAAAAAAATTTATATTTTGCCCACTTCAACAAATGAAACTGTATGAGAAGTTAAAATCGTTCAATAATTTAAAAATGTACAGTGGATCATCTGAGTTTTCTTTTTTTTTTTTTTTTAAAGAAAGAACCAATCATACACATCATTTACCTATTCACTTAATCTTCCAATTTCATTCTAAGCAAAAACTCAATTCTTGCTAATTTCAAATGCTTAAGTAAACATCCATAAAACCTGAATCTATTAGTACATAGACTAGATTATCGACAACAAAAAAAAAGTTTCAGGTACACAGTTACATCTTGCTTTGGTAAGTAGCAAGTTAAAGTTTATTCCTCTTCTTCTTCAGCAACAGAATCTCTTTTTACTTTAGAACTGTTCTCCTCATCCTGCTCATCCTCTTCATCAGGAGTTTCACAGGATTTTGGTTTGGCATCGAGGAAGACATTGTCATCACATTCGGTTCCACCTACAGCACCTTCAGGAGCTTCTTCAATTATATCTGTAGATGGTGCACCAGCGTCTTCCAGTTTACCTAAAACAGTATATATATTTTTTGAGACTTTTAAATAATTAAATTAATATCTATTATTACTGAAATGTAATTACAGGAATACTACATTTCCATACTTTTTCATGGTAACTATATATATGAATGATACTATATATATGAACTTTTACATGGTATTTATATATTTTGGAACTATTAAATTATCCATTATTACTGAAATATAATTACAGGAATACCGAATTTCCATACTTTTTCATGATAACAAAGGCTAGCTTTCACACTTCACTTTGAATCTAGAAAAATTACCATTTTATGCTCCAAAATTATAAATATATTTATTTTCTAATTATAATTTTTTTATAAACAATATCGTAGGTTACAATATATTTATTCGTTAAATTTTTTTTTGTTTAATTATGTAACAGAAAAACTGCTTCAATTTTAATTACAGAAAAAATAATTGTTTGTTTTAAATGCTATGTGATGAAAAAAATCAGGAATAGTGGATAAAAAGGAAAGTATTGAAACAACTTATAACTTTTATATGTAATAAAAAATAGTTTTTTTTTTCTATAGCTTCCATAAGCTTACTATTTTTGGAACATCAATAAAAGTGATAATAATAACAGGAATTCCAATTTCAATAATCTATTACCTAACATATTTGAAAAAACTGTATGGTAGTTTGTGAAAAATCACTATATATATGTAATTCTAGAGTTAAGTAACAATAATTCTTAAAAATTTCAATTTATGTTCGCTAAAAATTTAGATCGATGTTCAATCTTATCAAAATAAAGTCATGATCATAAATCAAAGTATAGTATAACTAAAAAAAATTTTTATCACTTAAATTCTGATTAATTTATCATTCTTAGTTTGCCTTGTGACTTTCACAAAAAGTATCTAAGTACCCGTATAAGTATTGATTGAAGTTGAAGTATTGATTTGAAGTTGAGATATTTTGTTGTAATTTAATACTTAAATTCTGTAATTTATATGAAAGCATTTCCAGTATAAATCACCAAACTTACAGCCAATCAGCTTAAAAGACAAATACACGCTAATAATAACTACTGCACTTTAATTTACTCAATATAAATACCATAATTTATAAAGAGGCAGATGAATCACCAAATTTAGAACCAATTAACTTAGTATCAGAATTGAAAAATAAACTGACTAAATCTGTGAAGCAATTTATTATAACAATTATATTTAAATGTAGTTTATCTATTTTAAACAGTAAATTTTAATAGACCATTGTTCATATAATATCATGATTAAATAAATCAATAATTCATACATCTAAATGTGGCAGAATTGTGTTAGGGATATGCCTCCTTTTCTGCATCCTCACCTCTTGGTGGGGAATCGTCTGTTTTGGGTAATAATCTTTAGTTGAACATCACCTCTTGACTTTAATTTTAAAAGCATACCCTAATCTTGTGTGGGAAGTCTTTGGTCATTCTTGGATTTGTTGAGCTATTGGATTATTGGACAATTAAATAAATGTAGTAAAAATGTTTGATTACAGAAATAAATTAAGCTCTACTTTAAAATTCATGAGTGATTTGTTTGAACTTTACTATAGTTAAATTGTAATTAGAGAGAAACCCAAGTGCAGTGTCTTTTTTTTTTTTTTTTTTAAAAAAAAGCTGTTTGTGAAAATTCTATTATGAAAAAAAAAGGTTAATGTATTTTAAAAGTAACTATAAAAATAATATAACATTGAAATAAGTTTTTTTTTATACAATAAACTAATATTTGTACAAATAAAATTAATTTTAATTCAGATATTTGTCATTAAATGCTTCCAAATAAAAAAAATTACCTATTTTTAAATGTGTTCAGTATTGGACTTGCTGTGAAGAATAGTGCATTTTTTAATAGTTCAAAATTTACATAGCTATTTAAAATGTCGATTTTTCTCATTCCTTTTATTGCAAACTAAGCACTCAAAATTTTATTATGAATGAGGAAAATTAATTTTTGTCAAAAGACTATTTCATACTCACTCAAAGGTTGGACAACAAGAAACTTCAAAATATCTGAGAGTGAAACTATTCCAACAACAGATTTATTTTCATCTATCACAACTAATCGATGAGCCTGTCACAAATAGATAAGATAGTTTGGTTAAATTGTAATGGGATTATTTTTTTTTCGAAGTAAAACTTAAGTTAACTCACCTTAGAGGTAACAATAGTGCGTATCACAGTCCCCAAGGTATCATCGAGAGTGCATCCATACACATCTTCATGCACCTTAGGAAGAAAAACAATACTGTTACGAGATGGTAATACTATTTTTATATTGTTTTTTCTAAATACTGCCGTAACTTTTAAAATCGTAAAAAATATATAGTATGATTTATTTCAATCACAGGGTTGCCACAGAAAAAAAAGAACAAAATAGTTGCTTTTAGTAGCCTAAAGCATGAAAATAGTAGCCAAAAACTAGGAAAATAGTTGCCTAAATAAGAGCAAAAATTCATCAAAAATACTGCTAAAATTTTGTTAATGACTCAATTCTTATATACCATGATCCATTCAGTCAAGTTGGTGGCAAATATGATAATTTTTATGTAACGTTAATGCTTATATATATATATATATATATATATATATATATATATATATATATATATATATATATATATATATATATATATATATATATATATATATATATATATATATATATATATATATATATATATATATATATATATATATATATATATACATGAAAAGTGATTACTCAAATTCGAAATTCACGCATCGTAATATTGTATTAAAAATTGTTTTTTTTTTTTTTTTAGATAAAATAATGCTAAATTTCGCAGCAATAATCATTGAAAAGGCGATCGAGAAATGAAATAGACTTAGAATGGAATCTGTGCAGATTGAACGAATTAAGAAGTAAGACTCAAATTTGCAATTCAAAATTTTCAACATTTTTTATTTTTAAAAAAAAAGTTCTTATTTAAGAGGACACTATGCAGAAGTAGTGCATGAAACTCTTCATGGCGAATTCTTTTTCGCCTGCAGAACTATGCAATTAAAAATTTGAGTATAGAAAAAGAGAGTTCAGATAATTCTGGATTAAACTTTGCAGTTTCAAAGGCTAAATTTTTTTTTTTTTTAAATATTAACATTTTATTAAATTATGGTGAGATTATATTATGCAGTAAAGAAATTATTCTACAATAAATTGTTTGCATTCTGGCATTTTGAAAACATTTCATGAGCATTTGAAACTGAATCTTTTACTTAAGGAACTCTCTTTTCTATTTTTTAAATAACTTTAAATTTTAAAATACCAAAGGAACAGAATTTGCCAGCAAAAGTTTCTTCTGGAGTATAGCGTCCTCCTAAGACACAATTCCCATTTCCTTAGTATTTAAAATAATTTTTAAATAATGTGATGTTTCATATATCTTATATAAATCATAGGTCTTATATAAATGCAGGGCTAAGGAGAATAGAAGGGCTAGTTCACTCCACTCTTAGAGCTGAAGCTACGATTTCCCTCCTCATGACGTCACTGTGTTCACAGATTTCGGAGATCGCAAGCAAAGATATTATGATAACTTTGCATCTTTCTCTTTGTAAAAATAAGTTAGACTTTTTCTGGTTATTAACTTTCAAACTTTACGTAATTAACACATTATTTCCGTTCATAAACATAGTTCAAAAAAACTTTCTTGGCCATTATATTAAAAAAATACCATTTTAAACTTATAAAAATATTTTACTAGTTGGCGAAAATGACACTATAAATTCTTATTTTTAAAAGGTCAGTTTTAACTTCAATTATTAAGAAAAATTAAAACATGTATCGACACTTTTTTATCTACATATTCTTTTATAACAATAAGTTGAGTTAAATTTAGAATCCCTGATTTTAAAATATGCCGTTAATAGCAATTTGTTAATTCTTAATCATTAGGAAACATCAACCTTAAACGCTAATTACTGAAACAAAATAATAATTTAGGTTCATAATGACATTAGAAATTTTACGATTGTTTAGAGATATTTAAATTTAAGATGATATAATTCTGCCTTTCTTTTTGAAGAAACGAGGCTGCTTCTATTTAGATAATGAATTTTTATAAAAGTTCTTAACGATAGAAAAAACGTATTGCTGTTTTATATTAACTGTGTCATTTCGGAATCCATTCTTTACATAGTTGTTCATTTACTTTAGGGAACACGCGGAAAATTATATATTTTCCTTTTGTTTTTCTATCAGAATTTTTGCAAGTTGCAATCGCGCAAACTGGCATTTCGTTAATAGTTTCAAATTTTTGTAAATTCCCTGCAAACTCTGAGGAAAGTCATTATAGAAAATAACAAATGTCTTAGAATACGTCACAAAAAGAAATGCTCCAATATTAGTTAGAGCTAGTAAGGTCGAACGCTCTGTTCTTGAAGTAAAAGTGCGAGCTTTGCAGCAAAGTGACGTCACTAGAGAAAATCGGAGGATTGGCGCGGCGAGAGTTTCTTCAAAGGAGTGAACCAGCCCTTCTATCCTCTCTTTAGCTTTGATATAAATGTCCTTGTTTGAGAGTTGTCCTTGACTTAGAGGTTGGGCAGCCCCAACGAGGAGGGCACACCAACCTGAGGTCTATTGTACCCAAACCCTAAATCATGATCAACAAGAAAGCTTTATAGCTAAAATGAAATTCAGCAACCACCTGACAGGAACGTTTTACAATTTTCCTGTTTTAATACAATGTTGCCCTAAATGTTCAAATCTTTGAACAGAATAGACCTCACAATCACAAAGTATATGTCGTGAAGTTTCCTCCTCAAGATGACAACCTTGACAAAGAGAATTATACTCAATAGCCATTATGTATAGGTGCCTCCTGAGGGTGCAGTGTCCAGTGAGAAGACCAATGATCTTCCTTAAACTGTTCCTGCTTAGCTTAAGGAGCTCTTTTTGATGTACACTAGGACAGTCACAATTCAGCTCTTTAGCTTGTCTCTGACCATCTGAGTTGCACTATTGCTCACGGGCAATTTCGCCATAGAGCTTGAATATAGATGCCCAGAATGATGTGGGAGAGATCCCCTAGGTTGATTTAGGGTCCCAGAAAATCACACTGGAGACAGCCTGCACTGCTTAGTCAGCCAGCTCATTTTCAAGAATGCCCATATGTCCAGGTACCCAATGTAGGTATATTCTTTGAGGCAACTTTTTGTTGTTTTTATCCATAAATAGATAAGTGAAACAAAAGGATAGATTAAGCATATTTTTTTAATTAGGAGAAGTTTCAATAGTTAAAAAATAATGGTGAAAGCATAAACATGTCTCATTTTTATTACAATAATTTGCAATAAATAATTCAGTTAACTAACTTATCCATATTTATGCAGAAAAGAAAAAATCTCGGAGAATTTTTTTTTTTTTTTTTTGGACACAGAAAAGGCCAAGCTATGCAGATCTAAGTTAAAGAATTTAAACCCAGAAACCGATACTAGTTGACAGACAATTAATAAAAGGCTACATATTTTATCTTTATTGTGTTGTTCCATTATGATATTTTATTTCAAACTTTTTACTGTTTAAAAACAGGCTAGATTTCTAGACTTTAGGGAGTAAATTAAGTTTGGGGGTGAATTTAAAAGTGTTTCAAAAAAAGTTGCAGATAGACTAACCCAGCAATAAGCAGAAAACTGAATAGTCAGCGGAAAAAAAACTTTTGGCCAGAGATATATTTCTATCAGTAAATTTGTTAAACGGCGAATAAAGGCTATAATTAAAAAATAGACCGATTTTCAAAGTTTGTAGTGAAAGAATTCTCAAATATGTATCATAAAAATAAAATAAAAAATCACAAGTAAATAAAGGCTAATATATCAAATATACTAACTTTGCCTTTATCGATTGCTTCATTTATTGTCATGTCGAGATTGTGATACGTCTGCTCTTTAGCTAATGCCTAGTAAACAATTTAAAATTATAATTAGTATGACAGAAAAGTAAACATATCATCACATTATTTACAAAATTCGCTAGCTATATATGGTTAAAAAAGATCTCCTTAAAAAAAAATTTTTACTCTAAATTGACTGCATTAACAAACAAATTTTAAGATTTCCTTTCTTATGAAAAAAAAAAAAACATTCCAGTTTAGTAATTTGCACTGATACATGAACATGAATTAGTTTAAAAGGGTGCCCCTCCCCCAATAATTTATTAAAACATAAGAATTTTTTAAAAAGTTATTCCTTTATTTTAAACTCCTCCCCAAAAAAGCTATCTTTCTTTTAGCAAAAACTAATAATTCCTGATGGCTTATATATAATTAAACAAAAAATTTTTATGATTATCCTTTTAATGAGGGTGGTATCTTAAGAACCATTAAAAGATTTTTTTTAATTGTTGCAATTTGAACTCAACAATTTCATTGAATAAAATTTAAAGTAAGTAATTTAGACTTTCACAAAAAAAACATGTGTCAGTCCCCCTAACCAAGTTATTTTTACTTATTTTATGCTACACCCATGAATTCAATTGCATGTATTTTGTTTTACTTATTTGTATGTAGTTTTTTTTATTGTATTCATAGTTTTTGATTAACTAAAAACAGCACTAAACACACATTTATGTAAAATTCTTATTTTAATATTCACTAATTCAGAACATAATTTTATTACTTTCCGATACTTTATAAAAATTCAGTTCATTTTTCATATATTTTAATCTAAATTATATGTTGCTTTACAATATAAAATCAGGAAAAGTAATATGTTTATAAACAGCACTATTTATTTTGTAGCAAGGATAATTTTAATTTTAAAATTTTATACTTACAAAAACATCAAATTTAGCGAAAATATCTAATAGGGTATTATTTTCATCCACAATCGGAAGACCAGACACCTTTCGTTGAACAAAAAGATCCAATGCTTCTATGACTTTAGTATCAAATGTAACCTGAAAAATTTAAATATTATTTTTAGATCTTAGTCGAAATAATGTTATGAAAAATAAGTTAATACACGACTACTTCATGTATCCTAAGCCTGATACATACTGTAAATAATAAAAATCCAAGTTTTATAGACATACAACTATAGTAATTACAGAAATTCAAGTTATATGATATGAACAGTGCCTGCCGTATTATTAAAACATCCGTTTGGAAGAATGTTTGATTTCATAAGGCGACTGGATTATTTTTTATTTTTATAAATCAATTTTTATAAGCCAGAATGTCTATACTTAGGAAAAAAAATTTGAAGTTTAACTTAATAAATACAATAAAAACTGAGTTAATTATTAAATTTGTGTTTCATTTTTACAGAGTCTACACTTAACATTTTGTTTAATTAGAAAGATACAAAATTAAAGATTCAACATAGGTAAAAAAAAAAAATTTAAACTTTTCATGTTTCCTTTTTTTGTAAGTTCATTGTAAAAGATGAAGTGTTTTTCTGACAGCTATTGGATAGATTTACTGTATTAAATAAGTGATCATCATTGACATTGAATGATGATAGGCATTCTATAACCTTCCTCAATTCATAAACAGCTTTTCTGACAGCTATTGGATAGATTTACCTTATTGAATGAATGATGATCATTGACATTAAATGATGATAGGCATTCTATAACCTTCCTCAATTCATAAACAGCTTTTCTGACAGCTATTGGATAGATTTACCTTATTGAATGAATGATGATCATTGACATTTAATGATGACAGGCATTCTATAGCTTTTCTAAATTCAAAAACAGTTTTCATTTGGACTACTTTATATTTCTTGTTTCATAATTTTTTTTAACTCTCACTCTTTGATTTCCTCAAAAAATGAAGTTCATACCGATAACTTTGTTCATTGGGGAAGAATGAAATTGCTTTTAATATTGTTTCAAAACTTGAGAAAATGGAAAGAAAAAGGAGCTTTTAATTATTTGTTTAAAACTTGAGAAAATGGAAAGAAAAAGGAGCTTTTAATTATTTTAAATATATGCTCTACAAAAATTTGATTTGATGAAACAGGGATGATGATTTTATAAACGGGGATATTTCAGCATGTTTTGATATTGTAATGATTGCTTTCTTCCTAATTTGATTTTAAAAAGCGGCAGGTTTAATAAACCAGCTATTTTATTAGTGGCAGTCACTAATAAAAGTTGAACTTTAAATAAGTAGGATATATATTATAAATTGCTCAAACCCAAATATATTACTAAGTGGCAATTCCTGTAATTATTATTGATTAATTAAAACTGTTATGCAAACACCAGAAAATAAGGTTTTATATTTTAAATGCATTATGTGTTAAAACATGCACATTTTAAATGAAATACCTTTGGCATGTTTCGGTTTAAATGTCAGCAAAAATTTAAAACTTTTGACATTTTATGAGAATTTATTCTTATTTTAAGTAGGATAATAGAATCATTTTTCGAAATACAAACTTTTAAATTATTCAAACTCATTAATAAAGTTGAGAAAATATGCAACACTTAGGAACCTTTAAATTTCAGTCATATCTTTACGAAACTATACGAGATGAGAGTAAAAATTTGATATCTCTATTTCATTTTCTAATAGCCTTCTAAAGTTTTTTTTTTCCTTTATTCAACAGTTGAAGCAAATAAATTTTTAAAGCCTATAAAATTCTATACTGCACTGTACGGAATTTAATTGAATGATAGAAAAGTAGTTGTTTTAGAGAGCGCAATTTAATTTATGTTGTAAATAATTTCATTTCCTCTGTCACAGTAACTTTTTTTAAAGTTCATAAAATCATTTTAATTGATCTCATACAATGTAAGCCCTTAGAAAATATTTTCGAAATATTTAGATTGGTATATTTTGGTTGGGTTGGTAAGATATTTCCTAAAATGGGAATTATACAGGATTTAACATATTGTCTCAATTAGAATGCATGTGAATCTTTTAATGCTTTCATTAAAAACAAAGATACAAATACTGCCAAAGAATAAAATTTTCTTCTAGTATTTGTTAAGTTTTATGATAAAGTAAAAACTGTAAGTGATTTAACAAATACTAAAATCTTACTTTTGCTATATCACTGAAGGTTCCCACGCCTAGTTCTCTGATTGTTTTAGATAAAAATGAAGGAGTTCTCACTATAGTATTTCCAAACCTTTGCATAATCTACAACAGAATGTTTAACTATTTTATCCATGTTATAAACAGCATTAAAGAATCATACAGCATCAGAAAACAGATTTGTGTCTGCTAGTTTATGTTGTTAAGTGTTTGGAACTTTGATTGTAGTTAAAATAGCAATAACCTTTTATTGTAATCTTCAAGGAACAACTGTAAATTGAATTGTCATAAGGCACAAAGCTGCACTTGATTATAAAATACTTAGCTCATAAGAAAATTGAATAAATTCCGAGGGAAGAGGAATTACCTTTGACGATAACTTCTATTAATTATTTCCAAGGAAAGATTGAAACTTGTACTGTCATTCAGCATAGAACTCTAGCTAAACTTTTTGAGCTCAAAGATTAGTCGAAAATTTACTTGACGATGAATTTCCTATTCTCAATGTTATGTCAATAAATTCTATTCTCTGAAAAATATTCTAATTTTTATGGCCATGCTGTATTAAGCTTCAGTTAAAATGTAAGCATTATAAATAGTCAGAAAGTGATAAATTCTCCTTGCAATGGTAATAATTAGAATGCAGAAAGAGAAATGCGATTTATGTTTAAGGTGCGATTTATCAGAGAGCATATGGTTCAAGGGTATCGGAATCAAAAACTATTTGAAATAATTACCAGCCCAGTTATTCAAATAATTTTAAAATATCTGGAGTTGTATTTTTAACTTGTTTAACCAGAAACTTATTAGAATCCATTTTATTCAACTCCTAACTATTACAGATCTCATCAAAAAGCCAATTTTTGATAATGTCAAAGTTTCCCTTCAATTTTCAAATCAAAATTTAAGTAACAAATTTCTCTTCAGGAACAATATTCCTCATGTCTCAAAATTACTTATAATGATGCAGACATTCTAAATTATTCTGTGTAAGTCTATAGAATAACTTACATTATTATACAGATAATGCAGCAAATTTTTTCTTGTTAACACAAAGAAGGAGCACTGCCCGCCTTCATCCAGAACCGGAACCCTATGGACGCCTTCTTCTATCAATAACTTGGTTGCTTGTGCAAGACTGGAAAATAAAATTCACAGTTCAGAAATATTTGAGTTCTCTCACTTGAAATATTAACCCTAGTGTGCATACTATTTTGAATCTCACTGGATTCTAAACACAGGGTGTTTCGTAAAGACCACCCTTAATATGTATTTTATCAATCCTCATTAAAAATGAAATGAGGAAAGTATATATATATATATAGCAGATCTCAAAATAATATACGAGCGAGAAAATGGCAAAAACGCTCTTGAAATCTTACAAATTGCAGTAGAGGAATATGAATGTTATAAATATCAAAACTGGTTTAATTGTAAGTTAAAACTTAAAGGTGTTATAATAATTGTCTTTCAACTCCTTTGTGTTTCCTTCCACAACTTCTCTTTATTACAATCCTCTAATGCGATTTTTCATATTTCAATATCATTTTTTTTTATTCCTATCTTTTTTTATATAATCATTTATAGTAATATTCTATGTGCAATTTTTTTTCATATTATGTATACATGTATATCTATTATAATTTAAAATACATTATACAACAAGATTGATATTTGTGAAGAAATAAAACATATGTATAATATATATAGCAAAATATAAAATTTTGAACTTACTTATCCGTCGCATTTATCTTAACCACAGGTTTGGAAATTCTGTTAATTTCTAGGGAAAGAAAGAAAAAAGTTTTAGAAATGAATAGTTTTCAAAAATAATGAATAAATAATTGTTTCATACTTACTCCTCCACGTTGAAATGCTTTGACTTTCTATGTCTTTTATGTTTTCCTGAAAAGAATAATTTTGTTTACTATTTAACATTGAAAATGATTTGAAATAAAAATTACAAATGTATCATTTTATTTTAAATATTTATAGGAATAAAAGAAAAAAATTAATATTGAAATTATTTCTTTTGATACTTTGTTTGGGAAAAGAAACGACTGTTTCCACCATGACGAGTATGTTTAAACGACTAAAAAATATGATTTTTCAGTATCTAGTTGAGAAATTAATGAAAAAACTCACAAATAGCTTATTTATAAACGTGTATACACACACACATATATATATACTTAAAACGTTTTTTTTTTAATCATACGTAGAAAAATAATAGCAAGTTTTGTTGGGAATATATAAATAAAAAAAATCCTCAAAAAATTACATATTTTAAGATGATAGGTTTGCATATTTTTACATAATTTAAGATGAAAGGTTCGTATGACTTATAACTTTTGAACAAAATAAGATTTTTGATAATACAAAACTACTGATAGATATTTTTAATTACACAGCACTAAAGCTTCTATAAATCCATTATGGATTGTAAACATTCACCTTTTTCCGAAAATAAGTGGGAACTCTCAAACACGATGTTACAGGATATTTTTAAATTAAAACATATCTATTATAAAGGAAATCGCTATCAATATTATTTTACTAGAAGATTCAGTCGAATTGTCCCTCATCAACGACTAATAAACATAAATAATATTAGATAATAACTATTTTAAATAGAATGTAACCGGCCCTATTTTATCAAGTTAATTTCAGTTAGATTATCTGCATGCAATGTAAAAGATTAATAATTTAACGTAATGCCTACAAATATTTAGAAATATCTTAAATTCAACATGTCAGTTATACAGGAAATATTACTTACAGGTAAATTACTGTAATAATGCCTCAAAACATTGATAAAATCTGATATTGTCAGCATTCCTAGAAAACAATTTTGTATCAGATAAAAACAATCAGAAACTTGTGTTGCATCAATATTTATTTATTTAATATACATATCATATTAAATAAATAAATATTGATATATAACATTTATTCAATTCTTCATGTAACACATAATGTTCCAAATAATAAGAATTAAAAAAAAAGAAAATTATTTCATATTTTAATGTGCAGCAAAATATTGTAATATTTCCCTTCAGGATAGCTAATACAATGGTTGGTAGTAATCATGTAATGGTAGACATTCATGTTTAAATGGATGCGATAAATAATTAACAAAATATGTACTAGCTGATCTTGAATGTAATTATTATAATAAGAAACAGATAAAAACAATATTTTTCATGCTACAAATGATTTTCTTAGAAATATTTCAATGATTCAAATCATAAAAAAAATCATTAGACTTTAAATTCTCATTAGAATAAATACCACACACATTGAAATAAATTACTCTCTAATTATTTTTACCCAATGATCAAATTATCATTAAGTTGCTATCCTCACATATCGCAAAGATTGAATTCGTAGTTATTACATGAAATTAGAAAAGGCAAATTTTTTGTTGTTGTACTGTTGCGAATGTAGGAAAAAATTCTACAAATAGTTAGAAATGTGTCCATTTAGTTATTGCTTTCTTATAATATTTTGGAACTGCAAATGTAAACTAAGGCATAGATTCACGTAGATAGTTTTAATATACCAGTTCAATAGATTTCAGTTGATAATACCGCTAAAAATAAATTGAATGGCTTCTTTTATAAGTAATTTTGCAACAAAGAAATTAAGTAATATTTGTTTATTAATATACTATCTAAATCAAAAATGTACTGAATTCCCGACTTGCATAGTGTGTTAGAATTATTACCTTAATTATAGTAATCAGTCGGACTAAAAATTTTTTAAACGTAACTAAATTTGATAAAGGTGAACTTACCTACAAAACTAGATATTGACTCATCCCATAAAGGGGCAGCTCTGAGTTCTGGAAAAGATTTTTTTTGTTTATAAAATACTGCAAAAATAGATGAAAACAGATAAAACTATATAAAAAATCACGTACCATTGTTTACAAGAGCCTCGAATGCATTTTTTACCTGAAAATATAATGAAATTTGTTGATTCATAATTTAAATCAGAGTTGAAAAAAGAAACTGAAAATTTAAAAGATTGTTAATTCCATTTGAAAAAAAAAAGCTTTTTTTTCTGACAATCTGTTATCGCAATGATCTCGAACCTTTTTTTTACAACAGTCAACGTTTGAAAATTTTATCACGTCCCGCTGAGAGGAAGGGACGTTGATTATCTATAACTTGAATTGTTTAGATTTAATAACATTAATTGTATTTCATGCCTTCAAAATAAAATACAGTTGCATCGAAAAATAAATTTAGTGATTTAATATTTTAATTCACTAGAACGCAAAACTAATAAAAATCCTGAGCGTGTTTTTTTCTTGTTGTTGTTGCTACAAGACGGTTCTATTTGGAGATAAAGGAAAATCACACCCGAAGTATGCTGCGTATATCCAGTTTAATTCGTTGTTTTTGGTTGCTGTCGCTGATAGGCTATGAGAAATAGCAATAGGGATTTAAGTTCTGTGGTATCAATCTTAGAGTTATAACCTCTCGTCCATGAAAAGTCCTACAAACCAAGAGTCGTACAAATACCATAATAAATAAAGTTAAAACTAATTTATGTTCCTTGGGCGGCCTTGTATCATTTGATCCACGGATCGGTACCTGCACGGGGTTGGGAACCACTGGGTTATTGCTTTTACATCACAAATTGCATCTCTATAACGCAAATGCCGCTAGTTCAGAATATTTTTACAGTTTTGCTTGTATTTTAATTTCGGGGGGACAAAAAAGATAACTCTCTTACCAAAAGCTCAACAGACAGCACAACAACTTTACCACTGACTGGCATCACATCATAACATGTACGGGAGCTCAGAAAAGTGGGAATAATTTTATCTTCAGCTAAAAAGAGAGAAAAAAATAGAATTAAATAGAGTATATATTCGCAAAAATTAAAATCCTTTAATTTTGTAAGATTATTTTATCACAGCACAGTAATTGTTTTGAAATCGATTATTAAACTCATTGAAAAAAGTGAAGCGGAAACTAAATCAATGACACATTTAAGTTATCAAATTTTTAAACAAATTGTTAATTAAAGGAGTTAATGAGTTAACAGTTTTCACATATCTCGTAAATGGTCTTATGCGCATTCAATTTTACTTAATTCAAGTCAATTTAATTTTATTTACTGAATTCATTTCAATTGTTTCAAATTTAGCAAGAACCGTGTAGAATAACTTGAAAATTTATATACAGCGCACAAATAAAGTGAACACCCTGAATAACTTTGGATCTAGATCGGATTTTCATGCACTGAAGACTCAATCTTAATGGTTCGAGAGAAAGTGACCTCAAATATGCTAAATAATTTGCGCGAACGATATTTTAAGTTACGAAATCAGACAAAAAAGCGTATTCTCACTGAATAAATATATATTTTCTTACGCATTTGGATTTCTGACCCTAAAAATATTATTGGGAAATTCGGGTCTGGGAAAAAATATTTTAGTCAGGAGAGCTATCCAAAGTTTGAACCCAATAATGTTACATTTACTTTTTGCGTATTTCGCCATATCGCCGAAACTAATGAAGCTAAACAAAAAAAATTTTGCACACAATTATAAAATTCGTTTATGCAAGGCTATTTTCAATTAAAAATTATTTTTTAAGAATTATTTATTATTTTTGCGGTAACTTAAATATGCAAATTAAACAGCGATATTTTATGTTACGTAATCCGACACAAAAAAATGCCTACTTTGAACAAAAATACATTTTATAGACTGGTTTGGATTCATGATCCTTAAAATATAGTCCCAACTGCTCAGTCAGGATAGCGGTTAAAAGTTTGGACTCTTTAATGTTAATTTGGCTTTTAAGGGTTTTTCACTATATTTCGAATACTCGAGAAAATCGAAACATTTTTGCACATAATTAAAAAAGTTATTTAAATATAATTTCATGCAAAAAAATAATTTTTATAAATAATTTTGTTGAATAATATTGGAAAATATTTTAATTATAAAGCTTGCCATTTTTTGCATAATTTTAAAGTATGTAATTTTAAATTAAAAAAAAAATTGTTTTTGAGTTATCCAATTTTAGTCGTATAGTTAAAATTTTATTTATAGAAAACTATTCAAACGACTTCGCTCAAATTTTGTATATTGTCATATAAAATTTACTTTAAAATGCTGTAAAACCATAAACTAGCCTTACGGTTTAAATTTTTTTACATTCAAATTTTTTTAATTTACAGTTTTGTCAACAAAATGATAAACAATCATTAATTTTTTTACAGGTAATTATTTTTGGAAACATAAATTTTACAATTGTAAGAAAAAAAATTTCGATTTATTTAAAAAAAATACTCGATTAATCGATTCATTTAAAAATGCAACAATGTATGTTACATTCTTAAATTACATTTTTTTAAAAAAAAAACATATTTAAGCTGTTTTTGTCACATGACGCCATTTGTTGAAAGTATATATTTTTCTTTTTAAAAAAATGCAACCAAAAACCAAAATTACATTAATAATGAGTTTTTCTCGAGAGCATTTGGAATTGGAAAAATAACAATTTACAAACTATTTTAAATGTGTAAAAACATGCAAAATAAATATATATTTTTTTTTACAATTAATATATTTACGTTAAAAAACTACTTTTTTCTCCCAAGATAATAAATAATGATATTCCCCTTTAATGATTAAATGTTTACTTCCATCGATTTTTATTCAGTTTCTGGTATATATAAGAATTCACGCGAAGCAAAAATTATGAACTTTTAGCTCACAATTTCCAAACACGAAATTTTTATGGTTTATTTATTTATTCGAAAATATCTTTTTCATAAATGAAAATGAATATTTAGTAGCATGCGTGTTTTTATTTAAAAAATGTTTTGCAAATATGCAATCACGAAACAAAAATTGAATGCTCAATAAAAATATGTATTTCCAAATTTGTTGGGAACAGAAGACCAGTAACAGATCGATTTCCTCAAATCAAACGCAATGATTTTGCTGACAAAAAGTGTTCAATATAAAATATCTTAAAAATTATTTATCGAACTATTTAATTAAATTTAAAAAAAAAAGTATACTATTTCTTTTTGGTTATTTGGAGAGATTAGAGTTGCAACAACTTCAGAGGAACAATTTTATTACGCAGAAGTTAAAAGATGGGAGATAAAGTGTTGTAAGCTCGAATTGTAATAAAAAATTTTAATTTAAAAAAAAATATTTAAAAACGATGTCAATTTAAATGAAGCTCATTCCCTTAAGAAAAATTTCTAAAAAAATTTATATCGCATGATTAATTAGTAATTATACAATTGTAAATATTATACTATTTTCAATTCGATACAAAGCTAGAGCAATAATGTTTTATTTTAAAACCAGCGTTGAATAAACTGCCGACCCAATTACGAGTTTACGCCTATCAATGTTCAATTCCGTAGCTTAGTAATTTTGAAACTAACCCAGAATACAAATGAACTCCTGGATCAAGCATTGGGACAAAGTAACCTTCATAGAGGACATTTTGATGGTACTAACCCGCATTACCGTTACATGGAGAGGAAAACCATGGAAACCTCCCACAGTTAGCCTGACGGCAACGGGGTTCTAACCTATGATCCGCCTATCACTGTGGTTATCAGCACTGTGGTCGGTGCAAGCGGGAGCAGAATTCGTATCAACTAGCCATCGCCGGGATTCGAACCTAGGTAACCTTATTGGAAGGCGATCATTCTATTCCTGAGCCACCGCGACTCTAGAGTAACATTAAGTAAAAATGCTAACTTTAAAGCAAGACTTGAAATAGCTCAGTTTGTTGCAATTAAAGTAGCAATCACATTATTTTTTTTCCAATGGCATTAATTTAAAAGCAAGTGCAAAATTAGACGGGAACAAAAGGTACATATAATTGTTTAAAATATGCTAAGAAATAACTAATTATCTAGCAATAGTTACTTAACTTATTTAATACAGTACACATATTCCTCTTATATACCTCTTATATATTCCGAAGTTATTAAAAATTTAGTTTCATTATTTAACATTGAAAAGGCGCATATCCAGTTTCACTGATGAGCAGTTCGATTAACAATTAAATTCTTAGTTATGTAACAAAATATATCCAACGCATAAATTTTAAAAAACTCATTTGACAGCAATACGGAATTTTACGAAACCAATACAATTAGATAACTTTGAAACTTAACTTTAATTAGATAACTTTGAAATTCAATTAGATAACTTTTATGATAGTCATATGAAGTCTGAATTTAGATAATATAAAGTTTTTCCGGAAAATTATGAAAGATCTTATGTAAAATAATTGAATCTTTTGTACGTTTCTTGCCATTAGTGTACAAAAAAAAAAATTCGTGAAAGACGAGATATCTCGTTTTCATTAGAAGGAATTTTTAGAGGCACCAAATAAATAATCGCGTCTTTAGAAGATGAAATTCTTAGAAAGATCAAAATAACAAATTCCGAAAAGGTCTGTAGTATAAATAGTTCTTAAAACAGACCAGTTATCGCGTCTTTAGACAGAAACAGTTTGAAGTGGGGATTATTTTTTAAAAAGGAGAACTTTTTAGAAGGTACGAGGTATTTTGGTTTTAGGCATAAAAAATTTTAAGGGAGAAAGTG
Source organism: Parasteatoda tepidariorum (assembly GCF_982258835.1). Lineage (NCBI taxonomy): Eukaryota > Metazoa > Arthropoda > Arachnida > Araneae > Theridiidae > Parasteatoda > Parasteatoda tepidariorum. Next base: position 27,518,307 of record NC_141755.1, read on the forward strand.
GCACCTTGTCTCGAGAGTAAGAAATTCTTAAGGAGACGAGATATCTCGTTTCGAGTAAGAAATTCTTAGAGGAGACGAGATATCTCGTTTCGTATGGAACAATGTATAAGTTATTAAAGGATTACTTACCAAGACTGGCATAATCTATCCTATCAACCTGAAAATAAAGAATAAGTTTTTTTAGTTCTCTCTGTAAGCTTTTGAACAAATATTTTATCACTAAAAACATTTAAAACTTCTTTAATTTCAATAAAATTAAATGTAGTAAATCATTTTATTTGGTTTAAGAGCTTAATTTTTATAACAATGGCAAAGAACTTTTTAAAATTATAAATTTTGTAACAGCAAATAATAAATATGCAAAGCTATTTAAGAGATGAAAAAAACAGGATAGTAAATCATACTTTTTTCAGCAAACATGAATTTAAGCATGCATACTAAAGTATGGAAATGTATACCTAATTTATAAAAGACTGATCTAACATTTATTAGAACTAGTTCCTTAAAATGTGCTAAGGCAACATATCTCTTTATCAAAATATATGAAATGATGTACCATATGGACATAGATTAAGCCTAGAAATGGAATGATGGACGAAACTTTTAGAAAGATTTATTTTTTGTTTTTACTGACAGCAGGCAGGCAATGAATAAATAGGAATATTTTGTTAGCTCTAAATGATAGAACGATTTTCAAAGACAAGTTAAAGCGCGTTTGAAATCTTAACCCAATAATGCCCAAGGTGGTAATGCATATTTATTTATACCAAATGGATATATCTTTCTGATGCCTTCATTTCAACAAAAAGTATCGAGTATTGGCTCAGGAATCTAATATAAACATTTATATTACTAATATGTTATGGTTAACAGTTATCTTGATTTTTTCAAAATAAAACCAAATAATAAAACACCTTTGCTACCATTTTTTTCTTTTTTTGAATAAAGGAACCGTCATTCTAAGAGGACGTTCGGCAAAATGAGTAAAGATAACATTTAATTCCAGTTTCTTTTTGATCACATCTATACGTCCTGATGATATTTCAACTATGTTTAGAAAGCAGATGTTCTTTTAATATTTCAATACATTTCGACAAAATGGTTTTTGTTATACGTAAATATTAATAAATACAAATAAGTTACAGGCTTTTTATCAACAAATAAGAATTTTTAACATAAAATAGTTTCACAAAATATCCAACAATAAATTATTCTAAATTAGTAAGCAAAAATCAATAAAAATATGAGAACGCAAATGACTATGGATTGGACACACTATCAGAAAATTGAAAATTCTAAGTAAAGCAGGCATTGGACACCTGTAGATAAGGGAAAGAAGGGCAAACCTAGAATGGCATGGTGGCTCAGGGGATATAGAGCGTTCGCTTTCCATTGAGATGAACAGGTTCGAATCCCAGCGATGGCTGTCGATACGAAATCTACACCCGGTTCGCACCGATCACAGTGTTAACATAAAATATCCTCATTGGTAGATGGAACATGGGTTAGAGTCCCCTTGCCGTGAGGGATTTTCGTAGTTATCCTCTCCGTGTAACGCTAATGCGGGTTAGTTCCATCAAAAAATCCTTCATAAAGGCAAAAATTTTCCAAATAGTTGATCCAGGAATTCCCTTGTCTTCTGGATTGGGTTCAAGATTACAAGGCTACGCAATTGAACTTTAATAGTCTTAAACCCAAAATTAGGTCGGTTGTTCAACGACGGTTGTAAAATAAACAAAACATAGAGAGAAATAAAGTTCTTGGCCACCAACAGAGTGAGATGAAAGTCAAAAGGCCCCATTCTCCCCTACGGAGTGAAAAGGTGTAAGAAGATATACTAATAGCCCTTTTCTTCAACGATGTGGTGAGAGCATCAGTGTCAAACGCTAAGCTAAGCTTCGCCTAATTCACCTAACTTAAGAGTTTTTCAATTCTAGAAATCAATAAGTTTATAAGTTTAGCTTAATCTTTAAAAGTTAAGAATCACTCCAATCCTATCAACAAATTCACCTTGGCCCTAGTTGGTTTCAATAGGTTCTATAAGAACATGCACCAATATTGGGATGTCTAGATCGTTAATATTGGTCCAAGAATGACTTAATATTTGGTTATAACAATTTTCTTTATAGAGATGATATTGGCTGTAAAATGTAGGGTGATATGGACAATTCTATATAGCAGTGTTCCCTAACCCCCGGCCCGGTCCATGGATCAAATGGTACCGGGCAGCCCATTTCATTGAAACTGAATTTAAATTCCCAGGTTTATACCCCAAATTTAAAATATATGGTAAGGAATGGATCTGCGACCCATTTGTCAACAAATCGGGCGAATCCAGCATGTCTGTGCAATAAGAAGATCAACTGCTGGAGATTGCAAATGATGGCGGCCTTAAAAAAAACTACGTTCGAGACAACAACTTTGCCGGCGTTCTGGATTAAAGACATGGCAGAATATCCCGAGATTGCCACCACAGCAACTAAATTCCTATTGCCATTTCCGACAACCTATCTGTGTGAAGCGGGGGTTTTCTGCAGCAACAGCAGCCAAAAAAAAAAAAAAAAAAAAGCAACGGAATAAACTGAACCTAAGCAACGCACTTCGGGTGTCATTGTCTCCGATTACCCCCCCCCCCCAGATGGAACAGTCTCATTGCAAAGAAACTCATTCATTTAACATTCTAGTATGTTAAATCACTTTATATTTATTTTTTGGTGTAACTGTATTTTATTTTGAAGGCATGTTTAAAAACAATTAAATTAAAATTAATAATTCAAAATAATCTAGAATATAAGCAATCAACGCCCCCCCCCCCACACAGCTGGCCGCGATAAAATTATCAAACGTTGACAGGTCCGCGGTGATAAAAAAGTTGGGGAACACTGATATATAGGACTGATATTAGCTGAATAATGGATATAAAATATTAGAATTACCCAACAATTCTACAACTGACCAATATCGGTAAATATCGGACCTTTTGAGATGAATGAATATCGGCCAAATAAAGGCTCAAAATTATTTTTGGTGCTAGGGAACTTACAAAATCAACATACACGTGGCACAAAGATGTTTCACCATGTTACACTTAGATTAAGAGATATAACTAAATAAAAAAATAAAACTGATGACATTGATAAAAAAAATACTTGAATGAATCCAAGATTATCATTAGAAATTAAAGAGTAATCGCTTACTACAAAGTTAAATTAATCTAACAACGCATACACACAACACTGAAGTGTGATTCCAGCGAATTCGAGCACGTTAAATAAAATAGTGAAGACAGAAGAGCAAACAAAATAGATTGAGATTACTTACAGGTGAGTAGAGATAAGAAAAGGACATGGCACACCCCTTAATGAAGCAATTAGAAAACGATATTTGAGAACCTCCACACATTAGAACTACTGATAAAACTGATTGAAAGAGAATCGTTCGAAAAAGCCGACTGATAAAGATCAGTAGCAAAAAAAGGGTCTATCTGTTTACAAACGAACATTTGAGTAGTAGTAAAATAAGTAAATATCTACGGTACAAGTGGATGAAATGTTTGGAATAAGAAAGAGAAAAAAGTAGACCACGAGGCGCAAAATTATCACTACGCGTGGTATTATCTAAAAGTTTAAGAGTGCGGAATATTATCTTTACTTAAGACTTAATAAAATTATCTCGTGAGAGCAAAGAGCTTGAAATTAATTTAACAGGGTGAGTAGCCGAATTATTCAACAAAAAATAAGCACCTTTTAAGCACTTTTCAAGCATTCAAAAAATATTTTTTAGCACTTTAAAAAAAATATCATAATTAGGCAGGGTTGGAAAGTTTTTGACAATTGACGGTTTTATCTTGTTTTAACCGTCACGTCAAAAAAAAAAAAAAAAAAAAAAAAACTTTTGGCATTTTTTTTTTACGATTGTCAAAAATCATGAAATTTTGAATCGTGTAAAACGAATGGCGTTTTCATACGCTACGGACTGACAATACGCCAAAATAGATTGGGGTTGAATTAATTGTGAAAACGTTGAATAGAACAAAGTGAACTATGTCTTTTTGCATAATTCGAAGCTAAAATCAACATAGTAAAGGAAAAATCTTATTTTGAAAACGGGAAAATAAAGCACTTTTTTAAAACAACCAATGAAAAAAGCATCTTTAAGGGCTTTTAAAAAACAAAAATCGCAAATAAGCACCTTTAAGCACTTTAGAAAATGCTACGCACCCTGTTAGAAGGAAATTTTAAAACGGTTGTAGAGAATAAATTTTTTTTTAAAAAAAACTTACATTTAATTAAGCAACAATCAACTTTAGAATTTGTGTATTTTATTCATATCTGAAAAATTCGATTTCGTCAGTAAAACAGTTTGGTTGTAAATGAAGCTTTTTTTTGCTTTTTCGAATACATATAAGTAGGATTTCAGTAGTATTGCAGACAAAAGGACATTTTTCTATTTTATTTTATAACCGGCGTTGAACAGTCTACCCGATTCTGAGTTATCAATGTACAACGTAGCCATATAATTTTAAGTCAACCCAGAAGACAAGGGAACTTCTGGATTAAGCATCGAGAGAAACTAGCCTTCGTGGAGGACTTTTTGATGGAACTCACCCGCATTAGCGTTACATATAGAAGAAACCTACGAAAACCTCCCGCGGTTAGTCAGACTGCAAGGGGACTCTAACCTATGATCCGTCTACCACTGAGGATATTTTACGTCAGCACTCAGGAAGGTGCAATCCAGGTGCGGATCAAAAGCCATTTTGATGTTTTTTTTCAGTTATATGAAAATGAAAAAGTTCTGAGATATTTAAAATTTCGCTACAGATTTTGTGCTTCGTCTGTTTTACAGGGGAAAAAAATCGAAAGCACAAAATATGGAAGTAATAAATTTTATCAACCCAATGTTTTTTCTACAAAAATTCTGTATCATAAAATTTTAAAACATTATTTAAAATTAGATTTAAACTAATGAGCTTGCTGCAAAATATATTAAGAGCTAATTACTGAATTTGAGATTGTATAGAAGGGAGCAGTTAAGCAGACCTTTATTTTCTTCTACTGAAAATAGCCTTATTGAAAGTATAAATACACTTCAATTTAAGGAATAAATTACTATACTTGATTTTAAATCTGAAGAAATGATTTTCTAAACAAAAAGTATTTTAAACCCATATAGATTTTTTACGAAAATTGTCCGCAAAAAATGACAACTAATATATTTTAGTTCGCGGGCCACAAAAAAAAGTTTCGCGGGGCGGATGCGGCCCGCGAGTCGGCAACCACCGTTTTAGACTGATAATAAAAACAAAAGATCTAGAAAACGTAGTTAGATCACATGCATGCCATTAAATATAAGAGACACACACTATTATCAGTTAATGTCAATTTGGTCTCGATTTACTTTAGAAGAATAATTAAGAATTGCTTAAAACTGAAATTACATGGCTGATTTTACACGAGTAGGAATGTTTTGAAATGTCTTGTTTTGATTGCACTTGAATAAGACACACTCAATGCATACCTGAACATTAGTTCCATAAAAGATTGTTGAAGTGCGAAAATTAAACAACTCAATAGAAGAACTATAAACAATTTCATTAACATCTATTACCCTTTTCTCCTTATTATCTCTGTCCACTTTATGTGTGATCATTAATGCATTAAACACTCCATTTTAAACTTAAAACGGTTAACATTTTGTGCTGTTTAATATTAATACAGCTCACTTTTGTATATACTATTAAAAAGAAAGATACCATTACCTTATTTTTTGTCACGGCACACAACAAACACGAACTAACCAGCAATACAGAAATCTATAATCGAGAGGCTTAGTACAATAATACAAAAAAAAATCATTTTATTGAAATTTTAAGTATCATCACTACAGCGGGTTTGAGTAGTGAAAGAACTAGATGCGTAGCCAGATTATTTTCAACAAAAAATAAGCACTCAAAAAATATTTTTAATCACTTTCCAAAAAAAATCATAATTAGGATCTGTGCAGCAATAAAAATTATTTTTTTCTATCGTTTAAAGTTCCTAATTTGTGAGCACAAAATCAAAAAAAAATTTTACAAACTTCACATAATCATGATAAAATAACTAGTTTCTGATAAATATTGCAGAGAAAAATGTGAAAATCATGCATTATTTGTAATTTCGAACAACAATCGACACGGACACGACACGACATCTTTTCAAAAGATAGAAAATTAAGCACTTTTTACAAAGCCCGAAAAAAAAAGCACCTTTAAGGGCTTTTAAAAATGTAAATCAAAAATAAGTAACTTTAAGCACTTTTTTAAAAATGCTTCACACCCTGTGATAGTTTACACTCAACAATTCTTTAAAAAATTATTTTTTTAACCCTACGCACATCACAGAGAGAACATTAAAAAAAATTCGAATTAGGCTCAATAGAACAGAAGAGAATAGAAATAAAATATTATAAAATTATATAATAAAATTGACATGTTCATCTAAACGTTCTTATGAGATCATAATTTTCTTTATTACACATACTAAATCAATTTATTACACAACATCTTTATTATGACCAACACAATATATGCCCTTTTTAACAAAAAGCTTCTGATTATATGGGTTGTTCATCAGCCTGCGAAATGACAACAAACTTAGATCTTTTGAGTTCGATAATAAACAATCTGTTATACTCAGACGATTCTTAAACATTCACGGCAAGGAAAAATCTCTTTTTTAAAAGATAGAAAATTAAGCACTTTTTATAAACCGAAATAAAAAAAGCACCTTTAAAGGCTTTTAAAAAATTTAAATCAAAAATAAGCACATTTAAGCACTTTTTAAAAACGCTACGCACCTTGAACTAGGAAAGAACTGAAATCAATTCTCTCTTGTGTGGTAAAAAGGGAGAAGGCAGACTATTGACTTTTTAAAATTTTATTCGGCTCTCAACAGCAATTCATGAATCTAGAATTGATTGCACCAAGCCCAACAATTTAAATTAGATTTTTAAAAAAAGAGCCCTTTCATTATACGTACATTTTTCACGCCAATTAATTTATCACTATTAAAAACAATATAGCACAATAAGGAAACATCACCATGAACCATATGTCCACACAGCACTAAACAACATGCCAGAAAAAGAAGACTAACCTTGGTTACTCTAGGAAGTGTTCCATGCAGATCCGGACTAGTTTCTCGACGGTTTTCTTCTTTGTTTCTGATCGGACTAGGCCACATTACTTTCGAAGGTTCAAATATAACATCACTAGAACACATAGGTCTCGTTGGTGGCCTCTTCGAACCTTTAGGACTTTTCAAACCTTTAAATATACGATGCGCGGACTTGGAAAAAGATTTGAAGTAGTTTGGTTTTTCTTGCCTGGCGTTTATTTCCGAAATCGGATTATTTTCCTCACCAGTAGATACATCGATATTATCACTGTCAGCCGTAGTTTCAGGTGAGGCATCTAAAGTTTTATCTGAATCTTCCGAACTTTTTCTAGAACATGACGCGACATCGCTTGGCGTACCATCAGCATTACTTTGCTCATCATTTGCTGTGCTGCATTCATTTTCTTCGGAGGAGGCCATCAATGCGAGATGTAGTGTATTTGAAACCCAATCACGAAAGTAAAAATAAACGTTGCAAAAAGCAGAACATACTCGATTCAGGTAAGCCATTATTTCCGTGGAAAATACAACATACTACGCAGCCATGAGTAAAAAGTTAAAACTAAAGTTAGAAACAATCACTCCTAGTGAGATCCAAGACAACGTGAGAAACCAATGCGGTCGAGAGACAAAGATCCCAGAATGTGAGAGAGAAGGTCACTGGTTCGAGCCTGTGTACATTGAAAATCCTTAGAACTGAAGTCATATAAAGAACATACTAGTGCTTAGTTGAAGTAGAACCAATGTAGACAAGAAATTACGAATAGAAACTCTTAGGTTCGCAACTCAAAAATATTGAAGGAGTTCAATAAGCAAACAAATAAAATATCAACGCATAACACTGTGATTAAAGCACGTATGCGTATTAACAATTAAATCAAACAAAAAAATCTCTTGAAATTGTTTTTAAGTGATTATAAATGTTTTAATTTGAATAAGTCCATAATTAACTGATTATAAGTCATAATTAAGAGTTCAAAAGTGCTAATTGAGTAATTATAAGTGCTAGTTGTCTGAGAAATTCTTTTTATGTGTGCCCCGCAGTAGACTGATCGTTAAGACACGGTTCCCAGCAGAGCATCACTGGCTGTGGTCAGCGTTTGGGTGGGTGACCACTTGGATCAGTCTGCGTGGGGACCGAGGGTGTGCGGTATTGGTCCTCGTTAAACTGTTCTACCGTAAGGTGTTCGACTTCACGTGCAGGTCGTCGTGCTACCGAATCGAAAGTGCCATCCCGTCTGCAGAGAATCAAAATTGTGATGGCATATATTCGGATCATCCTCAGGGATATTTCCCAAACCGTCGCCAATAGCCCATTGTGCAACTCCAGTGCGACCTAAATGAACTAAAATTACAACAAATCTTTTTATTGGTTTATTGGAATTACATGCATTGGCGGGCATGTGTGCTAAATTTAAGCTTATAAACCTTTGTCAAACAGAACAGATAGCACAATACAGATAATGATAGCAAGAAGATACATTCAGTGTAACAGCGGGATTCGAACCCGCTACCTCCACGTCCCAATTTATTTATTTTTAAATTAAGTGGTTTTAAAGGCTTAAGTTTTCAAAATCAAGCACGGATGCTATTCTCAAAAAAGTGTCTGATACTTTAATGAAGTGCTTACACGTTATTCGCTTAGAAGCACCGATGCATTTTTTATTGAATTGGAGTATGAACCTACTCTCCATCATTATCTGCAGTCCTTATTTCCCAATTTTTGCAATTTTTATATTCAAAATATTGCTTGTCTCTTCACTTGTTAAAATATTTTAGAAAAAAACAGAATGTCAACAAATGTTTGATAATAATTAGATGTTAAGATAAGTGCTCACTAGTAATCTCCACATTCCTGCTAGCGAGATCCATGAATACATAACTGAAGTTGATATTACTTCAACTAAGCATTCGTTATTTTTATTTATTTATTACACATACATATGTGTGCTCACTACAAAGATGCCTTATTAGTCTTGGTCAAATTGAAGAACCGATAACATAAATAAAAGATAGACATCACATAGATACATTCAGGGTTAAGGCGGCCCGCAACCTCCACGCAACAGAACGTTTGGCAGAAAGGAGAGACTACTATGCCAGAGAGGCCCCAGCAAAGCACTTGTATGGAAATCACCTGCAACAAGCAGCGACACCTTTCATTTAAAAGTAAAATATGTCCATGACTTAGGCTAGGATCAAACCCATAATCATCAGTACCAAACTAGAAAAATGAGCTTGAATTAAGCATATGAATCTTGATTGACTGGAAATCTTAAGGAAATAAGTTCGAGAAGTTATGAATGAAATGGATTCTAAATTAATTTTAATTGGCCTGATAGTGAAACCATGCTGTGCCCACAACACTTAAGTTCACATCATTTTAACAGGCTGAACTAAATAAAGTACTTAAATGATACCTTGCAGCATAATTCATACATATTTAGAATTAAGAATGAATACCTTTCTAATTTAAATTTATTTCAAGCCTAAAATAAAGTGTTACATATAATTAAACAGCAAACAACTAGTTGTATTTTGTTCACAGAGAGGGAAGATTTGTTCACAGAGATCCAATTTTCACAAAATTAACGATTGGTGGATGTGTTGCATTTTGAGAATTACTAAGTTTTAATAAATCAATAAAATGTAAAATCGGTTCTCCCCGAGAGTTATTACACGGTGAAGACAGACCGTACCGTAAAAAAAAAAACTTCCTTTCTGCGTGCAAATTCGTTTTTTTTCTCTAAATCGGTTTTCATGGAAATAAACCGTTCTTAACTCGTGGTGTTAATCTGTGAAACACAATATTGTCGGTAAAACAATTTCATTGTAAATGAAGCTTTTTGTATTTTCTTAAAAATATATATATGTATACCAAATTGTATATGCAGAAAATTTTTATCGCAGATGTAAATGTAAGTAAGCAGATAAAAGGTCATTTTGATATTTTATTTATTTTTATTTATATATATATATATTTTTTTAAGTTAAATGCAAATAAAAAGGTTCTGAGACATATTATAATTTTTTTAAAACGAATTTCAAAACCTTAACGATGTAAAAAAAAAAAGGTTTTCACAGATAAAAAATTATATTGCATTAAAAAAGCGAATTTTTCCTACTGAGATATATTTTATGTTTTGTTATAGTTTAAGGTCCAAATCCATTTTCCATTTCATTAAATTTTCCATTAATTTTTTTTCTTGAAAATATTTTTTACGAGGAATACGAGTAAAAATAATGAATATCTCAAGCGTTATTTGTGAACATTGAGAAAGAATAGTATTATAAATATATGATGCACTTAGAGGTAGTAGAGAGAAAAATGTATGAAAAATAGTTACGGTTTTCCAAACATTCTTTCTATTTATGAAGGTTTCGATGCGTATCTATTTTATACAGATAAGTCAGTTTTAAAATATTGCGAATTTAGTATTCATGAAATTGGACTATACATCAAACGTACTTGCAAAGTTTAATCTTATTTTTTTAAACGTATCATTCTTTATTAAATATTCTAGTTGAAATTAATTGTAGAAATTCCAATTATTAAACACTTGGATTAAAAAAAATATTCATCGAAACATCAAATTAAATGTAAGCGATACTGATTTTTTAAAAAAGAAATTTCTTGAGGGGATGCATTAAACCTAGAAGAGTAGATTATCAGGCAGTCAGGGCGATTAGAGAGGGGCAGAAATGCACCCTATGGTCCAATGAAGAGAAAGTAGGAGTTAAGTAGTGCATCAAAAAATAAATATTAATAAAAACATAATTATTCGATGCAAAATATTACACCTAAAAACTTTGGTTAACAAAAGCATAATTATTAATTAAGCATTTTTTATATCGATTATATATTCTATAAAATGCTGGTTAAAAAATGTACAGTAAACAAAAAAAAAATAATAAATAAATAAAATAAAAAAAACTGATTACCTAGAATAACTTTTGATCTAATGATCGGATATTCGCGTTCTAGGACTCCATCTTAATGGTTCCAGTGGGTTACCTCAAATATACTAATTAATTAATGCAGACACTATTTTAAGTTACGAAATCAGACACAAAAACGCGATTTCTCTGAATAAATATACCCTTTTTTCAACGGATACGGATTTTTGACCCCTAAAATGTATGGGTAGCGGCAATCTGGAAGTTATGGTCCCTATAGTTTGATCAGGAGAGCAGTCCTAAATTTGGACCTACTAATGTTTTTTTTTTTTTTTTATATTTCGCCATATCTCGAGAATCTTTAAGCAATTTGAAAAATTTTTGCTTGCAATTATAAAATTCGTCAGTCCAACGATAATTCTACGCAAAAAGTAACTTTTAGTAAGTACTTATTATTTTTGTTATTTTATTTAATAATAGTAGAAAAATGTTTTAATGTGTTTGTTCAAATGTTTTAATTTAATAATAGTAGAAAAAATTCTCGAGATATGGCAAAATACGCAAAAAGCAAAATTGTCATTAAGGTGTCAAAATATTGCACCGCTCTTCTGACCAAACTATTGGGACCATATTTCCAAGATTGCGGCTACCCCCTATATTTTGGGGGACAGAAATCCGAATCCGTTGAAAAAAAAGGTATCATTATTCTGAGAAAGTACGTTTTTGTGCTTGATTTTGTAATTTAAAGTATCGTCTGCTCTAAATAATTAGCATATTTGAAGCCCCCCCCCCTTGATCCATTAAGATTGATTTTTAGAACGTGAAGATCCGATCATTAGATCAAAAGTTATTCGTGCGAAAACGTGACTGGTTTTATGAAAACTCAAAATTTTTTACATCTTGATTAGCCTGCATAATCACCTGACTTTAACCCCGAAGAAAATATGAGGGGCACGATGGAACTGCGGGTATAGCACCGAAATCATCATCTCCGCAATTTGCTGTATATACCCATTCAAAGCAAGTGGTATAAACGGGATTCGAGGTAACTGCAAAGCCTTGTGGATTTATTATCAACCTCGGTGATCGGCAAATCATTGATCGCGAGCTATTAGTAGCTCTCACACATGATCGGTCGATCACGTTAAATGGATTTTATATTTACTAGAAATGTTTAGTTTATTGGCAAGAAACCAAATGCAAGAATATTTTTCTTTTGAAAGTTTGTAGCTCACAGTAGGATTAAAATATGGTACGATAGCTCAGAAGCTCACTATGTTTAGCGATCCCTGAATTAAATTGAATCCTGGCGGTTATCAGTCTATAAACGAAGTTAAAAATGGGTATTGAATAATGTGATTTCTGTAGGAGTGTTTAATTTTTTGACTTAAAGAGTGAATTGATAGAATTTTATAAATGTAAATTGAATTACCGTATCTTCATCGGTGTGGCATGAAAAATTCTCTGCTTGGTGGGCTTCTAATGATCTGTATGTGCTGAACGGTCTCCTCCTCTTATCCGGATCCACGGAATGGCGTCGCAATAAAGCATCTGAAAATAACAACATTTTAGACATTTTTCTTATTGGTACACAAAATTATTTCAAAAATACTGGTACTTTTCTATTTTGCCGGCGCAATTAAATTCCTTTATTATTTTTATTTTTTTTAGTTATTTTTAATTTTTTAGTTTTTTTTTATTTCCTTAGTTTTTTTTATTTCTTTAGTTTTTTTTATTTCTTTAGTTTTTTTTAAATAGAAGACATCATCAAAAAATAAACTTTTCATTAGCAATTTTATCGCCGGCAAAACGGATAAGTACCAGAAAACGTAATTAGAAACATGCTTTGAAGAAGTATTCATAACTAAAACATTGGAGAGCAACATTATTTCTTTGATGTGATAAATACCATGCAATTGAAGAGACAACGGAACATCTTCATGATTGATTTCGAAAAAAACAACAGGGGGCTTAGCCTTCTAGTATATATATTTATACAAGTTTACCAGAAAAGAATACAATTGGAATTCAGGAATTATTTTTTAGTGTTTAGGGACTTTTTTTTTTTTACAAAATGTTAGTAATATATAACACGTATTGGACACGCTTTCCAGTAGCGCCTGTAATGTAATTAAAGAAGCTTGGTAAACTTGATTCTTTTCGAGAAAATGAAAGTAAATAAAAGAGAACAAATTTGGTGTAAATTTTTGAAACAATATAAAAACTGTGCAAATCTCTATATAACATAGAATCATAATGGTCTGATACCGTTTTCCATTGTTGTCGGCGCATTTTTATTGGCCGGAAAATCACGTGGTAGGACCCAGTTTTCCCCCATACATTTCCATATTGTTTAGGTTATCATCAGCATAAAATTAACAAAAGTCGTAAAGGTATTGTTTCCTTTAAATATTTTTGTATCTCTAATTTAAAGTTATTTTTCAGTACTGCTATTATTAGCGAAAATTTTAAATTATGGTTGAGAACTCATCAAATTTGTTTGAACAATATAATGCATTAATATAAATGTTATTTAAAAAAATGATAATTAAAAAAATCACTTTTGTTCACCAAGAGATCTAAATGTTTATAATACTAATAGATAGTAATATTTGGACGTGGGAAGTAGAGGCGCAAGAGCGTAAGTAAACAGAATTCCTTTTAGTACATAGATGTTAAGTGAATATTTTTAACTTCAGTAGAAAAACTGTTTTCTGCCAAGAAAAAACAATTATTGCGAAGCAATCATTGGGGTTGGTGAGCGGTAGCGAACAGGGGGCTTTGCCTAGTAAAAATATATTGATTCAGAGCCACGTTTAATCAAACCCTTAATTCAGTCTGTTATAGGCAAATTCTCGTTTTTGTTTTTTTTAGTCCTAATATTGTTAAATCATTAGGAAAAACAAACAAACAAATTATTATAGTAATTTAGCCAGTACTGTATCTTACATCCCGTAAAACTTGTACCCAATAAATACATCGCTAATTAGCAATAAATAAAGTAAGTATTTCGCAGGGGGATGATCTAAACTTCATGATCAGTTCACGTTAAATCTGTGGTTAAGATGTTAATATCTAGATGTTAAAAATTAAGATGTTAATATCTGTGGGGGTGATTTCCCTAAAGAATGTCAGTAATTTGATCAAATGTCTTTAACTATTAGACTGAAAAGAGGAAATAACATTTTTATATGTCAATGTAATTAATCTGTTAATATTCATATTCGCTGGTTATTATTAATTATAACCTAGTAAGTCGATTAAAGTATGTATGAATGTATAGAGGGCAGTTTCACTTAACCCTAGAAAAATATCAGTGAAGAATAGATCGAGCAGTGGAATTTAAACTTAAAAAAACATAAGTGTAGGGAATACCGGCCAATTGTTTACTGAATAGTGGATTTTAACCTTAATAAAACAAAAGTGTAGGATAAACTGGACACATCATTTCTTGATATAGAAATGATCTTTGATTGCACTGTAAACAACAACTCGCAACGGAATGTTGACAGAGATGCCAACTGCTCGGGACACGCCAAAATAATTTTAAAGAAACGGTAAATAAATACAAACTAAATTTTGAAAATATTTGACTATTTTTCATTGCTTTTTAAAAGGTATAGCATGACATAAATACTATAAAGTAGTGAATTACATAAGCCGACGAATTATTTAGAAATAGTGGTGGATAAAAATCTACTAAATTGAATTTATTAAACCAAGAATCACAATTGATGAATTATCACTTTAAAATATTTATTTGCTGTCCGGAGCAAGTTGGCATCTCTGTGTTGAAGACGTCTGAGGCACGTCAATTGTTGTTTTGACATAAAAAACAAATGACGTCTCCCAGACGTCTTCGTATGTCAAGGGGTTAAGGACACGTTTTTGCTCGGGTCGGCGAGAGAAAGGGAATCTTTTTCTCCGGTTTTAGCCCTAAGCTACCCTCCTTGAAATGAGCTATTCTGGTTTCCATAGCAGCGGAAGGCCTCAGACTTTGTAGCGGGGGGAGTTCATACCGTAGACAAATTATTACAATAATGCATATTCAACACCATATTTATTTGCGTCAAAACTATCTGCAGCTGGATTTCAAAAAGAAAGACTGGGTATTTGGGAAAGCTTTACAAAAATAGTGTGCAAGTAATAAAAATTACGACCAAATAACGATATTTCTACAGTGGTCTAAACGCCCAATTCTAACATTCGAGACAATTTTTTAAAGGAAGTTACCTCAGTAAAAACGAAATTTCTTTTTGTAAGTAATAACAATTTCAACTCATTTCTCGTTTATTTTCCATCATAATAAATGAAATAAACGTCAGTTATAGAGAACAAAAAAAATGAATGGTGAATTTGCGTGAGTAAAAGTCATTATTTCGGAAGTGGTTTGTGTTTATTTTTAATTTGCGAAGAAAATCTAGTTAAAAAGAGCATTTTAGCTTCGTGTGTTTGATTATATTGTCTTTGATTGTGTTTGATTATATTGTCTTTAAGCTCTTAAACTTGTAATTGAAGTTTTCTAAAAGCTACAGAACACAGCTAAAACAAAAAGAATGAAAAAGAAGGGAACATAATTTAAGTATAGGAAAACTTTGAGGTCACATACTCTGTTAGACTAAAGATCACCAATTTGTGGAACGCATGCCAGGGTGGCACAATAGCGCAGAAGTGTTCATAGTAGCACGCAATTGCAAAAATGCTTTGAAAATTTTTTAAAAATAATTATGTAGTCTTACTTAGGTAGTCTAAGGTGACTTTGTCAAAATTTATGAAAATCTAACTCAAATGTTATTTAATTAAACAGCACCAATACATCGATGCAATGCAATCGCGTAAATTTTCCAAAATTACACGATTTTACTCTCAGATTTTGTTGCACATTGTATGAAATTTTAGTGTTTCTTAACACAAAAATGGTAGCAATTACATTACACCAAAAATAGTGTAATGAGACATTAAAGATAGTTCTTTCTGAGGTAAACACCACAAATGTTAAATCATTACACTTCCTTAGACGTAAAGAAGTAGCTATCCTTTCTATGTTTAGTTACACCAAAACTTGTGATAATAAAACTTGAAAATAAGATTTAGTCCCATAAAATTCAGTAAAGATATTTTTACTATGTAATTTGCGGCTAAAACTGATACAGGGTGAGTAGCCAGATTTTTCAACAACAAATAAGCACCTTTTAAGTACTCACAAAATATTTTTAATCACTTTCCAAAAAAAAAATCATAATTAGGATATGTGCAGTAATAAAAATTATTTTTTTCTATCGTTTAAAGTTCTTAATTTATAAACATAAAATCAATAAAATTCAAAAACATTTTCAAAAACTTTACATAATCATGATTAAATAATGATATTTCTGATAAATATTGCCGAGAAAATTGTGAAAAATCGAACATTTTTTGTAACTTAGAACGTAGAACGACAATCGACACGGCAAAGAAAAAAAATATTTTTAAACGATGGAAAATTAAGCACTTTTCACAAAGCCAGAAAAAAAGCACCTCTAAGGGCTTTTAAAAATGTAAATCAAAAATAAGTAACTTTAGGCACTTTTTTAAAAACGCACTCTGTGATAGTTTACACTCAACAATTCTTAAAAAAATTGTTTTTTTAACCCTACGCACATCATAGAGAGAACATCGAAAACAAAAATTCGAATTAGGCTTAAGAGAACAGAGGAGAATAGAAATAAAATATTATAAAATTACGTAATAAAATTGACAGATTCATCTAATTGTTCTTATGAGATCATAATTTTCTTTATTACACAATATCTTTATTATAACCAAAAAAATATATGCCCTTTTTAACAAAGAGCTTCTGATTATATATATGGGCTGTTTATCAGCCTGCGAAATGACAACAAACTTAGATCTTTTTGAGTTCGATAATAAACAATGTGTTATGCTCAAACGATTCTTAAATATGCATAAATTAGCGTTTTCGGAGGTAAAAAATTTCGTGAATGGTGCGAATGAGCGTGAGATTGGTGAAAGTATTCTCCATTATTGGTGTTTAGATTTAAATACACCTTTAAAACGTATTTGATGGCTCGATTCGGTGTTCATTCAAAAAGTATTCATTCACACACTGTTTGGAATTTTTCAAAGCGAAATTCGGAGAAATATTACATCACAGATTTTACAGTGCAGGCTTGGATCAATTCAATTATGAACATAGCAAAATCAATTTATCGTTCAATATTAACGAACGTGCATCATAATCTTCAAGAATTGATTCTTATATCAACGACTTCAAAAAAAGAAACTATTAATTCAAAAGTTACATTTGTAAAGTTCTGATTTGCTACTTTCGAATAATAATCCTATTTTGTATGAGTCGCTTTTACTGAATCAGTAGTACCTAAAACTTGGAATATAAACTTAGCTATCAACATTTCGCTCAAACCATTTCAACTTCTCTTAATCTTATAACGTAGATGGGACACATGTGTCTCTTTCATATAATTTTTTCTGATGCTCTAAAGCAAAAAATAATTTTTTGTATTTTTTAATTCTAAGAGACAGTCTAATAGTTATTAAAAAAAATCTGTGTTAAAATTAAGATTATTTTAATTATATTTATACTAAAATATAAAATCCACAAAAAGTAGTTCGAAAAAAAAATTTCGTTCACATTTAAAAATGTATCAATAATTGATTTTGTAAATAATAGAAATTTCAATAATGAATTAATGTTTCTCTTAGATCTAAATAACTGCAAATAATTGCAAATTTGAAAAAATTATAGTTTGGAAATCAGCCGTGTAGGGAAGATTTTACCCTTAACGCAGAAAAAGACAACGGCGTTTCATGCTGTATTTCACGACAATAAACTATTAAAATGCCAAATAAATTTTTTCATTTATATTGACCTAAATTAATACAAAATGGAAAATATGTTTAATAAAATTTCTGCATCAAAGGGACAAGTTAGAGAAAGTTGAAATAAGTTACCATAAGTTTCATTTTTAAATGATTTTATTGTATGTTTCAGAGATAGGCACATAATAAACATACTATATCATTAACAATGAATCATAAAACAAGATGAAATTCTGCGATATAAACTGGATAATTGCAATTTCAATTGAAACTAATTCTGCTTTGAAATACGAAATGAAAATATATCAATCTCATCGTTAACTAGAGTAACGATTTCTTTCAGGTGGAAGATGGGGGAAAAGCAATAAAAGGATAAAAAAAGGAAATTGATCAGAAGTTTGTTTACCTGCCGCTTTCCGGGAAAAGGGAAATTTTCTGGATCGCCATATCCCTTTCTTGGGAGTTACCATTCCTCTTGCATCCGGTGATAAAGTGCGAAAGGTGTGTGTTTATGGGTGATATTCCGGAAAAAAAGATGATCCACTCTCAGCAACACGCAAGATGGAACTCGATTTGGAAAATTTTCCCATCATGCCCTTTTCTTCCCCTACCCTCCGCCACATTGACCCCCCATGACGTCAGAGGGTCGAGCATTGATCGAATCCGTCACCTGCGTCAGTTCTCCTATTTCACACTCTCATCGCTAAAATTGCACTCGGTGAAAATATGTACTTCAACTATTTCATTAAGTATGTATTTTGAAGTCTAAACTTCGAATATAGTGGTCATAAATTATGATTTTATAAGTATTTAAATGATCTGTTCTAAACTTTGGAATGAAAATAAAATAGTTTTGCAAATATGAAAAAAAAAAAATGCATATTATTTCCATCTTTAAGGATATTGTTGATGACTTCAGTTAGTTGAGCTTATAATAATACTTTATCATTAATTATAATTATTTCACACTGCAATTTGATGGCTAAAATTTTAGAATTTATTTAAAACTATTTAATATGTTTAATACAACAACAGTAAGAATGTCAACAACAAAAATTAATTAAGTTGAAAAAAATGGATTAAAAATCAAGATATATGGCATATAATAGTTATAATATCGGTACCTTTCGGTTAGACAAATGTTAGGAAATTCATTTTTTTTTTAAATTTAATTTTTTATTTCACTTTATTTTTATGTGCTTAAAAAATAAATAAATAAACATAAAAAATTATATTAAAAAAAAGTAGGAGTAGCTAAACTTTTCGCTAGAGCCCGCCTAACCGAAAAATACCGTTCTATTTAGTGGGATGCCTTTCCTAAAAAGAATAAATATAATTTAATAAAAATTTATTATGAATTCTGTAAAAATACGTTGACGCAATAGCCCTAAGAAGTTACCACAGATATTTTTTGGTTAACCGGGCACAAAAAAAAAAAAAAAAAAATTCAGCTATTTTTATTTTATTTTTTATTTATTCTATTTAATTTTTTGTAAACCTCCATTTTTCTTAGCGTTTAAAAAAATGAATAAAATAGCAAAAAACCATTCATTTTGTATTATTCACGTTTTCACATCTCCATATCTTATAGACATTATATTTATTAGGATTTCGTTGAAAACGTAGTTTGTAGAGACGTTACCAGGATTAGTATCAATTAGTAGAACGTCAATAATTAAATACTTTTCAAGATAAAACAGTAAGTATAGTTTACAATAATCTTAATTTGTAATTCAAATATTAGCAGTAATAAATAATAAAGTTTAATTTCAAGTACGCGTGTACAACTGACGTGTTTAAGATAATATATAAAATAATAAGTAAACGTGCCTAACCCTCAATCCTCTTATAGCCTCTAAGTACCAAATTATGGATGTTGAACACTTAATCAATTAATATTACACTGATTAAGCATAAAGACAAAAAAATATAAAACTAAAAAAAAATATTTTTACTTAGACGCAAAAACAAAAAGAAAAAACTGGCACATTTTCCCGTTAATTTTATTAAAAAAAAAATAATAGTAATAATATTTTTAAATTGAGAATTATTTTAATGTAGATATCGTTGTAAATTTATAGCTGAATTATAAGAAAAAAGTTTTTGTTCTAGCATTTTTATAAAAATGAATTAAAAATTGATCATTAATCAGATATAACTCATTTACAGTAACTTTAAAATTTTGTATTCATCTTCATTTTATTTTATAAACGGCGTTGAACAACCAATACAAATCCGAGTTTACGACTATCACGATTCAAATCTGTAGCCTTGTAATTTTAAACCCAACCTAAAAGACAAGGGAACTCCTGGGTAAAGCATTGGATCAAACTAGGACTTTTTGATGGAACTAACTCACATTAGCGTTACATGGAGAGGCATTAATTTCTCAGTTAGATAGCTTTTCTCTCTTTCAAACTTCGTCATTATCATATTCGTTTTTCTAATTTAAAACGCCATACTATTTAAAAGTACTCCTTAACTAACCATTCTTATTTATGTTCCAGAAAAAAAAGAATGGTTAATATTGTTCTCAGGACTAACTGTGCCTGACATCTGTGATGGATTGTCTTCAAGACACAACGAATTAACTCAGTTGAAACCTTAAATAACTTATCAGTTTCAAAGAACCTTTGATAGCAAATATCTGATAGACATGCCACACCCCTACGTTTTATAAAAATGCCTAACATAATTAAACTAACTTTACATCATGGGTGAACATTAGACACTACAGAATAACTGAGATAATGAAGAAGTGTATTGTTCCGATTCTTTTAAAACTTTATTCTAAACTTTGTCACGTAAACTTGTAATAAAAATCAGGATTTTCTGAGTTTTCGTTCAGAATTCTTTAATAAATCCATTTTCAGCACCCAATTAGCAAAAAATAACACGTCACGAGGTGTGACGTCTCTATCGTAATATGTGTTAGAATTTTGTACCTTTCTTAATTAGAAAACACTCAATACGGAAGTAAAAAAAATAATCCTTTACAAGGCGGTTGGAGGTACACTGTAAAAAACTCCGAATCAAATTACAGTAAAAGTACCGGAACTTTTTACCGAATCCCATTTTTTCGAATTCCAGCAATGGCTGGTCGATACGAATTCCGCATCCGGCTTGCATCGACCACAATGCTGACGTTAACTATCCTCAGTGGTAGACGGATCACGGATTAGAGTTCCCTTGCCATCAGGCTAACCGTGGGAGTTCGCGGTTATCCTCACCATGTAACGCAAATGCTGGTTAGTTCCATCAAAAAGTCCTCCATGAAGGCAAATTTCTCCCAATACTTGATCCAGGAGTTCCCTCGTCTTCTAGATTGGGTTCAAAATTACAAGGCTACGGAGTTGAACATAAGTAGTCGTAAAAATTGGGTCGGCTGTTCATCGACGGTTATAAAAAATATGTTACAGAACAAAAAATTTATTATACCGCAATTTTTACAGTAATAATTACCGTAAAATCACTCTAATTAAATAAATATTACTGAAAAAAGTACAGTATAACATTTTATGGTATAATGGTAGGATAGTGTATGATAATGGTATGCAATATATGGTACGGATTTTACGGAGGATGCACCAGAAGTGTCGGAACCTTATACCGTATTTTGATCCGCAATTTTTTACAATGTATATTTCCCACCAATTTTAAATGTCGATGGGTAATTTACATAAATGTGATTTTGTGCTACTATCAGATAACTTCAGAAAATGGGGAGGAAAAAAAACACTCCAGGGTATTGTTTACAAAAATGTGGATAACAATAAAGGTTAGCGTAGGGTCAAGAACAATAGCCGATCATTTCTTATCAAGTTTATTTGTAGTTATAAATGCAGAATTTATAAATTTTTCCTATTTAAGAGCACAGAAGTTGAAGTTTATAGTATAGACGAGCAAATTCTTATAATAGATAAGCTAATTTAAAAATCTCTCTTTGTTGAGTATTTTAAAATAACAGATTTAAGGAAATATTTTCCTTTGCATTCAATCCAAGCAGCCGTTTTAAAACAAATTGTGTCCATTTATAAAATCGCAATACTACAGTAAAAGAGAGAATAAAAGCGCCTTGTTTAAATTAATGAGCTAAGGATGAAATTCAAGAGGCGGCAATCTGCCAATTAGGACAGTGACCACTAAAGGGTGTGGTTAAGCATACAAAAAACTAACTTTAATAGCAACATTTTTTTTTACCCCTTTTAAAACCATTTCACTTGATGGGAAAATTATGTATGCAACTCATTCTAAATATATTCTTCATTTCCTGAGAGATCAGCGAAGTTAGTCACAGCTGGATTTTGAATTTAATTTCTATACAGCGTGTTTCTCTATTACTTACTTTTTTAAAGTTAGTATAAACTGCATTTTTCATAGTTGTCGACTAGAAAACGAAAACTAAATTAGGACATCTTACGGAATAATATGAATTTCTAACTACGTTGTCGATTAGAAAACGAAAACTAAATTAGGACATCTTACGGAATAATATGAATTTCTAACTACGTTGTCGATTAGAAAACGAAAACTAAATTAGGACATCTTACGGAATAATATGAATTTCTAACTATGTTGTCGACTAGAAAACGAAAACTTAATTAGGACATCTTACGGAATAATATGAATTTCTAACTACGTTATCGATTAGAAAACAAAAACTAAATTAGGACATCTTACGGAATAATATGAATTTCTAACTACGTTGTCGACTAGAAAACGATAACTAAATTAGGACATCTTACGGAATAATATGAATTTCTAACTACGTTGTCGACTAGAAAACGAAAACTAAATTAGGACATCTTACGGAATAATATGAATTTCTAACTACGTTGTCGACTAGAAAACGAAAACTAAATTAGGACATCTTACGGAATAATACGAATTTCTAACTACGTTGTCGACTAGAAAACGAAAACTAAATTAGGACATCTTACGGAATAATATGAATTTCTAACTACGTTGTCGACTAGAAAACGAAAACTAAATTAGGACATCTTACGGAATAATACGAATTTCTAACTACGTTGTCGACTAGAAAACGAAAACTAAATTAGGACATCTTACGGAATAATATGAATTTCTAACTACGTTATCGATTAGAAAACAAAAACTAAATTAGGACATCTTACGGAATAATATGAATTTCTAACTACGTTGTCGACTAGAAAACGATAACTAAATTAGGACATCTTACGGAATAATATGAATTTCTAACTACGTTGTCGACTAGAAAACGAAAACTAAATTAGGACATCTTACGGAATAATATGAATTTCTAACTACGTTGTCGACTAGAAAACGAAAACTAAATTAGGACATCTTACGGAATAATATGAATTTCTAACTACGTTGTCGACTAGAAAACGAAAACTAAATTAGGACATCTTACGGAATAATACGAATTTCTAACTACGTTGTCGACTAGAAAACGAAAACTAAATTTGGACATCTTACGGAATAATATGAATTTTTAACTACGTTGTCGACTAGAAAACGAAAACTAAATTAGGACATCTTACGGAATAATACGAATTTCTAACTACGTTGTCGACTAGAAAACGAAAACTAAATTAGGACATCTTACGGAATAATACGAATTTCTAACTACGTTGTCGACTAGAAAACGAAAACTAAATTAGGACATCTTACGGAATAATACGAATTTCTAACTACGTTGTCGACTAGAAAACGAAAACTAAATTAGGACATCTTACGGAATAATACGAATTTCTAACTACGTTGTCGATTAGAAAACGAAAACTAAATTAGGACATCTTACGGAATAATATGAATTTCTAACTACGTTGTCTACTAGAAAACGAAAACTAAATTAGGACATCTTACGGAATAATACGAATTTCTAACTACGTTGTCGACTAGAAAACGAAAACTAAATTAGGACATCTTACGGAATAATACGAATTTCTAACTACGTTGTCGACTAGAAAACGAAAACTAAATTAGGACATCTTACGGAATAATACGAATTTCTAACTACGTTGTCGACTAGAAAACGAAAACTAAATTAGGACATCTTACGGAATAATACGAATTTCTAACTACGTTGTCGATTAGAAAACGAAAACTAAATTAGGACATCTTACGGAATAATATGAATTTCTAACTACGTTGTCTACTAGAAAACGAAAACTAAATTAGGACATCTTACGGAATAATATGAATTTTTAACTACGTTGTCGACTAGAAAACGAAAACTAAATTTGGACATCTTACGGAATAATATGAATTTTTAACTACGTTGTCGACTAGAAAACGAAAACTAAATTAGGACATCTTACGGAATAATACGAATTTTTAACTACGTTGTCGACTAGAAAACGAAAACTAAATTTGGACATCTTACGGAATAATATGAATTTTTAACTACGTTGTCTACTAGAAAACGAAAACTAAATTAGGACATCTTACGGAATAATATGAATTTTTAACTACGTTGTCGACTAGAAAACGAAAACTAAATTTGGACATCTTACGGAATAATATGAATTTTTAACTACGTTGTCGACTAGAAAACGAAAACTAAATTAGGACATCTTACGGAATAATATGAATTTTTAACTACGTTGTCGACTAGAAAACGAAAACTAAATTTGGACATCTTACGGAATAATATGAATTTTTAACTACGTTGTCTACTAGAAAACGAAAACTAAATTAGGACATCTTACGGAATAATACGAATTTTTAACTACGTTGTCGACTAGAAAACGAAAACTAAATTTGGACATCTTACGGAATAATATGAATTTCTAACTACGTTGTCTACTAGAAAACGAAAACTAAATTAGGACATCTTACGGAATAATATGAATTTTTAACTACGTTGTCGACTAGAAAACGAAAACTAAATTTGGACATCTTACGGAATAATATGAATTTTTAACTACGTTGTCTACTAGAAAACGAAAACTAAATTAGGACATCTTACGGAATAATATGAATTTTTAACTACGTTGTCGACTAGAAAACGAAAACTAAATTAGGACATCTTACGGAATAATATGAATTTCTAACTACGTTGTCTACTAGAAAACGAAAACTAAATTAGGACATCTTACGGAATAATATGAATTTTTAACTACGTTGTCGACTAGAAAACGAAAACTAAATTTGGACATCTTACGGAATAATATGAATTTTTAACTACGTTGTCTACTAGAAAACGAAAACTAAATTAGGACATCTTACGGAATAATATGAATTTTTAACTACGTTGTCGACTAGAAAACGAAAACTAAATTAGGACATCTTACGGAATAATATGAATTTCTAACTACGGAATGACATAATAACTGATGAGAGCCGTGATGGCTCAGGGGATAGAGCGTTCGCCTTCCAATGAGGTGAACTGGGGTTCGATCCCGGCGATGGCTTGCACTGACCACAGTGCTGACGTGAAATATCCTCAGTGGTAAACGAGTCATGGGTTAGAGTTCCCTTGCCATCGGGCTAACCGTGGGAGGTTCTCGTAGTTTACCTCTCTATGTAAGGCAAATGTGGGTTAGTTTCATCAAAAAGTCTTCTACGAAGGCAAATATCTCCCAATACTTCATCCAGGAGTTCTCGTGTTTTCTGGATTAGTTTCAAAATTTGTTTCGTGAATAAAGAATGTCTTTAGATGGGCAATCAGCATTTCCCTACCTTGCTGCTAAGTTCACAAAAGAAGGAGTATTCTCAGAGCTTGTTTTAATTTTTAGCATGTTACTATACTCAGTAATGTGTATTCGACTTTTAAATTCGACTATGTTTTTTTCGGAGCTATTTTGACACCTTTCTGTTGAATTTTTATAAACCTTAATAAACCCTTTTTTACAGTGTTAGTAAGGTGATTAAAGCTAAATTTCTTTTCTTTTTCTATGTATTGCATTAGGTGGTGTTTTATTTTCAATTATGAATTGAATGATGTTTTAAACTATAAATTTAAATCCTTTTCCTCAGAAATGTAATTATTATTTCTTTATATCGAAATTTTATTTAATAGATAATTAAAAATAAAACACCATCTACTGCAATACATTGAAAAAGAAAAAAGAAGACCCAGGAAAAAAAATTCTAAGTAACTCAATACAATAGAATAGTTACGATAGAATAGAATTGATAGTTACAATAGAATTGTTGGGATCCATTGAATCCGTTACCCCTTTATGCATCTACTGTTCGTGTTGTGTTTATCACATTTTTTAATTCATAATTTTGAATGGTATTACATATTGCAATCATTTCAGACAGTATAAAATATTCCTTAATTAATTTTTAAAAAATAGAGATTTCTGAAGAAAAAAAAACCTGAAAAATTTAGAATATTCGTATTAGTTAATTTACGTCGCACTTGTAGTTAATTTACATTAGGCTATTGCCGACGGTCTAGGAAAATTCCTTCATGATGATACGAAAATACAATTTTGATCTTCTGCAGAGGGGATTGCTCCTCTATTTTGGTAGCTCGGTGACCTGCGTGCGAAATCGAGCACGGGGTCCGATAACGCGCACCCTCAGTCCCTTCGCAGATTAAGGTCAGCCGCACACTGAGGAAGCGAGAGGGAGGCGAAAAACCCCCAGTTTGACTCTCGCCTCTCCACCAAACGAGTTTTTAGGGGGTGAGCTGTAAAATGACTGCACATTGAGGAAGTGTACGCATCCTCAGATTCCGCAGATATTTGTGTAAACTTGAGTCAAGACATTTGTTTACTATTATATAATATATATATTCAGGTCTAGCTATGTAGAAAATATATTAACAAAGTCTAAATTAACTGGAGAAAAAAGTTTTTTTCATTCCTTATATTCTCAGATGACGAAAAGCTATTTTCATTAATTAAATTAAAATGTTTAAAAAAAAATTTCTGAACAATTTCAGGAAGAAAATAACTTTAATAAATGAGAAAATAAACAGCTTTTCTTTTTTTCTCTTTTCAAAAAAAAAAAAAAAAAAAAAATAGAATGCTTTATTTATTCTTGAAACTGATTGCTAATTTTTTAACAGTTCTCATTTCTTAACTGTTTTTTAAGAATAATTTTTGTTTCACAGAATTAATTGTTCTTCAAAGTTTGTATTCCATGTAATTTAATTTACTATGAAAATTGCACATCATAATTAGCAATACTAAGGGAAAAGTCTTCATAGATAATAATTACCAAATACTATCAATTAAAATTATTTAAAAAAAAATAAAAAATAACATTAACAAAAATAACATAAAAATAACTTTTAAAATTGAAAAAAAAATTATAACTAAAAAAGAGCGTTTTTTTAATAATGTGATTAATCAGCTTTGAAAAATAATTTTTGATAGCATAATTTATGCCTGTAATATTTATTAAGAACAATTTTGGGCACTTAAAATTGTTCAATGAGCATTTTTTAAAGCTTTTATTCAGTATTTAGAAGTTTATTTTTATTTGCTAAATAGTATTAATTTTTATTTGCTAAATAATATTTATTTTTTATTCTCTAGAATATTATCCAAGAGAAAATTACCGAGAATTTTACATCCCTAATGAAGTTATTTAATATAGAGAAATATTATCACTCTCTTCCATTAATGGGTTTTGTTCAAGACTTATATAAAACTATTATTAATTTATTATTCGATTAACACTGCAGTTGAATTTTTTTTGCACATAACCTCAATAAAAAAATAAATTAAAAAAAAAAATAAATAAAATAAAAAAAAAATTTTCTTTCTTTCTAGAAAATAGAAAGTAGATACAAAACTAGTACAGATCCTATTTAATTTTCAAATTCTCAGTGAAAAATAATTAAATTAATTTATTTGTAAGAAATATTGTTTATAACATTTAAATCCATAACATTATAACTAATATTGTTAATTCAATTCAGAATCGTCAATCAAAGCGCGATCAGGATCGTGCGAAGAGGAGAAGAGATTATACGGGAGGCGAAAATAGGGTCGAACCTATTTGAGAGGTTTGTGGGAGTTTTTAGCCTCCTGAAGGGAAAAAAAAAACTCTTCAGTCCCTCAATGTGCGCTTGCTATCAGTGTGCGGCCGGCCTAAGTGGTCACCCACCCGCTCACTGACCGCAGCCAGAGAGGCTTAACTTCGGTATTCAACTGAGATAGAATATATGTATAAAAAAGGTTTTAAATGTATTTTCAAATACAAGGCTTACTTCATTATTTAGCAACATTACGTATTTAAATATCCGAGCAATAAGGAAAGTAGGTTTGGATATTTTCTCCAGAAACTTTTTTCAATTTCAGCGAATTTTCCTAAATTAATAAAAAGCTAAGAGGTTTATCGGGTGGTCTCAGGAGACCAGAAGAAACCATTAAGTCTAATGAAAAATCTAGTAGACTACTGAATAGACGGAATAGAATTGGCAGTTACGATTTCGTATTGATTTGTAAATTTTTTTTTTTTTGGCATCATTTTACTTAAGTTAAATTTGTTATTAGCAATTCGTTTCTGTCTAAAACAATTAGAATTTGATATATTGATACACAGTAAAAATAAGTACGCAATCTTTTAGCAAAATCTTTATCGTTTAGCATTTTATTCTACGTTTTCAGAGTTAAAAAATATATATATAAATAATTCAAGATTTAAGTTTTGGCGGAAGTTTAGACGAGTAATCGCTAATTCAAAAACTTTTTATTACTTAATATTTTCCTGCAGTTTCACACTTACAAGGGAAACTAGGGAAGTGTGACTCGCCAATTTTGAAATAAACTAGTGGGATGTATGCCTTATGAGGAATAATTTTAGGGGGCAACATTCGTTTCGGCCCATAGAGGGTCCTATGAGAGATAAAAAATAATTAAGTATGTAGATAAATCGGTATTTCATTACTTCAATGCAGACTATTAGTTATTGTAATTATCTTATACTCCAATTAATTTTATGGTACTTTCACGTACTATATAATGCATATTTATTTTCAAAATTGATTTCGAAAATTTTATATATCTGTAGTTTTTCAGAAAAAAAAATTTATAAAATTGGCATTTTTAAAAAAAAAAAAAATTGACATCAAATTTTTTAAATTTTTTTTTTCAAAAAATTTTCTAATATTAAAATTAGTAAACAGTAATAAATTTCATTTATATGAGAGTCGAAATATAATACGCATTTTCCCAAACTGATGGAATTTTTTCATATTTAATGTGTATCCAAAAATGTGATTTATAAAAAAAAAATTTTTTTCATATTGTTAGATCTTGCAAAAAAATCTGAAATAATTTATGTGAGTGCATAAAATTAAATTTCATTTATAAAAATGTTTTCAAATTTGTTTGGCGGGAAATTTGAACTTAAAAAAATATTTCAGTTTTCAATGATTTTCTTTTTTTCTTGAAAGGTCAACAGTACTATATTAACGAAATTTGTAAGTATTTGTCGCTTTAATAGACACATTTTTTTTCTTAATTTTTTTTATTGCACAACTGATAAAAAAATGAAAAAAAAAATAAGTTTCAAAAAAATTTAAATTTTTTGCCAAAAAATTAACATATTATTAAAAAAAATTGTCCTGTGAATTGTTCAATATTTTGTCAAAACATTGCTATTTTTGAAATATTATTCATACAATTATCTTTATACCTTTACTTTATCTTTATACCTATCTTTATACAATTATCTATATCCTAGCTAATGCCAACTTTTAAAGTTAAATATTTCAAAAATTAGCTAGGATATCAGATATAAAAATAATATTATATAGATAGCAATGTTTTGACAAAATATTGAACAATTCACAGGACATAGATATCAACGGATTTTCCACTTAAAGTGACATATCACTTCAAATTTTGTGTTTACAGTACGGTTGATCTTTTATGAAAAAAATCGAATTGAAATATTAAACATTTTTTAAGTTCAAATTTCCCGCCAAACAAATTTGAAAACATTTTTATAAATGCAATTTAATTTTATGCACTCACATAAATTATTTCAGATTTTTTTGCTAGATCTAACAATATGAAATTTTTTTTTTTTTTTTTTTTTGTAAATCACATTTTTGGATGTTACATAAGCTATACTCACAAAAAATTCCATCAGTTTGGGAAAATGCGTATTATATTTCGACTCTCATATAAATGAAATTTATTACTGTTTACTAGTTTTAATATTGGAAAATTTTTTGAAAAAAAAATTTAAAAAATTTGATGCCAAATTTTTCTTTTTTAAAAATGCCAATTTCTTTTTATTTATTTTTTTCTGAGAAACTACAGATATATAAAATTTTCGAAATCAATTTTGACAATAAATATGCATTATATAGTACGTGAAAGTAGCACAAAATTAATTGGAGTATGAGATAATTACAATAACTAATAGTAGTCTGCATTGAAATACCGATTTTTCTACATACTTAATTATTTTTTATCTCTCATAGGACCCTCTATGGGCCGAAACGAATGCTGCCCCTTAAAATTATTCTTCATAAGGCATACATCCTACTAGTTTATTTCAAAATTGACGAGTCACACTTCCCTAGTTTCCCTTGTTAGATCCATTTGTTATATAAAAGCAATCGGAAAACGATTAGAAATTGAATGTATAAGAAAATAGTAGGCATTAACTATCACAAGGTATAGTTCCATTTCTAAGATATTTTACCTCTAGAAGTTGTTGAATATTTGTAACCTAGGCAACCTTTTTAAAGGTTTTAGCAGTGGTTGTATTGATGAAAGAATAGATATTCTGAGTACAAAGAAAAATAAATCGATAAATGCTTATAAAATTAATTCAACATTAAATATGAAATAATAATAAACACTTTTTAATATTTAAATTTATCGAAACTTAAATAACATTAAATGAATTAGTTAAGTCCAGTTTAGGTCAAATGTTTGAGCAATGTAATAATTTTTTTAGGTTAATAGTAGTTATATCACAATTTTCAGAGACAACAGGATAAAATAATTTTAAATATTACACATATAATTCAGGAAGTTTTATTTTCGATTTTGTGTCTTTTTTATGAAGTATTTCACAAGTATAATAATAAAATAATCCTATTGAATAAAACAAATAGAAGTTTCTTCCAGCTTTTAATACAGAAAATACCAAATTTACAAACACTATTTTCATAAATTTTCAGTTACTTATACACGTTCAAAATGCACATGCCACAGTCTTTTACTCTTAAAAATTTATCCGATCGTTTTATGTATCGACCATCGTATTTTGTAACGATCGTTTTTTTTTTATTCTAGAAGAAAAACATCTTAATTCATTAAAAAGTGTATTTTTTTATGAATTAAAAAAGTACACACTATTATGGCAATATTTTTGACCTATCACTTGCTGGTTCCTGACATACTTAGGCCACTTATCAATTTAAAACATCTGTTGTGCAAATTTAAGAGCACTAACTTTAAAGACTAATTAAATATAAAAGCTAGGTCTACAGTTACAATTTATGTCTACATGCATAAAAGTTACCTAAAAAAGCATGTTAAAACAAAACAAAACAAAAATAATAACGGCTTAGGTTAACTCTCAATACAGAGTAGCTTTAACTAACCTCAAGAATTCAATATACATGTTCAAAACATTTATAATTAAAAATAAAATCGTAAAAAGTATGTATATTTATATTCTAATGCGTGTTTACTTCAGGAAATTTTAACATTAAGTAAAAGTTAGGACTAAACAACTTATAGCATAACAACAACTCATAACAACTCTTGGCCATAGATGGCGCCACTAATAAACAAGAACAATCGCACACCTCTGCCTAAAAAAGCAGGCATACGAAAGTAAGCAAGCAATAACTCATGATATTTACCTTTCTAGAATATGTGAGTCAAAAGTTAAAGCTTATTTTATGGGGCAGGAATAGCCTGAGTGCTAGGGCGTTGGGCTCATGTCAAAGAGGTGGTGACTTCGATCCCCGAGTAGTAAATGGTGAATGGTGTGCGTTAAATCTGTCTGGTCAAAAAGTCCTCCATGTTTCTATAACAAATCATACCTCTGGGTGGTGTGAATTGGAGCTTGATTGTTCGCTTTCTAGTTCAGATCAAAATGAATGGGTCCGCCATATAAATGGGCAGTGACGTGTGTATGGCTGAAATCGTATTCTTGACCATAGATGACGCCACAGAAAAACAAGAAACATACCCAATGTCTTAAATTTACTTGGTTTCATCTAGCAGGCTTGCTGGCGTCGACAAATGGCATTAGAAACAACAACAACAGCTTATTTTATTAGAATTTTATAATTTTTTTTTATAAATTATGCATTATACGGAGTAAAAAATTCTGGTCAAATTACCGTAAAGCATGGTAACAACATTTCGGATAAAAAAAAATTTTAAAAAGCACAATTCTGGTTAATAAAACCAAAATATACGGAATTTAAACCATTCATTTGGAATGTTACGCTTAATATGAAAGTGGCTTTAGATAACGGATCTAAGTTTTAAGTATCTCAGATTAAGTTTTTTCTCAGCTTCCAGTGAACCTCTCGCTCATAGAAAGACGCACAAACCACTGAGAAATACAATACAGTAAATAAAATGAAAATAACATAATGTTCCTAGGGCGTTCCGGTACTGGCGCGCGTTTCGGGAGTTTGGGCTCTAAAGTATCATGCTAAAAATTACCAAATTTTACCATATTTACCAAATTTTATCACAAATTATAATACCATAATTTATTGTTAATTTTACCCAATATCATTACCAAAGCGCTTCGGAAAAAATTGCCGAGCATTTGGCATTCCGATAGAGCCGGTACATTTTACCATATTCTGGTAGTTTTTACCATATTTTTTTCTCAGTGTATTAAAAAATAATTTTTATTAGGAATATTTTTCAACTGAACGGTTAGAAATATGTACCTTAGAAAATACTTATCAATGCGAGTAAAATATTTCAAACAATTTAACTTAATTATTTTTTTTAAAATTATTTTTAGTTATAGCATAAATACATGACGACATATACATCTCATATGGTTTTAATAAACTGGTAATAATTTAATTTTCTCATTATAATTACTTCTTAAACAGGTAGTTTTTGGGTAAAAAATAATACAAAAATTTTCAGGTATTACCTTACCTAATATATTATTAATACAGCATGAAATAAATTGCGTCACTTGACTTTTTAAACATATTCGCATAAATTTATGATATTTTCCTGTGAATTTTTTCACATAAAATTGTTTTGAACACACGTAAAAAAATCTACTATTTTTTATTAAATTGTGACAAACTTTACATACTTAAAAATCCATAAATAATAAATTTTTTTTTAAAAATTTGAATTTTCTCGAATAACATTAGTACTTTTTATGAATACACTATTGATAATATTGAAAAAAAGAAATTAATAGTACAAAAAATTTCATTTAAGTAACAAAAAACTGTTTTCGAAAAGTCTTTTTCTAAATGAAGTATGTTTTCCTAGAGAAAGTGTACAGAAGTTTTAAGTTATTATGATTTATAGTTGCATTAAGTTATTATGATTTATAGTTGTATTAAGTTATTATGATTTATAGTTGCATTAAGTTATTATGATTTATAGTTATATTTATGGTTGAATAAAAAGGACATTTTCACCCAAAAATCTA
The DNA here is from genome assembly GCF_982258835.1 of Parasteatoda tepidariorum. NCBI lineage: Eukaryota > Metazoa > Arthropoda > Arachnida > Araneae > Theridiidae > Parasteatoda > Parasteatoda tepidariorum. The sequence goes on from NC_141755.1 coordinate 27,551,774, forward strand.
CTAATTTCATTTTAGAGAGAGTTTAGATTTTTTTTACAAAGCTGATTTTTTGAACAGAAAGTTTACTCTTATTTGTTCCCAAACGCTTAATAGTGTAATATTTTATAAGAACAAAATTTTAAAAATTTTCAAGAACTTACTTGCTCTAATCACTGGTTGCACATATGTAGAAATTTTCGATTGATTTCAGTTTTTAATAATTTTTAAACATTTTTTTAGCAAAAACATTTAAAAATATAGAACATAAAATTATGTAATCGGATACGGAAGTAGTCAATGGACTTTCTATAATAAGATTTAAATTTTATAAAATGAATTTATTTGTATTCTTTTGATAGATTACGGCTAAATTTTTCTACACAGAATCCCTTTTCAAACATATTTATGATCGATGTAAAGAATTTTGGTAAAATTACCTTACTGTATGATAATATTACCGGAACAAAAAAAAACAATAATTATAGTAATAAAACTAAAATATATGGTATTTAAATCATTCATGGGATCATTTTTCTGTTCATACATGGTAACGATTTACCATAAATTCTGGTTTTCAAAATTACAGTTCTTATAACCACACAATTCGAAGAAATATACCAAACTTCAAAAGTAAAATTAACCAGATAAATGCCTTTTTTATGCCCTGCTCTAAGATATCATGATAAAATTATTAAGTTTCATCACATCTACCAAATTTGCCTGTTTACTTCAATGCCTGTTTACTTCAATGAACATTTGACTCCCGAAATGAAGCATCTATTTTATCTTTCACGTAAGGCTAAATCTGAAAAGGGATTCAAATTTTGTTGGGTTCGTGATGGTAAAATATTCCTGAGAAAAGATGAATCGTCCAAAATAATACGTGTGAAATCATCTCAAGACCTTAATACTCCATCCAACTGAAGAAACATTTTTATCTAATGCCTAAAAATTGAAAATTTGGACGATTTAAAGTTTTTTATTATTTCAACCTGTAAGTTAAACATTAATATTTTACATATAAATATTAGAAGTTTAAGAGCCAACTTTGATAATTTTATTTCACATATTTCTAGCATGATTGAAAATATAAGTGTCATAATTATGTCGGAAATTTGGATTTACCAAAATGAAACTAATTTTTACTCAATAGATGGTTATAATTCATTCTTTAATTGCAGAAATAATAATCGCTCTGGAGGTGTTTGTGTTTTTATTAAAAAATGTCTTGATATTTCAGAGTTAGCTATACATTTTGTTTCCGCAGAATCTATATTACTTTATTGCAAATCTTTAGATTTATTATTTCTATCTTTATATAGATCTCATGATTTTACTGTTGATTTTTTTAATACTGAACTTAAAGTAATAATCTCTAAGCTTAAATATCCTAATATAATACTGATGGGTGATATAAATATTGATATTCTAAGTGATGATTTTATTACTCATGAATATATTAATTTATTATGCCAATTTGGATTTCAAAATTACATAGACAAACCAACTAGAGTAAATTCCTCATCAACTTGCATTGATCATGTCTTCGTAAAAACAAATAAATTTTCAATCAAATCCGGAATATTCATAAATGACATAAGCGATCACTATCCAACCTTTTGTAGTGTTCATTACGATGAGGTAAATAAAATTAAGGAAGCTGAAAATAAAATTTCAATCAACTATAATAAGCTCAATAATTATCTGTCAAATTACAAATTTAATTACTATCCTCAAGATTCTCTTGATCAACAATATCGAAGTTTTGTTTTCAAACTCAATAATTTAAAAAATAATTTTAAATATAAGCATAAATCAAACAAAAAAGCCAAAAATAACTGGATGACTAATAATATCTTGATTTTAATTCGAAGAAAGGAAAAACTATTCAAAAAAACTAGAAAATATCCATGGGATATTATTTACAAAACAGCATACAACACTATAGTTTCTGAGCTTAAGAACTTAATTAAAACAGCAAAATCAGAATATTTCAAATTCAAATTTTTAAATTGTGATTCAAATAAACAAAAATGGGATCTTGTAAATGGTATTATTGGTAATCAGAGCAAATCACTTACTTTACCTGATATTTTAAACGACTATGAATCTTCTGATCAATTCAATAAATCATTTGCAAATGCCTACAGTACCTCAAACCCAAATTTAAACAGTTTGCAAATATATATTTCACCAAGTTTAACCTCGTTTGTTTTCCTAGAATTGAATGATTGTGAAGTACTTCACTTAATAAATTCTCTTTCTAATAAAAACTCCTTTGACTATGACGGTATTAATGTAAAATTAATTAAACTATTTGCTCTCAATAATATAAATTTTATAACTAATTTCATCAATACCTCAATCAAGTCATCCATATTTCCAACTTCTTTAAAAAGAGCAACCATAACTCCTATTTTTAAAACCGGCGATAAAAATTGCCTATCAAACTATCAATTTCAATATTACCTGTTTTTTCCAAAATCATTGAAAAAGCTCTAGCTGATAAAATGTACAATTATTTAAAACATACAAATTTTTTCTCTGTTAATCAACATGGATTTATTAAAGGCAAAAGTACAGAAAAAGCTCTTTTGGAATTTTCAAAATTTATTCATAATAGTATTGCTGAAAATAAGATAACAGTAGCTATATTTCTTGATATATCAAAAGCTTTCGATAATGTCAATTACAATCTTTTAATTAAAAAATTAGAATTTGCTGGTTTCAGAGGAATTATGTTAAATTGGTTTGTTTCATATCTTTCAAACAGAGAACATAGAGTTAAAATCCGAAGTAATTTTAGTAATTATATTTTTTCAAACCGTGGTGTTCCTCAAGGATCTATTCTAGGACCCTTATTGTTTATTACATTCATTAATGTTTTTTGTCAACTCAAACTTTTTGGTAAGATAATAACGTATGCTGATGATTCCGTAATTTTGTATTCTTGCACTGATTTAAATCAACTAATTTTTCAAATTGAATCTGATTTACGCATAATTTCAAAATGGTTTACAATAAATGACTTAAATTTAAATCTAAATAAAACTAAATATATTTATTTCAGTTTAAGAAAATCAGAATTTAACTTAAATTTAAAATTTCACTCTCTCCCCTGCAAAAGTACTAATGAAAATTGTCAATGCTATATTCTACAATCTGTAAATAATATCAAATATTTAGGACTATATATCGATTCTAATTTAAAATGGAAAACACATATTAACAATTTAGTTAAAAAATTGCGTTTCGTTTTAGTTAAATTTTATCACCTTAAGAATAAAATTCATTTTAATTTTGTGAAAGCACTCTATTACTCCTGGTTTTATTCTTTAATTAATTATGGTGCGATAATATATGGCGGTGAATATAAAACTAATTTACTTCCCTTAATCTCAGTTCAGAATAAATGCTTCAAGATTATTAATTCTCTAAATATAAATAATTCAACTGTAACTACTACCAATATATATACAAGAATTAACCTATTACCATTTCGCCATAATGTATTTTTTCGTATTTTACTCTATTTACACAACAATAAATTAATATGCAAATTAAAAACTAATGTGTCTGAAAGGAGACCAACTGAAATGTATGAGATTCCCTTCTTTACAAAAGAAATTTCACGAAAACAGTTTTTTTACTTAGCACCTAAATTATATAATAAATTACCATTTCAGTTGCAAAACATCAAAATATATTCTTCTTTTAAGCGTGCTTTATTTCAATTTGTGATGAACATTGACGATTTAGATCTTTATTTTTCACTTTAAAGGAAGCATTTGATTTTTTATACCAGTCTTGTGCCAATCCAAATGAATTTCTTATGTTACCTTTGTTATTTTTTTTATTTATTTATTTATTTTTTTTTATATATAGTTTCATGTATTTTTTTTTTTTGTTTTCTATTATTACAGTGTTCAACAATATATGACGTCTTACGATGAGCAAAATAATTTATGATTGTAATACCCCCTTTTTTTTTTCTTTCTTTCTTTCTTTTTTTTTTTTTTTTAAATTTCTATTTTAAATTCATTGTATTACTTTTCTTTGTCGCCTGGACAGGATTTCCCTCTTGACGACGAATATATTCTTTGTATTTATGTGTTTTTGTTCTCAATAAAGTTATATTTGTTTGTAAAAAAAAAAAAAAAAAAAAAAAAAAAAAATTGAACACATATATAAAATGATATTTTGCAGTCAATTTTACTAAAATCATTACCGAAGCGCTTCAGTAAAAATTACCAAACTTTTTGGTGTTCTCATCGAGCAAGAAACACGGTAAATTTGGTAGCTTAGAGAATGCTTTTTTCCTGGTGTAGATACATTATTTCATAGTAATAGTTTGTTACAAATATAACAGTAAATTATTTGGTGAAGTTTGTAGCAATGACAACCGTTATAGAACAGAATTAACAATGAAATTAATAGAAGAACAGAATTAACAGAAGTTTTTTTTCTAGATTTTTAGAGAATTTCTACCTATTCGTTTCCTTAATTCAATAAAATCATGAATGTTATGAAATTCTATTAAAATTCAGTATTTGATCAATTAAAGAACTTTTTGAAAATATCTTCATTGAAAGAAAATCAGAAATTGTTTATGTATGAAATAAATTTAATTCAAGAAATATAGAGATTTCAATAGCGATTCAGTCAATTTAATTACAAGAATCCTTCGATTCAGATAAAATTCGTAACAGATCAAGATGTCTGTGGAAGAAAAAAAACGGAAAATCTTCGCTTTATCCATAAATCTTGTAGCTTAATTAGTGAAGAAATGAGGAATTTCTAAGAACTGAGCAACCCAAACAATTTTTTTTTTCATAATTTAAAACCTATAGTATTACAAACCATGTTTCCCACGAAAAACTTACTTTAATTAAGTAGTTATAACTAGTTCATTATAATTAACCCCTAAAAATACTTTACATTAATTTATAAAATTATGTTTTTAAATATCAAAACCATTGTTCTTCGTTTCCCAAATCCTTCAAATTCATCTATCATTGATTGAAATTTTCAATTTTCTAATTATCTTTTACTACTACATCATCTACATTTAGAAACCACCAAGTAGTTGCTATGGTTACCCATTATATGCGAAGTAGAAAACACTCATACGTCTCAAAGAATTAAGCGAAAAATTATATTTTTCGTTAAGTTCTCGCGAATTAAAATTAACGGACTTAAAAATTGAGCGTTCAAGTGATTTCAGAGAAAAATAGAACCTACCGGTGCAGTCTGACGTATAGCCATCCCCACTCACCGTATATACGTCTCGGCGTTTGCGTAGGTGGACACGGAAGGCTCTTAGAGCCTGAGAATACGACCTTTTTGAACTCGAATCATCTTGTTTGAAATGTCCAGCTCTTCTGTACCAAACTTTTCGGGTGATAATGGGAGCCGGCGATGGACTGTCGGCCGGGGCCGCAGACGGCATAGGGATCGGGTCGCAGCAGCTGGGACGGCTGAGAAAGGGACCTCGTGGGCCGTCGGTTGAGGCACCTGAAGACGACCACAAGGAACGATCGAACGTTGCGCGAATTTGGGATTATCGGAAGGTGCGCGTGCGCAAGAAATGGAAAAATCTGGAAGAGGAGTTGAAGGCACAGGCAAACAATGTTATATATAGCTTCTCATAATTGATATACCGGCAAGTAGGACAATAAAAAGGGGTGATTGAGTCTAGCTATTAAGCTGGCGAAAATTGAACCCTTTGGCTGTTTTACTTCTTCTTTTTTGAAACCTGATTAAAAGCAGATGTTTAGAACATTTTATATTCATAACTTTATTTTAAGATTGTGGACTGTTTTTTTCGTCACATGTTTTTCCACGTGTATGCTAGAAATTAATAGACGGAAGGGGAACATAATATTATAAATAAATGTGGATAATTTAATTACAAAATTTAAATAAATAATAATATGAAGACCACAGTTTAGGTATACGATTTTACTGTTTGCTGAATTTAACCTTTCAAGATTTCCGACTTGTAGTTAAATTTTAAACAGATTTACTAATTGCAGATTATAGTGATTTAATTTAATGGGTGGAAATATAATTGTATGCTTATTTAATCGTTAAATGCTACACTTATTTATCCATTATATTTTATGCTGGTTCAATTTTTTTTAAATTCCTTCTTAATCATTAGATTGTGTACAATTATATACTTTTCAGTTGGGGGATGAGTGAGTAGGGGAAAACAAAAAAAATCTGTGTCAAGTAAATATATAACACAATAATGACAAAAACGATAAAAAGAAAAGAGTGATTAATTAAACAAATTGAGAAAAATAATAGTTAGTAGTTTTATTTAGTGCGCATAATGTGGAAGCATATAGAACTCATGAATGAAGAAAACATGCCACACTATATAGAGAACATGGAAAAAATATAAATATTTAAGAAAAGAGAAGACCAAAAAAAAAATATCAAAATAAAATATTTTAAAAAATATTTACAAATCATATATCAATGTACATAATTATTATGTACAAAATACTAAAAAATATTTAAAAAAGATATTTAAAAATTTTAAAAAAAATTTTAAAAAATTAAAAAGCTCTGTTTTTTGAGGATATAATTGTGTGAGCTGAAGTCGAGATTACATCTTTTTTCTTATTTTGTTTTCCGGCTTCTTAATTTCGCAAAAAAAAATTTTAAATATTTTTTAAAAATATTATATTTGAATAATTTTTCTCCTTCTCTTTTCATTAATCTTTACATTTTCTTCCATGTTATAAAGTATCTCAAAATTTAAGCAACATTTAAAGATTGAAGTTAGATAGAAAATTAATTAATTTAGTGCTGGCAACCAAAAAAGGTAAAAAAGTTTGACAGCTCACTGTTGAGGGTCAGTAAACGGCACTACGCGAGAAAAAAAAACAATACGGTTTCATTGTTGGACAATGCTTCAGTGATCAGAATAGGTCTCCTAGATCAGTGTTCCCCAACCCCCGGTCCGCGCTTCAAATGGTACCGGGCCGCCCATTCCATTGAAACTGAATTTAAATTCCTAGGTCAAACATTAAAAATATCAACATTAAACACATTCAAACATTAAAAATATCTGTGTTCCATTAAAATTTTATTTATTTAAAAAAAGGGGCTCCCGAAGGTAGTGACATAAATTTTTTAACGTTTTAAAACAATTACCCCCAGATGGAACCGTCTCATTGCAAAGAAACAAGCTCAGGGTTCTCATTGATTTAACGTTCTACTAAGTTAAATTGTTAAATCACTTCATATTTATTTTCAGGTGTAACTGTATTTTATTTTGAAGGCATGTTTAAATGAAATTAAATAAAAATTAATAAATCAAAATAATCTAAAATATAAACAATCAACGTGTCCCCCCCCCCTCTCCCAGCGGGCCGCTGTAAAATTATCAAGCGTTGACCGGTCCGCGGTGATAAAAAGGTTGAGGAACACTGTCCTAGATCATGTGTTTTATCCCCGATGGTATGAATGGTTTTCTATATGATTATTTGAACTCAAAGCTCTCTGTCAACAAACCTACATACTTTCATGCATTCTAGAGGAGATTCAACGCTACATCAAAGAAATTCGGTCTCAATTGGTCATAGAAAATTTCGATTTTAAAAGATCGCATATGCGCCAGCAAAGCTGTAAAGGTTATTTACTCGATTGCTATTCAAAACTTAACCCTACCACCAAAATAACTTCCATACATAAACTTACCCTGAATAACCATACAAATTTCATACATATCCCTACAAAGATACAAATTTTAAAAAAAAGAACATGCTTAAGATTATTTTTCGTATTCAAATACGCCAAAGCAAATGATCTTTGCTGATATTGACAACAAAAAAAGGAGTAAAATTATTTCTGACAGATAAAAAGAGAAGTGTTAAAATGAAGAAATGTTGACATTCTATCAAGAAAAGATAAACTAGATATGGCCGTAGCTTATACTTTGACATCCACATAATATCATATTTCACTCGACGCCTACGAAGGCACCTCTGCCTTCTAAATGTAACGATTGCTCTTGATTTATTTCACTATCGACAACATTGCTTCGAACTTATAGGCTACATTCATATTTCACATGAATCTACTATTTCGAAACATGTCTCATATGTCAGCATTACCCTTAGTTCTTCGCCAGCATATACCTAAAATTATGATTTAAATCTATAAATTGTTGTAAGTCCTACTGTCATCTACAATATCGCACCGAATGCTCGAATTTATATGAATTTTTCTTAATGTTTATACCATATAATAGTAGTGATATAGTTACTTATGTCTCCCATGTAAGTTTAATTATTCGCTAAATAATCAATTGTACTGAAATTCTTAAAGCACAATTTAGAATGAATTAAAAATGGCTTGGCATCATGTGAGAAATGAAAACCTTAAATCCCTCTCCCATTGTTATGTTGGTGGGCCCACGAACTAGAAAAATTATTAAAATTATGTATGATTATGAGTAGCCAAATTATTCATCAAAAAATAAGCACCTTTTAAGCACTTTGAGTTGGAAAGTTTTGGATAATTGACGGTTTTATCTTATTTTGTCATTGTTTTTGACAATTGTCAAAAATCATGAAATTTTGAATCAGGTAAAACGAATGGCGTTTTCATACGCTACGGACTGACAATACGCCGAAATAGAATGAACAATCTGAAGTGTATCTTTTTGCATAATTCGAAGCGAAAATCAACATAGTAAAGGAAAAATCTCAGTTTTAAAAATGGAAAATTAAGCACTTTTTAAAAACACCCAATGAAAAAAGCACCTTAGGGCTTTTAAAAAATAAAAATAAAAAAGAAGCACCTTTAAGCACTTTTTAAAAACGCTACGCACCCTGTGCTCTAAAGCAATTAAAAATAAATTTATCTGCGTTTAAACACCATCAATTAAATATAATACTCAATATCTTTCGATTATCGTTCTCAAATTAATAAATAATAAATCAAATGCATTTAAAACTGCAATAATGTCATACAGTTAATTCTATGGAAAAATTTCAAAATGAAAAAAAGTACTCTAATAAACATTGCAACCAAAAACTCAAAAATCGAGTTTTAAAGGTGCAAAAATTCAGATCGAGATGAATCTTTAAATTACATTTTATAGTTCTAAGTAGGGTAACTTACTCATTTTAATTTGTAAATGAGATTTTCTAAAAGTTTCAACAAAATTTTGATTAATGAACAAGTTTAACTTGAATAGAAATGTTAAAGTTATGCAACTGCTTTTTTAAAAAAATATATATTTTAATTGGATACTTTTGTATATTTAATTTAATATAAGACTAAGAGTTGGCCAAAAATGTAATCGATTACATTTTTCGATTACAGTAATTAATTACTTGTAATCATGATTACAACAAACAATTACAGTAATCAATTACTTGTAATCGTGATTACAACTTTGATTACAGCTGTAATCATGATTACATAGTCGATTGCAGTCATCAATCACTTGTAATCGTGATTACAAGTAATTGATTACATAGTTGTAATTATCTGTAATCAATTACAGTTGTAATCGATTACTGTAATCGACGGCCAACTCTGGACTCTTACATGACCCCCTTCCCTTCGTGAACTGAATAGAGAAACTTACAATTTCATTTATGGCAACAAACAACTTAAAAAGTCAACATAATTTAAATTAAATAATTTTGAACTTACTTGGAGGCACTATGGAGGATAAAGGCTTCTGAAATAGAAAAAGAAAATAAATACACATGTAAACTGCGCTATTCATAGTTAAACAATGAGATACTTTTAAACTGGATGCCTACAAGTGACGTCATTGTACCTAAATCGTGACATTTGCTGATTCAGACGCCTATCAGGATCAACATACACGCGTGACGTCCCTTACAGGCATCCAATTAAATCAGATGGTTAGGCATAATCACTTCACTTCTTTTCGAGTTACAAATACCCAACTGTCAATATTACATTACATAGTACAAAAATGAACACTATTAAATATTACATTATCATACTATTTTACTTCAGCAGTTGGTAATTGGTGATTTGTATTATAAAATATTAACAATATTTCGCTTGCAATAAAAAAAATAAACATCTTCAATTGATTTTTATTCTCATCTGAATAAATTTAATATGTTTACAATTTTCAAGTGCAGCTTATTACTCGCTCCTTCCTCACGCGAGCTGATTTAAGGATATAAATGGGAGCATATACTTAAGCGGCAATTATAAAACCCACAGTGTTCTAGGCTTAAAAACTTATGTTTATTGTTATAATGATATAGATAAGGGAAGAAGAATACGATTTATATGAACAGGTTCCTAATGATTCTATGGATTCTCACCTAAACGTATCTTCACAATGAAGAAGCAGTTTAAGCCACAGTATTCCTGATTCCTTATCTACTAGAGACCTGATATCACATATGTGTCATCACAAAAGAAATGAAAATTTGATTTTTCACCTCCGATTTTCCTAGCCTGCTTCCAGACAAGCATTTATATACGTCTTTGATAAGCCTACCCAATTTTCGATTTGCGACTACCGATGTTTAACTTGGTAGCTTTGTAACCCAATTCAGAAGACAAGGAACAAGTATTGGACGAAATTTTGCCTCCGTGGAGGACTTTTTGATGGAACTAAACAGCGTGTAATTACATGGAAGGGAAAATCACGAAAACCTTCCGCTGTTATCCTGACGATAAGGAGACTCTAACCCATGATCCGTCTAACACTGAGGATATTTTACGTCAGCACTGTGATCGCTGTTAGCCGAGTGCGGAACTCGTATCGAGACTACCAATCGCTGGGATTCAAATCCGGTTCACCACATTGGAAGGCGAGCATTATATCCCTTGAGCTGCCACGGTTCTCAGACAAGCACCTCCGAGACAGGTCGGAATACAGGCGTGGGATATTTTACAGCCGCCGTTGAACAGTCGACCCAATTTTATGGGTTTACGACTACTAACGTTCAACTCCGTAACCTTGTAATTTTGAAAACAATCCAGAAGACAATGGAACTCCTGGATCGAGTATTAAGAGAAAGCTGTCTTCGTGGAGGGCTTTTTAATGGAGCTAACTCGCATTTGCGTTACATGGAGAGGAAGACGAGGAGAACCTCCCACGGTTAGCCTGACGGCAAGGGGACTCAAACTCATGATCCGTCAACGACAAGGATATTTCACGTCAGGACTGTGCTCGGCGCAAGCCGGATGCGGAATTCGTATCGACAGGGATTCGAACCCGGTTCACTGCATTGGAAGGCGTACGATTTATCCCCTGAGCCATCGTGGCTCAGGCGTGGGATATTAAAATTTTTGCACAACATGATTTTTTCTGTCGCCTATCCAAGCAGGGTGAGGTTTTTGATTCCAGAAATAGTGTCAATTTGATAAGCACTTCTTCAGGTTGCTAATGTCATGTCGTTATGGCTGTTAAAGTCACAATAGAGCTTAACAAATGAGCTATTGGCGACGGTCTAGTATTCATCCTTATCCGACGACAATACTGGTGGATACACGCATTATACTATCACTACTTAGATCGAATGACAAATGGTGGTAAAAATTACCTGGCATTTTATTTCTAAGCAGTGCAGTATAAATCAACTCACAGAGGAAGTTCTCCAAAAACCTGTTTGGAACTTATTTTTGGATGCAAAATTAAAGAGTTCCATGGTTTTGTTTACGTTTAGCTATGGAGTCGCAAGATATCGTAAGATAATATGGTTTCGATGTAAATTATTTTTTAACGACCGTTATCGGTATGCATTTCGTGATATTTGCATTAATGTCTTTGAAAAACTAATGTATTTCACCATGATAGCAGTTTATTACGCTTCGAACTTTTTGGTGGGAGGAATACGAAGATGATTTAGGGAGACAATTGAATATGCTCTATACAGGTAAAAGAAAAGAGACATTGTTTCCGGTGTATTTTTGCGCGCGAAATGAAATGAAACTTCAACTTAGTAAAGGGGATAACTAAATGGAATGAAATTACCATTTAGATTTTTTTTAAATTAATGCACTTTAAGTATAACTGTTTGCTACGCATCGCTTTTTCTGGAAGGAGGAATATAAAACTGATTTGGGGAGACAATTTTATATCCTCTATAGTAGGGCTGTTCTACCGAAAAGAGCCCAAGGGCCAGAATTCCGGTCACTGATCACCTGGCGGGCCGCAGTTTGAAAAAGTTGAACTATAACCTCTTACCTTTTATACAATAACAATTAATAGTTGAATTATTAATTATAAAACAATAGAACAGAAGGATTATAAAACAATTTGCTTACATTTTAATGGGAAAACTGAGGCCGATCAGCCTGAATAAGAAGTTGGCGGGCCGCACAATATGTGTTGGCGGGCCGCCAGTTGGACATCATTGCTCTATAGAGACAAGTGAAGTAAGACATAGTTTCCGGTGTATTTTTGCTCGCTAAACGGAATGAAATTTCCATTTAGTAAAGATAATTGATAAATCGAATGAAACTGCAATTTAGCGTTCTGAAAAACAAATCTTTTTTTTAGTGCCTACTCATAAATTCCATTAGGGTAGATTTAGTACTATCCAAATCAGTTCATTGTACTTCATTCAGTATCAATATGAGGCACTAGGCTCACCTTAAATTTTTTTTCATAAAAGTATTGACGTTGGAGCAGGAGTAACATTTTTCTGGAAATTAACATATTTGTGTACGAAATAGTATAATAAATAAAAACCAGACATAAATTATACCATACACTAACCTTGCTTCTGGAATCGATGGATAAAGAGTTGGAACGACTGCGGAACAGGTCAATCATTTTAGACATGGTGCCACCTCGGGTTTCAGACCCAGACCGTGATCTTTGCCGGTAGTCACCACCTGGTTGTAAAGGTTCTAAAGGAGGGGGTTCAGCCTCGAGGGAAGTTTTTCGTTGAGGGCTGAAAATACTGTTTTTGAGGCTGGTGAGAAATGTGGGTCGTTTGCCTTTACTATCCGATTTCGACCTAGGCCTGAAATGTTCAAAAAGAGCAGCACGTCGGGATGGGCTAACCCTTGTCAGAACGTCGTCCCCGGATTGTCTACGCATGCGCCCTGTGGCTGGCAGTGTCGGGGCTAGTCTGTAAGCACCTCCTGACAAGGATCGCATGCGTACTCTGGCTGGAGGGGTGGTACATTCTTCTTCGATTAAGGTATTGGTCACAGGAATGTCCGCACTTGGGTCGACCTCTTCTTGTGTGACGGTCACCAATGGACATGGCACTTGGTTCTGAAAAATATTAAATAGGTTAAATCATGAAATATTTTAATGAAACAAATTAAAGAAAATAACATTTTTAAGATTTGTTATGTGGTCTGGACGTGGCTAGTCAGAACTAATCGTTACCAAATCATTCACAGAAACATAATAAAAAAAAAGAGCTAAAAAGAAATCCGCAAAAATATTCAATTGTAACTTTTTTGCAATAGGATACCGGCAAGTGACGTCATCGTAGGTAAATCAGGGCATTTGTCGATTCAGGAAGGCAATCAGGTTCAATACACGCGCGAGACGGTCGTTTACAGGTATTCAATTAAACCTGATTTAAATAACACGGTTAAGCACAATCACTTCACTTCTTCTCGAGTTTCAAGTACCCAATTCTTTAGAAATTTGCTTCATTTAATGGAATAATTAAATATAAATATAATTGCACATCTACATCTCACATGTAAATGTTTGTTTACATTATCATGCACTGTTAGAAATTTCGAACCGTTTTATCATTCATAATTGAATGGTGGCATATTGAACCTTAATATCGTGCAAATAGAACAATTTTAAGCAAGATTACACGATGTTGTGATTGAAATTGGATGGATACATTCGGTTCGGAATACTACGGGAATTCTAGTTCTATGGGATTGATTAAAAAAAAACTTGTTAATTTTCACGGAACCGTTTCGGTAATGATTTTGGCAGAATTAACAATAAATGTGGTTTTAAATTATGAGATAAAATTTATTAAATGTAGCAAAAGTAGGTAATTTTATCATGATACTTCAGAGCATGCCATAAAAACCATTTATTCGGTTAAATTGACTTTTCAGTTTTGTATTTTTCACTAAATGTTTAGCAATAAGAACTATAAGTTTGAAAACGAGAACTTCTGGTACACCATTACCATATGAACTGAAAAATTACCAAATGAATGGTTGAAATACCCTATATTTTGGTTTTATTAACCAGAATTATATTGTTATTTTTTCCACCAGAAATGTCATTACCATACATTAGGGTAATTTTACCAAAAAATTTTTCTCCATCAAGCTGCTAGTATGAACTGCTAATTATTCAAAATATGTAAAAAATATTTCAGAAATGTTTCAATTTAAAATAGTTTCAGTAAGATGCTAGTGCATAAAATTTAACTATATTTTACAAACTTAATCATAATAATAATAATATAAATTGAGTTTTCAACCAAAACTGTATTGTTAAAATTTCTACTAAAATTATATAATAGATTAATTTAAATTTATATAAATTAATATTACATAGTTTTAAAAGGCTAATACTAATATTTGGAAAAAGTTAAAACTAAATCAAGTTTATAAAAAATGAAGTAACTTTTACTTTTTTAAGTACAGGCATGATAACTGTTAAAATGCTACCTTAACAGGAATTAAATAGCTACCTTAACCGGAATAAAAAGCAAATTTTGGTTCTTCATTTTCTCCTTAAACAAGATGCAAATATATGAAAAATAAAACTGTTAATATAAAACTGTTTGTTGCAGCAATAGTTTAAATGATACAATAGTTTTAAATTTCAATAATAATACTTCCGCTATATAAAGAATCCGCAATGTATTCAAATTTTCCAACAATTTCAAAGTGATATGATTTCTATAATAAATTCATTTTTTGATCTTGATAATAACACAATAATTAACCAATGAATTTTTAAACATGGCATGTTTTTTTTCCTCCTTTTCCTCTGGGAACTGCTCAGTTAATAGATAAATAATTACGCATAATTGAGCTAATCACATTAAATGATTCATTAATATGATAAATATCATGATTTAAATCAAAATACTTATAAATATTTCATCACATAAATTCTGAAATAGATTTTGGTACTTGGCAATCGAAATTTCTTGAAAATTTCTCAATATAATCTAAATATTTATGACACCATGATTATTACTATTTTTCATGAATTTCACTATATCACGTAAATTCACACACTATATTATAAATCCTTAAATGGAAAATCATACTTGAAAATCGAAATGTCTCATAAATTTTACCATATCTGAATATTCACAATACCATAAAATCTGAAATCGATTGCTGCATATATAAATCGAAAATGACAAAATATTCTGATGATAGTCAAAACGTTTTCTAAATTTCACTATATGATTTGTTTTACCATAAACCTTGACATTAATTAGCACACTTCGTAGCAGAAATTACTATGAATGTTCAAATTTGCAATACTATAATTCTTAAGGTGGATTGTGTATTATTGATATCCAAACATTACATAAACTTCTCCTTGTTTTGAATTTTCACTATATCATAAATCCAAGTACTGATGAATTCACTATACATCATAATATTTCAAGTCTTTCTAATTCTTGAAATGAACTCTTGCACTTAAGGATCGTAACTTTCTATAAATTACACGCGCACCATATAAAAAATCATGACATTGTTTCTTGACCTTGGATTTTCTCATGACATTCAAATTTTTGTTAGATCCACAGCAAGTTAAGAATTACGGAACTTTTGCTCATTTACGGAAATTTCTTCTTTAATCTACCATGAATAAACACTAAGAAAGACAAATATATCCACCAAGAATATTAAAATAGCTTTCATCGTATATCATAACAATAAAATCATAATGAAAAAAATCGAAGGAGAAAACTACAATGGAATATTCAAACACTGCTTTAAACACGGGCACTCATAATTTCAGAATACATAATTCTCAGCCGATGTATACAGGTTGTAAAATAGGAAGATGTAGGTTTGTGTTCAGCAGATTCTCAGAAGCAAATGTCAAAAATAGAATATTCGGAATGATTTGCCAAGTCCCATGGGAGAAACGGGACGTAGCGTTTAAAACACCTTCGCATTTGGCGACAAAATACACAATGTTATTATTATTTTTTAATCCTTTATTAATTACGAGAAATATTTTGAAATTATTATAACAGATAAACGATTGAGTATATAAAGATAATATATTAATTAATAATTCATTAATATGTTAACTATATATTAATTAATTTTGGT
Organism: Parasteatoda tepidariorum; assembly: GCF_982258835.1. Classification (NCBI taxonomy): domain Eukaryota; kingdom Metazoa; phylum Arthropoda; class Arachnida; order Araneae; family Theridiidae; genus Parasteatoda; species Parasteatoda tepidariorum. The sequence goes on from NC_141755.1 coordinate 27,568,028, forward strand.
GGAATTTTTTAACTTTTAGGACGAAATGTGGGAATTTTTTAATAGAAAATGCAAAGAAAACAAGGTAAAGAAATTAATACTAGAATCAGAATAAGGGGGAAATACATAACTAAATTTAGAACACAGCTGAATTATAAAACTATAAAAAGAAAAAAGAAATTTGGAAAAACTGCACGATGAAAAGAATTCTGGTCAAATTACCCTAATAGTACTGAATGGTAATGACAGTTCTGGTAAAAAAAAAAAAATCATAATTTTGGTATATCGAAATATACTGTATTTAAACTATTTATTTGGTTATTTTCCGTTCATATAGTTAACGCTTTAGCGGAAATTCTGGTTTTCAAAATTATAGTTTTTTTTACCACACATTTAGTAAAAAATACAAAACTGATAACTAAGTTTGATAAAATAAATAGCTTATACCACGCTCTAAGGTATCATGATAAAATACCCAAATTTTACCGCATTTACTAAATTTTATCGCATACTATAAAACTATATTTGGATTAATTTTACCAAAATCATTACCAAAGCACTTTTATAAAAAAACGTTTGATGTTTCCATAGAGACAGAAACATGTATATACACGTACTAAAAATAGTATATTCGAAAAAAAATGGCCTTATAATTTGATGCATTTTATGCTTTTTAATTATTTAAACAAGAGTAATCAGAAGAAAGAGCAATTTATTTACATAAATTCTTTAAAAAAAATTTGAAAAATTTGGAAGCACAGTACTAGGGTTTCCTAATCTCACCCCTCCACCCGTTTTTAGTCAAACTTCTGGCCAAATACTTTTACTAAAGTTAGCAGGGAGTAAAAAAAAGGGGTTAGAAACAGGGCTCGAAAAACCACCCGTCCGCCCGTCCTCGGCGGTCAAAAATTCCCTGCGGACAACAAATATCTCGAATCCGACGTCCGCGCGGACGGCCATTTTCCCATTAATATTCGTGATACATTTTCAATTTTTGTTATCTTACAAGAGTCTAGCGCCTCACTTCTAAAATGACCCTCTAATCTAGAAATACAGCAACATACTGCGCTTGGTGGAATTGATGTTTTCTCTGTGTGGGAGTACTGCAGTGGTTGAAAGAGGCTTTTCAGCAATGAGCTTACAAAAAAACACATTACGTACTGGTCTTAAACAAGAAGCGTTAAGCGCAATTATGAACATCCACCTAAATGGAAGACCCCTTTCAGATTTCTGTGCAGAAACCTCGGTAAATCATTGACTTGATTGTGGAACTGGCAAACGTCATATTTGTTTCATTTAAAAAACGAAGTACCCTCGGATAAATTGACATTCCAGATAACTTGACCTTTGTCATTTAAATTATTTCATAAAAAAAAAATTTTTTTCATAAAAGAAATACTAGGTTTTACTATTAGTAACCTAGTATTTGTAATCCAAGTAACTACTAATTCATTGTGCAATTTATATAAATGTTTGTAATAAACAAGAGAAAAATATATTTTTATTTATTTAGAAGCTACGGGTTAGTTTCAGAGGACGGGTACATTGTTGGAAAAGCCATCCTCGGGGACGGGTAAAATTTCTGACTTTCTTCGAGCCCTGGTTAGAAACTATTACACTTGGAAAATAAGTTTAAAAATTCAAGAAATCGAAAAAATGATAATTTTTTTCTTCAAAGACACAATATCCCCCCCCCACCGAAAACAATCATTTTTATTTGCTACAGCAGTTATTTTTCAGAAAGTTTTACCTCTCTAGCCCCTCATAAGAAATTTTACTCAGAAAATAATCCTCCCCCCCTACAACTCAAATTCATAGCTATAAAATTATCTAAAAAAGTGATGAACATAATGGGTTTTTTTCTCTCCATGAAACTATGAAAGATGAGAGAAAACGGGTTTCATTTTATTACATAATCAACAGAAATCAGGGGGGGGGGGACTATTTTCATGCAATTTGAAGTAAATTTCATTATTTCCTCTTGATAATTTTACGATTTGAATAAACTTTTCAAACAATATAGACCTCAAACCTTTCAATCAAAAATAAACTCCAAATCTTATGTTACTTTAAAAAAAGGTAATTATAAAAATATTGTTTAAAATTTAAAAAAAGTTCTTTTAAAAATTTATAATGTTTCGATAACTTTTTGGCTTTAAATAAAAGTTAAATAAAAACTTTTAAAAAAATTAAATAATTATTTTATTAGCCCAATTTAATTAAAAGAGATACAATAATGCAAATTTCTGATACAGTGGCTACTAAACAAAATTTGCATTTGACCAATTAAATCAAATCAGATAGGTATTTTTTTTTTTTGAGACTGAAGCATCTCTTGCATGATAGAAATGAGGTTAATAAATGTTCTCTACTTAATTTAAATGTTCAGGTTAATTTCTTTCCAGTATAATTTTAAAGTGAAGGAAACTATCATTTCAACAAAATATGTAACATAAATAAAGTTTTATAATAAGTTTATTGAATCGCCTAACACAAAAACGTGAACCGTGCTATAAACTATTAAAACAAATTATTGATTAATGGCTTATAAATTACAGCTGTAAATGGACTAATATGGATTTTAAAGTTTGGTCAACAGTTTTAACAAATTGAAAAATAACTTATAAAAATCATTAATAAAATCAAGAATAATTAGAACTCCTTCAGGTAATAAAAATGCATAAGTAATGAAAATGTAATGATTAATGAAATCAATGATAAATGAAATTAAGGATTAATGAAATGTTATGATTAATGTAATGATGATGAATTATAATTAATGCAATGTCAAGCATAACACAACGAAGAAACGGAAGAAGTTTCACAATTTATTTAAGATGTAAATATTGCATAAAAAATAAATTAAAATAAATATAATGTGAAGCATAATACAAAAAAAAACATAATTTGTTTTATAATTTATACAATAATTAAATATCGTATAAAAATAAATATTCAGTTTTATGCTATTTTATGCCATTTAATTTACTTTGAATATAACTTTTTTTCACATTTATATTGTATATTTTATGACTTTCCTGCTTTCAAGAGTAATAAAACAAGAATGATAAATCGTAATAGATGATTATATTAGACGACTACCTCAGTGAGTTCAGCACTGATTAAATTGAATCTGCTTGAATGTAAAATTATTTAGAACAAGTACGCAATGCATCTAAATGTATGTATAAGTAAATATTGCTTAAAATTAACATACAACACTTGAAAAGCATTTGAGATAAAACTGAAAACTGAATTGAGACGAAATTTGAAAACTTAACGATGACATCAAATTTCATTTACAGCTAATATTTTCAGTTTCATTTCAATAGAATTACATTAACATAATTATTTGTTTACTTTATTTTAATGATAACCAAAAAGTAAACAACGAGCAAAATCTCAATGAACAGTTGCTGTATTTTGTTGAACGAAAAAAAGAAATATAATTTAAACAAATACTGCTATCTTTCTTTTATAGCACCGAAACAAAGAAATATTCGATACAATTGATTTTATAAGAAATATGTTAAAAGTAGCGCAACTTACGAACCATATGAGTGAAATATTTTATTTCCGAACTATTCCTGGAAAATTATAACATTAAAAAGTCAGAATATGAGACATGGAGCCGCGAAGCGGTGAGTGTCAGCACGACATTAAACGGCTTCCATTTTGTCATGAACTTTTTAAATAAATCGATTGTATGCGATTAATCGAGGGGGAGCCGCTAAACGGCAAGTTGGAGAAAGAGACTCTGCTGCCTGAAGCAGCAGGGTGAAAAGTTTTGGGAGGGGTATGTTTGAGGGCCGAAAATTGGTAGTAAAGAACTACAATATCAATGCTCAACATTTAATTCAAACATATTTTCATGAAAGTGCGGAAAAATCTTTCACAACTTTAAAAAATACATTCTATAACAACTGACTTCATCATAATTTCAACTTGATTACAGTTCAATAATTGAACAACTTAATTGCAATTAAATAACTTAATTACAGTTAAGTAATTCAACGTATTAGCTAATCTATAAGTAATATATAAGTAAATATTTTAGCAAACAAGTTTATCACCTTAATTAAGATAATTTAATTGCATTAATTTTCAGCGTATACACACCAACTGATATCATTATACTAACGTCAATAAAATTTTCCGAAAAACGTTTAAAAAAAAATGTAGCAGGAAAAACTTCATGAAAAGAAAACTTATTAAGCAATACACGTTTTAATATTTACACGTTAAGTGACATTTAAGTGAGGGTGGCAATTTAAACAAACACTTAATTGAAACATTAACTTCTAACAGCATGTTAAATCGAGTTTAACAAACAAAAAAAAGTTTTGTTGCACGTTTCTTGGCGATTATGGCGGTAACTTAAGCAGCCAAAAAAAGAAGGAAATAAAATTACAATTTCATTTTATAATCAAAAAAATATCTGCAACGAGTCCAAAGAAAGAGAGGAAAAGCGCGTGAGATGATTCTAAATATAAAATATAATCATGAACAAGGCCGCGAGACCCTCTCACTTACGCGGAATATATACCAGACTGCGGAAGTTGACAGTTTTGTGTCATGTCATTTCTTGGATGAATAGTTTGTTTACACTTCATCCGCGCTTTTATTCAAACAAACACTTCCTCTTAAATTAAAGAGAAAAACCTTTCTAATAATTGATTCTTTGGATTGAATTCAATCTTTCTAGCAATTCCATGACTTAAATAAAAGAGAAAAACCTTTTTCATAATTGATTCTTTGGATTGAATTCAATCTTTCTAGCAATTCCATGACTTAAATTAAAGAGAAAAACCTTTCTCATAATTGATTCTTTGGATTGAATTCAATCTTTCTAGTAATTCCATGACTTAAATAAAAGAGAAAAACCTTTCTAATAATTGATTCTTTGGATTGAATTCAATCTTTCTAGCAATTCCATGACTTAAACGAAAGAGAAAAACCTTTCTAATAATTGATTCTTTGGATTGAATTCAATCTTTCTAGCAATTCCATGACTTCGTAATGGACATTAGCAAATCTAAATTTTCAATTGAAAATAGGGAAATGGTTGGATTTGAGTCAACTGATTGAATTTTAGTGGTTCACTGATAGGAATCAACTTATTCAAAGGAGACACTAATTTGAATCAACTAATATTAAGCGCTATGTTTCACTAATTCGAATCATTCGATTAAATCCGATTGATTCATTGGCTCTGTATAACTTAGCAATAACGACTTCAGAATCAACTAGAGAAAGTCCAAGTTTACAATTAAAAAAAAAAAAAAAAGGCGGACATGATCAGATTTGAAAAAAACTGATTGAATTCCAATGGTTCACTGATACGAATCAACTCATTCAATTCAAAGAGTCACTGATTTGAATCAACTAATACAAGTTTGAAGTTTCTCTGCTTCGAATTTAATTAAATTCGAATTTCACTTTTGATTCACTTTCGAGTTTGATTGTAATCGAATGATTCCTTGATTCTGTATAACTTAGCAATTACGAGTTCAGAATCAACTAGAGAAAGTCCAAGTTTACAATTAAAAAAAAAAGACGGACATGGTCAGATTTGAATAAAACTGATTGAATTCCAATGGTTCACTGATACGAATCAATTCATTCAATTCAAAGAGTCACTGATTTGAATCAACTAATACAAGCTTGAAGTTTCACTGCTTCGAATTCAATTAAAATCGAATTTCACTTTTGATTTACTTTCGAGTTTAATTAAAATCGAATGATTCCTTGATTCTGATCAAATAAATTAATTTGAATGATTAACTGATACGAATTAACTTATTCAATTTAAAGAGTCAGTGATTTGAATCAATTAATACAAGCCTGAAATTTCACTGATTCGAATTATTTGATAAAATTCGAATGATTCATTGATTCTGATCAATTAAACAAATTTGAATGATTAACTGATTCGAATCAATTTATTAAATTTAAGTCATTCACAAATTCAATTATTTTAGTGATTGATTCGCATTATCAATTTAATATCTATATTCGGAATCGATCAATGATCACTATCATCTACGTGATTTTTTCTAGCAAAAGAAAAATTGTAAATAATAAATTTTAAAATAGCTTGAAAGTATTTACATTTGCAAATCAGAATCCAAAATTTCCTAATAAAATAATAAAATAAATAAGTTTAACGGCATTTTTTAAAGTGAATCCCACGCGAACTTTCAATTTAAATATAAAAATTTCAAAATTTACAAGTTCTGAAATGTGATTGCTATTTTAAAAAGGTGAATTGATCTTCATTCCTAAGACAATAAATAAATGAATAATATGCATCATCCAGCAATTATATTTTATTTTATAACCGTCGTTGAACAGTCAATTCAATTTTTTTGGGTAAACGACTAATTATGTTCAGCTGCATAGCCTTGTAATTTTGAACCCAATCCAGAAGATAAGAGAACTCCTGGATCAACTATTGGGAGAAATGTGTCTACGTGGCGGACTTTTTGATGGAACTAATCCGCACTTGCGTTACATGGAGAGGAAAACCACGAAAACTTCTTACTATATAGTAATGACATTTTTGGTTGTAAAAAAAACTATAATTCTGGTTTATAAAACCAAAATATACAGTATTTAAACCATTCATTTAGAAATTTTTCCGTTCATATGGCAACGGTTAACCGAAAATTCATTTTCTCAAGACTGAAGTCTTTATTATCATATACTTAGTAAGAAAATACAAAATTAAAAAGTAAATTTAACTGAACAGAATAAATGGTTTTTATGTCATGCTCTTAGATATCATGTAAAATTACGAATTTTTACCAAATTTAATTAAATTACCAAATATTAAATAAATAACCAAAAATTAACCAAATTTTACCACATTTTCCAAATTTTATCACACATTACAAAACCATAGTTTATTGCTAATTTTACTAAAATCATTAGCAAAGAACTTCGGTAAAAATTATCGAGCTTTTAGGTGTTCCCATAGAGCCAGAAACATGGTCAATTTTACCATATTCTGGTAGTTAGGTAAATACTTTTTTTCTCAGTGCTTACTTATTTAATTGTAAAACGTCTCATAAAAGTACAAGCAGTTAGTAGTTAAAAGAAAAATGTCTTAATAAGTACTATTCTATACTTATACTTATGAAAGATTTTTTCAATAAAAGGATTTTCAAAGCTTTTTTGAAAATACAAACGTTTCAAAAGGAGTATTGTAGAGAACTCAATATCATTCTAAAATATTCCTGCTAAAAGTATTTTTTAAAATGGAATTTTATCAAAGCTTTATTTTTACTTACATAATTTTGACGTACACAGATCTTTTTCCTAGTACCACAGTATCCATATCACAAATATTTACTTTTATTCCAAAATACCGCACGAAATTTAATATTTTAATAACTATCACGAAAAAAAACAACAGGCGTATTTCGAAATGATTTATAAAGTGATTGCTAGGAGTATTTAAAAGATAAAAATGACATCAAATCATTGGCGATAAGATTTAGTATGAACAAACTTTTGTGTGTAAACAATCCGCATACCTGTACAAGATTTCACTATCACCAGCATTGTATCAGCGATCGCTTGCTGATACAATGCAATGCACTTATCAGTTTTAAAACAACAACAATTCTAAGTCACATTCTTATTTAAAATAAAATTGGCGTCTAGTACGAATTTTTTGTCGCATTTATATATAAATACTTGATCTTACTTAATTAGGGTGTGGGGATTTCAAATAAGTATTGCTCCTAAAGCTACAGATTTCTTAAATGAGATTTCTAGTCTATTTTTTGTTGAAATATATAAATTTTGAAACTATATATATAACAGTGGGTAGCATAAATGTTGCGACAAATTTTTATGAGAGTTAAGGCACATCATCAGAATTAAAATTGCATGGGAACCTATATCGTTGTACGCGGTCAGGGACGTTTCTCCTATTATTATTATAACCTGATAAAAGTGTTCAAAGAAACAGTTCATAAAAGTTCACTCCTAGTGGCGCATGACGACATTTCCAAGCATGAGTTCCTATGCAATTTCAAGAGGACTTTATACTACTGGAGAAACTTTTCGTCGTGAATACTCAATTACTAAATTGCGTAAAGTTATCTTCTCATAGTTTATTTTCATTTGATGTTTCAAAAATTTCTTCTCAGCATTTGAAATTTCATGGCTTCGACTAGGCTCACTTTTTTTATACTTCATATTTTGAACTAGTGATACAGGTGAAAGAGAATTTGTGACGAAAAGTCTCTCCCGTGGTATGGTGTCCCGTTGATCCTGATGATCTAAATTAACTCCCCTAAAAGTTTCTCGCGACATTTATAGTTTGTCTACGGTGAGAACTCCTCCCCCCCCCGCCAGAAGGTCTGACACCGTCTGCTACTGTGGAAATAAGAATAACGCATTTCAGGGAGGGTAGCTTCTCTTCACTCTAGGGTTGGCACAATAGAAGGGAAAAAAGATTACATTTCTCTCGCCAACTCGAGCCAAAACCTGTCCTAAACAGTGACCCCACACCCCTACATAAATAGTTATATCTCGTCACCACAGTCACCGCCACGGGTTCAGAAAAATGGCTAGGGGAGTTCTTACTTTAGACAAACTATACGTGACTTCTTGTTTTACATAACGTTCTTAAACTTGTATATTTCCACCAAAAATATGTTAAAAAATCTCATTTTTTAAAAAAAAACTGTAGCTTGGAGGGAGAAACCGATTGAAGATTTGAATTCAGTGATTCGAAAGTATCTAAAATCTGTTAAAAAATTTCAGGCAACAGAAAATGAAAAAAAAAATTGCTTCCCAGTGCAATTTATATGTTCAATATTACGGATGTGCAAATAAAAAAAAACACGTTTTTTTAATTTACACATGCAGACAAACAGCAGACATTTTAAAGGTTCTAGTTTCATTTGTATTAAAAATTCAGTACAAATTTTTTGTCTCCAAAGGACAGCTTATCATTCATATTGTCAAATCTCACTGTGCAATGTCATGGAACTATATTAAATATTTATCTGTATAAAAAATTAATGGAAAAGAAGTAGACCGCTTAATCGATCGATCCATGTTGATAAACTCCGGTATTTTACAACAGGATATATTATAAAAGTGTCTTCCTCCCAGAAAAGGGTTGAGCTTTGAAAAGCACTCACTTAACACCCAAAAAAATATCAAATGTGTAATATTATGTAATAACTGAATAGATCCTAAGTAATTTTTAAATTGCCCTCTTACCCTAATTTATGAGTGTATTTCAAAAAGTAATACTCACTCATTAACAAAATTAGAGAAATATTTGTAGTTTATAAAAAATAATTGAAGACATCCTAAACAACTGTGCAAAATATTTCAAAACTAAACTAAAAAAAAATGATTGACAACTTGAAAGCTTTTTTTCTATAACTTCAACTGCAATTTATGAGACAATGAACATTTAAAGGTGCATCTTTTTGAAAGAAAAGGTATTTCTATAAATATATAATTTTAAGATTTAAAATCACTAAAATATTAATTAATATCCCCCCCCCCGAAAAAAGAAACTAATTAAAATATAACCAGTTATAACTATTATAACCAATATAATATACAATACTAACAAAATTAATATTTGTCATAGTAATCAGAATTAAACCTATAAACACAGACAACTTTACGAGCGAGTAGTTATTATTTAAACAGGGAATTAATATTTTCTAAATGGAATATGAATAAAAAGGCAGTGTTTTTAAGACATATGAAGCCAAAAATAAAATCAAAGAATTAAGCTTAAACAAAAACATATTTTATTAACACAAAGGATAACTTTAAAGCATGTGTTAATCTAAACTAGGAAAAAAGTTTCATTCCTTTTCTTTTAAATAAAAGATAATTCAATTATCAACTACTTTTGTTTAATTAAAACATTTACAAATGTAGTACTTGGAATTGAAACCAAAATAATTTAATTTTAAAAAGCTAAACAGCTATATTTAATTTGTGAATGCAAGAAAAAAAAATTCATTTGTAGCTTTTGGAGAGAGAGAACGACTTTTAATTGAAAAAAAGAACTAAGTTTATCTAATTTAGAGTGCGAAAAGTGATGCAAGAAATAAAAATAGTTACAAATAGTGTTTATTGACTGACTAGTAAACATTGTAAATAAAAGCTGAGTAAAGCGATGACCTTTAACAAGAAAATATGAATAGAAAATGTAAATAGCCTTTAATACAACATTAAGATACAACTTACAACAGATTTAAAAATAGAAAAACGTGAACGTTTCTAAATATAAAACTTGGATTTAAGGAAAATTCTACACTGTCAGAATTTTCTTTTCTAAATTATTTAAAAATAATTGGTAGCAGTCTGGCTATCCAATTAACCGTAAAGTTAACGATAAATATCATGTGTAACACTTACGGTTTTGAAATTGTTTACAACTAGTATGGTTAAAAAATTAAGAATACAAAACTATACGGTTTATTAACCATTTACAACTAGTATGGTTTCAAAACCGTAAAAATGAAATTTAACTGGATTTTGGAGGTAGGCTTTTCGTTAGGTACTGGACTTTAGATGTAAGTTGTTTTCCCGAGTTAACTCGGGTATCTATATGTTGCGAATATTTACTATCCCGAAAAAACTCGTCCCTCAATCCAAGTTTTGCTGTTGGATTGGGGGAATGCACACGCGTTTTGTGCTATTATGTATACGATGGTTGCTGAATTTACGTAGAAAAAAAAAGAGTAAAATATGACGTATAACTTCACTAGTGTGTGAAAAGTGTCACTTTATGTTGTCCCTTGTTTAAAAAACTATATACAAAGACTAAAATTTAACTTTATTCATTTGCCCGAGATAATGCGGGATAGTAAACTAATGGCAAATTAAATGTTTTTCACACAAAATTCATATTTCAACTTAAAACCTGTGTATAATATGTTTTGTTTTAGTTCCTTGTATTTATTAATCAAATAAAATTTAGAAAAAATATTTAATAATTAATAATAATTAACATTAATTTAGAAATAAGTTTTTGCATTTTATTCAAAAAATTTGGCAAGGAAAGAGGTTAAAAGACAATTTTTTTAAGTAAAATTCCTCAACAATGCCAGTGATTGTTATATATTTTCTCTGGGCCCTTGTCCGAGAGTTCGGGTTCGAACCTCGCCGGCCGAAGACTCCCCGTGTAGTAAAGTGACTGATGCACTTTAAATCTGTCGAGTCGTAAAAGTCCTCCATGTTCCCATAACAAATCAATGCCTCTGGGGGTACTGGATTGGAGATCGATCTTATTCAGGTCAAAATTACGATCTGTGGATGAATGAATGGATGTATGAATGGGTCCGCCCTATAAACGGGTGTGACGTATGGTGTGGCAGAAGTCGAATTCTTGGCCATAGATGGCGCCACTGGAAAACAAGAACAGTTGCACCCCCTCTGCCTAAACAGGCATATGTCAACAACCCACAGTCTCTGAAATTAATATCATAATAATTGAAGTCAAAGGTATTGTAGTAAAATTGCTAAGACATCATGCCCAAAAATAAAAACAAAAATAAATTAATGTAACAGGTTTCCATCATAAACATTGGCTAGAAAATAGGCAACAAATGATGTCCCACTTATCCTCAGTTGACGTTCAGAAACGAATTTTTAATTTCAAAAAAATCTTAGCTGAGATCACTTCAAAAGTAAAGCATTCCCTCAACATCTCTCGATGGGCCAAAGGGCTCCACAATTTCGTGACTATTCATGATGGCAATGTGTATGGTTGCGCACCGGCACCATTACCTCCCGTACAATCTGGTATCAATCAATCTGAAACTGGGTGGCCTTCAAGCCATTTCTATAACTCTTTGAAGAATAGTTCTTAGTTAAAATGTCTTCTCTAACAAGATTTTAATTAAGTTTTGATATTCATAAGCTTTTCCTACAATTTTTGTTATTTAAATTAAGGAGCACACTTAAAAGCAATTTAAGACTAGCTAAATATATAATTATGATTGGAGTTTCGAACTGGGAAACGAGGAAACAGCTTTTAACAATGGCGTACAGAGGAAGAAATGTTGAAAATCACTAACATAAAGATAAATTGATTTATTATACGAGAATGGAGAGAAATTATGTGCCAAAAGCATAAAATTTATCTTTAACTAATGATTTTATGCTCAAAGAAAACTGAAAACAACAAAGAGTTTATCTTCATCACCAAGAGTTTATCTTCATCATCATGGTGCATAGATCGCACAGTACTTTCAAAACTAGCGACATAATGCAACATTTATTATTTTATTTAACTCTTTCATCTTTCGTTTAAGATTAAGTACCTCGGTGCTGGTACATTTATAAAAATCATAAAATCTGAAGAGTGGCGAAAAGCAATTACATGCTGACCCAGAAATTCTTGCTCTCCAAAACATTTCAAGTGAGAGGAAATTTAAAATCACGGAAAACTTAAGTTGTTTAATTTTGCTACAATTATCATGTCAAATAAATTTGTTTAAATCGTTTTATCATTGTAAAAAATTTCGGGATCAAATTCCGGTAAAAAGCAACGGCACTCAGGGTATGGATACTTATTACCGTAGAATCTATTTTGACCGTAACATTTTACGGAACAAAAAATCTGATATACCGTAATTTTCACGGTAATAATTGTCGCAAAAATCACTGAATCGCTCTCATTAAATTAATATTACTGTAATCAGGTATAATATTTTATGGTAATAATAGTTTTTACGCTTAAACGAAGTTTACGGATGATGCGCCCAAAGTGATGGTATTTATTTAACCCTGAATTTTTTTACAGACTATAAACAGTAGAAATGTAATTTATTTCAACAAATAAATAGACAGCGCCATTGCTAATCAAATTTTATGAAATCAAATATAAATTGGTAGGGCAAAAAATTCACCGCCAATTTAAATGTTTTAGATAAATTTCCCAAAAAATTAAGAACATGACATGTGTAAAAACAAAAAATTTAAGAAAAATTATACATTTTGTCAAAAATTTACATAAAATAAATAAACAAAGAGATAATTTTTTAAATCACTCACCTTACACCATACAAAGAAACTGAGAATTTCTTTCCCAAAGTAATACAGAAACATTTTTAAAAAGTGAAAAATTACAAACATAACAACGCCATGTAAGTTAATGTTAAATTTCAAATTATATTCTATTATACTCCTGAATAAATTCACTCTCTTTTTTGTTGAAAAAAAGAGGGACAAATAGAATATGAATAGGAGAGCTAAAAGTAACTCTAAGCCTTCAAAAAATTTTAATGCATTATTTTATTATTTCTTCTATCTGGTTTGAACGAGTACATCTCAAATAATTGAACAGCTGCTTTTTAACTTAGCGTAAATATGAGCTATTACGTGTTACTATTTACGTGTTACTATTTTAAAGGAAACGGGTCAGCTAGATATTTCAGTTTCATATAAAGCAATAACAATAAGCGCTGAAATGTGAAATGTAGTGATGCTTATATATACACACTGTGTATGATCAAAACTACAAGAATATGGTAAAATTTACCGTATTTCTGACTCCATGGGTACAGTGGAAAAACTTTTACCGAAGCGGTAATTTTTACCGAAGGACTACGTTAATGATTTTGGCAAAATTGGCAATAAAATATAGTTTGATAACATGTGATTTATGATACCTTAGAACAGGGCATGAAAACTATTTATTTTTTTTAATTTACTTTTCAGTTTTATATTTTTTACTAAATGTGCGGTAATAAGAAGAACTATTATTTTAAAAACCAGAATTTCCGGTATACCGTTACCATATGAATGAAAAAATTACTCAATAAATGGTTTAAATACAATACATTTTGGTTTTATTAACACACGAAATATGTTGTTTTTTACTAGAGAGGTAACTACCATACAAAACGGTAATTTTACCAGATTTTTTTTCTCAGTATATATATATATATATATATATATATATATATATATATATATATATATATATATATATATATATATATATATATATATATATATATATATATATACGCGGGATAATTGTTTCGTAGTTTTAAAAAGATAATAAAAACCGAAATATTTCTTTACCTGAAAATGAAACAAACGTATAACAACTATTTGCAGTTATTCTGATTTAATTATTTAGGATTTATTTTTAATTTTAATGATTTATACTTATAAAAAAAATTTGATACATTTTAATGCAATTTCAATAGTTTTTTCGGCCAATTCCTTTTGTAAAAATAACTTTACTGCTTTAACCTCGATCAAAAAAACATTTCACATTAGGATTTCTTGGTAAAAAAAAATTTCTTGTATACATAAATAATTAAAAGTTTTACAAAACCACTACAGGATTACTAAACAGTACGATTAGTAGATAATAGATATAGATGGATTGGTTAATTAAAAGTTTTACAAAACCACTGCAGGATTACTAAACAGTGCGATTAGTAATTAATAGATATAGATGGATTGCGTGACTTATTTTTGAATTGCTTCCTAATAGAAAAAATAATTAGTAAGTTCAGAATGCCGTAACACAAGTAAAAAGGTTTTAAAACGTTACATTATCTGTGATATATATATAAATTTTAAGATGAGTTTTAGTTTTTTATTTTTGAATGTAAAACTTCTGAAAGAAAAAAAATAACTTAAAACAAATTTTTACATTATACGAATATTTCAATTCGTTTAACTGCATATATAAAATTTAAAAAAATATTAGGCAAAGTGAAAAAGAAAATGAATTAAAGGAAACTTCAGAGTAAAATAGCTGCTTAATGATAGGGAAGAGTCATCAATTTACAATGAAAGAGTGACGAAGAATTCAATAAAAATGTATAACTACGATGTATACGAAAAATGTATAACAAACTACGATGTATCTCAAGGTATTTTTTAGTCCCAAATACGTTTTTGTTATTATTCACGATCTCAGCAAACCAAATTAAACCTTGAGAAACAAAATATTTTATCTCCGTAACTAATTATTGCTGCAACAAGTCATGTTAAACAACGAGACATAAACAAGCACCATATGAAGAAGGAAAAAAATTTAAAAAAAAGCGTAATTTTAAATAAGTGGTAAAATATTGGTGTTACCTTACAAAACATAGCATAAAAATTTCTGTTTTAACCCTTAACGATCGGTTAATTTTCAAGAAAACGGTCATAAAAGTGCCTATTTTTTAATACACGTATATTATACATGTATTTGATTAGTGCTAACATCTAGTTTAAAATAAACTAACTATCTACAATTACCTAAAAAAATATCCTAGTACTGCTATCTGGTGTGTAAAAAGAGAAATAAAATGTTTTCCGGGAAAAAGAAATGAATTAGTTTTATTCTTATTGGTACGTTACTACTGAACACTCCAGCCCGGGAATATCACGGGAGCGAGAAACAGAGGGCGAAACCTCACCCCGTCATTTTCACGGGTGCGAGAAGGAAGGGGTTAAATGAAAATTTTTCAATTTTTTTTCTTTCAAAATATCCGTTACTTCATACGTCCCTAGCAACAATTTTACATTGGCCCCTGATGAACTCAAAATTATTTCAATATGGTTCCTATCACCGAGGGATCAATATTGGTATGTCAAGAATTTTCAATATGGGTCCTATATAGGTCAAATATCGTTCAATATTCGTTGAAATAATGAATATAAAATATTGGGTGTATCTGATAATTCTCATATAGGGCAGATATTGGTTGTAAAGTGGCTGTAAAATATCGGAGGAATCGAAAAACTCTATATAGGGCAAATATGGGGAAAATAACGGCCTTTTTAACCCTTAATGAGCCAAGATTAGTGAATACTGGTCCGATGAGGGCTCAAGTTATTTTGTTGCTAGGGGTTTGCGCATGAATTTTATACCCTGCCTCAAAGTGAGCTTGAGCCACCATCTTGAATTTACTTATGGGGGGATGGGATTAAAAGGAGGTGAAACCTAAACATCGCATCCTAAAAAAGTGAGATTTTGTTATAAGTCACGTGAGCAGTAAAGCGCTTTAAGCCAGGTGTTATTAACTAGGTGAGCAGTAAGTTTACTCCTCCCCCTTCCCCAGTATTCCTTGTTTCTTTTATAGATTCGATTCAACGTGAGATATACATTTTATTTTTGGTGTATTTTTCAAGCTAAATAGAAAAACCAAATCAATAGGGCAAATAGTTAAGAAGTTAGCAGGGTTTAAATTTTTAAAAAAGTACAAATTCTGACTTATTTATATTTCTGTCATTTCTATCGCCAAGTATGTGAGATATTGTTTATCTAAGTAAGAGTGATATTGTTTTTTTTACATTTTTTAAGGCTGAATATAGTTCTAAAGTTATAAAACTTTTAAGTACAGACAAGGAGAGAAAGCAGGAAATAGTCTTAAAATTTGTAGTTTGAGCCCTATATATTGACCTACACAGTAAAAATTTAAGTTTTATAGTTGCCACCATTTTTGGTGCTGTGGTAAACTAAAAAATTTTGCCGTGCGTGTGTTTTTATTTACTTTTTCGCTGTTATAGTTCGCTGTTTTGTCCGTTTGTTTACTGACGTCACATATTTTCATGTGAATCGATTTAATGGCTTCATTGTAAAAACATTTCGTTTTAAAAACAAGCTCATTTCTAGTAATATATATGCACTTATTCTTTCAAACAATTGTTTGTTTGTTTTTTCACTTTTATTTAATTTATTGCATGATAATTACAGTTCTATACTTAAAAATGTATTTAAATTGCCTCAGCACTGAAAATGGTGGCAACTGGAAACCAAAATTTTTTACTGTGTACATTTTACTCCTCCCTAGAGGTGAACTTAAGCGCCATCTTGAATTTACAGAGAAGGAGATAGGTCAAAAGCGGATTTAAACATAATTGACTAGACAAATGGGGTACTACGAATTAGTTTATGCTGAAACAAAATCAGAGCCAGATTAAGCTTTCGCAGGTCCCTCGGCCATTCAAAATTTTGGGGCCCTTAGATTAAATTTTTCTTCTCGTATATTTTTACTTACTCAAATATAAAAGTAATTATATATCTTTTCATTTAGGAAAGCATATTTAAAATTAAAATAAATAATAATAAATTAAATGTTAATATGTAAAAAATAAATATAATTAACATTAAATCGTATTTTATTAATATATATTTGAAAAAAAAAATTTTTAAATCATTGTTTTTCTCAATTTTTCAAAATTTATTTTCAAAAAATCCATTTTAAGGGGGCCCCAAATCATTGAGGGCCATGGCCTAGTCTAGCCTAATGGGTAATCTGGCACCAAACAAAATGAGCCAAAATCTAGTTGGTAGGAATAATAGTTCATAATTTCGTATAAGTCTTTACGTATAAAATGCACAGTTTCTCTGAAATCTCGCTAAATTTCTGACCTTTCTATATAGACAAGCGAAACATTGCCATGTAACGGAAGCCACGTATTTCTTTACGCTTAATTGTACGAGAACAAATTGGCGTCCTCAGGATTAACCCTTTCCCTCCGACTGTCACTTCGCTCCATAAAAACCGCCAAAAGTGCGTCCTAAATTATACAAATTGTAGTTGCGCGTCCCGAAGGGGTAGTTATAAATTATGAGTGCCATAAGGTTACATGAAAAGTTCAAAAAGTACAATTTTTGTACCAAAACCTATTTACAGGGTTTGTTCAGGTGAGCTCAGCCCAAAAAACAGGCTCGAGATTTAGGAAAAATTATCAGTTAAATGTAATATAATTATGTAATGAAACTTAAAAAAGTTATAGAGATTTCTTAATTCAAACTCTTCAGATATAATTCATATTTTATTATAAAGCATAAATAATTGACTGTGTTCCTATATTTTAATCATATCCATGAAACAATTTAGCAGTTATTCTTCTTATGCTTGAACTTATATTGAATTAGGTATATTGGATATTGAATGAGGTTAAATATTTTTTCAGAGCTTAAGAAATAATACCATCATCAGCTCACACGATTATATCCGCAAAATAGAGTGCTTTCTAATATTAATATGGGAGAGGCAAAATATATCAATACAATAGAAATATATCAATACAATCTCTTAAATTCGTAAACATTTATAATTTTTCTTAAAAAAATAGGTTTTTAATATTTTTTTTTCCTTTTTTCAAAAATATAATATTTTTATTTCTTTGTATTTTTATCTTATTTTATGGGTTATATGTACTTACAGTTCGCAGTTATTGAAATTATAAAGAAATAGAAAAGATAGAAAAAAAATTATTAAACTAGAGCCCCTGAATTAGTATAGGAATTGATAGTATAGGAGCCTGATATTAAACTTATTAATTTTCTTTGTTTATCTGTCTTTTTTTTCAATACTTTTTGGTCCCATTATTGTGTTATATATATTTATTTATATATATGTTACGGCCAATGTAATCATTTAGGTCAGTATTCATAATGCTTAGTTATTATGAATAATGACCATTAAAATTGGGCAATTTGATAAATTTGAATTACTTTACGATAATTTCTCACATTGCCCGGTCATTATAAATACCGCTATTATTTCTCTAGGCACTTTGATTAATTGACAGCAATGGGACAACCACGTGCGTGTGGTGTGATTCTGCCTGGCCAATGTTCACCGGTGAAGGTTGACAATCAAATTAGTCGCTTTGGTGAATGTCCGAAATATTTATTACATCCAATTTGATACTAATTTATTCGTGGATATAATTACATTTATTCGATATTTTAATACTTACTGACGATAGATTAGAACAAACATCAATGTTTGGAGTATCGGGCAAATATATACCAGGCAATGGCACTTGACCTTATGAAACATCAGTGTAGGGTATACCGGGCAAATGTATACCGGGCAGTGGCACTTGATCAGTGTAGGATATACCGGGCAAATGTATACCGGGCAATGGCACTTAACCAGACCTAGTATGACTAGACCTTTGGTAAATGTCCGAAATATATACTAGGTATAGTGCCACTTTTGCCATAGCTTAAATATTTTTAAAAAATTAAACAAAGCGTTTGAATCAATTTTAAACTGATGCCGAAATTATTGCTTTAAAATTAAAAAAAAAAAAAAAAAAACTGCGCCAGATAAGAGTAATTGAAGTAGTTGCTTTATAGAGCGCATGTGCGGGAAAAAATTTTTAAAAAAATTATCCTGGTGCATCTAAAAGTGGATGAATATCCCAAGACACCCTGTGGCTGTGTGTGACACAAATTGCCCACTTGACTTTAAGCATTATACATAATGACCGGGCAATGTAATAATTGCTACATAATTTATCATTTTGTCATATCCTTTTGGGCACTTTTTAAATTGCCCGGGCATTATAAACAATGCCCAATTATTTACATTGCCCGTGACATATATATAGATGCATGCTCATATATAGTATATCAAAATGCATATGTTAGTATTACATGAAAAATTCATTTTACGCTTTTTCATACCATTACGTCATAACAAAATAATTTGAGTCATTTCGTTTGATAAATATAGATTATTATCATAAAAAATAAGAAAAATTTCATGGTACTTATTATAATTTATGAATATATCCTCTCCTGTATTTGGCTAAGCTTTCTTTTATGATTTGGCTACACTGAAATTAAGTAACGCCATATATCAATGTTTGTTGAACTTGAAAAAAAGAAAGATAAAATTCAAGGACAGTCATCAAATTTTAACGAAGGTGCCCTTAGACCGCCTGTCGTCAGATGCCTGAGTAAATAGTATACTCATTTTTACAACAATTCTTGGAACTCAGGCCTTAAATTATTATAACAACCGTTTTCAACCGTGATTAAATGGGATCATGGGAAGGATTTTGTAAACACTGCTAGAAGTTAAACAATAGATTTATTTTCGATTCACGTTTTATGCAGCAGCAGCAGCTCACAAATGGTGTTCAGCGGAACCTTCAGGGTTCCGGAGAGGGGCTGCAGGGGTTCCAAGAGTTAGGACAGCAGTATTAATTACGAAACCCTATAATAAAATTTATATCCAATTAATGTTCCATTAGTTATTTAAATATTGTCTGATAACTATTTTCAAGGTTTATTTTCGTTCCTTTTCATTTTCATTTAAAAGATAACCGCATTTTATTATTAGTTTATGACAAGAACAAAATAAAATTATGAGCTAGACTAGATGCCATTTTAGGCCTGCAAATTCGACTGCCTGACATAAAACCCAATTTTTTTTAAAATAGCAATGTTAATACTACACGATGATTCATTCTTCATTAATTCATTAGTTCGGCAGTCGAAAAAAATATTTGGAACAGCTGTTCTACAGCACCAAATATATCAAAATTAGCCATCAATTTACTACGTACAACATACAGATAGAATCAGTTTGTTAGAAAATATATAATAATTGAATGAGTGTATAGAAAATCACTCGTTAAAATTATACTTAAATTTAGCTAGTAAAACTCCAATTTAAGTAACCGCAGCCATAAAGCAATTTGCACTAAACATTTGACATTTTACTCTTTTAAAGCAATAACTTGTTACTTCGCACTATAAATCTGATAATTTACAAATGATTTAATTCGTATGTTCGATGCTTTGCATAATAATATTGTATTTTTGGAGCAAACTATTTGATACTTTTCACAATTATTTTTATCTTTTACTGTTGGTGAAATGTATACCAAGAAATGTATACATGTATAAATGGTGAAATGTATACATTTTGAAATTAAATGATGAAATGTATACTAGAAATGTATACATTTTAAATTTTACTGTTGGAGCAAAATATTTGACATTTTGTACGATTATTTTTATCTTTTACTGTTGATGAAATGTATACCGAGCTATACATTTTAAACTTTACTGTTGGAGAAAAATATTTGACATTCTGTACGCTTTTACTGTTGGTGAAATGTATACCAAGAAATGTATACATGTATAAATGGTGAAATGTATACAAGAAATGTATAAATGGTGAAATGTATACATTTTAAATTTTACTGTTGGAGCAAAATATTTGACAATTTGTAGGATTATTTTTATCTTTAACTGTTGGTGAAATGTATACCGAGCTATACATTTTAAATTTTACTGTTGGAGCAACATATTTGACATTTTGTACGATTATTTTTATATTTTACTCCAAGTGAAATATAATCGATATTTCTTACAGTAAACATGATATTTTACTCTGGGTGAAATATATTCGATGTTTAGAGGAATAACGGTGTAATTGAAGTATACTATTATTGCACTTGCTTTCAGTTTCATCTGCATTGATAATGAATTAAAACTGCCGTTAGTTTTAAAATGTAAAGTGGCCAGATACAGGGAATTATAATCCAAGATTAATGTAATGCAAGTTTTATGAAAACAAAATGCTTCTAGGCATATGTTGATTCACACGTGATTAAAACTATGTACTAGAGCAGAAAATAATTCGTGCAAGTAGTACAATTTTTTCGAGTGTGCAACTGTATTTTTGTTTCAAATATTTTCTTTAATGATCAATAAATTTAGTTAAAAATACATCAAAGCCAAACCCAAACCATCGACCAGACTGTGTAGGGGTCAGGGAACTGGTTTTGCATCTGGTTCTGGGTTCGAATCCCGGGAAAGGCATGGATGCTCTTTCTTTCTCTGTCCTTACTGTGGGAGCAACGTAGGCCCACCTAATGGCACCTCAGAAAGAGAAGCCGACAAGTCTGCCCTGTAAATCCTTGAATTTACGAAATGTAAACATAGGTGGGCATTGGTAATAAAATACAAAAAATTAAATTTAGTTTAACGTAGTCCTATTTTGTCCCACACCTGTTACTTTCTAAGCAAATATGATCCCCAAAAAGTGGCTTTTCATACTTTTTCATACAAAAACTTTTCATACTTACAAAAAGTATTAATTTGTAATTAAAAAAAAATACTTCAAACTTTTCCCCTCAAAAATGAAATAACAAAAATAATTGGGATTTGTAGAAATTTCTTTTTAAGGAAGGTTGTTGTACGTAGTCCTTATTTAATTTTCTTTTTTTTAATTTAAAGCGACGAGCTTCAAAAACTATTGAATACAGCTTCATAAAAATTGTAATACATATATTTTTTTAATATTTTAGCGCAATTTATTAATATATAATTAAAACCACTTTTTTAAAATTTTACGAGATTTTTTGTTATATTAATTTTACAACTGATTTTTTTTTAAATATAAAAGTTCATATTAAAAACTACTAAAACAAATTAAAACACGGATTTTTTTTCTATAAAAAAAATCTTTTAAATAATTTAACATTAAATCTCATTCATTTTTTAGTTGTACCAAGAGATCAAAACAAGTTTTCTTTTTAACTTTTAGAACTTTTTTTTAAAAGTTGCGTAGAAAATTTGCCACAAATATTTGCCTACTAACTAAAGAGTCTAAAACAAAATTTTAAATAAAATACATGCGCGTTTAAAAGAATATATACTGTCATTAATTCATTGAGTTTCATCACCTCATTTTAAGTAAGATACTAAAAACTAAAACTTTAATTTCAGCTCTCATTACAAGAAATCCACAAAAATTATTCATAATTATGAATAAGACTATAAAAATCCTTATTTATCTCATAGGAAAGTAATAAACTATAGCTGAAATTTTTTTATTTTCAGTAAATGATTATCTAACCGAAAGTGCAGTTTATCATTAGTATTTCAATGTGTGGCGGAAAAAGCTTCAAGTAAAATGTAGATGCTATACATCCGGACAGGAAAGATGACAGCAGCACACAATATTTTATCAGTAGCTCAAAAAAAAACAATGACATACACAAGCGTTAAAAGGATATAACCAAAATTACAAGTTCAAACAGGAAAGACTGATTATGATTAATAATTACCAACATGCTTTTCCGTTATACACCAAAAATTTTACCCCGTTTTTCCGCAACTATTTCATATTGATAGCATTCGCCATAAGCAGAAATATATGGCGATAAATGTAGGCACAATTCTCACCTTCTACCATTTAAAATCGTATTGCTGTGCAATGTTTTGTTTGTTAAGCATCCATTTTATCCTGACTTTACATTCGCTATACTGCTCTCATGAGAACTGTTTAAAATTGTATCATGTGTCTAACTATAGTAAAATGGCAATGGCCAATAAAATGTGAGTTTGCTTACTTACAATGGTATTAGGTGAACAATTAATTACAGCTGAGTTGGAGTTCTCATATCAAACAAAGTTGTAAGGCAACCCCTGCATATGTATAGTTCCTTTGACGGATTATTTTTATTAAACAAATTTTTCACATCTTTTTCATTATTTTGTATTAATGTTACTCAAAATAAGTGAAAAATATTACATTTAGCATTTTAATAATTAATGGTTATTAAATACAGCATGAAGCATCGGGGTCAAAAGATAAAATCTTCCTAACAAGGCTCACTTCCAAATTTGCACTTATTTAGATCTAAGAGAAACAGTTTCATCATTGAAATTTCCTTAATTTACAAAATTAATTATTGATACATTTTTTTATATGAATGAAAAAAAATGTCAAAATATATTTCTGCTTGCAATTAGAGAGTAAGAAAAAATATATGTAAAAGAGACACAGGTGCCCATCTGCGTCAAAGGGTTAAAAGTTTTAAAATAAATGAATTAAAACTGCATTACTGAATTCTTATATAAATATTCACTATATTTTTTTTTACTTTTATCAAATGCTTTTATAGATGAACATAAAATTTAAGTCAAGGACATTGAAATGAAAAAGATAGTCCAGACTTTCATTATTATGTTAAGCGCAAAAAAGTCTTTGCGTTCTACCATTTAAGAAATAGTTGTAAATATAATTGAAATACCTTCTTATATTTAAAAAAAAATTATTGAGTAAAAAAAAAGAATTTTCTTTCAGAATACAAACAATAAATTAACTTCAAAAATTTGCAAAAAAAAAATTTTTTTTTTTTTTACTTACTCTAACAATACTACACTAAATTATTTATCTTCTATATTTCAAAATAAAATAATCAGCAGTAATTTGTCTTTCTGACATAAATAGCAAAAAAGGGGGGGAAATGAAATCGCAGCGAAAATTTCGTCAGAGAATTTTCATTTGCATTTCATAAATTCAGATGCATGCAACTGTTTGTTCAATACATGTGAAGAGCATTCCATTTTTAAGTACTGGAGTAAACATCCACTGTTTGTGTAGAGGTACTCATAATCAAATATTTTGTTTCGAATAGATGAATTTCATATGACGAAACTTATTCTTAATATAGTTGTCATAATAAGCAGTGTTGCATAATATTTTCTACGAATAGAACTGAACTGAAGTAAAGACAAATTATAAAGTGAATGTAGAAAAGTCTACAATACAGCTTCAAGAAAAACAAAATAACACCAATCTGAATTTTATTGAAACAAAAAATATGTTTTAAAATAGAGTGACAGTACACATGTTGAGTTTTAAGATACTAAAATAATAGATTTCTTTTACCTCCATTCATGTCAAAATTCAAATTTTTTCGACAAATATTGCACGACCGGACTGTTTAGTGGGCAGGAGGCTCTGACCTCGCATCAGAAAGGTCCTGAGTTCTCAGACGGGTATCAAGTATGGGATCCAGGTTCGGATCCCAGACGAGGCATGGATGTTCTTTACTTTACTGAACTACCCGTCTTTACAAGGCCGGGATAGCCTGATCGGTAGGGCGCTGGGTCCATGTCCGAGAGTTCGTGGGTTCGAACCCCGCCGGCCGAAGACTCTCCGTGTAGTAAATGGTAACTGATGCACGTTAAATCTGTCGAGTCGCAAAGTGAACCATGTTTACATAACAAATCAAAACCTCTGGGGGTACTGGATTGGAGATCGATCGTTCTCTGAGTCAGGTCAAAATTACGATCCGTGGATGAATGAATGGATATGTGAATGGGTTCACCCTATAAAACGAGCTGTGACGTGTGTGTGGCTGAAGTCGAATTCTTGGCGTTAGGATGGCGCCACTGAAAAACAGGAAACGCACACTCTGCCTTAAATTTGATCGGTTTCACCAAGCAGGCTTGCCCGTGTGGCAAGTTGCATTAGAAACAACAACAAAAACAACTTGTCCTTACTGTGGGAGCAACGTTGATCCACTTGATAGAATTTGTTGGCCCCTGAAAGAGTGACCAACAAATCTGCCCTACTGATACCTGAGTAACGAGTGTCAATTGAGAGGGCTTTGGGGGGGGGGGAGATAAATAATAGCAGTTTTTCGTACTTGACAGAGATAATTACTATCTTGTTGTTTCTATTTATTTCAAAATTTCCTATGTTTTTTTTTAATTGAGTTATAAAATTCTACTAATTCTTCCAGCACTTTTTACTTTTATCTTACTTTACAATTTAGGTTGCCAAATCAAATAATTTCAAATGCATAATCCAAACTGATTCAAAACTGTCAGCGTCCTTATGTTAATCGATCTTTGCATGTTAGTAACATGTCAAGTAAAAGGTTTATAACGGTTGTTTTCGCTTATTTGTACTTACTTTAGCATATGAAAAAATTACTACAAAAAAAAACTGCTAGAAAGTTAGAGAAGTTTGACATAACTTTCTTAAAGTAAAAAAACGCAATTTCATGCGTTTTCATTATAAACACGAAAAAAGTTGGTAAAATTACAGTATTACGTGGTTACGTTTCTGGTTTTAAAAAAATCAGAATTATGGTTAATGAAGCCAACATATACGGTATTTAAATCATTCATTTGGTTATTTTTTTTCGTTCAAAGTAATTTCGAAAGTAATTTTGACCGAATAAATGGTTCTTATGCCATGCTCCAAGGTATCATGATAAAATTGAAAAATTTTAACACATTTTATAAGCTTTATCACATATAATAAAATCATATTTTATCATCATTATTGTTAATTTTACAAAAATCATGACAAAAGAGTTTCGGAAAAGATTACCAAGCTTTTGATGCTCTCATAGAGCCAGAAACATGGTAAATTTAACCATATTCTGGTAGTTATGACCATTCTTTTTTATCAGAGTGAAAATTGTTTTAATTACATTTATTTCCTTAAAAAATATAAACACAAAACTTAGCGTGTCTTTTTTTAAAGGTACGCAGTTTAACAAATCTGCCCTTAAAAAGAAAAGCTACAATATTTAACTTTTTAGCGCATAATTTATGTTAAACATATTTTCGTACTTTTTTCATTATTTTGTATTAATTTAAGTCAAAACAAGTGAAAAATATTATATTTAGGATTTTAATAATTTGTGGTTATGAAATACAGCATAAAACACCGGTGCCACCGGTGTTTAATTTTACAAATTTGCAGTTATTTAGATCTGAGAGAAACAGTTAGTTGATCGTTGAATATGTATGGAAAAAAATTTAAACTAATTTTTGTGGATTTTACACTTAAATAAAAATATAATTCCGATAATCTAACAGATTTTCTAGTAACTTTTAGACTGTGTTTTGTAGTTAAAAATATAAAGTTATCTTTTTGCATGTAATTAGAGCGTCAGAAAAAAAAGAAAGAATATATATATATATATATATATATATATATATATATATATATATATATATATATATAAGGGACACCATCTGCGTGAAAAGGTTAAAGCGTTTTACGATAAAATACACAATTGTCATACGAAATGAGCCAAGAAAGTAACAGTATTTCTAAAATCCACATTGTTATTATAAATTTATTCCGTCACTTATTCGTGCAAACAATTCTAATTAGCGAAGATCAAGGACTCAGTAACAGCGGAATCGGAAGACGTGCACCGTTCATTCGAAATCAAATGATAATCGCCTTCCTGTTTATTTCTCATTTTGACTGGTCATTAAATATTACACAGATGGCAAAGATGAACATTAGAACATCTGTCAGAATTTACGCTTCACTATTTCTCTCTCTTAAGTGGCATCACTACAAGTGGAACGAGGAAATAGAGGGAAACTGGCACTCTTAATAAGTTCGTAAACAACAGTCAGCAGTCCCCAATGGGGAGTCTTCATTCTAAATAGGATTGGATGTGAGAAATTGGCGGGAGACTCAGGCAAGAAATAGTTTCGACGGGATTATATATTTTCAAGGAGAAAATACGAATTAAAATGTTCTATGGGAATCTTTAGGGAGGTCTTGAATATTTATTAGAACAGTTCAGTTAAGCAGACTAAGCTATTAATTAGTAAAAAGATAGTTTGCTATATTCAGATGAAATAACGTTTGACGGTCATGTTAGGCTTATACATATCTGTCACACAGGTCGGAATTAGTTAAGTATATTCAGTAACCACATATACGTAGGATAATAAAAAAACTTCTCTCAATACCTCTGGGGGTACTGAATTAAAGATTGATCGTTCTCTGTTTCAGGTC
Organism: Parasteatoda tepidariorum; assembly: GCF_982258835.1. Taxonomy (NCBI): domain Eukaryota; kingdom Metazoa; phylum Arthropoda; class Arachnida; order Araneae; family Theridiidae; genus Parasteatoda; species Parasteatoda tepidariorum. The sequence goes on from NC_141755.1 coordinate 27,595,348, forward strand.
AAAATTACGATCCGTAGATTAATGAATGGAGTATGATTGGGTCCTCCCTATAAAACGGGTTGTGATGTGTGTATGACTGAAATCGCATTCTTGACCATAGATGACACCACTTAAAAACAAAAAACACAACCTCTGTCTTAAAAATCACTTGGATTCTCACAGCAGGGTTGCTAGCATTGGCAAGTAGCATTAGTAACAACAACAACGTAAAATTTGTAAAATACTAGTTTGAATGTTATATATCTCCAAAGCTCTTTGACTTAACTGAACTACTATTTAATACAATAAAATAAGTATGGGTTATTGCATCGGAGAAGGCAAAGAGTAGAGATACGACTTTAACAGTAAAAAAAGTGGCTGGGGGCAGACGCGCCAACAAAGGGTTAAGGAAATAAATAATTTTTAGAACTACAGTGCGCAAAAACGAAAAGAAAACGAGCCGCCATAGAAGGTATTTCAATTATAATTACAATTATTTTTAAATAGTAGAAAGCTAAGTCTGTTTTTTTTCTTTGTGCATATGAAAGTCTGTACTCTCTTTTACATTTCATTGTCCTTGACATAAACTGAGTGTTCATCTATAAAAACATTTTATAAAAGTAAAAAAATATTGTGAATATTTGTATAAGAAATCAGTAATGCAGTTTCAATTAATTTATTGTAAAACTATTAACTCTATGGCGCAGATGGGCACCCGTGTCCTTTTGATATACATTTTATTGCCGCTCTAATAGTAAGCAAAAATATTTTTTTGTATTTTTTAATTATAAAAAACAGTCTAATATTTATTAAAAAATCTGTTAGACTATCTTAATTAAATTTGTATTAAAATATAAAATCCAAAAAAAGTAGTTATAAATTTTTTTTCATTCGTATTCAAAAATTTATCAATAATTGATTTTGCGAATTAAAGAAATTTCAATAATGAATTATTGTTTCTCTGAGATTTAAGTAACTGCAAATGAGTGCAAATTTGAAATATTATCGTTTGGAAATGAGCCCTCTTTAGAAAGATTTTACTTAAAAAGCAAAAAAGACACCGGTGTTTCCTGCTGTATTTCATAACCACAAATTATTAAAATGCTAAATATAAAATTTTTAACTTATTTTAACCTAAATTAATACAAAATAATGAAAAAAACATGAAAAATATGTTTAATAAAAATTCTGCAGCAAAGAGTAAACAGTAATATTGATACTACAAATTAAAAAATTACCGAGTTTTATAAATTTAAAAAAGGATATTGTTTTAATACTTAACTCACTATGGTTTGTGACTAATTGACGATATTTTTATGTCGCATTTCTCAATGACATCATTTGATAACAAATTGTTAAAATATTTGTTTACTAACAAGAAAATGTATTTCCTTAATAAGTGTTTTTCATAAACGTCAAAAACAATTCAATGTTTTTGTGGTCGTGCTGATAAGGCAACGTGATTAGAGAAACGCAAATAGGCTATTTTAAACAGGAAATGCTGGCTAAGATGCTGTGAACCATTTATGGAGCTGTTTACTTTCATGACAATAATGCATACATTTTCAGCATACAACAGTGAATATTACGTGGTAAATGCTAGGCTAAAAAGAAAATACTATTGTACAAGACAAAAAAAATTATGATGTTAGAAAAATGCTTATTACCTCTCTCTCTCAGGGTGAGTAGCCAAATCTTTCAACAAAAAATAAGCACCTTTTAAGTACTTTTCAAGCACTCAAATAATATTTGTAAGGACTATTTACATTAACAAAATGCAAAATAATTTTCAAAGACTTTAGATGTTAGTGAGAAACTAAACAGTTTAAGACAAAGAACTCTTTTCTTGATTATATTGGCCGTTATAAAATGATCGAGAGATTTTTCGGTTCGATATCAGAGGGGGGAAATAAATTGAGAATATTTTGCAAAATGCAGCAGAGTTGCACATGAGAAGGCAATAATCTCACCGAACCCAGCTCAGTAGATGCACATACGGACAGTAGACGCACATACGGATTATACAGGGTGCGTGGCCAAATTATTCAACAAAAATTAAGCACCTTTTAAGCACTTTGCAAGCACTTTAAAAACATTTTTAAGCACTTAAAAAAATATAATTAAGCAGGGTTGGAAAGTTTTTGACAATCGACAGTTTTATCTAGTTTTAATATTCATGTCAAAAAAACCCTATTGGCATTGTTTTTGACAATTGTCAAAAATCATGAAATTTTGAATCAAGTAAAAAGAATGGCGTTTTCATTCACTACGGACTGACTATATGCCGAAATAGATAGGGGTTGAGCTAATTATGAAAACGATGACTAGAACAATGTGAACTGTATCTTTTTGCATGATTCGAAGCGAAAATCAACATAGTAAAGGAAAAATTATATTTTGAAAAAGGGAAAATTAAGCACTTTTTAAAAACACCCAGTGGAAAAAGCACCATTAAGGACTTTTAATTAACGAAAATCGAAAATAAGCACCTTTAAGTACTTTTCAAAAACGCTACGCACCTTGCTCTCTATAACCCTTAGATGGGACACAAGCAGATGGGACACATGTGTCACTTTCATATATTGTTTTCTGACGCTCTAATTATAGCAAAAATATGTTTTGGTATTTTTTTAATTATAAGAAACAGTCTGATAGTTACTAAAAAAATATCTGTTAGATTATCTAAAATTATATTTGAATTAAAATAGAAAAAAAATAGCTTGAAATTTTTTTAAATTCATATTCAAAAACTTATCAATAATTAATTTTGTAAATTAAATAGATTTCATTTATGGAAAACTCTTTCTCTTAGATCTAAATAACTTAAAATAAGGGCACATTGGAAAAATTATCGTTTGGGAGCGAGCCGTGTTTAAAAGATTTTACCTTTAGAGTAGAAAAAGACTCTAGTATTTCATGATGTATCCCATAACCATAAATTATGAAAATATAATATTTTTTAATTATTTTGATGTGAATTAATACAAAATAATGAAAAGGTATGAAAAATTTATTTAATAAAAATGTTGGGTCAAAGGGTTTAAAAATTGTAAGGGCCGCCTCAGCCGATGCCGCTATTTTGGGTGTTCAACTTACTAAGGTGTGTAGAAAAGTGAACAGTAATTACGATAAAATAACAAAATTAACATTCGATACATGTGGAATTTATTAACTTTTAAACTTGTAGGAAAATATATACCATACGAGCTGAGCTACAGGTCGCAGGAGTGTAATTACTGAGTAAAAACTTTTCGAACTGAAAGGGCTACATTTGTTTGCTATTTAACATCGTTTTTTTTTTTCTTTCTCGAAATTCCAATTTGTCTGAAGTGTTTTTTTTTTTTTTTTTTTTTTTTTTTTTTTTTTTTTAAAATCTTTTATAACTTTTTTTTTTTTTTTTTTTTTTTTTTGCTTTACTGTTTACGATCTTAAAAACTTAAAAACTTGAAATTACGAGAATGTGTAGAAAAGTGTACAAGGAGTTCGATAGAATAAAAAAAATATGATTCGATTATTAGTTCGAGAATTATGAACTGCTAAACTTGTAGTAAATAAACAATACGGTCAGCTAAAATGCAACTACAGAATTGAAATCTAATGTGCTGATAGAACCATTTCGTATTTTTAATTTTAACGATATTTTTTTTAGAAATTCCCATTTGTTCGAAACTAATTGCGAATGTAACTGGCAAAATGGAGGTCTTCGTGGCTTTCCTCTCTATTTAACGCAAATGCGGGTCAGTTCCATCAAAAAGTCCTCAACGAAGGCAAATTTTTCCCAATACTTGACTTATGATAGGGTTCAAAATTACAATTTTCTATCCCCTCGTCTTCTGGATTGGGCTCAAAATTACAAGGCTACGGAGTTGAACTTTAGTAGTCGTTAACCCAAAAACTAGGTCGGCTGTTCAACGACGGTTATTAAATGAAATAAAAAACGACGTTTTGGATACTTTTTGGCATAAATAAACTAAAATACACAGAATACTAAAAAGAACGAAATAAAATGAAATAAAAATTTCTTCGATTAAATGATGATAGACGTAGGCGTAGGAAACTATATATGGTTTCACCCGTTTCCTTAGAAAACTTTTAATTGAATTTTATCCAGTTGTTATAAGACAACAAGACTCCAAACATATATTGCTATTTTGGGTCGCAACGAACATTGAAAATGGAAGGGAAAAGAATTAAACACACAAAATAATATTTTTATTTTAGTATTATCAAACAATGGGCTTATGTTTTTCTCCAGCGCGAATCATAAAACTAAGATTATAAGCAGAAACGAAGTTTTGAAAATTAAATATTTTTATCCCTGAATTTCGAAGATAACTTTAAATTATTTGAAATTAATATTCAATATTTTTTACGTTCCGCAGTGGACTGATCGTTAAGATACGGTTCCCAGCAGATCACCGAAGTCAAGCATTACCGGCTACGGTCAGTGTGCGGTGGGTGACCACTTGGATCAGCCTGGGTAGGGAGCGAGGGTGTGCGGTATTGGTCCTCGTTAAACTGTTTTATCGTAAAGTGCTCGACTTCACGTGCAGGTCCTCGGGCTACAGAAGCGGGGGTGCCACCCCCTCGGCAGAGGATCAAAATTTTTATAGCATGCCTTCGGATCATCCTCAGGGATGTTTCCCAGACAGTCGCCAATAGCCCATGGTGCAGCCATAGTGCGACGTAAATGAACAACAACATCAATATTTTTTACTATCATTTTATTGTTTTTACATTTAATACTATTCCTAAAATATAAACTCCTGTTCGTTTTTCTTTTTCCAAGCTTTCAGAAATAAAAATTTTGAACATAAGTTAAATGAAACAAAATCTACACAGATTATAAAAAATAAAAGAAACTTTTAAAAAAAGTATCACTGTTTAAAAAAAAAATCGATGAAGCTAAATTATCTCTGATGATTTTTTATACTTCAAAAACTATTTTTCTTTCTAACAATAAATATCTGAATTAAATGTACGTATTTTTATTTAATACAGTTACTTCATCATCATTTGGGCAATTTGCCATTTCCTTTAAATCCCTCTCTAAGTTCGTTTAAGTACACTTACACTGGAACTGCGGATGAAGCAGTAGTTGAAATAGAAATGCCACCAGTTGTTTACATTACTTTTAGATTTAGTTCCAAACCATAGAGGTTCCACGGTTTGGAATTTTTAAGTCGTTTAGGTGCCAAATCGAATTTTGCGGTGCTCCAACTACAGCAATGTAATTAATTATTTTAAATGGTAGAGGAATAAAAGGTTAGATCCCCATTGCCATCGAACTAACTCTGGGTGATTTTCAAGGAATAAAAGGTTAGATCCCCATTGCCATCGGACAAACTCTGGGTGATTTTCAAGGAATAAAAGGTTAGATCCCCATTGCCATCGAACTAACTCTGGGTGATTTTCAAGGAATAAAAGGTTAGATCCCCATTGCCATCGAACTAACTCTGGGTGATTTTCACGGTTTCCTTACTAATGTAGTCAAACTGCGAGTTAGTTTTACTTAAGAATCCTACACAAAATCAAATGGGTCCTAATAGTTGACTCAGAAGTTCATTGTCTTTTGAGTTGAGGTCGAAATTACAATGAATTTCTTATCAATGAACGAATGTTTGGCACCTTAACATGCTGCCAAAAGAAAAGCTTTAAAAAGGATTTCGTTGACTGTTTTTTTCTATCTTCCAAATGTATTTAGAATTTTTATCCATTTATAAAATGCACAAAGATTGTTTCTTAATACCTTCTTTCGCTAAAATCTGAGAAATTTAAAGACGTGAAAAAAATTAATGTCGCGTGTTGTTGTATCTAATGGAACTTTTAGAGGTACTATAAAGGGAAACAAAATGGCACTTTTGTTTCCCTACAAACCAAGCTCGCCAGCCTTGCGAATTAAGTCAAGACGAAGCACCTTTCTATGACGTGTGGTTAACCCTTAATGGACCAACGCTGATAATAAACGGCATTGGGCTGTTATTCTACTAACTGCGGTCATTTTTACTAATTACTATATAATTAATAAACTGTCATTAATTAATTAGATAATTTAATAATTAATATTATAATTAATTTAATAATAAATAATAAATTTAATAATAATTACTTTAATAGTTCAGAATTAATTTAATAATTAAAGATTAATTATGATTATTACTAATGATAATTATTCATAATAATTATTTTATGAGTCATAATTGATTATGATTATTATTAATCATAATTATTCATAATAATTTTTTTATGAATCATAATTAATAATTTTATTAATTATAATTAATTATTATAAATTTATAAATTTCCACTAAAACAAAACGTTGAGGCCACAAGGTCCTCTTCGTTCAAAACGTAGCGTAAGGAGAGGAAAGTAAACATGAAATACTAAATGAGACGAAAGTAGAATCTTTCTCCGAGAAATCTCAATTTAATTTCAAAAATATCACTTAAAACATTCTTCCACCACTAAATTCTTTACATAAGAAGTACCCAACCATGACGTGGTTTTAGCGCGTTAGATCTTTACTTTCTCCGCGAAAAATGAATGTTCATTCTAACCCTGTGCTTTCCAATAAACTAACCACACTTGGTTAATCTTAGAGAAAAAGACTAACTCAAATTGATTAACTAAAAATATTTTGGTTTGTTCGAGACGTCAAATAAACAAATGAAAAAAAAAACCTCATATTCGACTTCATATCGTTCGTAAATCACTTTATAAAGAACGTTACTCATAAACAGAATCCCGTTGAAGGGTTATTTTTGGCGTAACATCACGTAATTATAATTCGAAAACAAGACACACCGAGCTTTAAGCGTAAAGTTTCGTAGTTATTCCAGAAAAAGAGCCAAACCGGGAAAGTCAAAAAATCAAGGTCTTCAAACATCGTCTGTTTTCTGACATTGGCGTAAAATAACAAGTGAGATTTGTGGCGTCCATAAACAAAATGTTCTATGACAACCCCTCTCTCCCGTTCCTTTTGCATACTAATGAACGGCTTGTTGCAATTTTTCTAACTTCCTAAGCGGATGTGCTTGATAATATTATCGTAACCTTGAATAACTGTTCGACCGTGAACTGCTCTTAGTGCAAAAGTTGTATGTACTCAGTTGAGAAAATCTGAAATAAAAACAGTCTGTTTTCTGTAACCGAAAATGTTAAATAGAAATTTTGTTAAGAAAAGACAACAAACTTAAGTAAATTTAAAAATTATTATCCAACTTAAGAAATTTTTTTATCAGATTAAAGAGAGGAATCGATTTACTTCTTGCATTACGAATTTAATCCCAGATCAAATTGACAATAAAAATCATATTTAAGTTTAAATATGAAATTAATTACATAATGGAAAACTAACTAGAAACATTTCCTTAAAGATTTCATTAAAACTCGACAATTATTTCAATAATAAGAGTTTTAAAAATATGTTAAGTAGATAATTGAAGAAAAAGGGGAAAGAACGTTTTACTATGATAACTGATTCTGAAGGGGAAAAAAGGAATTTTGAGGCAGATAAGATTTTCTTCCCCAAACAACCCATCTTTACTGTTTAATAACTCTCGGAGAGAACCGATTTTCCATGTTAATGATTTGGCAAAACTAACTAATCCTCAGATGGTGATCCAATAGTCTGTTAAAAATGGTCATAAATCGTTCTTTCCATTTGATTTTTCAATTGTGTTGTAAATTTTTCAAAGTAATGCATAAGGTCTTCAAGAACATTTTCAAATGGTTCACAAATGCCAGAAAAAAAATTTTAAGTTTCAAAGAATTATAATTTATTTTGCTGACGTTTTATATAGCCAGAATATAAAAATAATAATTTTAAAAAAACCCGAGTTTTTTTTTTTTTTTTTGTTGCTTAATAAATTTTTTTTTATGTTTTGCGTGTAACGCAATCTATTGAAAGTTTTAAAAATAATGAGGAAATTTAATAAGAAAATCATAGTTTCTGAAGAAGAATACTGCAAACCAGGTATTTTTTAAACTCCTTATACTTTTCTTTATTTGTTTTTTTCAGATCGTCGGCTTATTTTGGATCTCCTGGTATAAGCGTACACAAAATTTGATTACATTAAGATTTTAAAGATTTAAAAATGGCAGACATTTTCAAACATTCCAAGAAGTAGGAAAAATTTCTAAATATAGTAGGGAGCCGCGATTGCTCAGGGGATAGAGCGTTCGCCTTCCATTGAGGTGAACCGGAGTTCGATCCCGGCAATGGCTGGTCGATACGAATTCCGCATCCGGCTTCCACCGACCACAATGCTGACGTGAAATATCCTCAGTGGTAGACGGATCATGGGTTAGAGTCCCCTTGCCGTCAGGCTAACCGTGGGAGGTTCTCACGGTCTTCCTCTCCATGTAACGCAAATGCGGGTTGGTTCCACCAAAAAGTCCTCCACGAAGGCAAATTTCTCCCAATACTTGATCCCGGAGTTCCCTTGTCTTCTGGATTGGGTTCAAAATTATAAGGCTACGGAGTTGAACATTGGTAGTCGTAAGCCCAAAAAATTGGGTCGGCTGTTCAACGACGGATATAAAATATTGTAGGATGTAAAAACATATTCGAGTATAAAAGATTAAAAATGATAGAAAACTAGTACAAATACAAATTCGCAGTTGTCAATTCGGAATCCAGAAACTTCAAAGTCAGCAATTGCAATTCTCAGATGCTTTCAAAGTACTTGTTTACTTCGAAATAAAACGTTACCCGAGACACAATTTTCTAGAATATTCCAAAAGGGAAAAGGAAAAAAAATGCAAAAGTAAATATTGTGACAGAAGTCAACAGACTACTCAGCATTAAGTTAAGTCGTAAACAACAAAATAATCGGGCAAACTTCCAAAGATAAAAACGTTAGAGAGGGAATAAGAAACAATTAAAGAAAAAGATAAGTAAAAAAAACAATAAGTTTAAATAAAAAGCACTTTCAGGTAATTATTCATTACTTGTTTTGCGTACAAGTGTTTTGTATTTCACCAACCTTTGACAAAGCACGACACATTTACAAAACAAATTCATTTAATTGTTCTTCCTTTCTGAGTTAAAAAAAAAAATAAGAAAAAAAGAAATTAATGCTCTCACTGCCACCGTTTTTCACTCAACACTCCTACATAAGAAAAACTTTCGGATGAAAGACAATGGAAAAATGCACATTATTCCAGAAATATTACAGAAAAAGTGATTTATAATAGGGGTAATAGTTTTTTTTCGCACCACGTAATTCATTTTTTCGAAAACTAAGAGCAGGAGAGATATTTTTTTGATGATCCGTACTCATATGCCTAAAGAAGTGCACGCAAATTAGTTTCCGGGTTATTAAATTGCGTATTTTGTTTATTTATTTTTTGAAATTTGTTGGGGTTTTAAAACTAGTAGCATTAAAATTTTAAAAAAAAATCTTATAAAAGCGAGCGTACTCTTACGTTGAAAGATAAAAAACAATATATATATATATATATATATATATATATATATATATATATATATATATATATATATATATATATATATATATATATATATATATATATATATATATATATATATATATATATATATATATATATATATATTGGCTATTTATCTAAACTTCGAATTAGTTTTGATGTTATTAAATTTGAAAGTTTTTTGTCGGCTATTTTCGAGAAAAATAATTTATTAAATTCATATATCGAACAGGGAGGGATTCTAAGACATGAAATTGCTACCAATTAAGGCTACCAATATAACTGTATTAACCAGCGCCCCTGAAGAGAAAACACGAATTGAAATACACTTTTTTCATATAATATAATATTCAACTATAAATATTTTGTTAATTTTTTGTTACTGTAATGTTTAGCATCCTATGCAACTAGAAATAAAAATATATGTCATAAAAATCTCAAGCTATATATAAAAATAAATCGCATATTACACTACTACATTTACGAGCATATGATGAAATAATTCCTTGTTAATATGAGTAAATATTTTTTTAAAGAGATTGCATCGCTTAAGAAAAACAGCAAAACAGTTTTTTTTCTTTTATACATAAGCAGTATCAGACTCATTATTTTCTCCAATTTAGATCTAACTTAATTACTGTCTGCGACGACTGTAACATCTCCAAAAGTTCTAATTTCGCAAAATTCATTGCAACGCTAGATTTAGAGCGCAATAAATAATCATCCATAAAATTAAAAGTAAAAGTTAATTTTCGAAAAAATTAGGACGGTGTCTTATTTTAGCAAGACTTATTAGGATTAACAGTGGCCGGAATAGCCTGAGTGGAAGGTCTCTGTACTCACGTTCGTGAAAGCGGGAGTTCGAATCCAGCCGGCCGAAGACTCCCCGTGTAGTAAATGGTGACAAGTGCACGTTAAATCGGTCGAGTCACGAAGTCCTCCACGTTTCCATAACAAATTATACTTGTGGAGGTACAGAATGAGAGATTGATCGTTCTCTGGTTCAGGTCAAAATTACGATCTCTGGATGAATGGATGTACGAATGGGTCCGCCCTATAAACAGGTGTGACGTATGGGTAAGGCAGAAGTCGAATTCTTGGCCATAGATGGCGCCATTGTAAAACATGAACAATCACACCCCTTGCCTTAATGATCTAAGACAACAACAATAAACAGTTATTGAAATACTTAGATTGACAGACTCTACTTATTGTTACTACATTCCTACTAGAAGCAAAACCGACAAGAATAGGGGTAATTTTCGATTAACAGTAATTTTATAAATATTAGAAGGGGAATAAATGACGTCATGAGTTGTAAGTAATTTCATAATTTATTATGCTGCTGTTGTTTTTGTTTTTTTAATGTCACTTGACACACTAGCAAGCCTGCTTGGTGAAAACGAGCAAATTTAAGGCAGGGGCATGTTTCTTGTTCTTCAGTGGCGCCATCTATGGCCAAGAATTCGCCTTCAGCCACACACACATCACAGCCCGTTTATAGGGCGGACCCATTCATACATCCACAGATCGTAATTTTGACCTGAATGAGAGAACGATCGATCTCCAATCCAGTATCCCCAGAGGTATTGATTTGTAATGGGAACATGGAGGACTTTGCGACTCGACAGATTTAACGTGCAACAGTCACCATACGGGGAGAATATAGAATTCTTTTAAAACCTTGATAAGGACTTCAGAGCATGGCCATCTTTATCTGACTACCATCAATATATTGTGGTGGAGAAAAAAGTTCTTTTAATTCTAATTTATTATAACATTAATACGTTATCTTTGTTATAACTGGAAAAATTATTTTCTGAAACTTCGGAAAATCAATAGTAGAATTTCTTATTAAAATGGCAAAAATTACCATAATACCAGTGCGTATTATCAAAATTAATTAAACATCAATGGCGTCAGTAATGGTGCGACGATTTTTTAAATATTTTATGTACCTCAAATGAATAAATACCACTTTTCTATTAATTTGAAAAAAATTTTAAGTATCACTGGTGTCAATAATGGTAAACGTTTCTCCTTAACGAATTTAATTACTGCTTATTTTAAATTATTTATTTTAAAGAATCAGATTTTTAAAAAGAATTCAAAAACATAATAAACACGTAGTTTCGGATAACTAATACTAATTTGGAACTAGAAATACTAATTTGGTGACGTAGTCTACCCATGCTACCATGTTAACGTTGACCGTTGAGTTAAACACAGTTACATAGTGAATAAAACAGGGCATAAAAATATTTAAATATGTACGTGGAATGAACTACTTTTTTTATCAAATAGAGCTATAAGCTAGCAAACATCACTGATGATGTTATAAATAAATATTTTAAAAAATCGAATCGTTTAATGGTTTAATTTGAAACAATAGTTCATGCTTAACTAATGAGAAAATTCCATTTTTCAAACAGCTCTCACGAACGGTCTAATAGAAAATTTCGATCGAATTTTAGCATCGAGGACTAAAATTGGAAATTGCAGCCGCTGTCCAGGATGATAGTTTGACCTAAATTAATACAAAAAAAATTCAAAATGTATGAAAAATATGTTTAAAAATTTTACCTCAAAGAGTTATGCAAAGCCATAGCGGAACACAGTGTATTATAAGTATTTTTGATTCAGTATTTAGTACATGCGGTATCCGTATGAAATTAAAACTTTTTTTTTTTTGAATAACTTACATAGTTCTTAATCTAAAATCTGTAAATTTGTCCTAATTCTATTTTAAACTGTCTCATCATCTAAATGAGTTTGAGATTCGATGTTAATCATCTTATAGTGTCATTGTACTTGACAGAATTTATGGCACGCTGCGGAGCAAACACAATCATTAAGGTTCTGCGAATCATTTTCTTGACTAACTGCCAAATGATCTATAAATTTGCATTGTCACGAAATGAAAAAGAAATTTAAATTGTATAATTTTTTTTTTTAGAAATATGACGTCAAGATTGAGTGATGTCAATAAACTTTATTGAAGTTTATTAACATCGTCGCCAGACTTAGAGCAAAGAACAGCCGAAAAGAACAACAACATAAGATGTTCAGTATTAATTATTCAGTGAAGATCTTTCTAATTCAATAATGTATAATATACTGCGTTAGACCCCCAAAAAAAGGCTGACAAATTTAATAATTTCTCGCACCCAGAATTTTTAAATATTTATTATACTCAATTTCTTTTAAAATTATGAAATGAAAGATACCACAAACTTTTTAATGAGATAATCAATGCATTTATAACAATCATATACCATTTTTATGTATTCAAAAGTATTTCGGCAGGTCCATCAGCTTCGATTTTATCTTTTTTTTTTTACGGTTTGTTTTTGTTCTGACCAGCATTTTTTTACTCTAATCATGAAAAATGGTGCAAAATGCCAATATTAAGAAAAGTCATAATTTCATGAACATAAACAACGTTTTCGATATATTTTTATTTTTTGTTATTTGTTTGAAAACCGCTATCATTCCAATATACATAGAAAAAAAAATTCGGCAACAGTTACCGTGCTGACATTCCTGCTAAAAAAAGAGACATAATTCTGGTTAATGAAACCAATCTATACGGTATTTAAACCATTCACTTGGTACCCGGAAATTCTGATTTTTGAAATTATAGTGCTTATTGCCACGCATTTAGTAAAAAAAAATTAAATAAATAAAAAGTAATTTATGACATGCTCTTAAGTATCGTGGTAAAATTACACCAAATGATGAAACCACATTTTATTGTTAATTTTACCAAAATTATTATCAAAGCACTTCGGTAAAAAATTATCGACTTTTCGGTGTTCCCATAGAGCCAGAAACGCAGGCAATTTTACCCTTTTTTGGCAGTTTTTACCATATTTTTTTTTCTCTGTGTAACTTTGTTTGAACTCTAAACTGATCATTGATTTTGCAGATATTAATCAAATTAGAAAGAAAAAAACTCACCTGATTGGTGATTTTTTTTAAAATAATGATAATTTATAAGAAATTTAAGTTATTTGTTCGTTTTTAAGTCCGAAAAATATAGATAAAATAGGAATAGAAGATCATATAGGACAGGGATGGCGAACCAATGGCACGCGTGCCACTTATGGCACGCGACACAATATTTTGGGCACGCCACCGATCACAAAGTTCACTATGAAGCATATTAACAATTCAATTAAAATTCACAAAAAAAGAACAATTAATGCCAAAAAAGCAATTAATAACCATAAATTACAAGCGAAAAATAAATAACTAGCATAAAAAATTAACAGTTCTGCTTAAACTAACATTTTATAACCCTAATATATGTTATTTGCCATCTAATCTGCAACAACAGAAGTCACACTGATGTTACTTTAAGTTGAATTACGCGTATAACTGAAACATTGCAAAAAAAAAAAAATTTTAGTAAATAAATAGTTTTGAGTTGATAGTATTTAGTATTATTATTTACCCAATAATCACGAATTCAAAACTATTTATCGGCACGTCTATGACCTCATTAAAATATATTTTAGAAAAAATGGCACGTTGGTGCATGAAGGTTCGCCACCCCTGATATAGGAAGTACAAGATAATATAACTTAAAAACGTTGCTTTCAGTTTAAAGGGACTCAAATTGCGGCTTTTTATTTGCATGATCGAAGGCGTTTTTAAAGACACGCAATTGTGTATTTCTCCTTTTTATTCATTCGTCAATCAATCTTCAACAATCAACATTAAAAGCACAATCTATTTTATTTGTAGAAAGCATTTTGCAATCGATCTCAGAATTCCAGTTCGTTGAACCACCCCTCTTTGGATGGCATCCAGTCACTGCAGTCGAAACTCGTCAACAGTTACAAGGTTTCCGCCAAGTACCGGAAAAGTGCTTTGCACGTCATTCTCCAATCAAAAAGATTAAATTTAAAAACAACAATACTGTTTGTTTTCCGTTCAAGATGAATAGAATGCAGATAATTGAATGACGTAGCGTAAGTTTCGAGTTAAAATTAATTTGGAAAAAAATCTTTTGCTTAAAACATTCTATAATACTTAGGGTTTTTCGATAAATTATTTTGTATCTCGATATATAGATAAACTTTTCAAACCCCAAAAATTTAACGAAACTCAGGGGATCGACCTTACACACCGGTAAATGAAATCGAAAAGTCGTTGATCATAAAATATTGATGCAATGCAAACAATGAGATTGATATGAATAACTCTGTATAAACTCACACATTTGAAAAACTATTTTTAATGTGTTGTATTCAATTAGTCGATTCAGGCGGTCGACTTATATACCTGTAATGAAGTCGGATAGTAGTTGATTATGCAATATTGATGCAATGTTGAGCCAGATATAAATAACTCTATATCAATTTACGCCATTAAAAAATTATTTTTAATGCATCATATACATTTAATGTTGAATTTTTTTTATCATATTCTCTTTACATTTACAGGGTTTTTTTTAAAGAAGATGCAATAATTTAAATTAGCTTCAGAAAAAAAATTATGGATAAGAAAAGTAACGAAAATTTATTCAAGCGAATTTCAAAAAATATAGCGCAATGAAATCTTTTAAATCATATCATAAAGCTACAAATTTAAATATTCCAGAACATCATCTATTTCACATTCAATAAAGTTAGCAGTGACGTCATACGCCTCACAGCATTTGTTTATGTCTCTTTATTTGAGGGCAAAGAGAACAATGTGTGATATATTTTTAACATAAGAAAATTTTGTAGACTTTTCTTTTTAATTTAAGAAAATTTAAGATTTGGTTTTTACAGTGGTTGACTTATACACCCGATATATCAGAAATTTGTTATTTCGTAATCAAAAGTAAAGAGTCGATTTAGACACAGATATACGCGATAAGTTAAAATACAGTAAAATGGAAATCATCTCTCCTTTCTAAATTTCTTCCTTCCCCCTCTTTTTTATAAACATAATCTCCTCAAACACGATTGTCAGATGAAAAGTAAAAATATATGTTTACCAAAATAAGAAGATTGTAGATAAAATAATTGTTTCATAACTACGCTTACTATTACTTCATAAGTTCCTCATTTTACTAAGTATGTTAGTTTCCTTACGCGGTAAGTTAGTGCAACGTGAAGCAACTTCTACAGGGGTAAACTTATAAACCCTTTTTCTTAGAGTACCCATGAAAATTTCGGAGGAACATTTCGTTCTTCTATAACAGCGGTTACCAACTGGCGGCCCGCGAAGCCTTTTTTTTTTTTTTTTTTTTTTTTTTTTTTTTGGCCCGCGAACTAAAATATATTATTTGTCCTTTTTTGCAGACAATTTTCGTAAAACCTCTATATGGTTTAAAATACTTTTCCTTCGTTAAAAAAAAAAAACCTAATTTCTTCGTTTCTGTGAAATTTTACATACCAACGTTGCAAAAATATTTATTTCTCATATTTTGAATCTAAGAAAATATTTATCCAAGTACAAAAATAATAGTGTATGTTGCTCTTTTTTATTTCGGTTTTTTTGTATTTTGTGAATATAATTTAGCATGTGCGTATCAGAAATTTTCTCGAAGAAATTCTCCGATTTAACTTTTTGAAACCACTCATTTTGGACGAAATTATTTACATTTGTAAATTTTGTGATCGGAATTTTTTAATATGCAATAAAATATTTTTAAAAATCTACTTTTTATTCTTATTTGTAATGCAATACTTTTGTCTTGTACAACTTGATAAAAATCCGCCAGTAATATTTAATATTCCTTCAAAAACAAAAGAGTCCTATATAAAATTTTGATACAGCTGCGGCCCGTTATTTGGCTGGTGTTCTTAATTGCGGCCCCCGGCCTCACGTGATTTGGAAACCCCTGTTCTATAATAAGTACGGTGATGCATCTGCTCTGTGATGAACTGAAATTGGCCCATCGTAAAAACACAGAATTCTTTCCTTCCTTTTTTGCGTTACACTTTAGTAGTACTTATTTTCGAACTTATTTTGCAATTGAAAATAGTTAGATTATTTCAAATTCGATGTATTTTAATGAATTATTTCAAATTGGATGTTTTCTATTTCGAGTAAGACAAGCAAGTTTAGCATCAATTCTCTTAAATGATACATTCTATATTCTTACACAAAGATTCTTTCACAAATATTTCAATTCTTTCACTATATATTTCTTACTTAACATAAAGACAGGTATTATGCATCGAATATACACAAACTAATTATGCATCGAAGTTGCCAGGTACACAAAACAAAAATACATCACGGTTACAATAAAATACATAAATAAATAATAAATCTAAGTTAAATAAAAGACGCAGACGAGAATGAAATATATTTCAATAAATTCGATGGGTGATACAGCACTGTATTTAGTTAACTTCACGTTGATTAACATTCTAACCTGTATTTAGTTAACTTCACGTTGATTAACATTCTAACCTGTATTTAGTTAACTTCACGTTGATTAACATTCTAATCAATGTGGAGAAACTTAGCTCAACTTTAACACGCCATTTTGCTAATAAATGATCAGCTAGAGCTGGCGTCATAAGTCAGTTGTGTGGGTATCCGTGGTCTTCTTCTTGAAGTAAAAGTACACAATTCAAGAATTATTTAATTTTTGTCTCTTTTTAGACATAATTCACACAGATATCTTTATCAAAAGCTCAATGACAATGAATTGCCTATTTATCTATTTTTAAAGCTTTGTACAAAACTTTTAAGGTTTTAGAAATTTTTCCTTCGCGAGGATTATTTTCATTAAAATCGGTTCAGTAGTTATAGAGAAAATCAACCAAGTCTGCAAATTCTCTTAATTTCTTACACCAGTATACTTTAAATTATATGTAAGGGAAAAAAATGTTCCATGAAAGATCTATCCCGCGGTATTATGTCCTCTAGGGAAAATGACGTAAGCAGGCTGTCATAACCTTGATCATACGTAAATATTAGCAGGGGTCTGTCCAGACATTTTGTGAAAGGTCCGTTTTTCGTGTAATTGTGAAAAAATTACTCACATTCTTTCAACCGGGGTCTGTTTTCATGAATTTGTGCAAATAGGGTCCTTTATTGCAAAAAAAAACTTTTTCAAGGAGTTTTAAAATAGTAAATAGATAACGAGATTATGCTCAGCACTGTAAAATTGTAATTAAAAAAATTAAATTTTCAAAAATAAACAGCAATTACTGCTTTTAAATTAGAGATGCAACATACAAATATTTGGGTATTTAGCCTATAATGCTGAACGCAGAATATTCATTTCGGACGAATAATGGAAGAATCGTCTGCCGAACACAAAACTTAATTCGTTTACATCCATCTTTCTTGTTTTCTGCCCTGGAAAGGGTTTATTCGATTAACAAAATATTAATGAAGATAAACAAATTTGTGAAGGGTCCGATTAAAAGAAAAATCTTTTTGTGAAGGGTCCGTTTCTAAGTTAAAATATTTTGTGAAGGGTCCGTTTTTAAGTTAAAATATTTTGTGAAGGGTCCGTTTTTAAGTTAAAATATTTTGTGAAGGGTCCGTTTTTGTAAAAAGATATTTTTTGAAGAGTCCGTTAAGGGACCCAAATTTCTTCTAAACAGACCCCTGATTAGCTTTGCCGTGAGTATAGTCAAAACATAGAAACTACTACACAATCAAAGAATGCTAATCTAGAGCAGCTTCAAATATTTTAATAAAAATATAAATCCCGTTTCCTAAATTAATCAAATGCTTTTTTTCATCTATGCAACATTCTTCGACTGTAAGGTCCTTTATTTAAGTGAACTCTTCACTAAAGGTATGTTTAAGCTTAAATATTGTATGACGCAAACATGCTTTTTCATTATTTGTCTACAAAGCCAGGCCATTATGTTAATAAATCTCCAGCAGCTTTAAATAACTTAGCAACGAGGGAATATTAAATTATCTCCGGAGGAAATAAAACTTTCCTCATAAATTACACTCTAGCCAGAAGTAAATAGATTTAAAAGGGAGCCTTACTTCGTAATTGGGGGAGCTGGGAACATCAGAAGGAGAGTCAGATGATGATGATGAAAGATGAGGAGGAGTTGTGGAATAAGGAGTTTTGGAGTCGCTCTCCAAGTTCAGAAGATTCTCCTCTGTCTCCTCCGTGATCTGCGGGAACATTTTCAACTCCTTCATTGTGACATTGGACACCTCCCTAAAAAAAGAAAATATATCAGAAATTAATATTAATGATCGTCGTCTCAAAAACGTGTCCTTAACTACTCTTCTAGAGTTAAAATGGAAAAGGTCAATGACATTTTAACTAACGCATTAACTGAAAATTATTAGTAAAAGTCGCACAATAATAAGCATATAATTTTTTTGAATTTCTGTTATTATAAATGTATAGAACACAAAAAAATCATTGTAAATAACTTTTGATTTGATGATCGGAATTTCAGTACTAGGACTCAACCTTGAAGAACTCGATGGGGTGATCTCAAATATACTAATTAATTGGTGTAAACGATATTTTAAGTTACGAAATCAGACAGAATAATGCACTTTCCCTGAATATAGTACATGCTTTATTATTATTATTTTTCTGACGGATTTGAAAATTAGACCTTTAAAGTATAGGGGATAGCCGCAATCTGTGAAATACAGTCCCTATAGTTTGATTACTAGAGCGATCCAAAGTTAGAACTCCTTAATTTTATGTATTTCGCTATGTCTAGACAATTCTTTAAGCGTACCGAAACATTTTTGAGCATAATTATAAAATTCATCAATCCGAAGAAAATTCCTTGCAAAAAATAATTCGTAATAATTATATACTACTTTTAATAATTTCACTTAATAATAGTTGAAAAAATTTAGAATTGTAATGTATAAAATTTTTTACACCGTTTTAAAGAATTTAATAAGTTTCAGTAAAAAATTCGAATGAAATTGATAGTATAATTTCTGAGAAATCGAATTTTAAAGAAGTTATATATTTAAAATTCGATTTTTCAGGAACTATTCTACAGATTTAAATAATTTAAAAAATTTTAAATAATTATTAAAAAAAATATTTTTTGCATTAAATTAACTTTATATGAACGAATTTTATAATTGTGTGCAAAAATTTTTCGATTCGCTTAAATACGCATTAAATGAACCAAGCTTTGAACCACTGTATTGGGACCTACCTATATTTTGAGAGTCAAAAATACGAATCTGTAGAAAAAAAAGGGATGTTTATTCAGATAAAATACGTTTTCGTGTCATATTTCGTAATATAAAATATTATCTGCACTACTTAATTAGCATACTTGAGGTTACTCCCTTAAGCTATTAAGATTGAGTATATGAAGATCCAATCATTAGATCAAAAGTTATTCAGATGATTACCATCATTATTATTATTATGGATAATAATATTATTTTGTGCATTATACAGGCAAATAGTAACGTTTAGAAATATTTGAAAGAAGTTCAGCTTAGCCCGTTTGTGGATGAAAATATTACGAGTATCTATTTACAAAATACAATTTTTATACATATGGAATTTTTATACAGATACAATTTTTACAATTATATTTTGGTGTCTTTACTACAAAGGAAATGAGGAGAGTTAAAATAGAGATGATGAAAAATAATTACACAATCGATAAATGATAGATTAGATAGACTCAACTCTATCTGTGTGTTAAGTTTTAAGCAGATCATGAAATATATAAAACTAAATTTAACACATTTAAGACTTAGCAAGTCATACTCAAATTTAATGTAATAAAATTAATTGCTTTAGTAAGCAAAGATGTTATTTCCCGATTTAGGTGTGACTGGTATTTTATTTACTTTGAAACAGTCTTTATCACCTTATATAGTAAAGTGATACACAGTCGATTACATAACAATAAGCATAAATAACAAAATCGATTCAAAAGCGAACAATTCAAACCAAATACATAAATGTAGCAAAATACAAAATAATAATAGTATTTCATTGTCGAGAAATATTTTTTACTTAATATTATCGAAACAGAGAGAAATACGATACCGACATAAAAAAAATGACAAACACATCTCATATGTATCTGCTGATATAAATAAATAATAAAAAAGTCATAAAAATGTAAAATACAAAATAAATGTAGTCATAGTAATATTACATTTCAAAATTATCGCTTGAAAATATTACTTATTAAATTAATCAAAGCTTAATTAGTAAATATAAATGTGATACCGACATTAAAAATTTCAGAAACTTTCTCATATTTATCTGCTGAGAACTGCCGATGTAAATATAGAAAAATACGAAATATATGTAGTCATAATAATATTTTATTTTAAATAATCGTCTGAAATATTACTATTATAATGTATTTTTACTAAATGCAATCGTAGCTTAATTAATAAATATAAATGTGAAACCGATATAATAAAATACAGACACATCTCATACGTATGTGCTGAGAATTGCTTAAAGTAAAATACAAAAAAAGTAGTCATATTATAGTATTTTATCATTGGAAAATATTATTTAAATACAATCGAATTAAACTAATTAAAAGATATAAATATGATACCGACGTAAAAAAAATACTGTATTTTCTGAGAAATGAACATAAGTGTAGTAAAATACAAAATAAACGTAGTCGTAATAATATTCCATTTCAAAAAAATCGTCTGAAAATAGCATTTATACTCAATGAAATAGAAGCTTAATTATTACTTAAAAGCTTAACGAAGCTTAATTAACTACTACTATAAATGTCTTACCGAATAAAATACAGACACATCTCATACGTATCTGATGAGAACTATACTTGTAATAAAATAGAAGAAAAATGTAATCATAATAGTATTTCATTGTCGGGAAATATTATTTACTAATACAATCGAAGTTTAGAAAATATAAATGTGATACCGACATTAAAAATAAAATACAGATACATCTAATATGCATCTGCGAAAACTGCCCATACAAATGAAGTAAAATACAAAATAAATGTAGTCATAATAATACATTATCTCAAAATAATTGTTTGAAAATAATTCGTGTATTTACTAAATGCAATAGAAGCTTAATTAGTAAATATAAATGTGATACCGACACAATAAAAATTTTTCTCACATGTATCTTGCTGATAACTGCTGGGAGAAAATTACAAAAAAAAAAAAAAAAAAAAAAATGAAAATGTAGTCGTAATAATATTTTATTTCAAAATTATCGTTTGAAAACATTATTTACTAAATGCAATCCAAATTTAATTAGTAAATATAAATGCGATACCGACATAATAAAATTCAGACATATCTCATTCATATGGTATCTGTTGAAAATTAATAAACGTAATAAAATACAATATAAATGTAGCCATAATAGTATTTTATTTCAAAATAATCGCCTCGAAGTATTATTTACTTAATACAATCGGAGTTTAATTAGTAGATATAATGTGATACAATAGACATCATACAATAGACACATCTGTGAATCTGCTGAAATCGAGTTTATAATCGGTGTTACATATACATTCTAATTGTTGCCGGAAATCGTTGCTTTTTAGATGGGGCAGTGGCGCGACCTTCAAAATCGACGCATGATTACAGGTGTCCTTTCAACCCTGTAACCTTGACCTTGAAGGCAATCAATGATTAACAGAAGAGCAAATTCCTGCTGAACCAGAACAATGAAGGTAAACAATAAAAGCTGTATTTTTTCCTCCATTAAAATGAATTCCTGTTAATATAAAAGGAAAAGTAAAAGCTCAGCTAAAAGCGGCTTTCGGTATTGTTTGCATGATATTTAAGACTAAAAAATTGGAATGTCGCTAATTCGATCGCAGTTTTAGAAATATATATGCAACGATAAATAAAATTGTCGTTTTAAATATTCGTAAGGATAATATTGAAGTTAAAATATCACGAATTTAATTAACTTCCTTAAATATTTATACGTAGAAGTATTTAAAGTTCGAAGAAGGAATAAAAAACTCATGAGACTAAAAATAATTACTTTTTGTTCGAAGTATCATTGATAGTCCAAGTCCACACCATATTTTTCTGATTTTTTAATTTATAGACTACTTATAACAATTTACTAAGTTTTTATTAACACGTTTTCGTAGTAGTAAGAATGGAATCTTATCATCGAAATTTTTAACTCCTCCAGACTAATCTCTTCTGCAACTCTGTGCTTAGTAGCAATAAGCAGAATTATCGTCATTACATCTTCGGCGAGAAAAAATTGTTGTCGATTAAAATTTCACTACTTTTCTAATTAGCTATAAAATTTTTGCCAAATCTTGAGGTCTGTGTCTAATAACAATAAAAGTTTCAATCATTTTCTGATCGTCACAAATATAATTTATCGCAATTTTTTCATAAAACGAATTTTATTCTAAATTAAATTTCGAACTTGTTCCGACTCGCTAGAGTGATCTCAAATTTTAATTTTATTTTATTTTACAACCGGCACTGAACAGCCGACCCTGAGTTCACGATAATCTAGGTTCAACCCCATAGCCATGTAATTTTAAACCCAAGCCAGATGACAAGGGTACTCCTCGATCAAGCAATAGGACAAACTAGCTTACCTATAGGACTTTTTGATTAAATTGACCGGCATTTGAGTTACATAGAGTGGGAAACCACGAAAACTTCCCACAGTAAACTCGATAGCAAGAGGATTCTCCCTGATGATCTGTCTACCACTGATAATATTTTACGTCGGCACTATGGTTGGGGCGAGGGAGCAGAATTCGTATCAACCAGTCACCGGTGGGATTCTAATGTGGTTCACCTCATAAAAAGGTGAACGCTCAATACCCTAAGCAACTGCGTTTCTCATATTTTAATTGGAGCTCTGTGCTAAATGCAAGTTCCAGTCGTTTTTTGATCGTTTCTAACAGGATTTATCGTCATATCATCGTTAATAGGCCACATAATCATCAATCGAAATTTTGACAATTTTCCTAATAGCTAGAATGTTCAAATTTTAATAGGACCGCTAAGACATCAAAGATAAATAATTTAGTCATTTTTACCAACAAATAAATTTTATCGTCAATTTCGACAACTTTCTGACTAGCTAAATCACTCAAATTATAAGTGGAACTGTGAACCAGATGACAAGTTAAGGTTCAATAGCTTCCTGGTTCCAACAAGAAAAATTAACATCAATTAACGTTTCGGTAACGTTCCAACTAGCTTCAGTGCTGAAAAGTGAATTGGAGTTTTTACTGGGTGACAATGCAAGTTTGAATCGTTTCCTAAATATAGCAAACAAAGTTTATCTAAAATTTATCACTAATCTAGAATTCGGCAACTTTTCGAAAAGAGCAAATTAGCAGGAGCAAAACTAAGAAGAAAATAATAAAATGAAATAAAAAGTTTCAAACCCTAATATTAGACTAAAAAGGAAAAAATTATTCTATTTTTATCAAAACTGAAACGTAGGGTGACTCACTTTCGTTATGAACTTCAATCACAACCGAAAATATCCCCTTCTCTTCCTTTGAAAGTGATGCTTCCAACGTTTTTTAATCTTAACTATGACACAAATATCATTATTTTCTCTTTTTTAGTTAACCTAAAAACGCAGTTTTTAAAAGAAATTTTATTTCCATTTAATCCATAATTAGTTGGTATCTGAATAAATAAGCCGGTATAGCCAGGTTGGTAGAACGCCGGACTCACGTTCCTGAGAATGTAAGTTCGAATTCAGCGGGTCGAAGACTCCCCGTGTAGGAAATGGTGACTGGTGCACGTTTACTCTGACGGGGGTCATTAAGTCTCCATGTTCCCATAACAAAGTATACTTCTGGGGGTACTGAATGGGAGATTGATCGTTCTCTGATTCAGGTCAAAATTACGATCTGTGGAGGAATGAATGGATGTATGAATGGGTCTGCCCTATGAATGGGTTAGACGTATGGGTATGGCAGAAGTCAAATTCTGGGCCATAGATGGCGCTACTGGAAACAAGAACAATCGCACCCCTTGCCTTAATGGCCTACAACTTGAAGAAATAGTTGCTGTTTTTTTTTTTTTTTTGTATTATGGAGCAGGATTAAGTAGTTGTTAAAGAACAGGCAGGACATCCAAAGGAAACAAAAAAGAAGAAAATGAAAGGGCAGTTTTAAATAAATAACTTGCTTGGCCGTAATCGAACACCTCAATCGAAAATAATCCTATCAATAGTATAAAGCTTTAATTCTTCCTGGCAAAAAATAAACATTTTCTTTCGTGCTATAAACTTAATACTAATTAACTAAAAAAGAAATTCCAATCAGAATATGATGTGATATTAATGATACTTAATATCAATTTCAAGTTATGAATGATTGGCATTGATAACTTGAAATTGATATAGAGTATCATTAATCATTTTCACCCAATCAAAAATTCCCACTTAGCATTTTTTTCCCCATTCAAACAGCAAAATTGAAGGGAAGAGTTTAACTATTTACAAAGTATAAGCATAATGAATGTACTTCGATATAATTTAGTTTAAAAAAAAAAAAAAAAGATATAAATCCTAGTGTTTTAAAGGTTCAAAATCATGCATCTTGCACATTTTTAATTTTAGGTATAAATCATTCCCATTTTCCTAATACATTATGACCGGGATGGCCAGCTTGGTAGATCGTTGGGCTCATGTTCGTGAAAAATTGAGCCCAACGATTCGAATCAACGAGTTCGAATCCGGCGGCAGTAGAATCCCCTTGCATTAAATGGTGACTGGTGCACGTTAAATCTGTTGGGGTCAAAAAGTCATCCAACTTCTCAGAACAAAAAACAAGAAACTCACCATCTGACTTAAAATTTCGCTTGATTACAAGCAGGCTTGCTGATATTGGCAAAAGGCATAAGAAACAACGTTTTTTTTTTTTTTTTTAAATAGAGCATATTTTAAGTACTCATACGTTACACTCGCATATTTAGTTAATAACAAACAAAAGAAGGGGTGAGAAATTTTGTAACGACAATTGCCAAGAATTTGATACTCTCATTATATTGCACCGAAAATATTGCATTAATTCTCAAATTCATACTAATTTTAAAAACTTTGCATTTTACAGAGTTGAAACATATTTCAACTAACATGACATTAACATTAAGATAAATTATAGTGATAATGTTCCCCTTAAGAATTGAACAGTGTCGAAAAAATAGATAAAAAACAAAAATATGCAGTCTAAATTAGTAAGTTATCATATTCAGTTAGTTTCTGTTGATAAATCTATCGCGCTAATTTTATTTAGAAGCGTATCATGTTGAGAAAAAGCCACGTTAGAAGTTTCGTAAAGATATGAAAGTAAATTTGAACCTTTTAAAGATGTATACTACCTTTCATTAATTTCAATACAATTCTTGTTTTTTTTTAATCAGTTTGTCAAAAAAATACGAAAGATGATAAACTTTAGAATGAATATAATACTTTCTTTAAAGAAAGAAACATTGCAAGATAATTTAGGACACAAAACAAAATTTTGTTTTAAATCTTCTCTAAATTTAAGTAAGGCTCTTTAGCTATTACCTTAAGCCATTTAGAAGCAATTACTACCCAAGATGCTCAGAGCATTTTATTGATTAGTTTGGATCCAATGTTTTTCTAATCGTATTTGACCACCGACTCAAGATTATTTAGCCTGGCATATGGGTTAAAGTTGCCAAAATAATTTCCCTAAAATCAGTATTCTTATCATATTCAGGTAATCATAAAAAGCATTCCTGCAACAGCCTATTGTTAGCCAGGGTAATCATGGAGGTAGAAGCTGCACAATGTTATGATCAAAGGTATGATGGTGGTAATTTGATCATCATTGCACACCAGCTGCCTTTATTTTCCAAGCGATACCCATCGATGTAAAGCTAACAAGAGGTAAAGTAAGCGAGTTTCAAGTTGCCACTGGGGATCGAACCCCAGTTCTTAAGGACAGTTTAGTGCCTTAACCACTGAGCCATTGCGGTGCTCATGAAATCATGCAGGCGCTTGTTTAGTAATCAAAAATATAAACTTTTCCGACAACGAGCAAAAAAAATATTATTTCACTCATTTTATGGACAATGTTTGACATGGACGGAGATAGTTATATAGGCAAAAACGACTTGAACATTACATAAGGTAACGCATTTTTCGTGCTAAAAAAATAGATATAACTTAAACAAAATATATTTATAAACAAACATAATTGTCATAAGTATAATCATGATAAAACATTTTGATAGTAAAATACATAAGTGTATAGAATTTAATGAGCGGCAGGATATATCTTGGCCAATTTTTGGCTAATTGACATGAGTTAAAAACTGCAGGTCAAAATATTCCAAATGGATATATATAAAAAAATTGACTATTTACAAGATTTTCAAGCGGATAGGGTCATTATGTAGGCTTATAACTAGGGTGACCAGATTTTTTCGGGCAATTCCGGGGACACTCATCTTTACCCCCCCCCCCCCACCCAATTTTATCGACGGAAAAAATTGGACAAAAAAATTTTATCATTTATCTTAAAAAATATATTTTTTTTTTCGTTTACATTTTTTTTATAATTTAGTATTAAAATTATATCGTTAAAATCGTGATCATAACATTTTTACACAATTTTAAAATCTGTTAACAAAACAATTGTATTGCTTTTAAAATTATACTATTTCTAAACACCGTATTTTTCTAAAGAATGAATCTTCTTTAAAATTTCAAGATTTTTTTCGAGTAATTGAGAAAATATGTCACGTGAAAAATCAAAATTAATCAGTACAGATAAAATCGCTTTCACTGTATTCACATCCATTCGCGATTTTTCTTTAGTCCAATAGTTATTTATGCGCGAAAATACCCGTTCTACAAACGCATTGCTGCTTGGCCAGCACATTGCAAGCTCAACAATTCTTTTGATATTTGTGAATGGTATATTGTTTTCTTGAAAATAATTGTTTATTTCGCGCCATTTGTCTGTTATGTGTACGGATTGGTACCATTTATCGTCTTTTGAATCCAAATAACCTTCAAGATAAGTAAACTCGTCAAATAAATCGTCGGAATTAACATTCAAAATTGCACATTTTGAAGAGAGAGACAGAACTGCCTCGTCGAATTCAGACCGTGAAGGCTTACAATCTAAAAGAAGGCACTTCAAATCATACATATATGATCATTGTTATCGTTCCAAGCTTCTAAATATGAAATCGCAGCTTCATAGAATTCTTTCGACGTTTCTAAATAAGAATCTTCAGTAATGATATTCTCAGCAATCAATTTAGTCAATTCAGGTTTTACCACAAGTGGAACAAATTTGGCATTCTTTCGTGCTTTCAATTTAAATATCAAATCCTTGACAACCGCTCCAGATTCAATAACACATTTGTCATCGCTTTCAATTTTCAAGATGCTTTGATTAAAAATTGCAGCATGCGAATGCGCAAAAAACAACCATAACTCGGTTGTTTCACTCTCAAAATAATTCTTCAAGATTTTTGGGCACTTTTTTTCAGACAACATAAATTCTTTAAGAGATGAATAAATTGTAAGAATTCTTTCTACAGCAGGAAGTAATGTCAACCACCTAGCATGAATGTGTCCTAAAATTTGATGATATTCTTGGTCAGCATACTCACAAAATTCTTTCAGTCTTTCAATTCGGACTGTGTAAATTTTAAAATAACTAAGAAGTTTAGATACCGTAACTTCAATATCTACAAGCAAACAATCAAAAGCAGTTTTAGCGCCATTATGTATAATATGCGCATTACACCCAAAACCAAAAATATCTCTTCCTAACTCAGTTTGAAGTTTAGTATGAACATTTTCTGTTCCTCTTCTTAACAATCCTCCAAAATTAGTGTTAGTATTATCCGCAGACAAACCAGCCATTTTATCCTTCAATTGGAACTCGAATAGTGCGTTTAATATTTCTGAAGATAAAATCTTTGCAGTTTCTCCTTTAATTTCGTTTAGTGATACAAGTTTATTATTAATTGGATCTTTAGCACAGTCCCACTGAAAATACCGCATTAAAATAGGAAGTAATTTTACATGATTGTGATTGGAAGTATCGTAAGATATTGTTACAAATTGAACAGACTGTAAATCTTTCTTCAATTCAAGAAATGCCCACGGAGAAAAAACATTGACAGCGATAGCTTCGCATTTTGCTCGGGCTCAAGAAAATTTCTAGTCTACAAATTTCTTCTGTAAATTTGAAGTACAGTCCATGCTGCGAAACGATTGGTTGTGACGAATGGTGTGAAATGCAAGCGTTCCTTCATATGTTGCTAAGTCAAACTCTTCTTTGGATGGTTCCAGCTTACGAAAAAACTGTTTGACGGATTTCGTTTTTGCTGCCAAAGCTTCTTTGTGTTTAATTGTAAGAATGTGATCTGCTATAGCTGTTCGTCCTCCACTTCCAACTGAAAACGTTGCTCCAAACATTGTACATTTTACTTTAGAAGAATTATCAGGATTCGGTTCAATAAATGGAAACCCGTTTTTCCGATCTTCCAAATAATTGCATTTCCTTTTTTTTTTTTGTTTCTGTTGCCATATTGACATCTATTTTAAAGAAATAAAAATATTTTTCTAAATATCTATTACGATAACAAATTATGAGGCTTTCAAAATGTAGAATAATTAGAATTTATAAAAATTAATTAGTCGTAAGTGATAATAATAACAATTTCATAAAAAATGGTTTTATACTTTATTGGTTAGATATTTATAAAATGTTTACTTGATCATAAAATGTTTTAGTTATTTTTCTAAAATAAAACTGAAATGTAGTAATTGTTGTTGTTTTTAGTGGAAATTAGCTAATATTGGCATTTTATGTAACCCAAGATAATAATTGTTTTAAAAGCAGCAACTAATATTCATGTTACGTCTTGTTTTAAACTTCTTTTCTTATATAAACATGTCTGGCGTACAGCCTAAGTAAAAATGTAAACATAACTAGATATTAAAGTTATGTGTTCCAAAATTTCTGTAGTATAAGTTATAGTGTGTTCTTAAAAACTAGTTTACATTTAATTTTCAATGCTTACATTAATTTGTATGAAAATTTTTGAGAAAATAAAAATTACATATAACATATTTTTATCAAATATTTTACACAAAATTTTTCAATTTTATAACCGGGGACAAAACCGGGGACGCAAACCGACCGGGGACACGAGGTCCTCGCCGGGGACAATCCCCGGAAATCGGGGACGTCTGGTCACCCTACTTATAACCCTACATTTGAAAGAATAACCTCTTGTTAAAAATTGATTAGAAACGGTATTGTGGAGAAAGGCATTCTAAAAAAATTGATTATAAGCGGTATTGTGGAAAAAGGCATTAAAAAATTGATTAGAAACGGTATTGGGGAGAAAGGCCTTCTAAAAAAATTGATTAGAAACGGTATTGTGGAGAAAGGCATTAAAAAAATTGATTAGAAACGGTATTGTAGAGAAAGACATTCTAAAAAAATTTATTAGAAACGGTATTGTGGAGAAAGGCATTAAAAAAATTGATTAGAAACGGTATTGTAGAGAAAGACATTCTAAAACAATTGATTAGAAACGGTATTGTGGAGAAAGGCATTCTAAAAAAATTGATTAGAAACGGTATTGTGGAGAAAGGCATTAAAAAAATTGATTAGAAACGGTATTGTAGAGAAAGACATTCTAAAAAAAATGATTAGAAACGGTATTGTGGAGAAAAGCATTAAAAAAATTGATTAGAAACGGTATTGTGGAGAAAGGCATTTAAAAAAATTGATTAGAAACGGTATTGTGGAGGGAGGCATTAAATTAAAATTAAAAAGAAACCTATTTTATTCAACCTCTGTCAGTAAATTCCTACAAACCACTAAACTGAATAAACGGAATATCTAATTTCATTTAAGTCTTGAAATTAAATTTTCTTTACGATAAACGCCACTAGTTCTAGAAACCATCACAGAAAATGACAAGAAAAGAACATTTGAGGGAGAGCAAGAGAAGGCTTCAAGC
The DNA here is from genome assembly GCF_982258835.1 of Parasteatoda tepidariorum. NCBI lineage: Eukaryota > Metazoa > Arthropoda > Arachnida > Araneae > Theridiidae > Parasteatoda > Parasteatoda tepidariorum. The sequence continues at coordinate 27,625,706 of NC_141755.1, forward strand.
ATAATATAATCATTTCTATTTTCAGAAAAGTTTATAACAAAAACTCGTTCAGAAATTCGCACAGAGTGGTTAAAAAAAAAAAAATTTAAATAAACGGACGAATGGATGTAAGAGACTGCAAATTAAATAAAAAGAAAGAAGAAAAAAAAGACGGTAAACATTGAGAGAGAGAAAAAAATCTGCATCCTCTGTAGAACTTGACCTTGAAAACGACAGTGAAATAGAGAAAGTATCTGGCAACGGAGCATGCCGACGAAATAGAAAACAAAAAAAAAGAGACAGGAGAAAAATGTATTTTCGTGTTCGGCGATAACGCCCGTTCGCTCTTTATATTCCTAGCAAACACGTTTTCGTGAAAATATGGAGCGTCGTTCTTTTTTTATGCTCACTGATACGGCAGCTTTTAAGATAGCAGTTAACTTTTTTTTCTTCAAAAAATAAGTTTATAAACTGGAAAAAAAAACATGTTAAAAATATCAACCACGTGCTTCGGGGTGAATTTTTTGAAGTAGAGAAGGATGATTTTATGGATATGGACTTTTTTTTGGCTCGTTGCCAAAGCTGCACAAAAATTTAAATAAAACATAACCTTATCGAGGTTAGAAACGTGCTTTTTAAAATGATAACTTCCAGTCAGATGAAAGTATTCTTAACACTTAAACGATCTGTGACTTAAAGTATTCTTAAAACTTAAAAGTATTTCGAACGTTTTAACCAAGTTTTTGACAATAAATATGAATTGGAATAAATAAAATATGAATACTTGACGTGAAGAAGTATCAGTACCACTGATACTATCGTTGACGTCACAATATTTCCTCCATTCCCTTCAACACATGAAGAATTTAATATCCTGCACTCTCAATTTGCGACCCTGGACTATTAGAATACGATGTTCTCATTCACGTATTAGCAGCACGATGACGCTTTAGACAAAAGGTCTAGGATTTCCCATTTCTTAAGATAAGTGAAACAACCAAATAAACTAATCGAACTACATTCCAAGTTTCATTTGATAAAACACCACTCAACCACAATCTAATTCCAATGCCAATACCTAAGGCAAAGCCTAGTTCCAATGCCCCTGTAAAATTTCTTTTCATGGTTGTTGTACACAATCCTAGTTGTAATTGGTTTCAAATCCGTAAATGTAAAAAAAGTTCTTCACCGTAAATTTTACGATTAATAGGATGGACAGACTACTGCCGGTTCTTTTACAGTAATTTTAGAAGGAAAATTCTAACAATGTATAAAGTATGAATAAGTCATTCTCAGAAGAAAAAGAAGATTAAATTCAATGATAAGAAATTATGATCATTTAAATACTTCTTTTCTTGTAACATACTGCTTTTTTATCGATTGATGATACAACATATTCAATGTTGAAACATAAAAATTTATAAGTTTATTATTATTTGTGGTTAAAACAAAATAATTTGCATTTGTATCACTTAAAACTAATGATATTTTTAATATTAGTCGGGCACTGAAAGTTTAAAATATATTAAAATCGATTTAAAAAAAAAGCAAAAAAACACGATACGTTTTATATCAGGTTCAGATAGGACATTTAAGCTGTGCCGGCCAGGTGGCCGAGCGGTTAGCGCGCCTGACTGCGAAGCCAATGGCTGCGGGTTCGAATCTCGCTCTGGGCATGCATGTTTCTCTCTCTTGTGTCGTCCTCTGTAGTGTGTGATGCCCTATAAACGGGTTGTGGCAGTGTGGCGTGGGCAATGTTACTCGCCTCCTTGACTTTGGTTCACAGGTGCCCATGCGAAATGAGTAACAACTCTGGCATCCTCTAAGGCTAAACGAATAAAGTTCAGTGCCTGCCATTGGAAGAAAAAAAACGATTTAAGTGGAATAGCGGATTTTTCTTCTTCCTTTTTTTATAATTTCGAGAGATTTGTTTTCAGAAAAGCAGAGGGCAACTAAAAACTCATGTTGAGTAAATACATTGAATATCCTATTTAATTTATGAAGAAAAAAAAATTTTGAATTGTTTTGGCCTTTTGTTAAAAATTAAAAAAAGTAATATGGTATTTTGGATATAATTTTAAAATTCTCTCAAAAATTAAAGCATTCGTGCAACAGCTCTCATTGTAGGCCGGGGGGTCGTAGGCTCCACAATTTCGTAGCGAACAGCATGATTGTGACAAAGTGGTCAGAAAAGCTGGTACCTATCGTTCTGAAGCTGGGTGGACTCCAAGCAGCCACTGGGAGCTGAACCCCAGTCCATCACAATGACAGTTCGGTACCTTAACCACCTAGAATGCTCTTATGCAACAAAAATATGCTCGAATACAACTAAAATACTAATAAAACTTTTTCTACAATGTTGAAGGATAAGAATTTTAAAAAAAATTTCGAAGTTTTTATGTAAATTGGATTATTTTATGCAAAAGATTTCATAATAATTTAAGCAGCATTCGGTATTTAATAAATTACAGAAATAAATTTAAAAAAAGAAGAAGTAGTGATATTAAAATATATAAAAATGAATTTTTCTATACTTACTTAGCACTTACAGAAAAGAAGAAAAATATTGCCTTCGAAAAATCATTCTGATTCGAAGAATGTTTTTTACAAAAATAATATTTCTTCGAGAATCGAAGAAGGGAGTTTTTTACTTATTTAAAAGACCTGAATTATTCATTAATGTTTTAATTTTTTTCACAGAATTTTCAGTAACAAGGTATCTAATTAAACTCTGGAGACAGTGCATTTATATCTTAATTAAGGCAGTTTCTATGCAAGTGCCTTTTTTAAACGAAGAAAAAGCATATTAGATTTTAACGATGTATTTAATTTAAAAAAAAAGCAACATAGAAGTTCAGCTTGATTCTTAAGATATAATAGTAAAATAATAAATGTCTATTTGACTACATGGTTTGACTAAAAGTAATTTAAATTTAAATTTTTAAAAAAACTCCTCTGAAAACATTTTACATGTAGCTTTTAAAAAACCAATTATGATTATAATAATTAAAAATTTCTTTCATGCAATAACTTACGAGAAGAAGTGATTCTATGGAAAGTTCTTATAATTGAAAATATAAAGACATTATATATTTATAATATAAAATAAGATATATCTATTAACCTTTTGGAATTTTTACTAAGCATATTTTTCATTATTTTGCTATAATTTATGTCTAAATAAGTGAAAAATATTATGTTTAGCAATTCAGTAATTTGTGGTTATGAAATATAGCATGAAACACCAGTTTCTTTTTCCGCGTCAAAAGTAAAACTTTCCAATCATATCTAACTTCCAAACAATATTTTTTCTAAATTTGCACTCATTTGCAGTTATTTAGATCTAAAAGAGAAACAGTTATGCATCATTAATATTATTTTTAATTTAAAAAATCAATTATTGATAAATTTTCGAATTTAAATCACAAAAAAGAAAAAAAATTTCAAACTACTTTTTTCGGATTTTTTATTTTAGGACAAATATAATTCCGATAATCTAACAGATTTTTAGTAAATATTCGACTGTTTTTTATAATCAAAAATTATCAAAACATATTTTTGCTATTAATTAGAAGGTCAGATAAAAAATATCTAAAAGGGACACCGGTGTCCCATCTACGTCAAAGGGTTAAAATGTAATCAAACCAATTATATACAAAATTACTTTATTTACGAGCTCTTTTGTCTTGAGAGACAAGTTAAATCATACAAAGCCTTGTGAAAGAATTCTTAACTGTCGAAACTTTGTAGCCCTATCAACCATAATTAAAATGTAATTAAAGTATAAAATAGCGTGTATCAACCTTGTCTGGTTTACGCAAAATCCAACAATCAATAGCAGAATAACTACCTATGCTCAACATTCTCTGCGCAGCCTACGGCGCTTTTAACTTTGTTTTTCGGAGCTCTGTCGCCAAGGTAGATAAAACAGCCACAGTTTAAGTGACTTACGCTTGAGCAAAGCTATGGTTTTGTACTCAATATAAACATCTTGCGGTGAAGAATTATCTGGGTTTTAGAACGGATAAATAACTTAATTATTATAATAGTTATTAAACTTCTTTAAAAATCGCCTATATGAAAATTATCAAATTCACTCCCTAATTCTTAGTTTTAGCACATTTTAATCAGCCCACATAATGTAGTATTGGGGTAGTTTTTCAAATATTAAAAAATTAGGCCACAAACGCTTTTTATTTATACAAAACTGTGGCTTTTCACCATATTGACGCTTTGCGCCATTTTCAAAATAAAGATAGGGTAAACTTGACCAAACAGCTATGAGTAACTTTTGCAAACTCACAGCAGATATGAAAATAGCATATTATTCGCAAAAAAGCACCATTTCATATGACGGCTCATATGCAGCCCCACCTTCAAACGAAAAAATAATTATTTGAAAACTACACATAATTTGAAATGCAATATTTTTTTTCACATTATTTTCAATTAACTATAAGAAATATAATCAAAATAAAATCTCTAAACATGAAAGATTTGTTTGGGTACATAAAATTTAAATAATTTATTTGTTAATTAAAATTAAATCTCAATCTCAAATTCCTTTGAGAAATTCTAGAAACCATGTGACTTAGTTAATAAAAGAAAAAGTCATGTGGAACAATTTTAATTTTTCATTTTGAAAATACATATTGTAAATATTAATAATAAATTTTTAACAATATGTCTTTCTATATATTATACGTCAATAATACTTATTTTTTATATGCCAATAAATAATACTAAGATACTTTTCTGTTTTATATTTTTTACTAAATGTGTGATAATACGAACTTTAGTTTTGAAAACCGAAATTTCCTGCTATCATATGAACGAAAAAGTTACCAAATGAATGATTTTAATACCGTATATGTCAGTTTTGTTAATTAGAATTAAAAATAAAAATAATTAATCAACAGAAATGTCATTATATTACAGTACGGTAATTCTACCGCAAAATATTCTTCGGACTTGATTGCACAATACTGAGCAGCGATCGATCAGGAGATAGAGCGTTCGCCTTCTAATGAGGTGAATTAGGTTCGAATCCCAACGAGGGCTGGTGGATACGAATTCCACATCCGGCTTGCACCGACCACAGTGATGACGCGAAATATCCTCAGTGGCAGACGGATCATGGGTTAGAGCCCCCTTGCCTACAGGCTGTTCTCGTTGTCTTCATCTCCATGTAACGCAAATGAGGGTTATTTACATCAAAAAACCCTCCACGAAGACAAACTTCTCCCATCCATTAGTTCCCTTGTCTTCTGGATTAGGTTCAAAATTACAAGGATACGTAGTTGGACATAAGTAGTCGTAAACCCAAAAATTGAGTCGGCTGTTGAACGCCGGTTATAAAATAAAATAAAATACACTACGGCTCAAGGTAAATTATTTAACACCTTTTTCAGAACATTAATTTATGGTTCATCGTTTGTTTGAACTTTTATCAGGAATTGAGATTCTTTACTAATATGACTAAACTTTGGAATAAAAATGTTCGCGAAATAAGAAGCTAAAGAGATAAGAGCAAGGAAAAAAGAAAAAACCACACAGCAAAGTAACTTATGTTAGTGTTTAAATATGACAGGCGTGCCCTTTTCGAAGTATTGTCAGTTTCGTGACATAAATATTATAGTAAAAACAGTACCACCCTTCAAATATGCCATTTTTATACATTCTTTTGATCTTTTACCTTTTGGTCTTTGAAGAACATATCTACAAAAATGCTTAATAGAATGCCATAAAATAAAGCAGGAAATAGCTGCCTATAAAAAAAATTGTCATAATCCACGCGAAAAGAGAAGATAAATAAAATTTTATTCTTGTTACAAAATGGATAGTTTAAGAACAGTTTAAAAATAAAGTACAAAAAGTTTCTGCCCATTTTGTTTTATTAGTATATAATTCTTGCACTTCATTTTTATTTGAAGACAACAGCATGTTTTTAAATAAGATATTGTTCTTAACATATAATTGAACAGGGTGCGTAACCAAATATTTTAACAAAAAATAGGTACCTTTTAAGTACTTCTTAAGCACTCAAAAATATTTTTAAGCACTATATACTATAGCAAAATGCAAAATAATTTTCAAAGACTTGATATGATCATGATAAAATAACTAGTTTCTGACAAAGAACTCTTTCCTTGATCATATTAGCCATTATAAAATTATCAAGAGATTTTTCGATTCGATATCAGAGGGTGAAAAGTGAAGCATGAAATAGAGAATATCTTGTAAAATGCAGCAGATGCACATGAGAGTGCAATAATCTCACCGAACCCAGCTCAGTACACGCACATGCAGACTCGCAAGTATTTCATCAAACATGTAAAATGATTGACTCTTTCATACGTTATGGACCGACGGTACACCGTAATAAATTGCTGTTGAATGAATTGTGAAAACGTTGAACAATGTGAAAAGCACGCTTTTGCGTAATATGTGGCCAGAATCGACATGGTTAAGGAAAAAAAAATCTCACTTTGGAAAAGGGAAAATTAAGCACTTTTTAATAACACCCACTGAAAAAAGCACCTTCAAGGGCTTTTAAAAACAAAAATTGAAAATAAGCACCTTTAAGTACTTTTTAAAAACTCTACGCACCACGTTGAATAATATAGAGCGTGTTGAACCGGCTGCTATCGATTTAACTTAATGTAAAGAAACTAAGTACAAAATCGAATAAAATTAAACTTATGGCAGTATACAATAAGAAAAAAATAGGGTCAAAACTACCAGTATATTTCAATGTTTTATAGATTTCTGAATGTAATAAGTATGCTGTCCTTAAGATAATCTTTATTCAATCTTCACACTAAATTAAATCGCTCACAGCCCCTACATAACAATGTACTGTTCTATTTCTCCTATGTTTCAAATTATGGAAATTAACAATTTAAAACTTTTTAAGGAAATTTATAAACTATAAACTAAAATATCAATGGATAAAATAAACCATTCATCTAAAAATTGTGAATTCAGGGTGCGTAGCCAAATTATTCAACAAAAAATAAGCACCTTCTTAGCACTAAATTAGGCAGGGTTGGAAAGTTTTTGACAATTGACGGTTTTATCTGGTTTTAACAATCATGTCAAAAAAAAAAATTTCTTTTGGCATTGTTTTTGACAATTGTCAAAATTTTTGAATTATGTAAATCGAATGGCGTTTTTATAAGTTACGGTCTGACGAAGCGCCGGAATAGATTGGGGTTGAATTAATTGTGAAAACGCTGAATGGAACAATGTTAACAGTGTCTTTCTACATAATTCGTCGCAAAAATCAACATGGTAAAGGAAAAATCTCAATTTGGAAAAGGGAAAATTAAGCACTTTTTAAAAACACCCAATGAAAAAAGCAACTTTAAGGGCTTTTAAAAAACGAAAATCTAAAATAAGCAGCTTTAAGCACTTTTTAAAAACGCTACGCACCCTGGAATTTAATGTTGGTTAAGAACTTTTATTAAGATTAATAAAAGAAATCTAAGCTAGGCTCTAATCATACCTACTTTTATTATGTGATTTATTATGTGAATTGTTACAAAAATTTACGTTGATAAAATAATTTCTCAACTAACATTTTAATTTTATCTCAACTGTACTTTAAGTGTGAGATAAATTCCATTAAAGCGTAACAAAATTCAACGGAAACCGTGTGTGTGAAACATTTAAAATAAGTAAGCACATGGTAAAAATGATCATTTTAATTAAAAATACAATAACGTGTATCTACAGGATAGTTAACATTTAAAATAATAAATATAATGATTACCAAATAAAAATCCGAAAAGAAGAGCCCTCTTTCTTGCTGTTCTATAAAGATTGTTTTTCCTTTATGACAGTATCACTGCGGAGAAAACAAAATAAGACCTAGACTAAGTATGTTTTTGCGTGAGAAAGGAATAAAATGTTTTTGTTTTTCGAATGACTGTTTCACTTTAGTCACGAGAAATACATTTCATGTTTGCTGAATAAAATAAAACCTCTGAGAGAAAGATAAATACTTTTAAACCATTGTTTTACAGTTAGAAAAGCTGGAATACTGTTGTATATAACATTTCAGCCAATGTTTTCAATCGGTATTTAAAATTTGTTTCGAAAATGAATGAATTCATTAACACATTACAGTACTCATGTGTTAAATATCTATAAATACCTTCATACGATTGTATAATCAACTAAAAGATGATATGAAAACAAAACTTTTTTTAGCGTTGCGTATTAAAATTATTACTTTATTATTTAATTCGTAATTAGATTCATTAAACTAAATTTATTTCACATTTTCACAATGCAAATACATTTATATTTAATTCTTTGAAACTATGCCAACGAATAAAAATACTTTCTTAAAGTTATGACAGTTTCAAAATTACAAACATATAAATTTTTCTTTGTTTTGAAGTATTTAACAAGATTGAATTTCAATTATTCTCATTCGTTTAAATCATCTTATTTCTTTTAACCACACAAAAAGGAAATGCACGCAGATGTCACAGGAAAAACTTTTAAAGTTTAAAGAATAAATTTAATTAAATAAGTTTAATTACAAGAAAGTGTTAGAAGAAGTTAATCGCCCAATGTCATTACTTCAATATCGGACAAAATTCAAATGGATTATTATTTAGCTTTAAAATTGTCTTCAACTATTAAGCAGGAATATCTACAGAATATTCTTTAATTCTTTAATTCAATTTACATTCTTTAAAAAGTAACCAAGTTTCAATAAAGATTAAATCATATTCTTGTATGCATTATTTCAAAACCACTTCTAAAAATTTTTTTTTTAATCTAAAAATAAATTTGAAGCTCGCAAATAGAACAGAATAAAAGCCTGTCTAAGACGTAGCGAGCAATTATTATAAAAGCAAAATTTACGCCCTCCATCCTAAATTATATGTTTTCCTTGTCTCAGATAATTGAATCATGGCGACTTTGGCGACAAGTTAACGTAAATATGCACAGCTGGAAATAAAAAAAATTTATCCAGCTCTGGATTTTAGCAAATAACTTGGACTTACAATAACAGGAAAAGAAAATCAGGATTGGTCACATCAAAATTTCTAAAAATACAGAAGCCTTGAGACGATGAGAAAATAATAAAAGTGGTGAAAGCTTCTAAAGCTCTTTTCTGGAACCTTTGACGCAAATGAGTATAAATTAAAAAGCATCCGTTGATAAAAGCTTTTAAATACAAGTGCATTATATTTCACGGCAATTTTTAAAGCCTTAAGCTCTTTCTTTTATGCCCTTTAAATTTTAAAATAAACTGCGTAATCTTTAGATTGTTTTCTTTTATTAGACCAGTCTTGTCATAAATGTGGTTCCCTAGGCCGAATGCCGATGCATGAATAGTGCCTTTTATGAAATTATTTTTGCATTTACTTTTATAGTAAGAACATAACAGCATCGCTAGTAAGTTAAAATTTAAAAGCTTGTCTCAGATTAAAATTAATATGTAGGAATACCTATTAAAATATGTAGATATTGGAATTTTTTCTTATGTAGATATAGGAATTTTATCTTATTTTAATTTAATCTTTACGCATGAAAATATTAATTAATTTAAATTGAATATGGTAACTGTATAAATTATTAATACCTAGAAATAGAAAAAAAAATCTATGAGTAGAAATAAATGGAATTGTAAGTAAGAAAATTGCATAAAAATATGAAAACAGTAATGGAAAAACGTTTTATAAAGCAGAAACTTTCTATATACATATATATATTTAGTCATGTCTAGAGATTATTACAGTGCTTAATTTGACGCTAGAAAGCTGCAATGGCTCAATGGTTTAATAAGGTGGCTAGTGTGCAATGCTTACCACATTCCCCTGGCCCACAATGGGCAGTTGCGGGAAAGCTTTGCTTTTTAGTTTGGTACCGTTATATTTATCATACTTAGATTAGATAAAAAGCTTTTTGAATAAACTGAAAAATAAATCATAGCACAAAAGTAAAGCACCGACTTTGGAGAAGATATATAATGCAAGCAGCTTGAATTTATTTCATTTTCCGTTAAATCTACACGCATATATCACTTGTGTTAATAATTAAAATGTAAGCATTTGTTCCGAAGAATACGAGGAGATATAAGGTTCTTTGTCACTTCGCTTTATTTATGCCGTTATAAGGAAATAGTATGATATATAACGCTATATTTGCATGTAATTATTTTCTTATTTTACTTATTCTTGTTAACATATTTATGCTTAATGAAATTGGAATCAATTACAAAGGAGGCTGGATAGAAATTTGAGTATCGTTCTGTTGCTAAACAGGAGTTATTTATCAAGCTTACTTTTCATAATGCGCAGTAAATTATATCGAATGCGAAACACGTGTCGATCTTTTAAACATAAATATTAAATGATCACTTTAGTTACAGAATGTCAGAAGTTATCACTGATAAAAAAATAAAGCTGTGCTTAATTCTATAAATGATGAAGCAAATTGAACTTGATGTTCCTTTACATTTTATTTTTGAATGCCAGAAAGAGAGAGAATCGAACTTAAAACCTGACATAAACTTAACTTCGAACTTAATGCGTTTTTTAAAACAATAAATGTTTGTTTTAAAAAAAAATTGTCTTCCAAAAGTGATTGTTTCAAAAATCGCAATTTATTTTATTATCAAAGAATAATTTTTATCATCATGAATATTACACAGATCAATGAATAATTTTTAACAGCAATCTTATCATTTTATCCAATATTTTTTTTAATTAATGACCTGTAGCAATATCTCAGTATCGTTTTTCTGAGAACTACTACATTGAAATTTAAAAATTTGGAATTTTTTTTTAAAATAAGTCAATAGGGTTTTATATTCTGGAGAAAAATGAAATAAATAAATAATCATAAGGTTCATAGAATCTCTCTCGAAAAACTGCGCCGTAAATTGCATCCAGCATTTGAGGCATGACAGGGGTCTGTCCAGGCATTTTGTGAAATTGAGAAAAAAATTACTCACATTCTTACAACCAGGGTCCCGCTTTCGTGAATTTGTGCAAATAGGGTCCGGTTATTGCAAAAATAAAATTTCAAGGAGTTTTTAAATTGTAAATAGATAAAAGATTATGCTCAGCACTGTAAAATTATAATAAAAAAATTATATTTTCAAAAATAAACAGCAATTGCTGCTTCTAAATTAGAGATGAAGCATACAAATATTTGGTATTTTGCGTATACTGCTGAACACAGACTATTCATTTCGGACGAATAATGGAAGAATCGTCTACCGAAGACAAAACTTAATTCGTTTACATCCATCTTTCTTGTTTTCTGCCCTGGGAAGGGTTTATTCAATTAACAAAACAATAATGAAGATAAACAAATCTGTGTAGGGTCCGATTAAAAGAAAAATCATTTTGTGAAGGGTCCGTTTTTAAGTTAAAATATTTTGTGAAGGGTCCGTTTTTATGAAAATATATTTTGTGAAGGGTCCGTTAACGGACCCAAATTTCTTCTAAACAGACCCCTGCAAGATTATTGATTTTCTGAGCATTTAAGAACGTTAATTAAACTGACATAAAAATAAACATACTACAAGACATTGCGCATCTGGTATAGGATGAAAAAAAGTGCATTATTTGAGGAATTTGGTGCAAAAATATCACAATTGAGTAGTTTCTCCACAAAATAATTTAGTGAAGGACAGTTTTTTTGTGCCTCAGTTTCAGTTTGTAAGCAAATTAAAAGGTTATTAGGCTAGCTAGGAAATGGAGACCGCTGAAAGGTATTTTCGGGTTATAACCTAACAGCTCACACAGAGCTATGGAGCTTACGCAGAAGACAATAAGAAAGTGAGGCTAAATCCCAGAATGTGATAACAAAGAGTTTCAAAGCAAAGATATGATTGAAATAAAAAATAAAATTAAAAAAATCATTGTAGTGAAGGAAAAGAAACGACCAGAAAAAAATTATCAGATCTTCTTAACAACACATTATCTGTGTTTACATGTCCAAATCAATTGATACGTATCCTTAAAATGTAAATTATTTATAAAAAAAACTTTTTATCAATGAACGACAGACAAAAGCAATTTATCAGTTCACTCAACCCCCCCCTCACCTTTAAAGCTCATTAGCGGTGAATAACTGATATGTATTAAGATAAATATATCGGTTAGTAGATATGCATACATCATTTATAATCTACTATTTTTATAACTGAGTTGGTTAAAAACGGGATATAAGTTGCAAAGAGATAAGTTCAATTTTTTTATCATTGAAGTATGAACTCGAGAAAATAGTTAATGACTCATTAACATGATATTCTGTAATCAGTGATTCTTTTTTTTTTAACAGAAATGAAAAAAAACTATGAAACTATGTTTAAAAAAACTATGCTAGCATAAACGTATATAGAACAATAAGAAAATAATTACATGCAAATATAGCTTTATATATCATAAATAAAATGAAGTGACTAAGAACCTTAAATCTCCTCGTATTCTTCAGAATAAATGCTCAAATTTTAATTATTAACACAAGTGGAAAACTATAAAAAAATGACTAAAAGGAATTTTCTCCGTAGAACGGTAATTGATTTAATCTTTAAAAATATGAGTTTTGAAATCTGATGATCTATCATTTTGAGTTGCCAACAATTCGCGGAGAAATTCGGTCCGAAATGCAAAGTTAAATTTAAAAAATTTTAATTAATTTTTGATAAACGTCGCTAATTTGAAATTCGGTTAAGCTAATTTTTCGATAACTCGAGAAAATAAAAACTTCTGTGCATTCAATTTTAAAAAACTGTATTTTCGAACAAAAAAAAACGATTTTTTTTTCTTTCTGTAACTTAAATTTTTCCCCTCCAAAATTCTTCTTCTTCCCCAGCACTACAGCCTAGTGCAAGCCAAGGCTTTCTCAATTAGCTGCCTCCAGGCTTTGAGCTAGATTTTTCCACCTGTTTATTCTCAACAGTTTTAAGCCCTTCTCAACACTGTCCAACCATCTTGTAGCTGGTCTCCCTCTTCTTCTAGTTCCTTCAATTTTCGAAAAAGTAAGTTTTTTAACTAGGTTCAAATCTTCAAGCCGAAAAACATGCCCCAGCCATCTGATCCTGTAGGCCTTAATAACCCTCAAAATATTAGGTAATTTTTCCAAAATTAACATGGAAATATTTTGTATATTTTACAATGGAATGAGTATAGTTAAGACATTTAAAACTGAGTTTCTATTTAAGAGCATGGGGAATTCTTTTTTATTGTTTCATTATCCTTTTTTAAGTCATTTTCCATGCATTGATAACCATCTCATCTCTTCCACTGTCTTTTTCACGCACTCTCTAAGACATATTAGACTTAAAGGGATTTGGTGGTTATGGACCTTTTAAAGTTTAGTGTCCACTTAAGAGTATTACCGACAAAAAATAACATTCCTTTCATTTTCACAACAATGGAATGAATCTTTACATTAATATTTTTGCATAATCTTTGTTTTAATTAAAAATATTTATTACTTTTTAATAAAGCATGTAAAAACGTTTTTTTTTTCTTTCGTTTCACTGCTGATAAAACGTGATATTTTGAAGTTTTAAACCATTTCCTAAATATTCAATATTGAGATTTGACTATGATTTAAAAAAAAAAACTTTATTATTGAAAATAATTCTGAAAAGAATTTTTTTAGCTTAATCAGGGTGCGTTATTCACCAAAAAATAAGCACCTTTTAAGCATTTTTCAAGCACTCAAAAAAAATTTTAAGCACTTTAAAAAAATATCATAATTAGGCAGGGTTGGAAAGTTTTTGACTATTGACGTTTTTATCTTATTTTAACCGTCATGTCAAAAAAAAAACTTTTGGCATTGTTTTTTACAATTGTCAAAAATTATGAAATTTTGAATCATGTAAAACGAATAACGTTTTCATACGCTACGGACTGACAATACGCCGAAATAGATTGGGATTGAATCAATTGTGAAAACATTGAATAGGAACAATGTGAACTGTGTCTTTTTGCATAATTCGAAGCGAAAATCAACATGGTAAAGGAAAAATCTCATTTCGAAAAAGGGAAAAATTAAGCACTTTTTAAAAACGCCCAATGAAAAAAGCACCTTCAAGGGCTTTTAAAAAACGAAAATCGAAAATAATCACCTTTAAGCACGCTACGCACCCCACTAAGAATTACTTTTGCAAAGCATGCAATTTTTCTTTCGAGCCCCATAAGCCAGCAGACTTTTAGGAGATTTGAGGCTCAATATTTATGACTTGAAATAGCAAAAATTCAAGAGCCGCACGATTTTTATATTCTTCTTCAAACCTGAGTTCAGAATTTTTTGAAAGATGTTTTAAAACTCGTTTTCCTCGTACATCTTTCATCAAATTTCAATAACTGTTTTCTTTTTTTCCTCACACAAACTTTTGATAAGGATTCTAAAAATATACATTAAGGACAGCGATTACAGAACACCCTGCATTTGTCGAGTAAAATAAAATGTCCTTTTTTACAAAAATGTTCTTTAAAAAATGCTATCTCTAGTCAAGAAAATAAAATAAATTATTAGAAATAAATTATTAGCAAAAATAAAATTATTGCTAATAATCGTAATGCAAAGATAAAAAACTATTTTGAACATTAAAAAAAGAATCCGAAAACTATATTTTTAAGCTTTGAATCCATCTCTTCTTACCATGTAACAAATAAAATTAACATGATACGAAACCTGTTGAATTAAGGTCAAATAGCGTATCTTTTATTTTTAATCAAGAATCGAATAACAAATGTTACAATTCCAGAAAAATCTCGCACACTTATCAGAACAGAAAGATAACGCCAAGCAATAATACGGCCAAATTACACACATGTGTATCATTTAAAAAAAAATTTTAAACATTAACAAGACAAAAGTTGATTGAATGATAAAATAATTGTTTGAAATTTTTGAATTAAATAAAAACGTTAAAGAGATATTGATTTTACAGAAAATTATTTTCAGAATTCTCGTAATTTCAAAATCTTCAAAATCACCCAATTTTAATACACAGCCAAATTACGCACAAGCGTATCATTGAAGAAAAAAAATTTTTTTTATTCATTAACTTGAGAAGACAAAAGTTGATTGATTGATAAAATAATTGCTTGAAATTTTTGAATTAAATAAAAACGTTAAAGAGATATTGATTTTACAGAAAATTATTTTCAGAATTCTCGTAATTTCAGAATCTTCAAAATCACCCAATTTTAATACACGGCCAAATTACACACATGTGTATCATTGAAAAAAAATTTTTTTTTTATTCATTAACTTGTTAAGACAAAAGTTGATTAATTGATAAAATAACTGTTTGAAATTTTTGAATTAAATAAAAACGTTAAAGAGATATTGATTTTACAGAAAATTATTTTCAGAATTCTCGTAATTTCAGAATCTTCAAAATCACCCAATTTTAATACACGGCCAAATTACACACATGTGTATCATTGAAAAAAAAAACATTTTTATTCATTAACTTGTGAAGACAAAAGTTGATTGATTGATAAAATAATTGTTTGAAATTTTTGAATTAAATAGAAACGTTAGAGAGTTATTGATTTTACAGAAAATAATTTTCATAACTCTTATTACGGCTTCAGAATCAAAAAATCACTTAATTTTAATACACGGTCAAATTACACACATGTGTATCATTAGAAAAACGAAAAAAAAATTTAATTCATTAACTTGTTAAGACAAATATTGACTGACTGATAAAATAATTGCTTAAAATCTTTGAATTAAATAGAAACGTTAGAGAGTTGTTGATTTTACAGAAAACTGTTTTCATAACTCTCATAATGATTTCAGAATCTTCAAAATTACCTAATTTTCATTTGGAAAGTGGGGAATAAAGATACTAAAAATAAACTAAGGAAATATCTTTACATTATGGGTCGAAAATAAATATTAAAATGAGGGGGAGGGGTGAAAAATAACAAATATAACAATGCATCGAAATATAACAAAATATTAGCCAAGTTGGCGAGATTCAACCTGTCAAAAATTCTTAATTTGCTGGAGGAAACTAAGACGAAGGCTCTCAAGTTTCATCTGTTAATCTAATAAGTTTTGTTATTTTGCATAACCGCCATCTTGCCTTCAGTAATGATTAGACAGGTGTCATAACGTATATGATTTATTTACTTTAGTTTTAACAAGAATTCCCTTAAGGCAATTCCTGCCAAGAATTCCACAATTGTATTAAGGGTGGTGGTAACGGAACATTCCGTATAAATTTGAAATGGCATTGCAGCAAAAGAAATCATATAACGAGTATGATTAATACCTTCAAAAAATTTCAGGTCGAGTTCTCGCTGTAAAAGAAGCTTCTCCATTTCAATAAATTTGCAGTCAGCATGGGAACTGAAAATAAAACCACTTATTATTTCCTCTTCTTTTTCATCAAATGCACTACACCCTACAACTGACCAAGACGGTCTCGGTAGCTTCCTTTAATAACGAAACCCATCAGACGTCATTGTCCGCCAACGACTAACTTTTAATGTCTTAAGATCCACCTTCACAAACTTGTAATCGTATAGTTTGATTACAAGTAATCACAATTACGTGTAACCAAATTACATGTAATCAAATTACGTGTAATGTAACATTAATTTGATTACATGTAATCAAATTACATGTAATCATGATTACATGTAATAAGATATTTTGATTACTTGTAATCATAATTACCCGTAATCATTTTTGTTGTGATTACTTGTAATCGAAATTACTTGGAATCATGATTACAGTTGTAATCCAAATTTTGATTACAGCTGTAATCACGATTACAAGTAATTGATTACGATAATCAACTATGTAATCATGATTACAGCTGTAAACAAACTTTGTAATCATGATTACAGCTGTAATCAAACTTTGTAATCATGATTACAAGTAATTGATTACTGTAATTGAAAAATGTAATCGATTACATTTTCGCTCCACTGTGATGTAATCAAAAACTTTGATTACTTGTAATCGTGATTACAAGTAATTGATTACATAGCTGTAATTATCTGTAATCAATTACAGTTGTAATCGATTACTGTAATCGACGGCCAACTCTGCTTCACACTCTAATCATCTAGTGCGAGTAACCTTTTTAAGGGGGTTCGAGTTATCACATCTAAAAATATGCCAAAACCGTCAGATATAAGATTTGATGATTATGGCAATATTACGTTGTTAATATTTTTTATAGACTTCGTGAGTAAACGAAATTCTTCATATGTCATTTTCTTTTATTGGGCCAAATATTTTTCCTCTTTCGAAGATTTTATGTCTGCATTCGTATATTTTTGATCATGAAGATCATTCACTGCCACAGAATATGATAGGTCTAAAAATAGTTGTAGAAATATTTATTTTGGCTTAAAATTTAAGTAGTTTAGAGTTTAACCAATTTTTTAAGACGTGGTAGTATCTTTTTATTTTATATTATATCGTTCGTTGAACAGCCGACCTAACTTTTTTGGGTTTACGACTTCTAATGTTCAACTCCGTAGCCTTGTAATTTTGAATCCACTCCAGAAGACAAGGGAACTCCTGGATCGAGTATTGGGAGAAATTCGCCTTCGCGGAGGACTTTTTGATGGAGCAAATCCGCATTTGCGTTACATGGAGAGAAAGATCACGAGAACCTCACACGGTTAACCTGACGGCAAGGGGACTCTAACCCATGATCCGTCTACCGCTGAGGATATTTCACATCAGCACTGTGATCGGATGCGGAATTTGTATCGACTGGGATTCGAATCCGGTTCGTCGCATTGGAAGGCGAACTCTCTATCCCCTGACCCATCACGGCTCATGGAAGTATCTTTATAACTTTAAATAATGTATTGTCAATTTCAAATTTAATATTATTATCCTTAGAAATTTACTACCGAGGTACGTAAATTAAGCAAGGCTTTCGAAAGCATATGATTCCATATGCAGTGAGAGGGATGTAATAGTTGTATGTTGCAATTAATATTCGTTGAGAAAGTCCTCCTCGGTGGTCAAATCAGTGTCCAGCTAGTTAGGAATTGCCTAGATCTCAATAAAAATAATAATAAAAAAATACGGTCTAAATTTACACTTAGAATTCGTATAAGGTGTTTCTTTACTAAGAAACGCTGATATGCAAAAAAAAAAAAAAAAATGAGTAAACGCATTAAAAAAATATCAATTCATATCTTCTGAATAAAAGGTTTACATGCAAATTAACAAAAAAAATTTCTGCGCTCGCATCTCTAATAATATAATGTAATTACATTTATTTTACGTCACAATAAATGAAACTCTGCATTTTTATAAAATTTTCATAGTGGTCTCAGCAATAATTCTTACCAAGGACATCCCAAACAGCAAGGGCTAAACATAGTTATTATCTTTTCGAATTTCACCACGTATGAATAATTAAAAAAAAATATACATTTAATTCTACAAATTAATACTTTAAATTTCAATATACTTCAACAAAGTTTTTTTTTATTAAGGTCATAAATATAATCCATTAAAAAGTTAAAGCAACCCAAATAGGATCCAGCTTTCAGGCTATTTTACTGCTATGGATATTTTAAACAATAAAGCCATGTATTTCAAACATTTGTCGATTAATGGAAACTGTTATTCAATTTAGTGCCTCAATTCAATTCAGCAAACTGCTATTCTATTATGTTCACCGAAAAAATTCTTAGGGATCTATTGAAGTTATAACAATACAGAGTGTTCCGTAAAGAACGCCCTTCATATGTATTTTTAGAATCCTTATCGAAATTGGAAACAAAAAAGCACACACGTTGGATGTCATAAATTAATATTTAAGCGAGGGAGAAAAACACAATGGAAATCTAATAAATCACAGTACAGGAAGCGAGTGCAATAAACAACACGACAGGTTTAATTGCGGGGGGGACAGTACTTGAAAGACGGTTATTGGAAACACCTTTAAATTTCAACCTCTAATTAAAATTAAACCTGTTTTGATGAGTATTACGTCTACCATTCGCTACTGTAATTTGACAGATTTCAATAGAATTTTTGTCTCTTCCTCGCTCTTAATTATTAGATTTCAACTACTACCGTGTACTTTTAAAAAGGGTTCAAAAAATACATATCTACGGTCTTTATGAAACAACCGGTATATTCCATACTCGAAAATTTTCAAAGAGAAAACAATAAAATTAAGGTTTTAGCAAAAGCTGAAACGAATGAAAATAACCCTAACTAAAAGTGATCCACTTTCTAACAAATCTTGCATTTCTGCATGCTTCAAATACCAACGATATAAGTATAATTAGTTAATACAGTTAATTCTCTGAAGAACACAAACCTCAGTAAGTACTCACACTAAGTTGCAGAACACTAACCTTAGAAAAAATACGAATATAGGTTAGTCAAATAGTAAAACTTAAAGCCCAACGTTAACTTTTACTTATTAACTGCGTAACAGTTCTTAAAGCAGTTAACAGTTCTTCATGGAGGCTAAGGTGCCACATTTTCATGATCAACGGCATGATTGTGGTAATGTAGTTAGTATTGCGCGCAGGCCACCTTTATTTCCCAGACAAACTGCTACCCATTGAGGGAAACGAACCCCAGTGCTTAACAACGACAGTTCAACGCCTTAACCACTGAGCTACCGCGACTCAAGTTAAAAAGAAAAACATTCGAGGATATTTCCTTACCGTGAACTGTCGTGCCAACTACATTCGCCAAGGCGCCAAATGGATTTCAAACTTGCTAATTAAGAAAAAAATGCAGAGGTTTTCCCGGGGGTGGCTACGAGTTATATCCTTAGGGTTGGGCCCCATCTGTGATTTTCTTTTTTCTCTACCCGAAAGTTGCCAAGATTTGGAAATTGTTCTGCCGCAAATCACGACACGGAAATCTTCCCAAACATGCAAAGGGCTTATTGTAATAAAATAACTGACCATATTGTCTACACTTTAAATTCATTAAAAAAATTATTACATTTTTAAAAGAGAGTTGAAATTTCTATGGAAAAGATAACATTTTAGGCTCATCTAACATCGATTTATTTTCGCAAATTATTTCAGTGTAGGAGATGGTTGAAAGATTTTTCTTGGAAGGCTCCAAAACCATTTGGCAAAATAAAAGCACCAAATACTGCTGCCAATAGTGGCTATGCAATAGTTAACATCGCGAATGGGGCGGAACCTCCTAACTGTTTCGGTTTGAATGTTTATATTTGCTTCATGAGTAAAGTGATCTCCGAAGCAAGGTATAGTGCGGCTTTCAGGAGAACTCCTCCAGACAACCGTCTCGTGTCGTGGCGGGTACTATGGTTACGAGGAAAAGTCACTTCGAATAGGGGTGTAGAGTGTATAGTTTTGTCTTAATCTTGGCATAGGTGGTCGTGAGTACCTAAACCAGTCGACACCTTCTTTCCTTCATTTCACACCCATTAGAAATGTGCTCTCGCTTGTTACCATAGCAGCAGACAGTCCTAGACTTTTAGTCTGGAGGAGTTCTCCTCGAAGTCGCACTCTAAGAGGTTCAACGGTTCTATTACGTAACAAGTTTAGCTTTGTGTATGCTTGAGAAAAGGAAAACCTCTTTTTATGCTTTGGAACCAGTTTTTGTTCATATTCAGAACAATGAGGTAGCAGCATTATGAGGAAAATATTTACGTTTTGGCTTTAAACTAAGTTAAGTTGGCTTGGTTACGTCGCAAAATGAAAATTTGACTAGTTGTCACTATATTTGATATTAATTGTAAAACATTACCCAGATAAATATTTTAGAAATGCTACTTAGTGATCTCCAGAAACTTAAAAAAAAGTTAGCAAAATCACTTAATTCTTCTGAAAAAGTTTTTGTTTTTGTTGTTCATTTACGTCGCACTCGAGCTGCACAATGGGCTATTGGCGACGGTCTGGGAAACATCCCTGGAGGATGATCCGAAGACATGCCATCACAATTTTGATCCTCTGCAGAGGGGATGGCACCCCCGCTTCGGTAGCCCGACAAACTGCACGCGAAGTAGAGCACTTTACGGTAGAACAGTTTAACGAGGATCAATACCACACACCCTCGGACCCTAAGCAGGATAATCCAAGTGTTCACCCACCCGCACACTGACAGTAGCCAGTGATGCTTGACTTCGATGATCTGCTGGGAACCGTGTCTTAACGATCGCGGGACTTCAAAAAGTCGATGGAAAATTGGAAAAGCGGTGTAAAAAGATTGAAGAAACAAAATATTCTGACTGAAAAAGTAAAAACGTTTTTAGAGCTTATGGTTAAGAAATAATGAGGGGATTTTTCGCTGGTTGCATCGTCATATGAAATGAAACAACACATTTTAGCACCACGCTATTTTTTTTTTAACTGTTGTTCGATTAGAACAGTTACAGTTATTCGTGAGCGAAAGGTTAATTTTGTACATCATCAGTCAGCGTCCTCTATCTTAAATATAAAAAATATAGAATGTCAAGATGAAAAAAAGCCGCAATTTTGTGAAAGTTAAAAACGTTTGTGATATAATTTTTTAATATTTGAATAGTTACTTTAACTCAACACTGTTTGTGCTCATAAATGTTTGCAAAATTTCAAGCTAATCAATACTTTAAAAAAAAATATTTATTTTTAAAAAAAATGAAATATTTTTACCAAATCAGCGATTTATTTAAATTATTTGTATCTTTTATATAGATTGAACAATTCTTTTCACCTAGATAACATAGAAAGAATAAAATTCGCTCTGGGTTTAATGTACTTACATTATGGCTATTATATTTTTCTTAGCGAAAGAAAATCCATAACTATCCAAATGCCAAGTTTATGCATTTTTAAATTCTTTACAAATGGGTAAATATGGATTATTTATTTTTATCTTTAATTAAATACCAATTTTGAAAACGCTTTTTAACATTTTTAGCATTCTGTTGAACTTAAAATAAGACTTAGCATTTTAAGAGGTAAATAGCGTGAAAAATATACACGAATAAATATTTTTTTATAAATTATTCTTAATTGGTATTCAAGCTTGGATAAAAGCTATGCCCCATTTAATAGCGGAAATTAATGTATTATAGTTAAAAATCTATCTACTAGTAGTACTATCTTTTCTAGCGTGCATCAGCATTTTTTTTAATATTTTCTTTAATGATCAATAAATTTAGTTAAAGATAAATCTAAGCTAAACTCAAACCGCCGACAGGGCTGTGTAGGCGTCAGGGAACTGACCTTGCATCGAAAAGCTTCTGGGTTCGAATCCCGAAAAAGGCACGGATGTTCTTTCATTCTCTGTACTATCTGTCCTTACTGTGGGAGCAACGTTGACCCACCTAATATGGCGCCCCTGAAAGAGCAGATCTGCCCTGTAAAATACCTGAATCGACGAAATGTTGACACAGGTTGGCAGTGGAAATAAAAAAAAATTAATATACCAAGGGGCGTATATAAAAATACCTGCAATCTTCAGATTAACATCATGACTAGAAGGAGGGCTAGATATGAATAAGTTTAAAAACTCCTGCCTATGGACTCAATCCTTTGATTGCGAGTATCTCAAACGTGTCAGATTTTCTGATGTGTGTGTGCGTAAAACGAGAAAGAAAAAAAGTTAATAAGAAAAATAATGACGAAAAAATAGTTAAAATTTTTATAAACTTAGAAAAAGAATTCAAATTTAAAAAATAGAGGAGTCAAAACAACTAAAAGATATAATCTTGTCGTCAGCTCAATCGATTATATCCGCAAGATAGTTCTTTTTAATATTGTATTAATGTAAAGCAAAATATATCGACACAATAAATAGTGTGAGGAGAAACCCCCCCCCCAAAAAAAAACACTAAAATTCAAAAGAATCCAGATCAAGACAAAAATTTAAGAAAAATACTAATTAAAACACAAATAGGAATATAAAACTAGGAGGGAGGACAGACGTACACGTATATAACTGACATCCTCCAAAAATGATTTAAAATCATTTTCGTAACTAAGTTGCCAGATTACAAAATATGAAATTAAAACCAAAATAAAGACAGTAGGAATATATTTTTTAGGTCGTGTTCCTACTGAAGTACAGAACCGCATTTGATCTGTCGTTACCTTGGATTGGCCAGAAACTGGATTTGCGAACGGTAATTATATTATACTGGATAACTCAAAGTTTATAATTAATAAAAGGTTGAACTTAAATATAACATTATAATCTCGATGATTTTTTAGAGAAATTATTAATATTTAGTGAAAAGATTTTAATTAAATTAGAAGGGGTTTTTTTTTAGCAACAGATTTGCCCAAATTGGATTTGTTGCACATAATATATCAGATGGATATATTGCAGTCATATAGGGAATACATCTTAAGAATTTTAAATTAAATGGACATCCTCTATCAAAATGTAACCGCATAGTATAATGCACCCTTCTCCGAAATCAAACTATGAACATCAATGGCCTAGAATCAAGTTAATTATACTCTAAAGGTGTTACAAACGCTCGTATCTTCTCGATATTGCGACCCTCTCATTGATATTGTAAAAGGTGATGTTCATTACTTTAATTGATCCACAACTATTCTTAAAGATATAACTGAAATGGACTTTTATGATGTTGATCCTTATAAGTAGATAATTCCACTTTTAATTAAAACCTAAATGAATAAAAATTACAATTAGTTTTAAATAGTATAGATTTTTCAAGACCAATTTTTAATAAATTTTATATTGTAATTTTTTTTCAAGAATTATTGAAAACAATTTATTGAAATAAATCTATAAGGAACTTTATTTTACATGATTTAACTTTAAATCTAATTCAACCTGAAATTTATTTTAATAAAATTAAAAATTAGATATTATGAACAAATAATAAATATTTAAAACTGTTTAAGAAAACTGCAAGTGAAAAAAAATTATAAAGCATATTCCTTTAACTTACTTACCAAAACGTTTCACACGAAAGCCCCGCTATGGTCGCCACGTTTAAGCCAATCCAAGAAAACAAATAAAATAGAAAAAGAGCGAATCTATGAGGCAATTCCTAATCCGATTTTCGATGAAGGGAAAATAATCAATTATAAAACGTTGTCACATGCAAATTTAAAAAAGTATGTTTATACAGTCACATTTCTCGATTTTTATGAGTACTGGATATTTTCCAAACAAAGAATGTCCACTTATGCACAACGAAATTCATAAATGTAACAAAATTTCTAATTGCCAAATAGTCTAAAAAATTCTATCTATAGGGAGCAAAGATTAACCATTCTATAGCTCCAAGGAAAGAAAGCAGATGCACGTGGGATAAACTGCTGTTATGTTCTCTTCTTCTCTCCTCGCTAAACCGACCCAGAGACACACCTACCAAATCAGCCGACATACTGAGCATGCGCAGGGAAGCTCTATTCACGATACACTTTAGCTGCCTTCTTTACAGCTTCCATCCACATCGTTTATGTTTTTGCCATTCTAAGTGTATCTATATTTTTCGTTTTATTAATATTCCGTTTTATTTTTAACCTCATTAACTCTTGAAATGTTAATGAGAAGCTCTGTGAAGCTTATTCTCCTAATTATTTTAGTAGGAATGATATCGTTTTATGCTTTCATAAAAAAACTATTTTTTGTAAATCGTTTTCATCTTGAAGAATACGAATTAGTTGCTATGTGTGGCAATGAAATTTTTCCCTTTGGCAAAGAAAACGGCTTACGGTCCATTTCTCTTTCTCCAGAAGAATTTTTAATTGTTATTTTTTCACTGTTGAAAGTAAAGTTTATTCATTTTATTAATTATTGCTCTATTTAGCATTTTACAATTCAGCAAATTTAATTTTTTTTTTGCCAATTAAATAACAATATTTGAAAAATATAATAATTTTGCTTAAGTTATATTCATTCTATTCCAATGATTTCATCTGAAATTACGATCCATAAATAGATATAGAAGCATAATATAAACTAATCGTTTTATAGATCAAAATGCTTTATTTTGCTTTCAGGCACTGGATTTAATTTATCTTCAATTCAATTAACATTATTAATTACATTAATTGAATTAGATATTAGTACGTTAATTAACATTACAATTTCAATTAACATTACTCCAAATCACAAGACAAATTCATTCGATTTCATATTCATTTATGGTTTATTTCTGTTTTTAAATTAAATAAATGTCAATTTCATTTATTACTTTAAATGTACTCATTTTGTTTATAAACTTGCAAGGGTCCGATACCCAAAAGAAAACAAATTTTACTGCGTACATTAAAACTTCAAATAATTTAAAACTCACAACAATTGAGCAAGCGTTTTAAAAATTATAAAAAATTTTACAACACGTTGTATCCATTTAGCCAATATATTTTGAATTCTTTCTTTTGATTTTGCTCAAAAGTAAATGTAGAAAATGTTATTATGTAAATATAAATGAATATCTTTAGGTTATCAATAAGCAAATAAAAAATACGTAAAAATAAAAAAAGGGGGGGGGGATTTAAAAAATAGAAAATTTTTTATTTTTTGAAATTTAAAAAAAAATTGAACAATGTTACGAATTTAAAGACATATAAATAATTTATTGTTAGTTAAAAGTGCTTGAAAAGCATCCAAAAATGGTTTATCTTATTTTTTATTTAAAACGAAACAATTCTGGCGTACTTCGATTTTTAATCATATTTATAGAACTTTATTGTGTTCTTTATCAATCATATCAGCGAT
Source organism: Parasteatoda tepidariorum (assembly GCF_982258835.1). Classification (NCBI taxonomy): domain Eukaryota; kingdom Metazoa; phylum Arthropoda; class Arachnida; order Araneae; family Theridiidae; genus Parasteatoda; species Parasteatoda tepidariorum. The sequence continues at coordinate 27,651,359 of NC_141755.1, forward strand.
TAAATGGGGTTAAGATATATTAAACTGGGTAAACAAATTATTTTATAGATTAAAACTCTTTCTTTTTAAATGTAGCTTGAAGTTTTAATTTGGAGTAATTTTTTTAAAATTATAATTAAATTTTTTTAAATATTATAATTTCAATTAAAATTATACCATATTATGAAAAAGGTTAATTTCATTTAGATAATTTCATTCTAATTTAATATTTCTCTCATTAAAAGTTTTTAATTGTTTTAAAATTGATGTGAGAATAAAAACTTTTTTTCAGATGTATCTTACTTTTAGCTCATTGGTATTTCTTCTAATTTCATAACCGTCGTTGAACAGCAAACCCAAAATTACATGGCAACTCCGTAGTCATGTAAGTATTGGGAGAAATTTGCCTTCATGGAGGACTTTTTGACGAAACTAACCCGCATTTCCGTTACATATAGCGGAAAACCTCCCACGGCGAGCCAGACGGCAAATATGGTCCGAAATTCTTTTTAAGCTACTTTGAATACTAACAATTTCTTAAGATAGATATAGTCAATAATGTTCCTAGAAAACGATTGTAAGAACACTAGATTAATTAAAAAATTAAAAACCTGTACTGTTGCCAAGCGTTTTACCAAAATCTTACCAGTGTTTTTACCTTAGTAAGAACATTTAAGTTCTAAAACCTATAGAATCTAGACGAAAACGGTATTAGTCTATTTGTCAGTAGTCTTTTTATGTAGCTTTTATAACATTTTGACTCAATCAGACTAAACGTAATAAAAACTAATTTATGTTAAGCTACATTTAAAATGTCGTGTGAAATTTATTTTCTTGTAAAATTATAATTTAGAAACTTAATTAAGTAAAATTTTAAAGAAATTATTTCAGCATGCATGAATTTAACTAATAATATATCCAATTATAAAAATTTTTTAGATTAGATTATTTTCCGTATTGACATAATTTAAATTATTTTTAAAGCATTAATTTAAATCGAAAAAAATTTTTTACAAGGTATAATTTATGAGTATATAATGGATGTGATTTTTTTTAATTTTATTAATAATGAAAGTTTTATCTAGAGAAATAGTAATAAAGAAATGTTTGTTAATTATTATTCCATGTTCAAAATATGTTAATAAATAAAGGATAATATATAATATTTTATGTGTGGAAAAAAGTGATATAAAACTTTTCAATTATAATTTTCCCTTGTATGTATGCCAAGTAATTGTTTTTAATAAACCTGTTTCGAGCATACCTATTTAGCTTTAAATTTATATAAATACAAGTGCTTTTAAAACTTATTAAATATGAAGTTAGTTTATATAATCAATAAAATTTAATTACAATCCATGAGAGTGTTGAGCTTGAATAAAAATATTATTTAATTTAGTGGTTAGTTTGTAGTAGATAAATATTTTTAACAATTTTAGTGGGAAATATTTAATATTTTTGCTATATTGTTTTTGAAAAATACTAAGTATTATTAACGCACTAGGAGGCTTCGCCCCCTGCTCGCTGGCGCTTGCCAACCCCTGGAACTGCTTTCGCAGTTCATTTCGGATTGCTTCGCAATCCGATGCTCGCTTTCCTCGCTCATTGGATACGTTCTTAACGTCTAGCTTTTGTATACTTTTTTGAACACTGAAGTTCCGAAAACTTTTCACTGTAGAAAATTCTAAACCTGTGCATTTCAACATTAATTTGAAATTGCGAACAGTTCACATATTTTTCTTAATCACACTATTCTAAATTTCAGTTCTTGAGAAAAGTAACTGTTGTAAGTTTTGTTTTAAAGTCTTTCCCACCAGAGGGCTAAGACCATGTGTTGTAAAACAATATGAAATAGTACTGAACGCCGGATGCAAAGCATCGGCTTCGATGAAGATAATTTTGTGAGAATTTTTTTGACAATTCGGTGAGAATTCACCCGACTAACCATATGATGCTCACTACGTGCTCTTGCGCGCCGAAGCCTATCAATTAAAACGTATTAGCGTTTTATATAATATAGATTAACCATATAATGCTCACTACGTGCTCTTGCGCGCCGAAGCCTATCAATTAAAAATAAAAACTGTTGCCTACGCGAGAAAAGAAATATCATCGGTTTTATTGATACATACGTACGTATTAGCGTTTTATATAATATAGATTTTATCAAAGCCTTAATTGAAAAATGTAAAAACTGTAAATAATTTAATTTAAATAAAAAAATCGATTAAAATAAAAAGACAGTGTTTTTTATTTTTTAAAAAAAATCATAATTTTTGTCAACCCTGGGTATAATTGCTGAAACTCAAAATCTTAAGGAAAAATGTAAGGGGATTGTGAATTGCTTATTTTTGCTTACAAGGCGGAGAGGCTAAAAATTACCAAAAAGATGCTTACGTAATATTAGAATAGCCACTTACTCATTTTAGCTTTCTTTTTTAAGCTCATTTTTTCAATTACTTTTCTTTCTTACTTTTAAATATTAGGTACGTATATGAAATTATAATTAAAAATGACTTATTATTGTTGAAAGGAAACAATCTACACGCAAAGGTGGTCTTCATTGGATGAAAAATATTGAGAATTAGTTAAAATATATTAAATGCATATTATTCTAAGGTAATTACTAAGAACATCAGATCCTTGTTTCTTAGCCGTATCAGTTCATTTTGAGAAAAGTTAACAGTACATTCTACAATATAACAAATCGATAAACCTATTATTTTAAGTAACTGTTTTTAGGCTTAGTTTGTTAGTTTTTTTCTTGTAGCGGAAGCGAGATTCGTGAATGTCTTAGAATAGAATGAGTTTACAAAAATATTTTAAAACATAAATTTCTCTAAAAAATTTTCCTAAACTGAACTAGATTGAAGAAACAGAACAGGTAAGTTTTTTTTTTTTAAATTATTCCTACAAGATAGTAAATAAAGATAACGTAAACAGTAAAAAAATAACATGGAAATGCAAAATACTTAACCTATTTTTTGTGACATCAGTGTTGTAGTGGTATTTCTTTTTTTAATTATTATCATTACTTATTGGAACGCAAGCTACTGCACCTTGGGGAGGGAGAGTGAAGTCTAAAATTTTCGAAGATAATTTTTGATTAACAATTATTTTATGATCTGAAGTTATCAAATGTTTTTCATTTTTTTTAAAGTTTGCTCACTTTTATTTAATTGTAGCCTCTATATTTTTTCTCGACTTTTACCGAAAAACAATCCTCAATATTCTTATTTTCATCGTTATTTTTATTTTGTCTATCTTAAAAATCCTTTCGCAATACAGAACTTATGAATTATTTTTTTATAAAAACTTATACATTGAACTGCTTTAAAAAATTTCCATTATGAATTATTCTTTTCCTCTTTATCAACCGCCATTCCTAAAAACAGATATAAAGTAATAAAATATAATCGCAGTTTAAAAACAGAAATGGAATGTTACGTGGATGGCTAATTTCGCAATCGACTTATCGTCTTTCTCTCTTAATCTATCTTTATTACCTTCAAACTTAGCCCCTAATAAAAGTTTCCTTTTAGTGTTACGAGCGGTTTATTCTAAAAAATTATGAAGTAAAATTTTGTAATAAGTTCCTGACCCATGTTTCGCTTCGCTAAAAAGTACCGAAACGTCGAACCAATGCATTCCGGCCCCACTACACCGGTGCGTGACATTAATGTCAATTTAAAAATATCTAGCATCTGCTTTCAATAAATATAAATTAAAAGGCCGGGATAGCTTGGTTGGTAGGGTACTGAGCCCATGTACAAGTGTTCATGTGTTCGATCCCAGCTGGCTGAAGTCTCCCCGTATAGTAAATGGTGACTGATGCAAGTTAAATCTGCCGAGTCACAAAGTCATCCATGTTCCCATAACAAATCATACCTCTGGGGGTACTGATCCAGAAGTTTCCTTGTCATCTGGATTGGTACAAAATTGCAAGGCTACGGAGTTGAACATAAGTGGTCGTAAACCCAAAACTGGGTCAGCTGTTCAACGACAGATAAAAAATAAAATAAAATATAAATTAAAGAGCCGCGATGGCTCAGGGGATAGAGCGTTCGCCTTCAATTGAGGTGAACCGCGTTCGGATCCCAATCGATACGAATTCTGCATCCGGCTTGCTCCGACCACAATGCTGACGCCAAATATCCTCAGTGGTTGACGGATTATGGGTTAAAGTCCCCTTACCGTCAGACTAACAGTGAGAGGTTCTCGTGCTCTTCCTCTCCATGTAACGAAAATGCTCGGTAGCTCCATCAAAAAGTCCTCCACGAAGGCAAATTTCTCCCAATACGTGTTTCGGGAGTTCCCTTGTCTTCTGGATCGGGTTCAAAATTACAAGGCTACGGAGTTAAACAAAAGTAGTCGTAAACCCGAAAATTGGGTTCGGCTGTTCAACGACGGTTATAAAATATAAATTAAACTTTTAAATGAATGCCGCTAAACGCAACATGTTTTTAAAACCTAAATTTCGTACATTTCTAGAATGTGACTTGACTTAGTAACTTAGTCCACTAAGCTCTTCATTTTAATTATAAAGAATTTCGATACAAGAAATGAAAATTCCTTTTAATGATCTTGAATTATTTGTGTTCATTTTTTCTACTCTCATCTCTATTCTCGTTCGTAAACTTAAAGAACTAACTCACCTTTTTTCTTCCTCTCTCTCTCTGTCTCTGTAACGTCCTTTTGTTGTTATCTATAAACACTTTGAGGCAGTAACTGCCAGGGATGTTTTGATAACTGATACTCCCAAAGGCAAGTAACTATCGGTCATTTCTGGTCCATATCACGATCTCTTTGAATGACCGGAAAAAAACATCTCGAACATCACTAAAGAAAGGGACGTGGACGTAAGTAGAAACGGGAAAATAAATATGTCTGAAATAACTACTTTTATTTGACAGTTAATAACCCTGTCTAAAAAAAAAAAGAAGTCAATATTGAGTGTTTTGTTTAACGATGTATGATGTCACTTAAGTATTATTTGCGTAATATAATAAATACATTTGAAACAGATGTTTAGTTTCGAAAAATATGTTTTTACCGTACATTTCATGTCATTTTAAATCTCGAATCTATTTCTGAACCAAATTAAATATTATTTTCCCACATATTAAAGAAAAACTCATCGTCATTTTTTTATTTAAATTTATTTTAGTGAGAAATAAGTTACAAGAAAGAATGTGCAACATTTAAAAGCCAGTTGATTTTGCACAATCTACGAAAGATTGCTTTTATTTTATTTTAAATATTTTGTTGCAAGCTTTTCTTTACATTTAATAAAAATGAAAGTATTAAAAGCTGTAAGAGTATTTGTATTTAAAGTATTTGTATAGCATTCAAATTTTGCACAATCTACGAAAGATTGTTTTATTTTATTTCCAAATATTTTGTTGTAAGCTTTTCTTTACATTTATTAAAAATAAAAGTATTAAAAGCTGTAAGAGTATTTGTATTTAAAGTATTTGTATAGCATTCAAATTTTGCACAATCTGCGAAAGATTGCTTTTATTTTATTTCCAAATGTTTTGTTGTAAGCTTTTCGTTACACTTAATAAAAATAAAAGTATTAAACGCTTTAAAAGTATTTGTATTGTGTTATAATTAATTCCTTTTTTGGCAGAAAATTCTTCAAAAACGAGTAATTACTGAATTGTTTTCTAATTTTCAGTTCTTGTTCTTAAATGAGATAAAATAAAGCAAATAAAGATGACATAAGAGAAATAAAATAAAGCACATTTTCTAAGAAATTGCTTTACAACAATAGTTGACCAGTTGCGAAAAAAGTGAATGATAATTCATTTTAAAATGTTTCATAAAGAAAATATGAATAATAAATTAGCAATTATATGAATAATAATTGAAAATATGAAAATGTCAGTAAGACACAATAGTTCATAAAGCCTAAAAAATAATTTTGATTAATCGTTTTCTTACACGACTTAACCCTCACAAAGCCTTTTAAATATTTTGTAATCATACTTTTGGTGATTTTGGATGATCCTTGTCACAAGATATACGCTTGGACATTTTTTTCACAATGCAATTTTATCCTAAAATTAAATTATTTTTACAATTAAAAAAATCATTAAAGAGTATGAAATGCTATGCAAAAATCTTAAAACAATATATTTTTATTAGAATTTGTTTACATGAAAATTCGGCTAATAGCTATAACAGGGTGCGTAGAGTTTTTGAAAAGTACTGAAAGGTGCTAATTTTCGATTTTCGTTTTGTAAAAGCCTTTAAAGGTGTTCTTTTTCATTGGGTGTTTTTAAAAAGTGCTTAATTTACCTCTTTTCAAAATGAAATTTTTCCTTTACTATGTTGATTTTCCATTCAAATTATGCAAAAAGACACAATTCACATTGTTCTATTCAACGTTTTCACAATTAATTCAACCTCAATCTATTGTCAGTACGTCGCGTATTAAAACGCCATTCATTTTACATGATTCAAAATTTCATGATTTTTAATAATTGTCGAAAACAATGCCAAATATTTTTTTTTTTTTTTTTGACATACTGTTAAAACAAGATAAAACTGTCAATTGTCAAAAACTTTCCAACTCTGCCTTATTATGATGTTTTTTTAAAGTGCTTAAAAATATTTTTGGAGTGCTTGAAAAGTGCTTAAAAGGTGCTTATTTTTTGTTGAATAATTTGGCTACGCACCCTGTATAATAATAGCTTAGTTATTTGGGTACTCTCCGACTTATTGCGGCAAAGTATACCTCAAATTGTATATTTTTTGTATTGTATTGATATGTAATTGTAATTGTTAATTGTATATTGTGTTGTATTTATATTACGCAATTATGTAAATCAAATTATTTTGTATATTTTTAATTTTAAACCCCCTTGTTGGCAGAATAGGAAAATTGGAAACACCCTCACGTAAGATTTTTTTCTTTCATAAGGTAATTCCTCTCCCTAATTTTAATATTTTTTGTAATTAACGAGGTCTCATAGATACATAATGCTTAAATAGTCTATTGAGAATAAAATATGAAGTATAAATGCAATTGCTAGCCAAAAATAAAATGTTTTAGATTTTTCTAAATAAGTACTAAATTTATGTAAATAATGTATTTTTTTCTTCCTAAATAACAATATAGGCATTATCAGAAAAAAAATAATACTATTTCAAACTAATTGCATTAAGAGTAAAGAGACCCAAAAGTTTCCAAGAAGAAAAATTAAATTTGATATGGTGTCCTTATAACTTTTTTACGAGTCTATTTATGAAAATCAAAGATTAGCCATTCTATTGATATTGTACTATATTTATCATCCGAATTTTCTTTATTTGCAAATCATGTTATGCATATAGGAAGAAAAAAGACAGGAAATTATTTTTTATACTAGCCCTTACTATAATATCTCGTCTACGTAAGCGAAAAAAAAAAAAGAAATACTGGGCATTTATTTTTCTTTTCTAAACTAGTTTGATCATTACCAGTGAGTGGAAAAAAAATTTCTTTCGCAAATCTGACGTGGGGTAATTTATTAAAATAAACTTCAGAATATCAAATTGCCAGGCCATCTGCATAGCTTATACATGCATGTATATTTTTATATACTTTTTCTGTCGTGCAAAATGAGATTTTTTTTTTGTAAAAAAAATATCTCTTCTAACCTTCTGAAGGGCGGCATATTGTTTCGCCTGACGTAGCAGCCATGCAAGATTTCAAGGCCACCAACGAAATTATTGCAATTTAAAGGAGCTGTTTCTTATTTATTATCCACTTTCTTAGCGAAAATGAGAAGACATATCGGCTCTAAATAGTAAGAAAAGAGCCCTGTTTTCCATAAATAGTGTTTTTAATTTTACAAATGATGACTTATTATAGGAATGAATGCATACTCATCGGATAAGAATAGAAATAATAAGTTTAATTTTATTAATTTATAGGGTACTACTTATGTCGCTTGTATAATAAAGAGGCTAATGATAGTTTCTTGTTTTTCCTTCAGAGGAAACAAAAAAAACAAAAAAGGAAAAGTTAAGTCGTTAGCAGACCAATTACCTTTTCTTGTGTGCTTCTTACAATTATTAATTTTAATTTTAAGGAATCGTGCCAAAAATAAACCCTTTGAAGTTAAAGTAATATCTGTAACAGTTTGTAATTGGTGTGTAATAGTTTGTAAGTGGGGGGCTCCTCTTACATTTGGCGATTTGAAAATAAACCAATGTCCAATGTATAAGAAAATAAAACAAGAATCAATTCGCAACAGTAAACAAAACTTTTGGTAGCCCGAAAATTACATTATTGGAAACAAAGAATATTATCGCAACCAGAAACCAGTCAGCAAAACGGAACGAAAATTATCGCTTAAATGCGTAATCCCTGATTCTTAACCTTAATTGGAAAATTAGAAAATTGGAAAAAGATTTTAGATATTTTTTTACCTATTAAACATCCCTCTCAGAGTCAGTTTTTGAAATGCTTTTAAAATTAAAATTAAAAAAAAAAAAGTTATTTTTCTATGGTTGCCACGTTTCATTGTTGACAAAAATCGTGTTTTTTAAAAGCCTTTTTTTTTCTTTCCAAATACATATATTCGACATCTGCAAAATTTATTAAAAGGATTCAGCTGATTGTTAACGATTATTTTTGAGTCAGAAAAAAAAAACTTTTATTGAAGACGAATGTCTCAATTGTTATTTCTGCTAAAATCTTAACCAGTAACAACATTCTAATTAAGTGTTAATTATAAAAATTAGAGATCTATTATTGTGATATAACGAGGAATTACGTATACATATGCCGTGGGCCGGGATAGCCTGGTTGGTAGGGCACTGGGCCCACGTCTAATAGGTCATGGGTTCGATCCTCGCCGGCCGAAGACTCCCCGTTTAGTAAATGGTGACTGATGCACGTTAAATCTGTCAAGTCGCAAAGTCCTCCATGTTCTCACAACAAATCAATACCTCTGGAGGTACTGATTTCAAGGATACTGAGTTTCCTTGTCTTCTGGATTGGTTCAAAATTACAAGGCTACGGAGTTGAACATTAGTAGTAGTAAACCCAAAAATTGGGTCGGCTGTTCAACGACGGATACATATACATATGCCGTTCTTGAGACTAAGATGAAAATAATTTTAAGTATGCTGTGATGAAGGAATGTTATTCTGAATCTAAAGTACTTTATGAAACAGTTGCTATCAATTTCTAAAACCCATTTTGAGGTGACTTTTGAAAAAAAAATTTAAAAAATCATGAAAACTTTTTTTCTTTTCCCCTTCAGAATGAAATTTTTGCTTGAGAGATATTTTTCTGCCTCTCCCGCGAAACTTTTATGAAAATGAAATAAAGCTAATTTTTGATAGTTTTTGAGTGGTAAAAATTCATTAAATTGAAAACAAAATCACATTTTTTATTGTGACTCAAGCCTTAATAACTGTCGATATTTTAATATAGTGTTATTTTTATGAAGTATGAATTGCAATATCATTTATTTATTTATTGTATTATAACAAGGAACGAAAATTTCCTATACCGCTGTGTGATAACAGGATGGTATTTTGAATCAAAAGTACTTAATATTTTGCAATCAGTGTTTGAAAGTATCTTGGGGTGCATGCTTGAGACACTTCGTAAATGTTAAAAGCCCTTAAAGGTGCTTTTTTTATTGGGTGTTTTTAAAAAGTGCTTAATTTTCCTTTTTACAAAATGAGATTTTTCCTTTACCATGTTGATTTTCGCTTCGCTTTATGCAAAAAGACACAGTTCACATTGTTCTATTCAACGTTTTCACAATTAATTCGAACCCAATCAATCTACTTCGTATTGTCAGTCCGTATCGTATGAAAAAGCCATTCGTTTTACATGATTCAAAATTTCATGATTTTTGACAATAGTCAAAAACAATGCCAAAAGGGTTTTTTTTTTTTTCGACATGTAGGTTTAAACAAGATAAGAACCGTCAATTGTCAAAAACTTTCTAACCTTCCCTAGTTATGATACTTTTTTAAAGTGCTTAAAAATATTTTTTGAGTGCTTAAAAGGTGCTTTTTTTGTGGAATAATTTCGCTACGCACCCTGTAGCACTGTTTTAGAGTTTATTTTTCGTTTTTCTAATCTACAAGAAACCGATCAAGTGTTTTCGTTTTTTCACGGAAAACAAGACCCTTTTTTGGAAGAAATTTCTTTTCAAAAGGAAATTAAATGTTCGTTCTTTTTAGGGCTCTTACGATATTTCTCTGATTGGTTGGTTCGGAGGCGTGGTAATCTGATCTCAATGTGACCTTTAAAGTTGATTAGCAATAGGGGCACGTGCACGGTAGTCGTACTGTATTTCCTTAGCTGCGATGATTATTAATTACAAAATTTGAATAACTGGCGGGAGCGTGATTCTCGTTGCATGGATTTATAAGCAGATAGAATGAAGACTAAATTGTGTTGTAATAATATTCAGATCTTTTTTTTACTAACTTAAAAATTTATTTAATATTTTGTAACATTTTTCTCAATCTTTTCCTTTTTTTTCGTAATTTTATTAACAAATATTAATATTTTATGCTTTGAGATTCGAATGACGCTTGGAACTATATATAATTTTTTTTTGGGACAGAATTTATGGTCTGGAACAGGGGTTTCCAACATATATGAGGCCGAGGGGCGCAATTAAAAACACCAGTCGAATGGCGAGCCGCAACTTTATCGAAATTTTATATAGGACTCTCTTGTGTTTGAAGGAACATTAAATATTACTGTCAGATTTTTATCAAGTAGTACAAAACAAAAGTATTGAATTACAAAATAAAATAAGAAGTAGATTTTAAAAAATATTTAATTGCATATTAAATAATTCTGGTTACAATAACTTTAATGTGTACCCATGCATTAAACAATTAATGTGCAACAGATATCAAATTGTTAAGATATAAGATAACAGATATCATATTGTTAAGATAGAAAGTGTTTAAAACCCATATAGATTTTCTCCAAAAATTGTCCGCAAAAAAATTACAACTAATAGGGCCACAAAAAAGGTTTTGCTGGCCGGATGCGGTCTGCGGGCCACTAGTTGGTAACCACTGGTGAAGAAAGAGATCTTCAGAATCTCCCCCCTGTTCAGCAAGAAAGAATATCAAAAGACAGTTTTTTTTTTTTTTTTTTTTTTTTTTTTTTTTTGTTCTTAACTTAGATTGTAGAAATTGTGAACATTTTTTCTTAAAAACCGATAAATCGATTATATTAAAATTTTGCTCACTTCTGTCAGATCAAATTGACTACTGATTGATCTCAGTTTTTTTTTTATTTATTTATTTATAAACTTAATTTTATTTTCAGTTTAAAAATTATTTAGTTCAACTCTGCGAAAAATTCGAATTCCGTTTTAAAACTATCCGTTGTTCACACACTATTTAATTCTATCTAGAAAAGAAAAAGTGCGAAATTTGACTAAAATCGGTGCATTAGGTTTTGAAAAGTCGTGTCTACTTTGAGTAGTAGTTTCAAAACTTTTGCAAGAGGCACTCCAAAAATCTGTTTTATTTTCAAAATTTTTTGACAAAGTTTTTATTAAATATTTTCCAAAAGTTGTTCGTTATTTAAATAAAATTTTTTTACTTGATTGAAATTTTAATTTATTATTTAATTATAATATATTAGATAATTTATTATATAAATTAATTGATAATGAAAAAAATATATTATTAAAAAATTTAAATAAAATAGTTATTGTATCATGTTTACAAAAAATTTAAAAATTTTTTTACTTTTTTAGCGAAATTCGATTTTTAAAATTTTTAAATTTTCATCTGTATTTTTTGTTTACACCAGCAGTCCTTTTGTTTTTTGCTCTTCTTCCGTTTCTATATGATTCATACATTAAAAAGTTTAACCCAAGTATGTTAAACATTTTAAAACATAAATTTAAATGTTAAGTACTATTTAGCTCTTGTTGATAAATATATTACACTACTTTTATTCAATATTTTCTATACACTGTAAAAAATACCAGATCAAATTATGGTAAAAAATACAGACACCATGTGTGATGCAACATCCTTAAAATTCTATCCGCGGGCCGGATAATATATATATATATATATATATATATATATATATATATATATATATATATATATATATATATATATATATATATATATAACGTCGTTGCCGAGTGGAAGGATTAAAACAGGTCATAGGTCGGGAAGGAGGGTACAAAATTTATTTATTAATTATTAGACAAGAGCAGTCATGAGAATGAGTAAAAAGTGCACACGAAAAGTTGCGCTCCTTGGTTATATGTTAGGGAAAATCTTGCAAAGTAAAATCCGTAAAATGTCTTAATTTAGGGAAAGAGGGAAATCTTAGTAGTTGCTATTGGTTTATGAGATAGATCGAACGTTTCCCACACAAGAGCAAAGGGAAAAATGTCCTGCTCTTAATTAAATGCATACTTGAGCCAAAAATAGATTTAAGAACAGGATGTGGCTTTTAACTCTTTAAAGACCGAAGCAGTGGAAATTTTACCACCGTTAACATCCTCAGTTTTTCAGAAGAGAAAATTCACAAATGAACTCACCCTCTTTGTTGGGGGTTCTCTTTAGTCATTTGCTTCTCAGCAGGTCATTTGCTCCCCCACGTCACTAATAAATCAAAGGCGTGCTCTACTTGTCAGTGAAACTTCATGGCATTCAAACTGACAATCGGCTTGCTTATTTTTTCCCCTTGGAACGTTTTTCTGGTTAAATATTCAAAAGCAGGAATTAAGTAAATAATGAGATTTTTTTTCTCCATATCTTCCTTTTATTTATACATAAATTTTTTGTTATTTTATTTATTTTTTAAATTTGGGGTTATTTTTTCTTAAAACAGATTATCTTCAAATGCCTATATCATGCAAAAATAGGTCGAAAATTCAGTAACAAGAACAATTTTTTTAGTTATTTTTTGTTTCAGTTAATATTAACTAAATTCACGCTTTTTTTTTTAACTTTATGAGTCAAATAAAGTTCAAATAATATTGAAGTTTGATCATGGAAATGTTTTTGCATTAATTATTAGAGAAATATTTCCTTGAGCTATTTTTCTGATTTAATTGAATACTTGGAAAAATAACAGATAACTTTCAAATGCTGCTTTCAAAACGTTATTTGGGTGTAACTGCAAGAAGAGAAGCTGGAACTGGTTCTTAAAATACTGTTAAAAACTTGCAAATTGAAGAATTTGAGTTTTAAGAAAAAGTGAATTTTTTGAAGGTAAATTTTGAAGGAAAAAGCAAATGCTTATGGGATATGGTAAAAAATTAATTCATTTCTTTTCAATTTATTGTAAAGAAAATTTTTTAGCATATATACAAATGTGTTTTCTTTAGTAACAACGGAAATTACATCTTATGTCTGACTTATCGGATATCTTTTTTTAATTTTATTTATTTAACTTCATCTGTTTTCTCCAACATCAAGTCGGTTGTCAACATCAAGTTTCTACAATTTATCTGTACCTGTCTTCATTCAGTATTTATTTATTTTCATTTGAACGTACACTTTAGCGGTCTTGTAGGCACACTTTAGCTCTGTAAGTAAAATGGGATCAGTTTGGTTCAGATGGACAAAAAATATTTCATTTGTAAAATCTTTTCTATCAAAAAAAAATGTGGAAAATTATCTTTTTCCCTTTTAACTATGAATTTTTTAAAAGGAAATTATTTTATTATTAAAATTAATAGAGGCTGCAATTGCAGTGATATATTTTTTTAATTATAACATAATTTCATTAATTAATTTCGTTGGATAAAAAGAAAGCATAATTAAATATTTTTAAATCTTCAAAGTCATAAGTTTAAAAAAATTTTATTTTTATTATTATTATCATTAATTTTTAGTTTTTTTTTTTAATTTTTTTTTCTTTTAATTTTTTTTCTCTCACATTTAAAGATGCAGATAAACCATCGTAAAAGTAAAGTATGCATCTTCCAAGCATAATTTTAAACACTTTAAAAATCCTTTCTTTTTAAATTCATACAAGCACATTTTTATTTATTGAAACTTTGCTTAACTAAATTTATTAATGAACAAAAAGTTTCTCTGTTGCAGTGAAACTTTATTTTCATATTTATTTCGGATAATACCTAGTTCAATGTGCAGAAATATCACGTAAAAGGTATTTCTGCACATTGAACTATAAGTAAAAGAGCAATAATGCATCAAAATGACATGGGAAAAAAATTATTTTTAGTTTGAATTATAATTTAACAGTTAAAATAAATTACAATTACATTTCCAAATTGGATATTAGCAACTGAGTGCAAATTAAATTTGTTAACATTGGATTTGCAGTTAGGTAATAAAAGAATTACAAACAATTTTGCGCAAACAAGATAGTTTTGTTCGATTATTCAATTGGCAATCTCAGTTCAACCTCTCAGTTTAGTCACAAAAGGGAAGGGCATTAGTCCCACTTTTTGACAGAAGATAATCTATGCTCATCTTTGAATGAATACTCCTTTGAAATCTTCAATTTATTGTATTCAGACTCCTTTTCACCTGCCTAATGATTTGAAAGGGTATCACATTCTTAGGTTTCTTTTTATCCTTAATAAAAATTAGCATATTTTTTCTTCAGCCGACTATCAGCTGGTTATCCCCCCCCCCTTTTTTTTCTGCAAACCCCAAAATACCGAAAAAAAAGCAACATGATTACACAATGATTACCCATTTTACTATTTAACAAAAGGCTAACACAAGTTTGAATTAAGAAATCATGCATAATCCTTTTACTGTGTACTAGAATCAGGGAAATAGCGATCCCTATGAAAACCCTTATATAAATGCAAAGAAAAAGAATTTATTCATAAACATATAATCAAGGAAAAAGAATTAAAAGGATAAATTGGCTATTTATCGAAGAAAATATTTTTTTTTCTTCTTTTTTTTAGCTTTTTCTGAAGCAGAACTATTGTAGTTGAGATAAGAAAAGCTTTCTTTCCCCACTACAAGGAAAGGTTAGCTATTTCTTTAACACCTCCCTGTACAAAACAATTTAAAATTCTGGTGTTTTCAAAAGAAGAATGAAAAGTAAAATATCCTTTCTATGCATTGCACCTGTTTAGCTGAAAGCGTTTCTTTGAAAGGGACAAAGGAAGCCTTAGTAACCCACCAACTTAAGTCCTAATTATTGAGTGCTATGCAAAGATAATCTATCCTTGATTATTTAGCAAATGTGTTATATAATGACTTACAAATATAATTATTGACTAAATTTTCTTCCAGTTTTTAAGAACTATATAAATTCCCGTGAAATTGATTTTGTTTACAAATTTTGATATTTCATAGTAAATAAATTTTTCGAAATCTTCTTGATGCACCTATTTTGTATTATACTATTATATCAATTACTATGCATTTTAGTTAGAGAAATTTGTAGCGCGCATTTTACCTTTTGATTTGTTTTAAAACCGTTTGTTAGGCGCAGCATATCTTTTCTCTGAACTTGTGTCAGTAAACCCTGCATTAAATTCAACTCAAAATCTCCTCGTTTCAACGTGTAATATTCAATTATTTAAATGCAATTATCTTTTAGCACCATAGTGTAAACAAAATTAAGAAAATAGTATAAAATAACTAAGCAAAACTATAAACGAGAAAAAATGTACAAGTTAAGTTAGTCACTAGTTTTAAGTATTTTTTAATGAAACTTTAATATTTACTTCCATAGTTCAATATTTAATAAAGGTAAATAACAAATTTCATTTACAAATAATTTAAAACAAATATTAGCACAAAGACTTTGCATTCAGTACTTTCCCCATAAGTTTTTTAAATTTAATATTTTAACTTGCACATCATGTTATTTTCTTACCGTCGTTGAACAGCCGACCAATTTTGGGCTTACGACAAGTAATGTTCAGCTCCGTAGCCTTACAATTTTATATTCAAGGGAGCAAGGGAACTCCTGGATCAAGTTTGCCTTTGTGGAGAACTATTTGAAGGGAACTGATCCCTATGTGCGTCACATGGTAAGGGAAACCGCGAAAACATCCTAAGGTTAGCCTGATTGCGGGGGACTCTAAGTCATGATCCGTTTACCACTGTGGTTATCAGCACTGTGGTCAATGCGAGCCGGATGCGAAATTCGCGTCGACTAGCCATCGCTATAGAATTCGAACTTGGTATACCTCATTGGAAGGCGAATGATCTGTAACCTGGGCCACAACGACTCTACATCGTATTATTAGAGCTAATGAGATTATGACAGCAATTTTGAATGAGGAATATTGTAACGTTAACCAAATATTGTGTAGTAATTTAAATTTTTATCGATTGTTTGAAATAGTAAGAAAATAACTAAAAAAGATGGATTACTTTTCAAATTAATTTTTTTTATTAATTACAGATTTTTGTGTCATTCTATACAGAGTTAGTACTATTTAAATGAAATATTTTAATTCATTGATCAAGCAAATTAAGCCTGCAGCGGAAACAAATAATATTGTTAGACAAAAAAAATTACTTAAATAGAAAAATTTCTTTTCACAATTATTTTAATATATGCATTTAATTTAAAAAAGAATGAGTTCCTCCATTTATATTAATTTAGAAGTTTATCCGTTTCGCGTAATGAAAATGGAAGTATGTTAGCTATTTCTCTTTATATCATACTCATCAAAGGGGTAAAAATCTATATATTTTTAAATAATTAAGAAGCCTAGATTTCTCTTAGAAATTAATAGATGGTATCTTTGGTATTATTTAATAGTATGGATAAAATATTTTCTTTGAAATGCATATAAATGAAATATATGAATCTGAACCAGTCTGAATTATTTTGAATGATGTCTAGTTTTATCAATAAATATGCTACACCTTCAAAGCTATATTTTGTTCAACATAAAATGTCTGAAACATATTAAAACAAGAAAAAAAATAATACTTAAACAGTTCTTTATAGTATGAAATTCATATGTAGCTACAAAACTTCCTTTATAAACTTTTCTTTTATAAACAAATTCCTTTTATAAACAAATAAATATCTATTAATTCAGCAATAATAATACTGTTCTTAGAATTCAATAATAATACTGCTTTCAGAAGAGTATCAAATCAAACTCGAAAATTAACGTTTAAAATAAGGTATGGTTCTTTTTAGCTGGTGGGTTAATTTTTATTTTCTTTAAATAGAGATTAACTTTTAAAATTACTATTAAATTAAATAATTTATTTATTTGAATAAACTATTGATGGGGTTAGATTTAGCATTACAAATGAGCGTATTGTCAATTCTATTTAACCACCTGCACTCATTTACAGACTTTACCTACTAATCATATGAGAGTACTACCAAATGGTACAGCAAATAGTTGCGGCGTTTATAGTGAATGGAAATAGATTCCAAGTATTTTTCAAAGAAGATAAGTTGCTATTGTCAATGCCTACCTATTAGCTTCCCTTTTCGGCTTTGTCACAAAAGAACTGGATTTACTATCCTTTCCCCGTACGGTGATCAAGGAAAATCGCTTTCAGCAATTGTACTGACTGATGATTTTTTTTTTTTTTTTTTGAAATCTTCAATTTGGTGCATTTAAACTCGTTTTTAGCAACAAATGATTTAAAAGGTTCACTATAAAACTTTTCTCTTATAAATCTATTCATTTTGACATTTTCCCCTGTATATATATATATTATTATTATTATAATTATTAAAATAGTTAATGTAATTTGCTCAATTTTTAAGTCAACTAATGTATCTAGCAAACTGACTTAAGTATTTAAATGAGTGAATAGCAATTAAAATTACACCATTAAAAAAATCCAGATAACAGATACTATTATGTATCGTGACTTGAAGATAAATTTTTAATCGGGATGTTTTTTGCTGCTATCTGATGCAGGACACAAATTTATTTTATACAAATTTATTTATTTATTATAAGACTTACTATAAGATTATTCAATTAAATTAAATTCATATCAGCAATGTCATTTAATAACTTTGCATTAGTCATGTTTTGCTATAAAGGACCAAATTAAAACAATAAACAAAACAATAAACTTAATTTTAAGCTGATTTGGAAATTGTAATTGCAGTGAAAAAGTAAATAATGATTAAAAAGCTCTGGTTTACAACTAGAATATATAACTTGCTGCGTAAAGAAAATGTATTCAAATTTAATAAGCTATTTCATAACAATTACCTAAAAACCTTACAGGTGAAATCAGAAAAACCATTTCATTCAGAAAGATCTGCGACATTGTTTGACTATACCTATTGAATTACTTATATACAAAAACTGCATTATCAAAACTGCTTACATATAAGTGAGATGACATTTATAAAAATCCTTTATGTGTGAAAGCAATTTCCTTTAAACAATAATTTTATATAACTTATTATCCTTAAAGATAATTTATATATTAATTGATAGGAAATTAATACCAAAAAGAACGAAATTACTATACCGAAATTATATAATACAATGTAAAAAAATTTAGAAAAAAAAAGCTGGATTATTTTTTTTTAAATATTTGTATAGTATTTAAAATTATGTATAATCATAAATTTAGATATAATGGAATTTAGTTTTCTTTAATAAAGCATTAAATAGAAATTTTAATAAGAATTTTAAGATTTAAAAATTTTTTTGTTAAAGTAAAACAAAGTCTAAAATATCTGCACTAGCTCAAGTTTAAAAGATATATTATTAATTTAATGTATTTTGTAATGCCTGGTTTGCCCGAAAGAGGGAGCTAATAAAAACTTCACCCATGATCCTCTCGGATTCTTCTGTAGAACGTTTTGTTTACAAGTAGATGTGTATATGTAGTACGAAAATGTTGTTTGATATTTGTTAGTGTTGTGTTTGTATTTTTTATATTAATTAAAATGTTATAAAAATAACATAGAGAGCTAGCCTGGTTTATTATAGTGGCGGCCCACCTATGGGGCCCGAAGTCTTCATTTTTATGGCTTCGGTCAAGAACCGAAAATAGTGATGTAGTGCAAATTTGCATCGCTTTCGTTTTCGTCATGATTCGTTTTCAAAATAGTTTTCGTCGAAATACCAAAGATAGGTAAACGTATACCTAAATCTGTTGCTCTTATGAAGTTCTACAATGTGAATACGTTCAATAAGTTAGGTATTTCCGAATTAGAAATCCGACGCGGGGATTTCGAAAATAATGATGCAGAATCAAACCTGCAGAAATTAATGCAGAATCAAACCTACAATTATTAAAATATGCTAGTAATGCTAAATATTTAAATTTTGGGCCGGCCGGCCAAACCAAAGCAAAGTAAAATAATAAAAAAAAAAGGAAGATAGGTTCTTTTTTTTTCAGGAGAAAAGAAAGAAGAAATATCTATTAAATAAAAATTTGCGGTTTGTTCTTTTGAATGATGACGTAATGTTTTTGATGCTTTGTTTTGAATATTTAAAAGAACACTAATTTTTAAAGGAAAATTATTTTGTAGATGATTGGTACTTATATTGTTGGTATTGATATTATTGGTATTATATTTGTTCATTATTGGTATTGATATTTTAATTTGTTTAAGAATTAATTTTATTATGAGTACTATTTTATTACTATATAGAAAGAGTTAGTTGTTTATTATCTCATGATAAAAAGTGCGAACTGTTATATAATGCACAAAATTATATATTTTATATGGTAACTAATATTTAAATGAATATTAATTAAGGTATTGATATTATTGGTATTATTTTGTAGATGATTGGTATTTATATTGTTGGTATTGATATTATTGGTATTATATTTGTTCATTATTGGTATTAATATTTTAATTTGTTTAAGAATTAATTTTATTATGAGTACTGTTTTATTGCTATATAGTAAAAGTTAGTTGTTTATTATCTCATGATAAAAAGTGCGGACTGTTATATAATGCACAAAATTATATATTTTATATGGTAATTAATATTTAAATGAATATTAATTAAGGTGTTAATTTGAAATTAAGTTTGTTAAATATCTTAATGAGTGGTATAAATTTCACCTTTTATTAGTAAAAGGTAAATAATATTTTAATCACTGAATGTTTTATATCATGTATTGAAATAGTTAACGAAGCTCATGGGTGAAGGTAAGTTTTAACGAATTTTTAGTCTTTTTCTCATGTTGTTATTAGAGGATTTTTAGGGAAAATAATTTTTTTTGTCAAAATGTCTGAGATTGACAAGGCGCGTAAGGATATTTTATATCAAGTAGCACTTGAGATGGAATTGGACGTTCTACCAACCATGAAAGTTGCAAAATTGCGTGAGCTTATAAAATCCTCCCCTCTGTTTAAAGACGAGGTCTTCGTAAATTCACTGGTCAAAAATATAGTTGAATTACGTGAGGAAGAACAACGTAAGGCAGACACCGAATTGGAAGAGAAACGTAGACAACAAGAATTCGAGTTAGAAAAACAAAAGATGGAAATGAATTTTGAGTTGGAAAAACTCAAACTGCAAGCTTCAGAACCTAAAGGTGCGGAGACTGGAAGCGTAGTACATCCGACATCTTATTCTGAGACCAGAGTAGATATTCAAAAGTTACTGCCTCCATTTAAAGCCGAAACTGATGATATTACCCTATTTCTGATATTGCTGGAAAGGCAGCTAAAGTTAGCAAAAGTGCCTGAGCAACTTTGGGTTTCCCACCTGTTAAGTCTGATACCAAGTTCGATTTCTACCCTCATAGCCCGTGAGTCTGAAGAAAATGCTTCAAATTTTAACTATGTAAAAGATTTGCTTCTCAAGCGTTTCAAATTGAGTTCCGAGAAATTTAGGCAATTATTTTTTGCTCATCGCAAGCAAAAAGAAAGCACCTGGCGTGATCATTATTTTGAACTGAGAGCTTATTTCGAGAATTGGTTGAATGAGCTGAATGTTACCACTTTTAAGGATCTTCAGAATCTGATCATTGCGGATCAAATAAAAAGAAGAGTTCCTCCTGATTGCAAGGAACATCTGTTGGATGAGTGGGAACAATTAAACTCGCCAGATACTTTAGCTGATAAGCTTGACGCCTACGACAACCTTAGATCCACTTATGTAAGGAAGGATACGGCTGTTAAAAGTAAGAGAGAAATCTTATCTCAGGATAGTTACTCGAAATTAAATAAGCCTAATTATGCAGTAAAAAGAAACGAGTTTTCCTCGAATAAAGAATCGAAGATATCTTGCTATGGTTGTGGAAAACCAGGGTTTATAAGAAAGAAATGCCCTA
This sequence comes from Parasteatoda tepidariorum, assembly GCF_982258835.1. Taxonomy (NCBI): domain Eukaryota; kingdom Metazoa; phylum Arthropoda; class Arachnida; order Araneae; family Theridiidae; genus Parasteatoda; species Parasteatoda tepidariorum. The sequence goes on from NC_141755.1 coordinate 27,672,539, forward strand.
ATTGTTCCGTTGCAGAACAGAAAGAAACTGTTGAAGCAAGAAAGGTAATGCTCTATAGTTGTAATACTTCGACAGGGTCAACTCCGAATATACCTATTACGATCTGTAATAAGGAGGTGTATGTCTGTGCAGACACAGGAGCAAACCGTTGTATTGCAGGTGAACGCATGTTTGAACTATTCAAGGAAAATCAAGTAGCATTGAAAAGGCACACTCATAATGTTACATTAGCTGATGGTGTGACCCAATCTAGAGAAACTTTGTCAGCTGTACTGCCAGTAACTATTGAGGGTAAAATTATTGAAACAGAATTTATAGTTTTACCTGAAGCTAAAGGTAACAGAACCTTGATGGGTATAAATTTTTTAAAGAAGGCTAATATAGTATTAGCAGCATCAACCAAGTCTTGGTATTTTGGTGATAATCCTAAGAAAAGGTATTCACTAGTTGAGGATTGCGAATCCACTGAACGCATTCCTGTAGCGAAGGTTGAAGTTAACCAATTTGCTTTGCGTAAAGATGAAGGAAAAGGTCTTACGCCTGATCAGAGAAATCAAATTAATGCTCTTCTTAAAAAGTATGAAAGATGCTTTCAACTAGGGGGAGAAGTTACTCCATTCGCCGAACATCATACTGAGACGGGAAATAATCCTCCGGTTGCAACGCCACCATACAGAATGACGCCTGTTAAAAAGGAAATTCTCAGGAAAGAACTAGACAATCTCTTGGCTCAAGGTGTCATTGAAGAATGCGAGTCGCCGTACGCTTCACCTGTGGTTCTTGTGCCTAAACCGGATGGTAGCATGAGGTTATGTATTGATTACCGCAAACTTAATTCCCTCACTGTACCAGATACATATCCTTTACCATTAATGGATGAATTATTGCATGAGGCTAAGCATACACCTTATATGTCAACATTAGACCTTAGATCTGGTTATCACCAAATTGCAGTTTATCCACCAGATCAGGATAAAACAGCATTTGTTTGTCCCTATGGAACTTTCCGGTACTTAAGGATGCCGTTTGGTCTACGAAATGCTCCAGCCACATTCCAAAGGTTGATTGATCGTTTCAGAAGAGGCTTGAAGGATATATTAGCTTTATCTTATCTTGATGACATATTTGTTTTGTCAGACACTTTTGAGAACCATCTCTCCGATCTTCAAGCAGTGTTTGAGAGGCTCATCGAATTTAAGCTGAATGCTAAACGAGAGAAATGCCACTTTGCTTGCGAAAAAGTAAAGTACTTGGGACACTGGATAACGCCTAATGGATTAGAACTTGATCCTGCTAAAGTGGAAGCTATAAACAATATACCCCAACCGAAAAATGTAAAGCAAGTGCAATCCTTTTTACAATCTTGCTCGTGGTATCGACGTTTTATCCCGAACTTTGCTGATATTTCGCGGCCACTCAGTAATCTAACAAAGAAGAGAGCCATTTGGAATTGGGGAAAAGCAGAACAACAAGCTTTTGAAACTCTCAAGAAATGTCTTGTTACTCCTCCTGTATTGAAACAAGCTGATTGTAAGAAACCATTCATCTTAAGAACTGATGCTAGTAACTATGCCTTAGGGGCAGTACTTTTACAAGGAGAGGATAAGACAAATGAACATCCTATAGAATATGCCAGTCGACTTCTCACAGCAGCTGAAAGAAATTACTCAACCACAGAAAGAGAAGCATTAGCTGTCGTGTGGGCGCTTGATAAATTCCGTGGTTATATAGAAGGCCAAGAAATCACTGTAGCGACAGACCATCAACCATTAAAGTGGTTGATGAATTTAAAGTCACCGTCTGGAAGATTAGCCCGCTGGTCCTTGAAAATTCAATCTTATAACCTAAAGATCGAATATTTTCCTGGAAAATCGAATGTAGTAGCTGATATGTTGTCTCGACCTGTCTGTGATACTGAAGTAAACAATACAGAAATCTGTAATTTTGTGAGCGTAGATATGCCATCAAGAAGTCCTGCTAGCATTCGTGATGCTCAGCTAAAGGATGAAAATATTAAGAAAATAATCGAATGTTTTGAAAATAATAAGAAGGATGAAGATTTTGTGAACTGGTCAGATAAAGGATATTTGATGAATCAAGGGATACTCTATAGATATGCCCCAGACTCCGATGCAGAAGAAGCTCAACTTGTAATACCTTCCCAAGAAAGAGAAACTATCATGAAATTGCATCACGATTCTCCTACTGCTGGTCATTTTGGAGAGAAAGGAACTTACCAACGTATTTCTCAGAGATACTATTGGACCGGCATGAGATCTTATATTGAAAATTATGTCAAGAAATGTCCTGAATGCTGCCGTTTCAAAGCAACCAATCAAAAACCTTCTGGACTCCTAAGAACTCCGGCGTACGCTCAACGATTCGAGACTTTGAGTATAGATTTATTTGGACCGTTACCAGAAAGTAAAGAAGGCCATAAGTGGATCTTTATTATTGAAGATTGCGCAACTAAATGGGTGGAACTGTTTTCTCTTGTCTCAGCCACTGCACATGAGTGTGCAACTAAACTTATTGAAGAAGTTTTCCTGAGGTACGGAATCCCAAGGAAATTAATTAGTGATAATGGCCCACAATTTGTTAGTGCTGTGCTGCAACAGGTTTGTTGTACACTGGACATTGATCAAATCCTAACTCCACTTTACCATCCACAAGCAAATCCAGTCGAAAGAAAAAATCGAGACTTAAAACCTCGTCTTGCTATCCTTGTGGGAGATTCTCATGATTCTTGGTCAGAAAAACTACCAAGCATTCGTTTCGCTCTTAATTCTTCTAAATCAGATACAACTGGACATACTGCTGCATATTTGCAATTTGGGCGTGAATTGAGGACAATTGATGATGTAGCCTACGATCTAAAAGCTGTTCTGGACAATGATAACTTTGTTCCGGAAATTACGCCGTACTTGAAGAGATTGGCCTCAATCTCTAAGACTGTTAAGGAACGCGTTGAAATGAAACAGGACCAGAGAAAGACTTATTATGACCGGAACCGTAAAAAACTGTATTTTACTCCTGGCCAAAAGGTTTGGGTTGCTTTACATCCAATTAGCAGAGCTCACAACAAAAAAACAGCAAAATTTATGCCAAAACGCGACGGCCCTTATGTGATCCTAACTCAAAGATCACCAGTTTCATACGAGGTGGCCAGTTTGGACAGTCCTAACACACCTATAGGAACTTACCATGTTTCGGCATTAAGACCGTTCGTTGAAAAGGAGACTACTCCAATTGCTCCTCTGCGAAAAAGAGGAAGACCGAAGAAAAATGCTGTTTTAAAAGCGAGACGCTAATTAAAACAGAGGGGGAGGATGTAATGCCTGGTTTGCCCGAAAGAGGGAGCTAATAAAAACTTCACCCATGATCCTCTCGGATTCTTCTGTAGAACGTTTTGTTTACAAGTAGATGTGTATATGTAGTACGAAAATGTTGTTTGATATTTGTTAGTGTTGTGTTTGTATTTTTTATATTAATTAAAATGTTATAAAAATAACATAGAGAGCTAGCCTGGTTTATTATAATTTTAAATTATTTTATCTATCGTCTAACATTCACTAATGAAAAGCACACTGTAATAAAATTGATTACTGAAAAATACCAAACAGGTTAGTGGAGAACAAAATGGAAAGAAATAAAATATTTGATAAAAAAATACCTATAAAAAGTTTATTAAATGATAAAAATAGTAACCTTTTTTTATTTTATTCAGGGATCAAAATTTCCATGAACGGGTTTAATGATATTTTAATGATACTATTTTAATGATAACATTATCATTAAAATATCAGTGATTAACAGAAAGCATTATACAATGTTGGCTTTATTCAAATTTTTTTCAGTAATTTCGGTATTTATAATAATGTATTTGTAATTATACAAAAAATTAACGTTTGGTAGTCAACAGTAAGCACATTACAATTTTATTAAAAAGATATTTGTTTTAATGGACTCTGATATTTCAAAAATAAATTCCCAAAAGAACGCCATTCCCGAATTTTTAATAAATGAATAAAATGGTCCAGTTCAAACAACAAACAAATCTGTTACAAATTAAGAGGATTTTGTGTTTCCCTAAAACCACAGGGGGAAGTGTTTCTGAATAAAGCGTGAAGTTCGCACACCTCTTCCTTTTGACTTTTGATGAGTTCCTATACATCACTGTCAAGCAGCTCATCCCCTCCCAATCACTACTACCCATTCACCCTTCAGAGTTCCCCACTGACCCCAGTCGGTCGTTAAGTAGTCCGGACTTCTTCAGGCCACTTGGTCTTTAAAGAGTTAAAAGTGTGAGAAAGTATTTCGTTTAGAATAATTAATTAGGATGAAGTTTTATAACAAAGAAACTAACATAAAAAGATCAATTGAAGCTTTTTATGTTACATCCCCCCTCGCCAATAATGTTTAATTACAATCCAAAATTTAAAAAAATTTTCCATTTGCAAAATCTTCCCTCTGATTGAAGCACTTTTAAGATAATCAAATTTGTAATTTTAACAATATATAATAGTAATATAACTTATAAAACATTTACATATGTTCTCATTGTAAAAATTTTAACACAATTAAAAATCTGTAGTAGCTTTATCAGCAAATGTAAAATTTTCATTTTCAACGGTTTTTTTCTGAATTAACAGCTTTTTCAATTTCAAAAGTATTTTGTTTAAAGATCACAACACAGCTTTTTCATTATAAGAATTCTTCATAATAATACAATTTAAGTTATCTCTTCAATCATGATGACAAAAATTTATAAACATTTGTTAAAAATTTGTAATTTAAAATGTAAAACACAAAATACAAAAAACAGTTTAACTGGAAAAATTTCAATCTGAAATTATATTTGAGTGTTGTTTACCTTTTTGAAAACAAAATAGAATAAAAAATCTCACAGTGGTTGTTATTCTTAAGACCAAGACTTCAGTATTGTCTTTATTTCACTTTATTATTTATTTACCTTACATTTTTTGTCACTTTAATAGCAAAATATTTGGAATTTTTTTTTTTTTCAAAATCAACTGAAGTTAGGAATTAATTAATTTTCTTGGATTTGCACAATTCTGTCAACATAATTTTGACAATGTTACGCACCATTATCATATTTAGTCTCAAGAATATTAGAAAACACAAGATCATTTTCAATTCTGCTATTTGAAATTTTTTTTTTTTTTTTTTATGTCCAAAAATTTACCTTCTATACCCTTTTTTCTTTTTCTTTCTTATTCTTCCATCTACTTTCTTTTCTTTCGACTTTCTTTATATTTATTTATTTGTACTTTTATTTTCTTTCTTGGTATTTTTATTGCAATTATTAACCCGGATTTCAGGAAAAATGTAAAGACAAATTGCTTTTATAATCAGAAAAGATGATCAGTCATCTCAGATTTTACATTACAATCCGTTTAACACAATTTATCGCTAATTGAAATCCAAAACAAGCTTTCAAATTTAATATGGTATTAAAGTAAATCAGTTTTTAGTTTTTGACTGATCTAGCTATTTTCCTTATTTTTAATCTGAACTGCAAGTTTGGTTAATTTGCAAATTACCTTTTTTTTTTTTTTTTTTTATATCTTTCTTTTTGGACATAAATTTTTTTTTTTTTCAAAATTTTAGTTTGGATATTTTTTGAAGTAATTTTCGTGCAGAGATCTTAATTGATAATTGAATTTGTCACAATTGTTAGGGAATTCAAATATTTTTATTTCTATTTCTTACGTGTTTTTGAAGTGAATTTGGTTACTAATACTTTTCAATTTTTGTTTGATCATTTTCCTATCTTTATGTTGTTTGTCTATGGAAATGTCTGAGCTAGAACTGAACTATGAACTATTTACCAACGTTGAACTAAAGCATTAATGTCTGGTTGTACTTCAATTTAAATTCTAACAACAAGTATTTTATTCATTTTTCCAAACTATTTGTATTAGTTTTAACATTTCTTGATTTAATTTTTGCCACACCGTAATTGCATTCATATATTAAAATTGAATTTCAATAATTATTGCAGTTGCATTACGAAGAGAAAAAAATTTAAATGGCATTTTCATTTAAACCCTAATCACTGTAAAACAAAAATATAATTTCTACTAATCAATAAATCATAGAAGCTGTAACACATAAAACAATAAATTTGAAATTAATTTCTCGAAACATTTCTTATGACAATCAATTCGCTGAAAATAAAAATTTCAGAAAAAACTTCAACAGTAAATACGATTAATATATAAAAAGTAGTTTCACTTTGAAACATCAAAAATGATTTAAAAAAAATTTAAAATAATAATCAATAAAAATTCAAGAAATTGTTTTATGAGAATTGTAAAAAAATAAACACAAAAGGATACATGAAAAAGTTCGAATTAGTCCAAGATATTTTGAAAATCACAACATCAGCGATGAGAGTGCGTTGAAATTCCGTGAACACAATTCAAAAATCAAAGACGAGAGCTGCTAGGGAAAAAATTTGTTTCTTCGTTAAGATGAATCGTAAATTAACACCAATAGTGACGGAGAAATTGAAGCTTATTTTTCTTTTGAATGTCGAACATCTAAGGAGACCATCGTAAATTATTCCGGGGTGTGAAAACAATTCATCGACGATAAGATCCAGCTCAGCACTTAAGAGTGGCAAAATCAACGCTTTCTCCAAGGGATAGGGTTTCAATAAAAACATTTTAATTATCAGGGGTTCGATGCAGTTTTTCTTTTTAGTCCAAGGAAGGAAATTGAAGCTCAGCTTTCTAGTAGTCTCAGGAACGTAGACAAAATATGCAGCATAGACATGGAAAACGGATGATCGTTTTGTTCCACTGTGCGTAGGTATCATTTAAAATAAACAAAAAGTTTTGAAGAGTTTATTTTTTTGATGAAGATACTGGGTGAATTAATTATTGCCATAAGTTGGAGAAGAATTTGACTGCTTATTTACCAAATGTCCATTTGAAAAAATGATTTGAAGTTATTCCATATTTTTGATGTACCCTCTTCCGAAGTTGATTTATTTAATTTCAAATGAGATATTAAATATCTTTAATGTACCGTACGAACTGTACCCCTTCCCGACCGTTCAATCCTGGCGACTTATAACGTCGTTGCCGAGTGGAAGGATTAAAACAGGTCATAGGTCGGGAAGGAGGGTACAAAATTTATTTATTAATTATTAGACAAGAGCAGTCATGAGAATGAGTAAAAAGTGCACACGAAAAGTTGCGCTCCTTGGTTATATGTTAGGGAAAATCTTGCAAAGTAAAATCCGTAAAATGTCTTAATTTAGGGAAAGAGGGAAATCTTAGTAGTTGCTATTGGTTTATGAGATAGATCGAACGTTTCCCACACAAGAGCAAAGGGAAAAATGTCCTGCTCTTAATTAAATGCATACTTGAGCCAAAAATAGATTTAAGAACAGGATGTGGCTTTTAAAAGTGTGAGAAAGTATTTCGTTTAGAATAATTAATTAGGATGAAGTTTTATAAAAAAGAAACTAACATAAAAAGATCAATTGAAGCTTTTTATGTTACATATATATATATATGTATAAAGAGAGAGAGACTTTATACTTTTAAATCACCAAAATACTAAAAAAAAATACTTAAAAAATCGAAAACAAAACATAGAATATTTATAATTTCAGATTTCATCAGGGTGGGGGGAATAATTATACCAACGGTGAAAGGTGTGCCATAAAATATTTAAAAAAAAATAAAATCCGAACTTAATCTGCAAAAGAAAGTTGACTTAAAATATTCCACTTTCAATTCTTTTCTTATTCTTGAATTACGAAGAACTTAGTAGGAAAAAGAGAAAAAGTAGTGATGATTGGGAAATGTGGAATGTCAAGTTCTGTTATTTATTCTTACGGAACATATGAGAAATTCGATATTATCTATTCACATAAGAAGTTACCAACATGTTCAAGGTCACAAGTGAGGCGTGAAGAGAATTACTTGTTTCTCTTTTATACCGATCTAGGTTCAAAATGTTATGCAATCAGAAAACAAAAAAAAATACATCAATTTTTCACAAATGATTGATTTAGATTTCATTAAGTAGTTCGATTGTTTTTTTTTTGTTTTGCAGCTCTTTATTCTTTAAGTATTTCTGTATGAGCCGAAAACTAAAGAGATATTCATACATAGTAAGTAGGAGTATGGACTACCGATGCATACAATTTCATTCATATTGTTATAAATGTATGTAAGAATTAAAATACTTTAATGCCTATATCACGTTTTCAAAAAATTTCAATAAGCTATGCAAGTTAAAAATTCGATAGCAATTTTTATGCACAAGACAAAAAAATAAATAAATTAGTATATAAATCTTCTAAGTCTAAAAAATTACGTGTTCCAGTCCTAAAAACACTTTAAGTAGAAAATTAGGTCAAATAAAATTTATTTAAAATGCTAAAATAAATAAGGTAAATATTTGAATCGAAAGCTTTGGAACACCTACACACCAAGAAAAAGTAACAGCTGCAGAAAGACGAAGAACCACAAAAACGCATATAATACTTAGTAAAATATTTAATATGTAAACAATTTTTAAAAAATACGAAATACTTAAAATACTTACATGTTCTTAGTAATGCAAATTTTATTCAATTTTTTATTTTATATCATTTTTTTTTTCGCTTTGTGTACAGTGCGCAAAAACATACTTTCTCTGATTAAACATATCTTTTTTTCGGCGTTATCAGATTTCTGACCCTCAGCAACCCGGGAAATATGGTCCCAACATTTTGCTCAGGAGAGCAGTTCAAAATTTGAACCCCTTAGTGTTAGTTTTATTCTTCGCGTATTTCACTATATCTTGAGAACTTTTTAAGCAAATGGAAAAATTTTTTAGACATAATTAAAAATTTCGTTTATCCAAAGATAATTCCATTCAAAAAATAACTTTTATTAAATATTTATTATTTTGTTTATTAATGGTCGAAAAAATTTTGAATCGTAAGGTATACAATTTTTTGCATCATTTTAAAGAATATCATTTTACATGACAAAATACAAAATTTGAGTAAAATCGGTTGAATAGTTCTTGAGAAATCGAATTTTAAATATCTGACATTCATGAAATTCAATTTCTCAGGAACTATTCGACCGATTTTACTCGAATTTTGTATTTTGCCATGCAGAATTATTTTTTTTTAAATGACGCGTTATTTTTTGCATGTAATTATTAAAAAAAAATATGGTTTATTCAGAAAAATTACGTTTTTGTGTCTGATTTCGTAACTCAAAATATCGTCTGCACTTATTAATTAGCATATTTGAGGTCATCCCTCGAGCCATTAAGAGGGAGCTCTAGAACGTGAAGATCCGTTCATTAGATCGAAAGTTATTCAGAGTTGTCCGTTTTTTTTATTTTTTATTATTATTATTGCGTACTGTACATTATAATGCTTTTGTACTTAAGGAATACACATTGTGTAAGAACTACAATAAGTTACTTTTTCATTATTATTATTATTATTATTATTATTATTTTTGGCTTTTATATGACACAATACTCACATTTTTTTGGAATACACATTTTTGCAGGAGAAGCAATTTGTTATTTTTCTAAAAAAAAATCTTTTTGGCTTTATATTTTTCCTAATTTCCATTCTGTTTGTTGTGGTTCGTATTTTAGCAGCTAAGCCAGCTGTTTTTTCTCAATCCGCAGAAAACAGTGCCAACTCATTAAAACTCAGTAAACTCTATATTTTTTTTAAATAAATAAATGTTTTTTTTTTAAATTTTTTAACATTTATTTGAAGTATTTCATTTTCTTCGATACTTAAGAAAAATGAGTTTTGTAAATTCGTGTTCGATATAGTTGATGAGTGAAAAAATTCATTTAAAATAATAATCAAACCTCAAACAATCATTTGATATTTTCATACTTTTATTGTTGTTTTCAACTTTAGTGCTAATCAAAGTTAATGTAAAAAAAATAAATAATGATAATAACAATAAAGTTTAATTTTACTTATAAGTTGTAATTTTTTATGCACCCAGATATTATAAATTCATGTCAGTTGGAAGACCTTTTCAATCATTTATAGCACGTTCTTTGTTATTTGATATTGCAAAAAACAAGAAATTTCATTACGGGTAAGGATTTTTGTATTTTTATGATCACAATTCAAGGAAAACCTGGATTAATTCTCTGAAATAAATAACAATTTTCATTATCTGAAAACAGATGTCGGAAATCTTCTTTAATTTCACCAGACAGATGCGATTCTCAAATTTCCTTTCATTTTCCCTCATTTTCAAGATAAATTTACGGCCACTTTCCCGTTTCATGTATCGCATATGCTAATGAGGTGTAAAGGAAATTATGGCTTGCTTTGTACACACTCCCCCGCATCCCACACAGTCACGCCACGTTCGAAATCTAGAACTTTCCAAGGTCAAGGTCAGGCGACAGAGAAGAGAAGAAAAAAAAGAACAAAAACTAGTAGTTTATTTCCCCTTTGCCAACCCCTACTTTTCAGTTTTGTTTGCAAACAAAGCCGGGATTTTGTTTTTGTCGTTTTTTTGCCCGATGTGAGCTATTTATTTGTAACTCAAAAAACCAAAGCTACTTGGCAATCGCAAAAGACAAAGAAATGAGGTTCAGAAAAAAAATATTAAAACACGTAGAATAGCAATGATTTAACTTTAATCGATTTAAGCTTGGGGCAATTTTAGTGTTTACATCCAAACAGTTTGGTTACCATGGCAATCGCCACTTCAGGGGTGACCTTCAAAACTGAAAGGGGTGTAATCTTTCGCAGTAGGTCATCTTAATATTACCTTTTGTTTAGGAATATTATCGCATGTTCCAATTCAATTTAAAACTAACTGAATAGTAATCTCTCTCAAAAGAACATGGTGCCTAGCGTTTTTAAAAAGTGCTTAATGGTGCTTATTTTCGATTTTCATTTTTTAAAAAGTCCTTAAAGGTGCTTTTTTCATGGGGTGTTTTTAAAAAGTGCTTGATTTTCCCTTTTCAAAAATAAGATTTTTTTCTTTACCATGTCGATTTTCGCCACGTATTATGCAAAACCATGCTTTTCACATTGTTCTAATCCAGGGCTAAGTTCTAATTAACGTTTTCACAATTCATTCTACAATCTACTTCAGCGTACCATCGGTCCATAGCGTACTATATAGTACGCTATGGACCGATGGACTTTCATATGAAAGCGCCAATCATTTTACATGTTTGATGAAATACTTGCGAGTTGGCATGTTCGTCTACTGAGCTGGGTTCGGTGAGATTATTTCGATTTCAGGCTTCATTTTCCACCCTCTGATATCGAAACGAAAAATCTCTTAATCATTTTATAATGGCTAATATAATCAAGAAAAGAGATCTTTGTCAGAAACTAGTTATTTTATCATGATCATGTAAAGTCTTTGTAAATTATTTTGCATTTTGCTAATGTATATAGTGCTTGAAATAAGTTTTGAGTGCTTACAAAGCACTTAAAAGGTGCTTATTTAAGGTACTTGAAAGATTTGGCTATGCATCCTGAAGAATCAATTACCAACTTCACTCAAAATTCTAAATAATGCATTAATAATTTTATAAAAAGGAAATACTAAATAATTTGCAATAAAAAAGTTGCTTCATCTGTTATCTCCATCATTTATAATAATAATTATAAGATAAAATTTTAATAAAGTTCCTAACTTGTAGATGAGAGTTACGAAAAGTTTCAATTTTCTCCAGTCCCATCCCCCTAAAAATAATAATGTATAATTAAATCGATAACATATGTCCAAAAACTTAAATGTCTAAGATTTTCCAAAAACTGGAGCTGCGTCACAGATATTAAGTATAATTTAAACATTAATCAAGCATACTATAAACATCCAAATATTACATTTAAAACATATCAATACCAAGTATCTAAAAGAGATATTCAAAACATCTGGAATTAAATATGTCTGGACATCTCGACACTATGAAAATATCTAAATCTTCCAGATATCCATAAATAATATCTCAGAGACATCGAGTCCCGCAGTGGACTGATCGTTAAGACACGGTTCCCAGCAGATCACAGAAGTCAAGTATCACTGGCTGCGGTCAGTGTGCGGGTGGGTGACCACTTGGATCAGTTAGCGTAGGGACCGAGGGGGTGCTGTATTGGTTCTCGTTAAACTGTTCTACCTTAAAGTGCTCGACTTCGCGTGCGGGTCGTCTGGCTACTGAAGCGGGGTGCCATCTCCTCTGCAGAGGATCAAAATTGTGATGGCATGTCTTCGGATCATCCTCAGGGATGTTTCCCAGACCGTCGCGAATAGCCCATTGTGCAGCTCTAGTGCGACGTAAATGAACTACAGAGACACCGAAAATACGTAAATCCATAGATATATTTAAATATCTGTAAGAAGTCTGTTACATATCCGAATATCCACTGGATAATATTTAGATACGTAACTGACGTGCGTGGATATCCCTGGGATATTGAAAGTATCTAGTATGTGGGATGACACCTGAGGAACGTGGTATTAATAAATCAATATACATTACTCTTGTTGCAAAAAATGACATGAGAAATGATGTGCCCTCATATCAATATGATAATCAATCAATATAAAACGCATCAATATCAAGTATCTATATTCCTTGATAATAGATATCCAAAATATCTATTATCAAGGAATTAGATATATCTGAACATCTCGACACTATAAAAAGATCTATATCTTCCAGATATCCATAAATAATATCTCAGAGATTTTGGAAATATCCAAATCCATAGACATATTTAAATATCTGTAAGAAGTCTGTTACATATCCGAATATCCACTGGATATTTGGATACGTAACAGATGTGTTTGGATATCCCTTGAATATTGAAAGTACCTCGTGTATGGGGGAACGTGGTATTAATAAATTAATATCCACTACTCTTTTTGCGAAAAATGGCATGTTAAATTTTGAGCTCCACATGCTTGGTCATGTAAGCATCGATTCTTTCAATTTAAGTTTCAAATAAAGATTTCGATTCCACATTTTGTTTGATGTTGGAGATGCATTCCCCAAAGGAAATTAAATTTGTTTATTTGCTTAAAAATACACTGAATTCAAAACACTAGTTTGACCATTTGCTTACGGCTGATACAACTCATAGCTCAGAACATCAGCTATCATGCGCCTTAGGAAAAAGGTTACTGCATAATTTTTATCTTCTGTAAGAGAAGAAATACAAAGAATCAATAGCACTATTGCAAGTGATAAATTATAGGGCAGTAGGCGATTGCCTCTCACTTATTTCGGAGAGGTTTCCTGTCCTTGCAGCAGCAGCTGAAAGTACCCAATGAAGGTACTGTAACATGGAATTTATCCATGTTGTCAGTGCATTTCTTGCATAACAAATCGAGTATGAGCAGCTGCGGCTCGAAACGTCGCAGAAAAAGGAACGTATTGAAGTACTTAACGTTCCAGGCCTATGCTCTTTAAACAAATAATAAATTTGTTGGACTAGAAATAACCTTGATTGCTCTCTTTCTTCAAATATTAGTTGAAAGAAGGATTAGATATATGAAATATATAAAATCAATATTTTTATTAAAAGTTCAATAATTTGTGGGATTTTTATTGTGCAGTTGCTGCTCCTCACACGTGTTGAAATTAGTTGCGCGTACATTTTCTCCTTGTTCTGAAACCTTTCTGAATGAAACCTAAGGACTCTTTCAGTTATTTTAAAAAATTGCGAATACTATTCTAATATAATGGCTGTTGTGTGTTTGCAACAGTTATTTAGTATTATTAAACTATTTGCCTATCATCAGACAGCGACCCCTATGATTAGGAAAATGGCGCAAAATGAAATATCATACAAAAGAATAATCACATCAAGTTTAGAAAATTAAAATCGTTTGCAATCTAGTTTCTATTTTTATTAAATTATTTCAAATCTTTAAAAGTTATTTCACCGTTGCATTGTTTTAAATCTTTGAAAGGTGCAAAAATTAAAAATTATTCCTGGATTTTAGTAATTTTCATCTAGGTGGAAAAAAAAACACCAAATGAGCGATTTGAATTATTTATTAAATATTTCAATTACTTGTCTGTTTTATACCCCATACAATTCTTTACAGCCAGATATATGATATGCAGGTAGTTTGAAAATGAAGCTTTGCTTTGGGCACTGAGCATGTTCTCAGTGAAAGAACATTGAAAAGCATCCTTACAGTTTAGCAGATTATACGCCCGGATCGTTTTGCTCTCAGACGACCCCCTCACTCCAGTAAAATGCTACGAGTTACAAAATTTTAGATTTATTTAGTTAGTAATAGTTTAAATACATTAAATAGAGAAATGAGGATCTTGCGAGAGAAAAATAAATTTTCTACAAAAATGGTTAAGTTAATCAATAATTAACTAAAAAACTAGAAAGAATCACGACGAAGCACTTAAATCTGCAATAACTTTCGAACAAATTGCAATTTCGAAACGAAATTCGCCTTAAGTTCACAAATACAAATGGTTCTTTCAGCACTTCAGATCTTAACTCCGTTGTTGCATTTCCATGGGCTGCAGATCGACTAAACATTTTATCTTTTCCCAACAAGTTTAACAATTAATAATTCGCGAACTGGTTGTCGAATGTTAAATTTTTCTCGTTCGCACTTCCTATATTTTATTCTGCAGAGCAAAACGAAATGCAAGTCAAAAGAAAAGAAAAATCGTGGAAAAAGTACTGAAAATTGTAATACATTTCGAAAAACCTTTAAAAAATAAATAGTGATAAGTTTATAAACTAAACCGGCCTTAAATCACGTCAAATTTCAACTCATTCTTGATATTATAAGCGGGGAGAGGAATATTATTTCTCGCATTTTAAATTTAGCTTTTTCCTGTCTTTGCTCAGGAATAAATAAATAATACATCAAAAATAAATTGGAAATAACCTCTACCGTCCACTTTAATTTGGTTACATTTATCACAAATCTGTCACGTAATGTAGTGTCCTTGAAAAACGCGCTTAAAATATGAAAATATGTTAATATTTTTATCTCTTCGTATTTGACGCAAACAGAATTTTTATCAGTTTACCACTATAACTACACAGTTTTCAAGCCAGGTTTCCTCTTTTGTAACAATAAATATACCTAGTCGAATTACATAAATTTATTAAATGAAACTACTAAAAAATACACATTTTATATGCATATAAAAAACTTGTTTTTACAGAATTAAATCAAAACTTATCTAAACTTAAAAGAAGAGAAAATAAATAAATAAAAATTAACGAAGTATTTCTAACGAGAGAAGCTGGTCGGGGAAGTTGGACTAAAAAACGTAAACAGTTTGAAGGTCATTTATATTTTCCAGTTCCTTGTTTTCTTGTGTCTTCTCAAGTTTTATAGTATCAGATAAAGAGAAGTAGATGTGCCCGCACTTGAACTCGTTTACTTAACATTTCATTTCTTTTCCTGAATAATAATTTTGTTTTTCAAAAATATAACTGAATGATTATGATGGGATATTATTCAGTAAAGATTACAGGTTGTCATCTGTGGGTGTATTATTTGGTCTTGATTATTTTAATGACTAAAACGCTTGAATCTTTTCCTTAGCACATTGTATTCCAATATTTCATTTTATTTTATAATCGAAGTTGAGCAAACTCATCCAATTTTGAGTTAACGACTATCTACGTTAAACTCCGTAGCCTTGTAATTTTGAACCCCTATCCAAAAGACAAGGGAACTCTTTATTAAGTATTGGATTGGGGGAAATTAGCCTTTGTGGAGGACTTTTTAATGGAACTAACTCACATTTGCGTTACACGAAGAGGAAAACCACGAAATCTCCCACGGTTAGCCTAACAGGAAGGGGACTAAAACTCATGATCCGTCCACGACTGACGATAGTTTAAGTCAGCACTGTGATCAATGCGAGCTAGATGCGGAATTCGTATCAACCAGCTGGATTCAACCAGTGGGATTCGAACCTGGTTCACCTCACTGAGAAGCTAACTCAACCGTCTTTGAACAGCAGGCTCAATTTTGAATTTACGACTGCCAATGTTCAACACCGTATCCGTGAAATTTTGAACCCAATTCAGAAGACAAAGAACTCCTGGATCAAGTATTGGGAGAAATTTGCTTTCGCCTAGGTCTTTTTGATTAAACTAAACGGCCTTTGCGTTATATGGTGAGGAAAGCCACGAAGATCTCCCTCGGTTAGCCAGACGGCAAGTGGATTCTAACCCATAAGGATATTTTATGTCAACGCAGTGGTCGGTGCGAGCCGGGTGCGGAATTAGTATCGACCAGCCATCGTTGGATTTGAACCCGGGTCACCTACATTGGGAGGCTAGAGCTCTATTCCCTGATATCAAACTTTGTAGTTCAGCAGAGCATTTAGATTGCAATCACGCATTTCATTTAGGAAGCACTAAGCATATAAGCCGAGAGAAAAAGAAAGTTGGCGGACTTTCAAATTTTATTTTAACTCAAACCAAAGCTATTAGTTCAAACCATGTAATCAAGGTGTTGCGTAAAGACCGCTCTTAATATGTATTTTTTAGAACATCTATATATGTACTGTATACACCTAAAAAATCAACAATTGGTAACCAAAGAAAAATAACAGTGTAATTTTTATTGTTTGGAAATAACGAATCAGAAGATTGAGGGGGGGACTTCTAAAACACCATTTAGATAGCTGAATTAAAGGTTTGAGCCATCAACTTCAAAAGGTCATTGTAAGAAATCACAGAATAGTGTCAAAAGTTTTCTAAAAAATCACTAAATATATAACTGCAAAATAAGGATTACAATATAAGGATTCAATTAGTGCAAATAAATAAAAGAGGCGGGTATTACAACTTACTCGAATTACTCTTGCTCTGTGCTGATGTTAGTTTTAACCCTTCGAGGCAGATGGGACACCGGTGTGCCTTTTATATGTTTTTCTTTGACGCTTCAATTACAAGCAAATATATATTTTGAGATTTTTTAATTCTGAAAAACAGTCTAATAGTTACTTAAAAAACTGTCAGATTATCGGAATTATATTTGTTCTAAAATGTAAAATCCAAAAAAAAAAAAATATATATATATAGTTTGGAAAAAGAATTTTTTTTCTATTCATATTCAAAAATCGATTTTGTAAAGTAAAGAAATTTCAATGATGAATAACTATTTCTAGTAGATCTAAACGATTGCAAATAAATGCAAATTTGAAAAATTATTACAAGAAAGTGAATCGTGCTTTTGAAGATTTTATCTTTAATGCAGAAAAAGACACAGTTGCTTCATACTGTATTTCACAACCATGAACTATTAAAATGCTAAATATAATATTGTTCACTTATTTTGACCTAATGTGATTCAAAATAATGGAAAAGGTATGAAAAATATGTTAAATAAAAATTCTGCGATAAAGAATTGAAGTTTATAATATCTTTCTTTGCCGAAAACAATTGAAGTTTTATTTTTCAGACATTAATCCAACAATTTTTAATCTAGGAAATTTGTTTTCTTACCATTATTTATGAATTATTAGAATACAAATGGATTAGATCTGTTTTCAAATCGGTTATCGTCATGAATAATAGATTAGAAAACTAATTTCATTTATTCTAATATTGTTAAATTTATGTTCGAAAAATTGCATTTTTTACGGGGTATTTACTATTATGTTGCTAATCACGTTGCTTATAATGCTAGTAAGTATTATTAGAAAGTAAACTATTCAACTCAATAATTTTATATTGAATATTTTAATTTTTAAACTGTCTCATATGTTTTTTTTATAAACTTTTGTAGGATGATTATTTTCGTAGGTTGGTTTGTTCGAATGCCACTTGCCATACGGGCAAACCTGCTTGGTGAAACCGAGCAAATTTAAGGCAGAGTGTGCGTTTCTTGTTTTTTCAGAGGCGCCATCTATGGCCAAGAATTGGACTTCTGCCACACCATACGTCGAACCCTTTTATAGGGCGGACCCATTAAGACATCCATTCATTCATCCACTGATCGTAATTTTGATCTGATTCAGAGAACGATCGATCTCCAATCCAGTACCCCCAGAGGTATTGATTTGCTATGGGAACATGGAGGACATTTGCGCCTCGACAGATTTAACGTGCATCAGTCACTTTACTACACGGGGAGTCTTCGGCCGGCGGGGTTCGAACCCACGAACTCTCGAATATGGGCCCAGTGCCCTACCGACCAGGCTATCCCAAAAATGATACGTTATTAATGAACATAAGTGCTAACATTAAAATATCTATGGATGAACGAGTTTCCTAAATCGAAATCAAAATGCATTGAATCGATCAATTAGTTAAAGTAGAAATGCATAAAAACAAAATAGGGGACCCAAAATTTAGAACGCTTGAAGTATCCAAATAATCAGTGGATATTATACATATCGCACAGATATCTAAGGTCAATTGATTTCGATATCTCTGAGACATCATTTATGAATGTGTGGAAGATATGGATATTTATGAATATTAGTGAGATATCTAGGCACATCGAGATCGGCATAAAGATATGCATCTCTTAGATATTTGTTATAAATTCACTTAAGATAGAGATGTTCATAGAATGCCTGAGAAATGTGGAAAAAATTTTCTTAATATTTAATGTAGATCCAGCTTTTGAATATCTCATAAATTATACTTTTGTATTCTTAAATTGTGCTTTATTTATAAGTTGTTACCCGTTACCCTCCGTAATGCGTAAACTGTTAAAACATTTCAAAACATAAATAAACAATTGATGTCGTCGGTCATTAAAACAGAAGGGAAGCAATTGTTTTTGTTTCCAGTGGCGCCATCTATGGCCAAGAATTTGACTTCTGCACCCATACGCCACACCCGTTTATAGGACGGACCTATACCTACATCCATTCTTTCATCCACAGATCGTAATTTTGATCCGAACCAGAGAGCGATCAATCTCCAATTCAGTACTTCCAGAGGTATAGTTTGTTATTGAAACATGGAGGACTTTGTGACCAGACACATTTAACGTGCACCAGTCACAATTTACTACACGGAGAGCTTTCGGTCGGCTGGATTCGAACTGCCGTTCTCACGAACGCAGGCCTAGTGTCCTGCCAATCAGGCTATGCCGGCCTCAATAAATAGAAAAGAAATTTTTTTTGAAATTCAGATTTGATGAAAATAGTATTTTAACAGGGGATTTTTATTATTTCTTATTTTCATTTTCAATGTTAAACTCCGGATTCCATTTCTTCACGTTTTATTTGAGTTGAACAGTTTATATAATGTTATACAATTTCATATAGCGTTAATTTTTATTTCTGATTAAATATTAATTTATGAAATTCTTTTGTGGGTTGGTATGAAAAATTAAACTTCAACGAGTGTTTGTTCCAGTAAAATTTGTATTTATGGACCCATTGAAGCGCTTTTTCACTACCAAGAAAAATATTTTATAGGCTTTACACCAACCAAATGCTTATTTCAGATCAATTTAAAAATGTAATATTATTAATAACTTGTCTAAATAATAATAAAATTAAACTACGTAAGAATTTTAATAATTTACCTTAAAAAAATGCACTTAACAAAGACCTTTATTATTTTTTTCTTCTTGAAATAATTTTGTATGCTTACTGGCAATCAAGGCAAAAGAAAGAGAAAATTCCACTTAAAACAGTTATTTGTTCTGTTTCATATTCGAATAGAAAACAGGAAATTTATCAATTTACGTACTGAATTTCAGAAATAAAATGGAAATAATTTCACCCTTCAGTGAAGCAGATAAAGTTGGTCTGTCATTAATCATCTCCGACTATCTTTGAAAAGAGACAAAAAAGTCACTTTATTTTTCATTAGTTATAAGACTCGTATTTGTTGAAGTAAATTAAAATATTTTTTCGTATACTGCTTAACTTCGGGAAGGGATTTCACATTTTAAATAAATATTTATAAATATAGTAACTGTACTGCAGTAGTATGTGATTGAAAAACATAACAAGTTATTTCATCTTTCAAAATCAATATAATTCATGATTCTCAATCACGATTTATAAAAACTAATAAAACACACTAAGCGTAATGCTTTATATCTAACTCTAAAGCGCCTTTTAAAAAAAATCGTCTGATATTTATATTTTATAATTTAGTTCACGAAAGGTCCCGCAGTGGACTGATCGTTAAGACACGGTTCCCATCAGATCACCGAAGTCAAGCATCACTGGCTGCGGTCAGTGTGGGGGTGGGTGACCACTTGGATCAGTCTGCGTAGGGACCGAGGGTGTGCGGTATTGGTCCTCGTTAAACTGTGCTACCGTAAAGTGCTCGACTTCGCATGCAGGTCGTCGGGCTACCGAAGCGAGGGTGCCATCCCCTCTGCAGAGGATCAAAATTGTGATGGCGTGTCTTCGGATCATCCTCAGGGATGTTTCCCAGACCGTCGTCAATAGCCCATTGTGCAGCTCTAGTGCGACGTAAATGAACAAAAACAACAGTTCACGAAAGAGTGTTGTTAATTCAGGGTTTTTCAGAGACTTGTAGCTTCTCTGGCTAAACGGTCAAGCTGTTCCACTAAACACTCTGCAGCGTGGAGGTAGCTGGTTCGAATTCCACCATAAGTTCAGGTGTTTTTTTGTTGCGCCCTTCTCTTATTTGTGCTAGTTTTTCAACTTGACAAGAACTTATAAGACGTCTTTATAATGAGCACAAAAGCTTGAATATATAACACTAAATAAATATAATAGAACTCTTATATTCGACACCAATGCAGTAGTTGCATTTGGATAGAGACTTGAATTTCGGTGGTGGCAGGTTGATCCAAGAAGATTCTCTTTTCCTGAAACGGATTAGATTCCGAATGAAGCATATGTGATTTATCTCGGCGGAAGGTATAATTTGTCTAAAATAAGAACTCCCCCAGACATTCGTCTGCACCTGGGGCGGTGACTATTGCAACGAGGTATGACTATTTCAAGTAAGGGTGCGGGGTCACTGTTTTGGAGTGGTTTCGGCTCGGAAAGGCGAGAGAAAAGGAGTCTCTTTCCTCGGTCTATTGCGTCAGTCCTAGAGTGAAGCTACCCTCCCTAAAATGAGCCATTCTTGTTTCCATAGCACCAGATGTCCTCAGACTTTGTGGCGGGAGGAGTTCTTAGCTTAGAGAAACTATAGATATGTAGGTATTTTATTTACGTCGCACTAGAGCTTCACAATGGGCTATTGGCCACGGTTTGAGAAACATCCCCGAGGATGATCCTTAGACATGCCATCACAATTTTGATCATCCGCAGAGGGAATGGCTCTACCGTTTTGGTAGCCCGACAATCTGCGCTCGAAGTCGAACACTTCACGGAAGAACAGTTCAACGAGGACCGATACCATGCACATTCGGTCCCTATGCAGGCTGATCAAAGTGGTCATCCACCCGCTTGCTGACCACAGCCAGTGATGTTTGACTTCGGTGTTCTACGGTCTTTACGATCAGTCCACCACGGGACCTCGGCAAAAGATGTTTGCATTACATCAAACATTATAACACAAATGTGGACTGGCTTCATTATTCAAAATCTTTTCCAGTAAGACGAGTATTTCTAGATATTCATTTCAAGTTTTTATTGGTTGAATTGAAAGTTATACGTCCATGGAGGATGCTTTGTTGTTGTTGACGTCTGCCATTTAGGCAGAGGGAGTGCGACTGTTCTTGTTTTCCAGTGGCGCCATCTATGGCCAAGAATTCGACTTCTGCCACACCCGTTTATAGGGCGGACCCATTCATTCTTCCACAGATCGTAATTTTGACCAGAATCTGAGAACGAGCCATCTCCAAATCAGAACCTCCAGAGGTATTGATTTGTTATGAGAGCATGGAGGACTTTGAGACTCGACAGATTTAACGTGCATCAGTCATCATTTACTACACGGGGAGTCTTCGGTCGGCAGGGATCGAACCCACGACCTCTTGGACATGAACCCAGTGCCCTACCAACCAGGCTATCCCGGCCTGGAGGATATGTTGCCAGTAGGGATTGGCTAATCTCAAACTATAGGTTAATTATCCCCTTATAGTCCTAATAGGTTCATCATTCATCTCGTTCTAAATTATTTGTTATTTTCTATTATTGGACTTCTTGAAGTTGAATCGAATTTCAATGGTCAAAAGAAGTAGCGTTTCGGTGGTACAGTGGTAAAGGCATCACTTCCTCCACTGGTACAGAGCTAAAAGGCCACGAACTTGATCCTGGCAAAAAATTACAAAAAAAAAAGTTTATTGCAGTAGTGAATATATTAACCAAGAAGAAAAATATAGAAGATAGCTAATTATTTTGAAAATACTTAATGGAAGGTTTAATACTATAAATTTACTTAGTGTATGCATAAACTGAAAATGAATAAAATAAAAAAATTCAAAAAAGGAACTGTTATAAATGTTGAGAATAGTGATCAGAAGAAAGCAATTCTTTGTTCTTGGATTTAATCATTTTATTTTGAATTGAAAAGCTCTATGAGAAATACTTATAAATATTTATTTTATAAATACATATCCTTTATATAATTTATTCAATATACTGTTAATGAAAAAAAAATTTTTTTTAAAGCATATTGCTACTTTTTTCCTCAGACATTTTACATTAATAAATTCATATAAGCAACCGATATATTGAATAGGTTATTGATTACTGATTGGGTATAAATATAATTATTACTGGTTAAAAAGATCCTGTAATGCCCTGTAAAGGAACCACTGTCTAGGAAATCTAACTAAAGATAACTGTTTTAAATGAATTCAAGCAAACTACTGTAGTTTTCTTACAATTAAAATTGAATTTTGTTCAATATTTTTGGGAAGAATACTCGCTTCATTCTTTCAGATAATTTTCTTAAAGTCAAATTTTAAGAATAACGATTTATAATTATAAACTTTAACAGGATGAATTTTTCTTTTTTACCTATAAATAACGTAATATTAAGTTATGCTTTGAAATACACGTTTCAATACGGTACTAAATATATCCTTCACCTATGTAATATGATTCATCATTTTCCATTTATGTTGAAATCATCCTTATATCCATGACATCTGGCAACAAAGGATACATGTTGTCATTCGCTATGACATATGAAAAAATGTTCGTCTTCTATTTTAAAGAACAAAATGCTAAAATAACCTGCAACACTTCTTTGACATACATGAGTCATTCAAAGACATAACATTTTCACTTTTCTAACCTATAATTACTGCTATAATAGTGATTTAGTTACGCAAAAAGTGAAACAAAGAATTCATTATGTGTTGCTTAAGAAAATTGTTCTACATAAATTTGGATACTTTTTTTTTATGTAAGCATTGTTGCAAAGGTTTTTTTTTATTATGTTGTTCTCATTATGTTATATAAGGAAAAAAGAAGTCGAGATTTCTGTTTTATATCTGAAACGTTCATTTACGAAAAAATTATTGAGCCATAAAAAGCTTAACCGAAAAATTATTTTTATGCCATTTTGACTTAGATTTCAGCTAGAGTGTCATTTTTTAAAATTTAATTTCATGTTAGCACAGGAGGGCCCATCATTCCCCCTTTCGGAATATAAATTTTTTTTTTATTATAAATATTTTGTAATACAATGTTTATAGAAGATAAAACAATCGTCTAGACCTAGAATAACACGGCGTGTAGAATCTTAGAATAAATTATAACTGTAATTTAAATCGGAAATATATTTAACATAGCTCACGTTATTATTTTAGCACCAGCCACAGGAAGTCAAAAATATTTTTTGAAATAAGGTTATAAAGCGTTCCCGCTCTAGCTCTAGGATGTACTTTATTATTATTATTTTTTATACTTTGAAGTTATATGTATTGAAAAGAAATAATATGATTAAAAAAAATTTACGCCCCCCCCAAAAAAAGTTTCTATTGGATGTAATGTGCTCTCTTTTATTTTGTGCTAGTGAGGATATTAGTTTTTGCGCTGCAAAATAAAGTGTTATGTTAAGTTGAACACCCAAAACTGAAGGGTGTTGCTTATGTATTTTCAACATAAAAAGATTGAAGTTAATTTCCAGGGTGCGTTGCTAAATTTTTTAACAAAAAATAAGCATATTTTAAGAACTCAAAAAAAAATAAATATTTACGAGCTTAAAAAAATATCATAATTAGGAATTTTTTTTCCTTCCTATTGTTGAAAGTTCATATATACAAAGCAATGGCACTTCACCTTAAAAAAACATCAGTGTAGGGTATACCGGGCAATGGCACTTGACCTTAAAAAACCATTGCCCGATATACCCTACACTGATGTTTTTTTTTAAGGTCAAGGGTCACTGCCCGGTATATATTTGACCGATACTCCAAACACTGATGTTCCTTCTAATCTATCGTCAGTAAGTATTAAAATATCGAATAAATGTAATTATATCCACGAATAAATTCATATAAAATCGGATGTAATAAATATTTCGGACATTCATCAAAGCAACTATGCGACTGTCAACATTCACCGGTGAAAGTCAACAGCCACCGATTTCGGCCATTCACAGTAACATGCACATCATTTACATAATAACCTCATCAGGACTTTTATTTCATACTTTGCCTAAATAGCATCCGTCTTTATATATATAATGCCTAGGCAAAGTATGTAATACTTCTCATATTTCATACTTTGCCGGTCACATATACATTAACCAAATGCATGATAATTTTCATGATCATGATAAAATAACTTACTGACAAAGAACTCTTTTCTTGATTATATTTGCCACCATAAAACAATTTATCCACAATTTTAAATATACTCAACATTGAGAGACTCATACTATTTTTTAAATTAATAATTACTTATTTTAATTATGTAAAAAAATATTCGAAATTATATATTATTTAAAAAGGTTATAGAGTGTAATTTTTTAGATTTAAATAAAGGTTAGGCAGACGAGCAATTATTTCATCAAACATGTAAAATTATTGGCGCTTTCCTACACTACGGACCGGCGGTACGCCTAAATGGATAGTAGTTGAATGAATTATTAAAAAACGTTGAATAGAACAATGTGGTAAGTGGTAACGAAAAAAATTTCTCATTTTGTAAAGGGGAAAATTAAATCACTTTTTAAAAACGAAAATAAACACTTTTTAAAAACGCTACACACCCAGATAGTATAATTAGCCACTCTTTTCATAAAACTGAACACTAATGGAGCACCAGGAAACTGCTTATTAATAAGAAAAATGCTTATTAATTACTTGTTTTCTTTCTATTTATCGTACCGTACACATCTAAAATAATAATGAAGGTACTTCGGTAAATATGAAGTGCGGTTAAAAACATCTAATGATGGTTAAAAATAAACTACAGCTTATTAAACAACGAATTTAGAAATCAGACACAGTTTTTTCGACATCGCGAAAAACCTAAAAATAATTTGGGCGTTGTCTATTTTCTTTTTGTTCTTTCGGATTCGCAAGAGAATTTCAGTAATCGTACCTTTGGGAATCAAAATCAGACTCTTACTTGAATCTCCAATTGAAATGAACTCTATTACTTCATCGCCACATTCGTACCAAAAATTTATCTATTTCTTTTAGCTCTGACTTCATGTGGAAAAAAAAAATGCAGTAATACTCGGGATGTCTTTCCGAATAAATATAGCAGGAATATTTCTAAATTGAACTTTTATCTAAATTGTACACTTCAGTTTAATGAAGAAAACACAAAAAGGTATTTGGAAATAATTTTGTAAGCTACGAATTATAATTTTCCTTAAAAACCAAGACGTTGATACAACAGAAAATGATATAATAAGAATAATAAAAGTGATTAAGAGACATGATACTATAAAAAAGCATCCATATCATTGCTAAGATACAGATGACGAAAAATTTGCATTTTGTTACACTAAGGTTTATTTATTATATCATTTTTCTTTTGAGTCATTTTATTTGTGCTTCTTTTGTATAGACAGAAGAACAAATTTACCTTTCCTTGTTCATACCAAAAGATTTGATTAACAGTAAACTGTTGTTTATTAAGTTTTTACAGTTTGATAGACAGTTTAGCGATTAGATAAACTTTAGCGTAACAATAAATATTTTGTAGATAGGTCAGGGGTCTTTCCGTTTCATACATAACTATCATCATCATATTCAGCTATTATGAATCCACCAAGTAAGGTTTTCTCCAAAATATTGATCTGTTGCTTTTCGAATTCCATCATGGTCATTTGTTGTCACAAGAATACCCGTCCAAGATGTTGTAAGTGCAACGATTGTCAGTTTTTTGAGCTATATGGTTACTAAACTCCATTTAATTATTTTGTTTGTTGTCTTACACATATCTGTCGAACTTTTCTAATGATACCAACAACGCATCTTACCATACTTTTTAGTAAGAGACCAAGGCAAAGTACGGATAACACACATTTATTTTATAACCGTCATTGAACAGCCGACCCAATTTTTTGGGGCTTACCACTACTAATGTCCAACTCCGTAGCTTTGGAATTTCGAACAAAATCGGGAAGACAAGGGAACCCCTGGATTAAGTATTGGGAGAAATTTGTCTTCGTGGAGGTCTTTTTTTTTTTTGATGAAACTAACCAGCATTTGCGTTTCGTGGAGAGGAAAAAACCCCACAGTTAGCTTGACTACTACTGAGGATATTTTACGCCAGCACAGTGGTCGGTGCAAGCCGGATGCGGATTCATATCGACAAGCCATCGCTGGGGTTCCAGCCCCGGTTCACCTCGTTGGAAGACGAACGCGCTATCCCATGAGCCATCACGGCTCTAACACACATTGGTTGAAAACTTTCTTTCAGACAAATAATTCTTTAGGCACAACCATGTTTTCACCAGAGGAACAAACGTGAATGGCCCTGAGCCACACCTTGTAGAAAAGAGAAGGCCTTCGAAAAGGTTACCATAAACGAGAAATCCGATCCTTAGTAGTCCAAACGTTGTGACATCTCTCTTATTTTTCCCCGACTGCGCAGTTTAATAGTCCGAACATTATGACATCTTTCTTACTTTTCCAGGGTTGCCACTCAAATCTGCAAAAAAAAAATTCCCCGTGTTTTCCAGGTACACAAGATATTAAGGGGAAAACCACAATCACTGTGCTCTAGCATGAGCTGTCCTGGGCTAACTGTACTAGTTATAATTGCTGAAAAAACTTAAGTAAAAAAAAAGAAACAGCTGAACATACTTAAAACAAATAATGCTATAGTAAATGTACTAGTTTAATATAGCTGAAATATCACCCTTAAATATACTATAGATTGCACTTTGAGTGGTTACCATTTTTTAAAAGACGAAAATTCCTTGTATTTTCCTAGCTTCTAAAGAAAACCCTGAAAGTCCCTGTTATTTTAGGTGATTTTTAAATTCCCTGTAGAGTGGCAGACCTATTTACACTCCCTGTGCAGTTTATGTTTGCTTCTTCTTACTACTAAAGTGATCCGGACAAAGGTATTCTCTCTTCTAGGATGTGTTGGTCAGGGCCTCTTCCAACTGATAGTAGGCTAGCGTGGGAACTAGCCAATAATTCACCAATTTTTAATTAATATTTTCCAATTGTTTAAAACTGAAAATACTCTAATCAGTCTTAAAGTGTACGAAATTTTGATTGCAAGATTCTACTTACACAGACATAAAACATGTTATTAAAAACATAGTAATTATGAAGTAACTAATATATAAAAAGTTTATCTTCTGACCGATTTGCTGTTAAATATGGACAGTATGGTGTAAGAACTTAAAACTTCTAACCTTTTTATAACCTCTCAAAATTTGAAATCCTCTTGTATAATTTTACACATAAAATATTTGAAAGGAATATAAGAAGTGGATGACATAGCAAGAAGTGTGATCAGTATATACTCTTTTATGACACAGTTAAAGTTGACCACTTGCTGTAATTTCTTACATCAAATATTTATTTTTATTCCCACCAGATATCTTTTTTTAAAAATTTGATATCATATATTATTAAGTCAACTGATCTCAGAATTAATTCATCAACTTTATCATTTAATAACTACATTTTAAAACAATTATCAAATGCAACTTTGATGTTTTTATCTTAGTGTTAGTCCTTAAATTGGAACTGAAATGAGAATGTTGCTCTATTCTTTGCTACCATGGTAATGTGATATTCCCTTAAACCACAGAACATAAATTTATAAAAATGAACGCGTTCTATGTTCAAATGACATGCTGGATTAGAAAAATTAAATAACATACCAATAGAATAAGTTTAGGGATATATTTTTTTAAATGTTCTGTAAATTAGAAGCAAATATTTAAAATGCTCAAAATTATAATTTTCATTAATTAATTAATTAAAAACAAATTGACTGATGAACGTTGATAATTAAGAATTGACTTTTTAATTACTGTAATTGTTATTAATCAAATGATATTAAACAAAATTGAACCCCAATTAGAAAGCATTATCTTATAGAAAAGATATCGATTTTAAAAAATTGGAAAAAAATATATAAAAAGAATCTAAAGAAATTTATTTTGAAATTTTAAAAAATCAATAAAAAAACTGAAGTAAATGTCGTTGTGCAATAGTTCCTTTATTCTTAAAAATTCAGAAAAATTTCATTTTTTTTCTTTCTGATTTAAAATCTAGATCAGGTGCACAAAAAATAATGTAACAGTCAACAAGAAATTTAAAAACAGATATTACAAAAATATCAAAATTGTTTTTTTTATTATTTACATAAAAATACATTATATACATTGAAAAAAATGATCACCATACCTGAGAAAGTATTAAAATACATCTAATACAACACTGGTCTGAAATAACAAAAAGTCATAATTTGATATCAATATATAAATATTAATATTTGAATTGAAATCAGCTCACACACATCGGAGGTAACCATTTCATACGATCATTTATCAGAAAAAAAAAAGAATAATAAATACAGTATACTCTCAATATATCGAAAAACCTTGTTATTTTTTCCCCTTGGCATTATATATCAGCCTAATGTTAATTTAAATTCCTATGCCAAAGAGTTTATACTAAAACCTTATTATGATAAATTTTCTTCAATATAGAAAAGGAATTTTTTTGGAAAAATTACAATATAAGTTTAATGTAAACCGTTTTCTATTTAATGCATAATTATTTTTGTCCTTACCTTTTAAAATTAAAATTGTTGTATTTACACTTTTGGTCAACTATCATTACATATAAAATTATTTAGTAGTTATTCTTATGTTTCATGACTTTACTTTTTAGAGTAGCATTCTAGAATATATTTTTCTAGTTTTTAGAACATATTTAGTTCTGAACTTGTTATCTCAAAAACTCGCCACCACGAAAATCTTTTAATCTTCCTTCAACTTTGAGATATTGAGAGTATACGGCATTTGATCAGATTTAGAATGTTAAAGAAAACTTAGGTCGAGGAAATTAAGTACTAACTATTTTTTCACCACATAAAATATTATGGAATGGAAATGCATAAGAATGTTAGTTTTTCTTTTTAATTTTGGTCTAAAAATGTCACAGTTTGAATAATTTGCTACTTTTAAGCTTTTTAAAATTGGTTTGTTTAGTGTAATCAATTTCTTTTCTTTTGAGCAAACTGGGAGAGCTGTTGTTATCTTCAGAGAAACAGATGCCCTTCTTAGATGTACTTTCTGGTGACAAAGCAGAAGGCTCAACCATAGAACAGGTGCCCTGAAATATATGGATAAAATATTTAGGTAACAATATTATGATATTGATCATAATAGATTTTCTCAGAATAATTTTATCTTTGTTTATTAAATACATATATTCTTTTGTTTTCATCATCAGCTATTATAACTTTTGATTTGATCTTAGGAGTCATTCCCACTATATCCTACACACAGTAGCAAACGTATAAAAACTATATGTAAGAAGAATTGCTCACAACTGATCAAATTGCATTTCCATGCAAGGACATAGAAGAATCAGAGGCAGTAAGAACAGCTCCTTATGATGAATTTCGATTGTTTTAGAATATCTTATGTAATAAACACCAAACCCTTTTAGAATGTTTAAAGTTTAAACAATAAACATAGTACTGGCATAAAATAGAGATATGTAGACATAACTTTATTTGGATCAAGAGTAACATTGAAAAGATTTAGTGACTTGGCTAGCATTTTCATTATTAGGTGCAACAGTTCTTGATGTAATCAAAAGTTTGATATTCTGTTTAAGATAATGGTAATATTTTTATGATAATGAATTTTTTTAATAGCTGAAATTCCATTGAAATTAAGCTATATGATATAAGGCAATTTATTAATGTTCAGTTTCATATGGAAGTAAATTTTGTTTTTCAAATTTTATATGCAGCCTACACTTGCTTGAATATCGACTGCAGTTATTTTATGAAATAAAAAACTTAAACAAGGATTTATAGTTAATTTTATTACTCTTTCTATTGACATTTTTGGGATTTCTGTGACTTTTCACAAAACTTGTATAATTACAATCTTGTCGCATAATTTTAAGAATTATTAATTTGACAGAGGTATCATAGAAAATATTATGGAATTTATTTGAATATGGTAGAAAATGTATTTTACTATGAATCATTTTTAAGTTCACACATTTTATTATAAAATAGACTTCAGGATTGAAACTAACTTGACAAACAACATTAATAAGGGTTTAAGAATATTTCAACAAACATTTTTTTATTTAAGATTATGAATATTTCAAATTTTAGATCTGTTAAAAGAATAGTTTGAAGTTTGATTTAATGGTCACTGCCTGTGAAAAGTAAGTATCCTTTAGTACCAACTTTGTTTTATGAAGCCAGCTTCTATGCATCAAAACCAATTCTCCTTATGCTAAACAATAGAAAAACTGTGGGCAAAAGGAAACATTTGGTACAATTATACCAAAGGACTAAATTATAAGAATAAATGGGAAGTAAAACAAATGAATAAAAAATAAGTGCCAGTTCTTCATGTATACTTTATATTTGTTAGTAAGAAGCATACCAGCCAACTTTTACGCATTTGGCTTTTACGCATTTGGCGTAATGTTTAATTTCTATATTTAAAGTGGTCGTAAAATGAACGCTTTCTATATATTCCTTTCATTTATAAGCTTAATTTATAATCTTTTTGAGCACCACTATTTTTAAAAAAATCAAGCATATACATAAATATGTATTGCTTTCGTAGTAATTCGCATGAGCTTTTTCAAAATACAGAATATGTTTCTGCCTAAAATTGTAATTTGAATTCCGTTTTACTACCACTTGGGAAAATCATGCTCAAAAGGATTAAAAGTTGGCAGGTATGAAGAAGTATCATAAAAGCTTTATTAGAAAACAAAATCAGTTAATATCAATGCTGATTAAGGTTATGAACTTAATTATAAAGACCATAACATGAATCAGTGACTGCTCTCTACACGAAGAAAAATTTAATTCAAAATTCCTTGAAGAACTGTTAAAACAAACTTTTTGAAATTTTAGCATTCAGGTGAGTTGTTCTTTTTTAAATCACAGAAATGAATTGGACTAGGCATAAAACTTAACACAGAGAGTTTTAGCCTGCAAACTTTTCACAAAAAATGCATACACAGTCATATTTTACATTATGAGATTATAGAGAAAAAAAGTTGAACTTGTTTTTTTGAAATGTGTAATGAAAGAATTTGTTAATAAATGTTAAAAAAGCCTTTGTAAGACAATGCAGTGGCGAGAATAACTTGGAATACGATGCAGCTTCTAGAAAATTATTCTAATAATCAATGAATGTGAATAATCGTTGCATTATGCGTTATGTGTGACATACATTGAGCAATTGCAGAATAATGGCACAAAGTTTAATCACAAAAACTTACATGCCATTTCGTTTCAGCATTAATAAAAATTATATTAGTTGATTTTGAACATTTTTTAATCTATTTTTGATCATTTCAGCCAATTCTGATATGATTACTGCATCTCCCTGATCCCTACATTCTCATTATACACTTTAGTAACAAACAATAATTGCAAATAAACCTCCACTTACTTCTTTATTATTGTTTACATTTTCAATAGGAATTTCATTAACACCAAATTTATTTTGAAGAACAGCAATAATAATTTTAATATGATTAAATTCAACATATTCAGGACACAACTGCTTGATAGGAGTAAGTCTGCTTACATCTGAAAAGAAGAACAACTGTCATAAATGGTAAAATACACACAATTTGAGTAAGAATATATATATATATATATATATATATATATATATATATATATATATATATATATATATATATATATATATATATATATATATATATATATATATATATATATATATATGAATATATATATATATATATATATATATATATATATATATATATATATATATATATATATATATATATATGAATATATATATATATATATATATATATATATATATATATATATATATATATATATATATATTGTTTTTGTTGTCAAGACAAGCTCAAGCCCTTTTGAAACTTCAATACAGTTAGTACTTTGTATAAAAATCTTAATAGTATTATGATTTTCGATACTCTAATTTTTTTTTAGCTTTCTTTGATTTACAATACCAATATTTTTATATAATTTGTTACATAGCAATGCATAGGTTAACTTACCTATGTTTATAATCTAATTTTAAAAATATTTTTAGAAAATATTGAATTCCTTAAAAAAGTTTCGTTTCAACAAACAATATCTTCTTTTAAGAAATTTCCATGTACTTTAAATTTAAAAATACTAATAAAAAATGGGTAGACTACATTTTTGTATAAACAGGGGCCTGCCTGGGTTTTTCTGAGAGATTTTGTGAAAATTTAGACATAATTTGTGAAAATTAAAAATTATATTAAAAAATCAACACAAAAAATGGTAAAAATATGGATTTATCGTTTCTTACGAGACACAAATGTAAAATTTTAAGAAAAAGTATTTTGTGAAACTACCGTTTTTCCTAAAGTTGAATTTGTGAAGGTACCACTAAATGGTAGTAAATTTGGTTTGGACAGACCCTTGATAAATAAATGAGATATAAAAATAACAGTTAAATCTCTTTAACTATCTATATGATAAAAAATTTAAATTAAAATTTTTTTTATTAACTTTTCCTATAAAAAAAAAGAGTAAAAATAAGGGAGTGAATACTGAGGATATTCCTGAGGAAGCTTGAAAGAAAAACAGCGTTATCCAGAACTGGGTACCAACTATTTTTATTGAGTCATAATAAATAAAAGTATTCAGTGCACTTGGTACATTTTTGCACTTAAATAAAACTAACGTTGATTAAATAGAGACTGAGGCTCGAAACAATAATTAACAAATGAACATTTTAAAATGTCCAATTAATTTCCTGATAAATGGTTATACATAACATAATATTTACAGAATAGTTATACATAAATAACACTTTTGATACTGAAATGAAAAAATATATATATATATATATATATAGCACAATGTGTGCAATTAAATTTTTAAAATACTCTTTATTTTTCTACAAATAAATAATCCAAAAAAAAATTTGTTTTGCATATGTAAAAAGAGAATACTTTTTTCCACTTAATGTAGTTTCACTTCCAAACATATTATTAAAGGAAATAAATACATTACTCATTTCTCCTTTAATTAATTTTGTTTTATTTCTTATTTAAATCCTAAATTGATATACTTATTTGAAACTTGCAATAAAAGGAAATTTGATTATAATCTGATTTGAATTTGATACACATTGAAAATTGTATGTAATCTGATTTAATTGAATTAAAATCAGATTGACAATATTGAATAAGATAAGTAACAACAGTGAAGGTATTAAGATTGATGAATTGCCTAAATTGTTAATTAGAAGAAAAAAAAACATGATAGGAAACAGCATTTTGCAACTTTATGCATGACAACTACACATAGCAAATGTAAGCACACCAGACAAAAAATTAGTCACCCTTAGAGAAATCATGAAAAACATTGTTTAATAGCGTATAACACCGTCTCTGGATTCTATAACCGCATAGATTCGGTTAGGAAGTAAGTACACAAGGTTTTGCAGGCACGTCAAATCAAGTTTAAGCCACTCGCTGAGGGTTTGATCGCACAAATGCACCATATTATGTGGATGCTGATTTCGTTGTTTTACCCATTATTCCAATATGTCCCACAGATTTTCAACGGGGTTGAAGTCAGGTGATTTAGCAGACCAGTCGAAATGTAATTAAGTGTCTGAGTGTTCATAAAATCAGTCACATATCCTTTCAGCCCGAAGAAATTTTCTGTTGTCATCTTGAAAGATAGGAGTATCGAAAACACACTATTTATTAAGATATTGACTGAAAGACAACATCTAAGCATCCAGAATGTTCAAATAAGCATGTTGGTTCATGTTAGCGACCACCTCAGTGAGGGGGCCCAATCCATAATATAAAAAAAAAATGCTCCCAAATCATGACAGACCCACCTTCGGCTTGCAAAGGCAAAAACATGATTCGTCAGACCATATTACATTCTGCCAGTCAGCAACTGTCCCCATTCGGTGGCTTCTAGCCCACTGAAGTCGCGCCGCTTTATGTGTCTGTATGAGCAATGGTCTCTTACGAGATGTTCGACTCCAAATGTTAATTGTATGCAGCTCCCTTTGCAATTTTCTCTCACTAACCAGTTGGGATAGATCTTAATTTACTTACTGAAGCAATTCCTGCCAGATTTGAAAGCGATTTTGATTAAGAAGTCGTGAAACACGTCTCAATGCAAGATCTTTTTCCGACCACAATTCTGACATCGTCTTTCGTGACCGTATGTAATTACACTACTGCTTGTAGAGACGCTGAATAATCCGCATTGAAACACCAATAAATCCAGCAACTTCATTCACCATATGACCATGGGCATGGCCAAACACAATTGCCCCTTTATCACATCCTTACACTTACCCATATTTACACATAATTTCCGCTTGAAACAAAAATATCTCACTGATAGCTACTCGCCTTTGATCACGTTGAAGCAGTGTGTTTGCAGTTGAGCACGTCACTTGACCATGACGTCCTCAAACGAAGCCTAACGATTTATCGATGCTTGCGCACTAGGGTGACAAATTTTTTGTCCGGTGAGCTTATATTGTTTAAAATAGTAATAAATTCAATATGTCAACAACTTAATCGAGGTACTGACAATTATTTATCAGGTCCTAGTAAATAAAATCATTCAAGACACTTAGTATTTTAGCCTTAAAACAAAACTGAGGCTGATTGGAGAGGTTTAAAATGAACATACCAGAGTTGATGGGTGGTGATCGAATGACTTTCGAAACAATCTCAAATATTTCTTTCGTAATTCCCACATCTTTTAGAGTGACTGGCAAGCCAACTTTGATGGCTTCAATGAGGTGGTTAACCACAGTATTGGGAGATAAACCTCTCCTTTTAGCTACTTCGTTGATATCCTTTCCATCACCTCCATAAATCCTATACGTCTCCTCAGCTGTGCTACTCAACTGTTTCATAAGGGGATCAAGATCTTTTTTTGGCTACAAAACATACAGAATAACTTGATGAAATTATATGCGTTTTAAGTATAATACATAGTTTATATAGAACATTACTACTTAAGAAAACTTTTACAGCTGCATGAGTTATAAATAAATAAGATATATAAAGATGTATTAATGTATCTAAAGTGAAACATATTTAATTTAAAAGTGGTGCTCAACTTTTTTGCCAAAACAACAAACACAATTGATTGGTATAATTATATTTTTAAAGATATTGTGCAATTATTTTCTTACTTTCATAAATATGGATATTTGCACATTTAATTTTGCAAGAAAAATAAAATTTGATAAAGTTACTTGAAAGCTGTAAATAAATTAATGATTATAAAATTTCTAAAATAAAATATGAAAAAGCAGTGCGAGTGTTTCGTACCTACAAATTTTGCAGAAAGAAGCACTATTTATGCAGATAAAAACACCAATCTGAGCAAATGTTTAATGAAGATTAAAACAGATCGAAGATTATTGAGTTGATTATAATTAATTTATTTACTTACACCTTAATGATATAAAAAAAAACAGCGGTACTGGCCAGATTTTATGATTAAGTTTTACGTCTCCAAAAAATAATTAATGTTATTTATGTTATAAACATATTTATATTTTCAAAAACATTAATAAGCAATTTTGTGAATAAATTGCAATGCAGTAAAATGTTAATACAAAAATGGAAAGCTCTATTTAACTAAAAAAAAATTCGAGGGAAGTTTAAAAATGGATATATAAATTTTTTATTTTGAATACTCATCGCCACCACCTGAAGATTCTCGCCTTGCTGAGGAGCCACATTGCCCCCTTTAGGGCGATTGATTCTTAAACACTTTACCCTATTATCCAATCATCGCATATGTGGCCTTACCTCATCCTTGCATGTAATATTCTTCATTGGGTTTTCGTCCTCATACCTTTAATTTAATTTACTTTTACTTCATTATGGTCTACAAAACATTATTATGGTTAGCAAAAAGCATTATATCTTATTCTTTTACTCTTTTAAAACTTCTTAAGATTTTTTTTTCTTTTAAGATCATCCAGTTATCCTCATCTGATTTATTTAAGGTTCAACAATCACACCCACAAAAAACTATTGGTCTTGTACAGCTGCATTTTTTGTTTCACTGCTTCATTATTTTGATTTAAACAGGAATCACAATGTATACTGAATTAGTACATTGAAATTAAAAAATAATTTTTTTTTCTCTCCTTCCCAATGATTTAATTTTCCTTACTGCTTCCAGCAATCCAGATACAGTATCCCTTTGACATCAGGTTAACTATGGGAGATATTCCTATTAAATGTGGGCTAATTCTATCAAAAAGACTCCATGAAGGTAAGTTTACGTTATACTTTATCCGAAAGTTACCCTGTCTTCTGGGCTGGGCTGTACATAGAGGACTAGGCTGGATGACAAGGTTGAATTATGCAAACACTCTGATAATTGAACATCACATTTTTTAAACATAAAAAGAAAAACTAACAAAATACTTATTTTCATGATAATATATGATGAACAAGCAAAAATAATTTTTTATACCTCATTAGATGTGTTAGAAGTGGGTAAAACATCTGTTTCTAAGCCATTCTCTTCACAAAAACGCTTTACTAGTTCAGTCATGGCATTTCCAAACTTAGAAGCACGAGCAGAGGGTATACCTTCAATTTGACATAAAGATTGAACAGAAACAGGTCGATGGACAGCTATATCCACAAGATTTTTGTTGCTTAAGACCATGTAGGGTGCAATACCTTCCTCTTCGGCAATCTTATTTCTTAGAGCCATTAACTGCTTATAGAGGTCAACCTGAAAAATTGAAAGCTTTAGTATTTATACATTTTAAGAGTACATCGAAAAGTTAATAATGATATGAAAAGAAAAGATGTTAATAAGGTGACGAAAGGAAAATAAACCTGTAGTTGTTCTTCTCGCTCATCCACTGGTTCAGATGGAGGGACATCATCTTTGAACAGGTCATCAGCATTGATGTTATCTTCCATTGTATTCAATCCAGCTAAAGCTAATATCCTAAGGAGTGAAAATAAATAATAATGAAATTATTAAAAAAAAATCATGTAATGTATAAAATGTTAAATGTTGATAAAATTTGATTTTTTCAATTACAAAAAAATTGATAATTAATCTAAGCATTGTTAAAAAATTCTTATTGACTATTTATTGACCTTCCTAATCAGTGTAAGTAAGGATGTTTTAAGGTAAAAAATCTATGTCATGAGTAAAATGCTAAATTTGCATATAATTTGACTTTTTTTAATGACATAAAAATTGAATATTAACCTGCGCATTGCGGAGTGAAGCTTGTTATGGACCCTACTTCAATTTTCTAATTATATTTCTATAAAACAACTGTTTTCAGTTATTTGACCTCAGTAATAGATGTTAATAGTAAAATATCTTTATTACCCTGAGAAATATTAATACAAATAAAAATATTTCCATCTTTGCATTTTTGGAGGGACTATAATGACCCTTTTTTGCAATTTGCGTTAAAAAAGTCTTTATTACTTTCATTTCAATGCTACAGGTGATGTTTTTCATAATTATTAAAAAATGCTGTTACAAACACATATTAGAAAGTTATAATTTGAAGAAAAAAAAGGAGAACATATGAATAGGGAATTGAGAAAGGATCCATAATAAATCCAGAATATTTGTGAAGAATAACTTGGTAGCAATTTACATAATATTCTGTAATAATGAAAACATTATATTTACTTTAAGTGAAAAGCTATGTTTCAGTCAAATTACCTTGGATCAAATATTAATTATATATTATTATATATATATAAGAAAAATATTATTAATATTATTAAAAATATTATTTAATAATATTTATAAATATTATTAAATAAAGACAAGCATGATTTATCCTGCATCACATCAATGCAAAAGCTTTGCAGTGCATTGGTTGAAATTATTTTTTGCGTACTACTATATTTAAGAGCTAGAAAATATGTATACTTTTTGACAGGAGCAGGAGGAGCAATGATTTTCTTTGTAGTAACTGCCTTTGCCTCAGCCAGATTCATCAGTTCTGCATTCATTTCCAAAATAAGGGATTCATTTCCTGGAGAATATTTGGCTTTCTCCAACCACATTTTCGCTTTTGAAGTGATGTTAACTGTGCATCCTCCAAACATATTCGTTTTTCCTTTCGATTTTATCTGCACTTCTTGCAAATATTTCTCACATACTAATAAACGACCTGAAATAATAATAATAAAATCTATAATAAATGACTAAATAAAAGAATAGAAGAAGTTTCTAACATTTTTCTAATGTTAGGATCAAAACATTTCGACAGTCATGCTAAAATATCTCTTTACATTAAAAAAAATAAATAGATAAATAAATAAAAGAAAAAAAAAATAAATTAAAAAAATATCGCTGCCAACACAGTATAAAAAATTTTTGTCACACGAAATTCTCCCTTTTAAAACACAAAAACTAATAGTTGGAATAAAATGAATTTTTTCATGTTTTTATAAGAAATGTTTGAGGATTACTCTGATACGAAATTGTCATTGATCATTAAGACATTTTTTGTTGAGTTTTATTAAGGAGTTTTTTTTACCGTTCTTGCCCCTCATAATTTAGTTTGGCAAAAACTAGAATAAGAATTATGATTTTTTGAAACTATATATGCTATTATTGGAAGATGTACAGAGGCCTCCCTTTTTTTCAAAAAAAATTTTTTTTTTAATTCCTTTTTTTTTAAAATATTTATTAATTTTCTTTGTTACTGCTTTAAACAATGAATTTCTTACTTAGAATTCTAAAAACTTTACAAAAATGTGTATTTTTTTATGAGTGTTTTTGACTAATAAGATTGCTACACATTATGTCCTTTCTTCTTCTTTTTTTTTTTAAAATTAGACTTTGTTAAGGAATTCAACATAAATATTCATGAAAATTTATCTAGCATAGTTGGCAAAATGCAAATTTTTTCACTAAAGAAAAAATAAGGTTTATTTTGCAGACTGAAAGTGTTAATAAATTTTTTCCATTGTTTCCCTGAAATAAAATTAGATGACAAACCTTGCAAAATCAGCTGAAATAGAAGTTTGGAATATCTTATTTTGGAAAAGTTTTTGACACACTGAACTATTTAAATCTCAATCATTGCATTTTCTTGAATTCCAATACATTTTTTACTACCACCTTTCAATAACTTATTTTGCATTATTTTCACAAAATAAAATGTTGTTTTGACTAAAAATATTTTCCCTATTGAAAAATTTAAAAAACAGTGTTTTTTTTTAATAAGATTATTGATGGATTTTATTTTAATGAAAAACTAATAACTAAAATAATTTTAAAATAATAACTAAAAATAATAATTGAAAATAATAACTAAAAATTCAATTGTTTTGAACTACAAGTCTTTGAAGAATTAATTATTAATTTTAATGCTACAAAAGGCTTTATAGCTCATTTGAAATTCTATTAGTGATTACATTTTCCTAAACTAAAAGTTTTAAATTATCATTTTTATAAAATAAATATACACAAATATTCTTTTACTATAAAATTCATTACAACTTACACTGTGTAATGTTGATTAAAATTAATTTGTTTATTGAAAAATTGATGTTGATGAATTAAAAAGTAATTCATTGCATCTCATTTTGTTACAAAAGTAGATTTTAAAGCCACTAACAAGAATAATAGCGCCATTTTTGAGGAAATTATCTGAAATTCACTTATTTACAACTCATTAATAAAATAATTTTTTTTAAAATTACGTATTCCTAATTAATAAAATCATTCAACAAACAAAATGACTATTAATAAAAAAGGGGAATTAATGACAACAAAAAGAAAAGTTTTTTTTTTTACTGAACTCATTCTGCTTAATATTCCTTTTACTAAACCAAATAATTTATTGCAGCAAGTTCGACAAAAAGAGGTGATTTGTTCAAAACATTTCTCATTTGTACGAAAAAAAAAAAGAAAAAAAAAGGGGGAACTAGATTAAACAACTTATGAATTATATAATAAAGTAAAGCACATATAACATTTTTCTTAGCTTACATAATATTAGAATATCAATTTATCTAAATTGATATTCAAATATTATGTAAGCTAAAAAATCATAGAAAAAATTATATAATAAATTTATATTCAAAATATAAATTATATATCAATAGTAGTTATAAATATGCTTTTGCTGTAAAATATCCTCAGTAAAGTGATATTCGTGAAACATTTTTTTGTTTCAGACTCTACACAATGTACACAAAAAATGGATAAAACTTTACGCCATAAAAGCAGATAGAAAAAAAAAAAAAAAACAGACATACCAAAAGCTTTCCACCAATTCTCTGATATATGCCTAGTAAATGAAATAAAAATATATAAGTATTAATATATAATTTAAAAATGAGAAATAAATATTTATGAATATAATTTAACTTACTTTCCTTTCCCATAAAATGGAATTTGTTTCATCTGCGAAGTTACTCTTTGATTTGACTAAAATGAATGAAAGAAAAAAAAAAAGATTATTAAAACATACTTTTAATAGTAAAAAAGTACATTTCAGTTGCAGTAAGCATTTAAGCTAATTAAAACATATTCTGTTTTTTTTAAATACTTTTTAAGCTTTAAGAATAATATTTAAACTTTCTCTTCTATGCACAACTTTTCCATTAAACATCATGGAGAATTTGTTTCTTTAAGGCAAAATTGAAAATTTGGAAAAAGCCTAAACCAGAGCTCAAGTGGTAATTCACATAACCTATAGAAAGAATTTTATTAATCATAAGGAAATACCGTTTTGTCATTATCATCATTTCCCCCCCCCCCTTTTTTTTTATATATATATATTGATTAGTCAAATCAGCAAAATAAATAAATAAAAAGTTATATTTTTCTTTTTGTAAAATTAGAATCATTTTATTTTACATTTAAAAATTGTATGTGGTGAATTTTCAAGCATCTGAAATATGCATACATCAATTTTTAATTTAAAAAGAAAATTTTTTTTAACAACCTTCCTTATACATATTTCGAGAAATTTGTTCTGAACAAATAAAATGTGTTGAAAAAACAAAAATTTTTTAAGCATTAAAATTATACTGCAATTTTAAATAAATTTAAAAATGTACTAAAAAAATCAACAACACTGGAATTTGTAAGTACATTCTACCCTTCTGTCTACATCTGCCTCTAAATATAAAAGTAGTTTTTCTATGGTGATCTTTATAAATTAGAAACACCAACCCTTAACTTCCTAAAACAATGTATCTCATCATAGTGAAACCTCATCAAATTCTGCAAGAGTTTTATTTTTTTCCTTCCCAGTTGCTTGTCTCAACTGTAAAAACTGCATTTTAAATTTATTTTCCTTAAGATTAAATATATATAGCTTTTTAAGTTATAATTCAACTCTAAAAATAAAATTAATGGCCAGAAATATATTGCCTGAGTAAAAAAAACTGCTATTTCTTATTGTTTTAGAAATAAAAAATTTATGTCATTAATGAAAAATTTTATTTATTAGGTCTTTGTCATCAAAAATTGGATAAAGCTGTGTTGAAATGATGCCCAGGAAATTATAATGCCTGTAATTTTTTTGTTTTTAGTGCATTGAAATCATTTAGCAAACATATAAATATATTTTAATACTGACATATAACTCACAGTAATGCCATTAAAATTGAAGTTATAGTTTTATAATATTATAAATATAGAGCTTCTAGCAAATATTTTGAGTGCATAACTAGGTTTCAGCTCTATATTATGATTTTCTAAATATATAAATATACTAGTAATAGTATATACACTGGTAGTATAACCATAATAATTCACATTAAAACTTCATTAATAAATTTTAATTCACAACTGTAATAAAAGGTTATTTTTTTCTCTATGGTAATCAATATGTTTTGAGTATAGGAAAATTATGAGTTAATATTTATTTGCAATGTGGTATTTAAAGTATTATAATAATAACCATTCTATTGAATATAGATCATGGAACACTCAGAGTTTCCAAATTCATAAAATACCAAACCTGAACTGTGCTGGAAATAAAGTTTTTTATTTTTATATGTAGCAGATAATTTTTTAAGTTATTCAATGGAAGTGGTGATTTTTGAACAATATCATGAAAGTAGCTTGATAATCAAAAAATTAACAAATTAACCCAAAACTGATGAAATAAACACAATATGAATATTTTGAAGACTAAATGGCTAAGAAGAATGTAGACTAAAGCATTGTGTCATTGTAATGAAATGAAAAACCAAACATACCGATCCTCGAAGAATGTATATTGGAACTGCCAACCCAAAAGCACCACTAGTTGCCTAAATATATAAAAACAATATAATAATTAGTAAACCAATAAAATTTAGAAAACAAGTCTTATACTATGAACCATAAGTTATAAATATTTAACACAGAAAAGTTTTTTATTATCATGTGTAAAATAGATAATATTTGTACTTTTAAAAAGCTGTTGATTACAAGAAAAACTGCAAAAATTTTTATAATAAAAAACTAGATCGTTTTAAAAAACATTGATAGCATAACATTTATCGATTTTTAAAATTTAGTTAATAATTGAGAAAAAACTAAATGTTATAAATAGGTACTGAATTATAATATTACTAAGAAAATAAATAGTATTATCTTCACTTAGCACAGTGACAAATTGAAATTGTTTTGGATGAAAACTAATTTGCAAAACACTTCCAAAAATTCAGAGCATAAATAAATTTAGAGGCTACTCAAATATTGCATAAACATTTAAAGATGGAAAGAGGCTTCAAACTTGCTAATTTTTAAAGCTAAGCACAGAGGGTTTACAATCTCTTCATAATAAATAAGTTGGATATAAGGTTAGGCTTAGCTAAGGTGCATGATAGAGACATTTTTTTAAAATTTCTTTATTAACTTTAGTAAATACCTAATGCCTATAAAATAGCTCAAAAGTAATTCCTTTTTATTACCCTATATAGATTATAACCGGTATATGATTCGATTAGAACAAAAAAAAAAAAAATACCATAATGGCTTAGTGAGTATATGAATGACTTAGTGAGTATATTTAAAGGCATAACTAAAGTTTCACATATAGAGAGCAGTTTTTTTTTAATGGAAAACAAAATTTCTTAAAATAACTTGAATAATAAAATACTTGAAATAAGACATTAATTTTAACTTCATATAATAAAAATATAAAATATTTATTATATATTAATATAATAAATACTTAAAATATTCACACAAAAAAACCATTACACTTTTCTAGCTATTTTTGATCAAATTCAACAAAACATACTACATCCTAAGTGAAGCCTAGTTTGGATAGCCATGAACATTAACTCTTTATTTTAAAAACATATAAAATAAATATTTGTGTTTTTAAATACAATTAAAATATATTTATTACAATCATTTTTATTTTAAAAATAATATTCATGTACGTTTCTTAATGAAATATACACCAATTCTAGAATTATCTAAACTTTTACTCCATCATGGGAAAAGTGGGCATATCAAAACATGTTCTTTTGAAAGCACTACTGTAAGAAAACAATCAAACAAAATAAAATAAAAATTATGCTTCATATTTAATCTATATGGATTCAATGGATATAAAATGCACCAAAAGTTTCCTTAAAATAAATTTAATAGTTTAGTTTTAAAGTCTCCTTGAACGTTAACACTGATTGATTTTTACACAACTTTCCCCCACCTGACTCTATACTTATTATAAGGTTGTTCAATGTATTCACAATCTTTAATGGAAACCTATAAAGGATTGTAAAAAATTACAATCCATTGACCTCTGATGGATTACAGTTTTCTCATAAATAGTTTAAATAATATCTTTAGCTATTTCACAAGGAAGGCGTATTCAATCGCATAAAACCAAATTTTTAAGGAGAAAATAAAAATTTTCATTAGTACAAAAGAATAAACTTTTTAAGAATAACCAGATTCAACGATAAGATGTTGATAGTCCGTACACATTTCCATTGGCCCTCTTACATTTTTACATGTTCCTATATTTTTATTATGTAAGTAATTAAAAAGAGTTTAAATGAAAAAT
Organism: Parasteatoda tepidariorum; assembly: GCF_982258835.1. NCBI lineage: Eukaryota > Metazoa > Arthropoda > Arachnida > Araneae > Theridiidae > Parasteatoda > Parasteatoda tepidariorum. The sequence continues at coordinate 27,717,153 of NC_141755.1, forward strand.
TACAATATAGAGATCGAATAATATTCACAACTGTAATGAAATATACTATTTTGTGACAAAAACACAGACCAAAACATGAAATCAAAACAGCATACCATCCCTACACGTTGATTGTTGGTCTGGAGGAACACTGAACAAATTGGTGGCCCAGGCCAAATTTTAGAGATATCAGGCCAACACAACACCCTTCATTACAAACCATATATATATATAGATTGAAAAATAATCTTCTTAAAAAATAATGCTGCAACAAAACTTAAAAGCCAATGTTTTAATAATATTACATAGCAATAAAACAGAATTTACCTCTACTACACTAAACAAGAGTTTTGCTTCTTCAGAAAAATCTTTTTTGTCATCTGCAATACATTGAGATGATGTACTATTTTGAGATGACATTTGTGCTCTTTTGATTCTGGGAAAAAATAATTGTAATACAATTAATATCATGTACTACAAATAAATACTAGTTACATAAGATGCAATACAATTTTCAAAAAAAATTTAAGAATAAATTTATTGGAAAAAGCAAATTTTTCTCATTTAACAAGTTTTTTTTAAATTTTGTTTCTAATATAAAAGAGAAAATTGTTCATCAAAACACAAATTGAATAAAATTATAATGTTGTTCTTTAGCAATGTTATTACATATTTTTACTAATTTTCCTTAAATGAATGCGATTGTTATAATATTATTGATACAAAAGAACTTACTTTTTCTTACAATTATCACAGCATTTATCACTTTGTTTCAAATTTGTTACAGATTCTCCTTGAAAATGAGATAGAAGCATTTTCCTTCGACATTGATTTGAGTTCAAATACTGCTGCATTTTGGATATCATATCTTGTTTATGAGCTAGAAACTTTTCACTTTTAATTTCTTTCAAGAAAAACCTGCAATAAAATTTTTTTTTACTGCAACAATATTGGTTTTTATATCACTGTTTGAGTAAAAAATAAGAAACATCTATAACAATAGCAATTCCCGCAAAGTAAAATGACTACCCATGTTTTTCAGCCATGAATGGCATTGCTTACCAATAAGATATGGCAAAAAGTTAAGTGTTTCTCTGGTTAACAAATTAAGTTAACAGTATTTCAAAACTTTGGCTACAAAATAACATCATATATTAATTGTCAGGATTTCCAAAAAATGAGATAATAAAAATTCGTAGATGAGAAAGAAAAAAAAAAGAGATGAAAACGCAATAATGAAATAGTTTTAAAAAACTTATACAACATTAAAAAAATGAGATATTATGATATACATTTACAAAGCATTTTCACAAACCATAAAGTTTACAACATTTATAAAAGTTAGGCTTAGGGGTCCTAAGCACAAGGCAGACATAATCGGAAAATATATTTATTTTAAATTTTTTGAGATGTGTGCTCAAAATAAACAAAAGACAAAAAAAGGATATTTCTAGCAGAATTATGCAAAACAAGTCATTTTGTAATAATTCACAGATTTGTGCTCTTAGGATTTTTTGCTTTGATGAAATAGAAAGCACAAAAAAACTAAACAGTAAATAAAATGACAAATTAATTCATTTGTAAAGATATGTAAAAAGTAAATGTTTACAACTAATAACAAAATGAGATTTAAAAATATATTCAGTTCGAAAGAGATTGATCTTTCAGAAGCATTGGCAGCAAATGAGTATGACATTGACTTAATAAAAAAAACATGTCACCAGTTATGAAAATTACTTTAACAAATGTATAGAACTTGCATCAGGTTTAAAAATGGTGCAACTTAAATTTTTATTTTGAATTTGTAGAAATTTTTGCAATCATTCATGGCTTTTTGGATGAACAACAAGCATACCTACACAAAAATATAAATACCTTTTTCTGTTTTGATTATTATTTGAATAAACATTTAGTTATTTATGAAACTTAAATGTTATTCATTGAAAATTACATCTAATAAAAGGGGCCTTGTATATTCAACCAATCATAAAAATGTCATACGCATTAAAAAAAAAATCTAATCCAATAAAAGAATGAATCAAAGTGACTTTAGTGGTTTTCTTCTCTGTGTAAAAAAAAAAGAAAGTTCAAAAAGTTCTCCACAAAGACTAGTTTGTTTCAATGCTGGATTCAGGTGTCTCCTGGTCTTCTGAGTCAGGTTCAAAATTACCAGGCAACTAAGTTGAACATAGATTGTCGTAAACCAAAAAAAAGCTAGATTTTTCAACGCCGGTCATAAACTAAGATACTATTTCAGATAAAATTTTATATAGATAAATCTAAAAAAGAAACAGTTATAAGAATAACTAACTTCGAAGTAACAAAATCTCCATTGGAATAGAAGACTTGGCAAATACTTGGAGAACCATCACGGCCAGCTCTACCTATTTCTTGATAATAAGACTCAATATCCTTTGGTGCTAGGATTAGAATAAAAATTCAAAGTAAATATTTTATTCACCAACTAATTACTTTGTAATTATATCTTGAAGCAAACACACTGCAAAATTTCATTTAAGTTCTATCTCATTTAAGTTCATTTCATTAACTTCATTTTAAGATCTATAGAAAGTGTATAAAGTAAGACTCAACTCTAATGCGTAAAGATAAGTCTCTCATCACAATTGTTTTTAGCATTTGTGAATTCACCCCACTTTTGCTTTCAATAAAATTTGTGCACACATACAAAATTCTAAATTACGCTATTTTAAATAAATTTTAAAGTTATGCCTGCATTTGTTATAGCTAAAAATAATTCTTAAGCACATAATTATGTGCCTTGATCAAAAACACAATAAATGGCAGTGCCTGCAAAGATTCATTTCTATATATTTTACATTTTATAAACATAATAAAAATTAAAAATGACCTCCACAGGTATGAATAGTGTGCTTCTTAGCAATTTTTAAACAATATAGGTAAATATCAATATTGGGGAAAAAAAGTCCTAAACCAGCTGGTTACCCTGAGTTATCAGCACTCAATTTTTAATACACATTATTTTCATTTTAAAGATTTAATCAATAACATAGGCTACTAGAATAGAAAAATAAAATTTAATTTAAAATTTTAATGTGGACCACAACCAAAGTTTCATGGGAAATACTTTGATTGGAACCAATAATGTTTGCAAAGCAAGAAATGGAGAATACTTAAAATTTTTTTAGAACTTTCCATTGAATTAAAATTAGTTGAAAAAGTTAAGAATTTGAATGAACTTATCTTCTATTTTTAATTTACCTTATATTTTTCAAAATCATAAACTAATAAAAAATGATGTAAGTTACAAAAAATAGTATTTTGCTGATATGAATTTTTTATTTAATAAATACAAAAGTAATGTTTCGCATATATTTTTACAATATTTTCTGCAGTATCAAATCTGCAGATAACCACCTACCAGTAAAAATTAATTTTCAGATAATCTTTCTTAAAAAATTAAATAGCCTTCTATTACTTTTATAAAGAAAATATCCACATGACTGAAGTTAGGATACTTGGAATTCTACTAAATTTACATAAATATTTTTAAAAAAGTATATTTTTAAGCATTTTAATATTAGATCTTTTTTTCCACACATATTAAATATTACAGCTTTTTCACACACTATTTTTTTCCAGTGCAAAAATTGATGAAGAAAAATTACTTCATAAAATAATCAACTCGTTACTTACAAGTTTCTTAAATATGAACTAAAAAATATATTTTAAACAATCATTTATTTTAAAAATAATATTAGAATTTCTATTTAGAGGATTAGAGCTATTTCCTTAAATTGAAAATACTTTGAAAATCGATTGAATATTCTATCATTATTTTCAAATTCTAAATGAGTTCTGCTTAAAAAAAAACATTATAACATATGTTCCATGAATTAATACAAACTATTAAGCTTCTTGCAATTGTGACATTATGAAAAAATACTATAAGTTTAAAAAATGAGATTTTAAAAATTTTATAATTTATACCTTTGGAAAAAACATTTTTTTCTTTAAATGTTAATTTAAAAAAAGTTTAAAAAATTAAAAATTACATACCACCATAGTGTATAACACGTCTGACATCAGGCTTGTCAATGCCCATACCAAAAGCAACAGTTGCAACAACAACCTAAATGGAGAGAAAATAAAACTATAAGTGTAGGACATAAAGACAGATTGTGAATCGGAATTATTTTAGCAATGTCTTTGTCAAGGAATAGTATCAAACCTAAGTAAGGTAAATATGTTCTGTTGGTTTTACATATCTTAGAAATAAAAATATTTAAGCCAGTATATTGAAGGCTGTATTAAAAGAGGGGGGTAGAAAGGGACAATTGCCTTTTGGCCAGGTTAAAAATTTTTACAAAAAGTTCTACATATTTTTTTATTTAAAGTTAAACTTTCTTTTTTGCATTCTTTTTTATTTATCTTTAATAATTTTTTAAAATAATTATCTGCAAATTTCTCATATTTAGGTTTGCAATATTTCACAACTGTTTTTTGCTATTATGCTTACTGCAAGTCAATAATAACATTAGCCAATTAACATTGAATTTGCAACAAAAGTTAGCATTAATAAAATGCTTGAAAACTAATAATTTAGTAATTAAAAGTGATACTTCAAGAATCAAAAAATAAATTAACTTTAGTTGTAGCTTTAATAATTAGTAATTAGCTTTTTAAATAGCTTACAAAGTATGAAAATTACACTTATGCTATTTTTGAAAAAAGGGCTTGCACTGAATTTCGATCTAGGGCCCAGAAATCATCAGTTAGGTCTTGTAGCCAGATGTTCTAACCATTATGGAAAAGGACGTTCATTTCTGATCACAATGAATTAAAAACTTACACACTCATCACAATGAATAAAGAACTTAGTTTGCTAATATGAAGAAAAAAAAACTAAGAAAGCATGAGCACTGCTTTTGTTGTTAAATTTTAAAACATGTTACAAAATAGTCAAAATCTCAATAAATACTGTATATCTATGTGTTTTTGAAAAGGGGAATGAGCCTCTAGAAATAGTAAAGAGGGGGGAAGAAATTGAAATAGTTTGGGAACCAATATTCTAATCACTATGGAAAATGGTGTATACTCCAGTTCAAGATTTTATATAGTTCCCACCACAGTTTATGAAACTTGATTATCATTTTAGTTGATTCTTGGAGTTATGTTAGTACATTACATTTAAATTATTAAGAAATTTTTAAGAAACATAAATTTTCTAAATTTATTGTGGTGTAAAACATATGGTAAATAAAAACATGTTTTATGGTAATGTTGTAAATGTACGATCAGGAATTTTACCTCAACTTTGTCGTGAACAAATTCTCGATGAGCAGTCTTGCGTTGTAAAGGTGTCATTCCTGCATGATACATTTGACAAGATACATTCATATCTAGAATAAAACAGGTAAACTTAATTTTAAAATTTAACTATCAAAAAAATAATTTTTCAAAAATAAGTATTTTTAAGAATTGTATCTATGAGAATATTATTTGATATGAGCGAATTAAATTCAGATTACAAGAAATTAACATTTAGACACTAACAAAAATTTTATTACTGGAGTTCCTTCTATATACTTATTTTTTATTATGCTTAAGAAGAAAAAAAATGCAATAAATTAATAACTATCTTTGATTTAATGGATAATAATAATTTCAATAAATCAAAACATATAATTTTTCAAGAAAGCTTTTCTTATTAAAAGAAAAACTATAATAATTATATAAAATTTCTTGATTACAACTTTAACAAAATTTGAAGGATCAAAGCTAAGGCCTTTCACAATAACCAAACATGGAACATTTTTTATGCAGCAATAATTTGTGAAGCATAAAATTATATATGTATATATTTTTTTACTGTAAAAAAAGTTTATATTTTTAGAGTAATGTTTTCATACACAAAATACTGCACGCATAAAAATAACAATTTTATACTTAAAAATGCAGAAAAGCTTGATGAAAAATAAGGTCGAAAGATATTAAAACATTCATTTATATTTTTTAGAATTTTCCGACATATGTAATTTAGTTTTCGTATAATTTTAATGTGCTGCAATGTTTAAACAGATATTTTTAAATAAGATTACTCACCTAGAATCTTCTTGTGAACCTCTATAGTTGCATTTCTAGTAGGACAATAAATAATCGTTGGTCCTGCAAAACTAGGCTTGCCATTTTTTTTAGTCATCACTCTCAGCAAATCATTTGTTATTGAGTTACTCTTCATGCTGACTTCCAAATACAAATTGGGCCTAAAAGGAATTAGAACAGTAATAAAGTAATTAATAATAATATAAGAAACCTAAACCTAAAAAAAGTTTAATGTAAAAAATTCTTGATCCTAGTAAATAATGTAATCATAAAAAAACATCATTGATGGAATGATGCAGTCACTTTAAAAGGGATATCACATGATGAAAATGATCTACAGCGAAACCGGTAAGCCAATCACAAGCCTAATTGTATCCTCAACTTCCACTAAAAATTGCTCAAAAATGCTAATGTGATGTACACAGTTGCTCAAATTATCAGCAACTGAGCAAACATACAAAGATCATACTCCATAACGTAGCAGATTATTTTTAGTGTCAAAAAACAAGATGGAAGGATCCAGTCACTTTAATAGAGTTATCACATGATGAAAATTATCTACAATAATCAATTCAAAACAAATGTTAGCGCAATCATATCAACATCCACAAAAAATTCATAAAATGTAATATAGAAAACACAGTTGGTCAAATTACCAGCAACAGTTTCTCTACAGAGAAAAAATTGCCTGTAACTAAATGCAATTCAAACTTGGATCAACCAGATGATTAGTATTTTATGACATTTCAATTCGATGTGATGATATTTACAACTTCAAACAAACATGACATCAACGAAGGAGATAGATCTGATGGAATTTTTCATTGATGAAAGCTTTGGGAACGTGAAATCTCAGTTTCAGAACACGGAGCCTAAATTTTTTACGTACGTTAAGTATAGAGAAGCCATGGAATTATAATATCAGACAAAAAAAGTGACAGTCAGACGAAATAAAAAAAGCAATTTTTTGGGTAACTAAGCAAACCTACGAGAAACGGTGAAATAGCTTAGAAATTACTTTGAGGTTAGTATAGCCCATAATTTTCTCTTTACGACTAACCGTATAACATAGTAGTAAGAAATGTTTAACAAATTAAACTTTATAAAACTACAATTTTTTCTCAATATTATGTGCAGTTGCTGTTACAGCAATGACAGTTACATTAAATTAAAGACATATGTTAAAAGAAATTAAGTTATAATAAAGATATAAACATACTATCAGAGTCTGAAGCTACTTCAGGATAGATTTGCTTTATAAAATTGCAAGTATTGGGACAAATGCTGCTATATTTAAACAAAATACATTAAATACGAAAGGGAAATAATTAAGTTATGTTTATTAGTTATGAGTAAGTTAAGTTACCTATTAAAACTACTTTAGGAGGATATCTTTGCTTTATAAAATTTCAAGTATTGCTTACGTTTGGGGTAAATGTTGTTACATTTAAACAAGTTACATTAAATAAGAGAGTGATGCTGAAAAAAAATTAAGTTAGGATTATTAGTTATAAGTAAATTAAGTTACCTATCAAAACTTGAAACTACTTTAACAGGATTTCGTAGATTTAAGGAAGTACAAATATCGTTTAAAACAGTTGGAGTGGCAGTTGCTGTTACAGCCATAAAAGGAACCTAAACAATGATACAAACTTTTTAGTATAAAAAAAAATACATTAAGTGTTTCTTTATATTGGCCAATTTTCAAAACATACATGACTAAATGTTCTACGCAGCGACCCTAGATTTCGGTATGAACTTCTAAAATCATGCCCCCATTGAGAAACACAATGCGCTTCATCAATAGCAAACAGGACAATTCCTGAAATTCATATTAACAAAATAAGGAAAAAAGCATTGAAAGCAAACTAGGAAAAAAAAATGATTTGATATTTGAAATTCAATATATATACATATATAAATAAAAAGATGAAATATCCAACTGAATTAACATTAATTCCTTAAATATCTTACCAACATTTTTATCTAATGTTTGCAATAATGAAACAGCATTTTCAGCAAATTCTGGAGTTATGTAGATAACTTTGTGCTTCCCCCTAAAATATATAATACTATTTTAATATACAAATAGCAAATAAAATCAATTGCATTAATTTGTATAACAACAGTTTAGAACTAAAATATTGAAAATGCTTATAAACACAAATGTTTAATTATTTGAACAATGTTATACTCAAGAGACAAAACACCAAATTTAAGATTTGTGTGCTGTCTGTTAGGGGAAAAATCAACACTGAAAGAAATTGCTTCTTCAATACTCATCAATGATTGAGAGAAGTAAAGGCTATTAATCTAAGAGTAATTCCTTTGCCTCTCAGTTCATCAACTTAAAATATTTCAAAAACTGAAATTGACACCTGGAGTGGTGTGAGGCAAATTTGGAGAAAAAATTATTAGATCCAAAAATAATAAAATGAATTAACAAAATTAAAAAAATAATTATAATAATAATAATGATTGAAAAAAATATGAATATTGCAGTAACATTCACAGTATTCTTTACAAACATGCTTTAGCAAGTAAAATTGTCAGCCTTTTTTTTAAAAGAAAGTTTTGGGTGTGTTAGTTTAAATTATTAATTATATCAAGATGTGGATGGTAAAGTCAAGACTTTTCTGTTGATCGGTGGTGGCTCAGGATATTGAGCGCTCGTCTTCGAATAAGGTGATCCGGTTTGAATCCCAGCAACGATTGGTCGATTCGAATTCCGCATCTGGCTTGCACCGACCACAGTGCTGACGTAAAATATCCTCAGTGGTAGGCAGATCATGGGTTAGAGTCCCCTTGACATCAAGTTGACTGTGGGAGGTTTTCTTCTCCATGTAATGCAAGTAAGGGAAGTTTAATCAAAAAATCCTCCACAAAGGCAAAATTTCCTGAATACTTGCTCCAGGAGTTCCCTTGTCTTCTATATTGGGTTCAAAATTACAAGGCTACAGAGTTGAATATTGGTAGTCGTAAACCCAAAATTGGGTCAGCTGTTCAATGACAGTTATAAAAAAAAGGAACTGTTATATGATGTAATAGGAAGCCTTGATCAATTCTTGCTTTTCCATACAGAAAAAAAGTGGTTGATTTGTTAAAAATCATTTTCATGACTACAAGAATTATATCACTGTTGATGGCACACAACGTTAGATTCGTAAACATTTTCAATTCTGAGGAATAACAATGTATAATTTCTTATTAATCAGATATTTTTATGAAATAAGTTTTTTCTATAAGAGTATTATGATTTAATACTATTATGATTATATAAGTATTATGATTTTCCATGGTAATGAAAAAGTTTGCTCTTGTCTCTGTCAGGGTTCCCACTCTATGATGAGATTGAAATTCAAGGACTTTCCAGGACTTTTCAAGGACCTCAACAAAATTTTCAAGGACCTTAATCTAAGACCAATTTTAAAAATTATTCTCTTCTATTTTACTAGAAGCAACAATGCTTGTTGTGGCAATAATTAATTTCAAATATAATACCTAAATGCTTTGCCTATATGGAGAGAAGAGACTATATGTTCAATGGACTAGCATTTATATTTTTTTTAAAACCCTACTCATTTTAAATATTAATTCACAAAATCATTTTCAGCACAAGCTATAACTAATGGTAATGAGGTGTTAATGGTGAAGAGAGGATTTCTTTAATCCTGGGTATTTCCACGTGATGGCTGCATGAGAGAGACAGAACTAAATCTTAGGTATTCCATAACCCCCTCCTCTCCTCTATTAAACATCATTTCTGAAATTATAAAATTAATTCATCCATAATTTACACAACCTTCTCTAAATGTTATGCAGCAACAATTCTTTCTGAAAATAAAAATTAAAAGGAACATATTCATGAACCATATATAGCTTACTTATTTTATAAAGTAATGAAAGGAAGCAATAGAATGGAAATATTTGGTGTTGTCTCTTAAGAGATAAGAAGCAAACAAAATAATACAATATGACTTTATTAACAAAAATTCTTAATTAATGAAAATATTTCACTTCAATCTTAGATAAAGTAATAAACATTGCACTTGAATTTGATATAATATGCGTTGTACTTTAATGACATAATAAAAACATTGCACTTTAATGATATAATAAAACATTGCACTTTAACAAAAATGTTTAAAAAACAAAATGTCATCCAAGTCCAACAATCATCTAAAGTAATTGATCGTGAAAAACTAACTTTACATAATAATATTCTGATTCTCACACAAAAAAAAAGTATTTAGCTATGAAACATTTATTAGTCATGAAAACTTACATAATTACTCCATAAAAAATAGAGAAATTAAATTGAAACTTAAAGTGTCCAAACTTTTTGATTGACGACCCATGATTGCAATGCAAACAAAAATTAATCACATTTGTTTAATGCTTTAGTTACTTCAGTTAGTTTGCTATCAAGTTCTTTTAGCTCTTGATTTTTTTCGTTAATAGCTTTTTTAATAGAATTTGATCTGATGAATAAATCAATGTTTTTCTTTCTCTCAGCTTCTTCAGTCAGGTTTTCATATGTCTTCTCCATTTGGGTAACATCAGTTTCTAAGTAAGCCCTCTTAGATCGCAAAAAATCCACCTCCTCTACAATAGCCTTTCTTTTCTTCTGTTTCTCTTCATTTTTCTCATTGTTGCGTTTTTCCTCTAGACTACTTAAATACCTTTAACGAGCCATAGACACTGATCTTCTCATATCATCTGTAATGGGTACATTGAGAATGCTTCCGTAACATCTTATAGTATCTTTAATGATTCTTTGAGAAACATATGATTCTTGTATCATATTCTCAACCTCAATTTTTTTATTGAACGAGAAACCTCTTTCAATGGATGCTTGACCATGTGAAAGAGTAAAAACTACTTTCATAACATGCCATAATTTATCATAAGCCTTCTTGTTCTGATTGATAAAACTATGGAAAAAGGTGTCTACCCTATCATTCTCGGTAGAAAAATTTTGAAAAGAAGACTTATTGCAAGTTACAATGGTTTCAATAAAATGCTTGAATTGAAAAATTACTTCATCACATTCTTTATCCACAACAACTTTTTTTTCATTCAAGTTCATCAAAAGTTTTTTTAAAGACTTTTGACAAGTCTCAGGCTGAAGTGCCATTTTTCTTGGATTGAAACAGGACACATTCCTTACTAAGCAATAATTAATTGGACATTTACTCAACAGCTTCTCCAGAAGTTTTGTCACAAAACTTCTGGATTCTATGCGGACATTAAACACATCTTTTGAGAGCAAACTGTTTCTTTTCAAAAGCTGCTTAACACAACTGTCCCCAACAAATCCTAGAGTTATCTTATTCACTTGATTGAAATTTATTTCATCTGAAAAATCAAACTTGCAGAGCTTTGCAGCATTTGAAAAATTTTCCATGGTTTCTTTTTTATAAACGCTAAAAAAGACAACTAACTGCTTGCTTATATTAAGTGTATCTTCAGAGAAAAATGGTAAAAGAGGTGCATCACTCTGGTAGGTCTTTAGAAAAGGTTTTATAATTTTTGCTATGGCCAAAAAAACATTAAACTTCACAACAGTAAACTTGTCCTGCGCAGCTTCCCTAATGGTCAGATAACTTTTGCTACTTATTTTGGAAAACTTCCCCTTGTCTACACACTTTACATATGATTCAACATCTGACCACATTTCAATGGCTCTTTCTACTGCAGGGATATTTTCGAGCCATCTACATTTGCAAAACTTTAATGGCATCTTTTTAAGAGAAGACAGTGACAAAAAGTCAGAAGTCCTTGCAGGGCTGTCCTGAAACAACCAATAAAGCAGGGTTGGCAGGTTTTTGACAGTTTAAACCATGGTTTAAACCGTCACGTCAAAAACCTCACTGTCAAAAATGTCGAAAATGTCAAAAACCTATATTCATATGTGAAATTTAATTAATACATAAAATTTATATATTTTTTATAAAGGATAGTGTTTCTAAATATGTTCTAGAAAAAATAAATTTTAAATTTTGAAGGAACACTTATATTTTGAATAGTAACCAAAATCTTGTACTTTTGAAAGCTCACATCTTTTGTAATATTATGTATTCATTTTCATGTGTTATTGAAAATCTGCAGTGATATTATTAAGAAATTTATTTATAACCAAATTTAGTGTATAGTATAGATTATACTAAAAATTAGACATTTTTAAATATAAACATTAGCAGTTTTGCACATTAGACATCTTTTAAAAAAAAATCTTTTTAATATTCTTTTAAATCTTCTTAATAATCTTTTAACATAAGACAATACAAATTTAAGTGCTTTCTGTTAAATACACAGAGTAGTTAGTGTCGATTTACAGTATATTCAGCCTATTCATTTACTATGCTGAAAATTTAGTTTATCCAAATACTTGCGAATTTCATTTTGCTGAATACTATATACATAGTTTTGTTGAATATCTAAATATTCAGCTGTTGAATAATTACTTCTTGCTTTCAAGATATGCATTATTTTTTATTCTTAATACAAGTAGGGGGAAAAAATTAAGAGGTAAGAATTGTTTTAAAATGATAAGTGTAATAATTATAAATAAATATAATAAACAATATGAATTATATTTATCATTATTCACAAATATAACTACTTTTAAATTCAAATTAACATACTGGATAATAAAGATATTCGGTATAACATTAAAATTTTTTTTCATACACTTGTATCAAGTTTGTATTTATACAACATAACTTGTAAGTTCCATATAAATATTAGTTATATGTTCCTTATATGTCAAAAATGCATAGTAATAAACTTTTAATTTTCTTAAGTATCAAAAAAAAAATTTTTTTTTTTCAAAATATAAATATTTAAAAAAATTTTGTGCAAAATTTTTCTGCACATGCATTTGAATATAAATTTCTGAGATTTTAAATCTGTTATTTTACCTTAATTTTAATTAAAAATATTTTAAAACCTGCTGATTACCTAAAGTATAATTAAATTTCAATATAATGCATGGCAACTGTTGGTAGTTTTGAAGTTTATATATTTTTTTGGCAAACTTTAGTTTTTGACATTTTTGACGGGTTTTTGACGGTTTAAACCAGTATTATACCCTTGTCATGTCAAAAACCACTTTTTGACGTCAAAAACCCAACCCTGCAATAAAGAGAAGAAAGAATTTCATTAATATGCCATGAAGTGGCATTTTCGCCATGTTTAAATGCATTATTCATTATGTGTAATCCACAACTGCCAATGGATATGACTTGGTGGGAATATTCCTCTTTTAATTCACATTGAAGCTTCTCATAGAATTTCCAATTAACATAAGGTCCATCCATGGATAATTGAAGTATTTTAGAGAGCTTTAAACCATCATTTGTGCATTTGTAAAAAGAGGACAAAATATTTTCTGCAGTTCCATGACCCATAAATTGGGAGGTAAGATACCTAGTGCAAACTTTACTATCAATTCCCATATACCTTACCATAATGTCCATCTGCTTAGATTGTAGAGACTGGTTTAAAGTCTCATCAAAGAGTACAGTGTAGAAATCAACACTCTTCAGCTCATTTATAAGAATCCCTTTGAAGTATGGTGCCAATCCAAAGGAGCACAAATAGGCGCACTTTGTGGCACCACAAGAAAATTGTCTCGCTATACTGCTATCAGCAAACATTTTGGAGAACAATTTATTAACCCCTTCACAGGAGTTACATGAATAATTACTAGTGATGCACTTGAGACTCCAGAGAATTTCAGCATCAAGCACACCCCTTTTGACCAGATAAGAAGACAATGTAACCTCGGACACCAAAGTTTCTGTCTCACTTGGGGCACACGGTGTTGAAGGAGTATTTACACCAGATGAATTAGATGTTGATGTCTTTGGAAAAAGAGAACTCAGGGCATGAGACTGCTTTTTTGTTTTAATTTGTTCTCCATGTTTACTACCTGAAAAACACCAAATATGTACAAACTAATACACAGAAACTGATTGTACTAGCTAAATGGCAATACTGTAAATCAGGGTTGTTAACGTTTAAAACACAGAGGAAAATTTTTTGTTTAAACGTATGTTTTTTAAACAATTTTTCTACCAATAACCAACAGCTTGCTAGAACCAAACTGTCATTTTTTTAATTATTTTTCACTTTTTTTCTAGAAGACATGATTTGATGTAAAAAAACCTCTGCCCCTTGCATTGTGAAAATAAATATTGTTATAAAAATTAAAGAGAAAATAGACATCCCTTTTTATGGTAAGTTAGTCATTAAATGTTTTTTTAAAAATTATATTTTGCATTATGTAAATTAAATGAACTAGAATATGTACGTACGTTAAACAATAACTATGATAAAGAATCAAAATATTAATATTAACCTTTAAATAGAATTATTTAATTAAATAAAAATTCGCTAATTGAATTAAAATTTATTTATATTATTGCTAGTTTATGTTGAATTTGAAGTACAGGAATCACTTTCTGGAGACCACAATCCACAAAAGAACATAGTCTCTCTTTCCCTTCTGCCATAGGAACAGCTGTTGAGTGTAGGAAATGGGCGTGGAGAAGCATAAATCAGAAAGGAATAAATGAAGAAAATCAGGGTGGGGCCAGTGATAACATCAACTTTAAAACAAATGTCCCCCCTCCCCTCCATTTTTTTCAGGAAATATAACTCTTTCAGGTGTCATGGATGCTTCTCCCCACTCCCTTTTTTTCTTCAACTAGTTGTTAAAAACATGTCAGGGATGAGAGTAGTCAGAAAGTAAAAAAGAGGAAATCCAAGAAGTTTATATATATATATATATATATATATATATATATATATATATATATATATATATATATATATATATATAAACAAAAATTTGACAAAAAAAGTGCGATATCTAAACTTGTAAACCATGTGATTATAAATCCCGATATGAGGCTTTTAAATCAAGTAAATATGAAACTCTACATCGAATTTAAAATATGCGAAAATACAAATCATTATGCTTAATTTTTAGATCATGATACATAATTTTTAAATCGCGTGATATTACAACCGCAAAAACGAATCACGACATTGGATTTTAAGCTCGCGTGAATACGAATTGCTACATGGGGTTTTAAAAGCTCGTAAATAAAAATCACGATGTTGGTTTTTTAAATCTTGTAAATAAGAATCGCAATGTACAATATTTTAATCGCCTGAATAAGAATCGCAACGTTCAACTGTTAAATCAGGCAAATACGAAAATCGATGTTTTATAATAAAATCGCGATTTCAAAAATGCATAAATACAAAACACGATATTTGATTTTTAAATCTCGTAAATAAGAATCATAATGTACGGTATTTAAATAGCGTAAATCAGAATCGCAATGCGAAACTTTTAAATCAGGTAAGTGCGAAAATCGATGATTGATATTAAAATTGTGTGAATAAAAATCGAGATATTTGCAGTCTGGACTTGGGATTTCTAACAGGCTTGTTTGCATTGTTTTCGATTAGACATAATAAATAAAAATTTACGAGATTAACTGAATGAGCAAATAAATATTTTCACAGCAAATCCACCTCTATTTTTCTCTCTCTTTTTTTTGTTTGTTTTCACGCCAGAATACAAGAAGCAGCGACGTCTGAATTACGAAAATACGAGCTATTCCGCCGACGGATAAAAAATACGGAAAATCTTATTTTCTGTTCGTTAAATCGGAGAAAATAGTTAATATAAGTAAAAATGCGGCAGGATTAGCAGCTAGGACGTAGTTTCAATTTTCTGTTAATCTTTGAAAATCGTAAATAAATATTAATTATTTTACTTCAACGACTGAATTTTTTTAAAAAAAGCGGGATATTTATAAAAAAAAAAAAAAAACGAAACTTTTAGAGAATCGGAGTTTTTGATAAAAAGGCTGAAATTCGAGAGACAAAAAAAATCTCATCCCTGTATAAAGGCCAACCAGTTTTATCCCAAGGAAATGATTTTTAGAGAAACTTCAGAGGGAGGAATAAGGACTTCAATAATTTCGCTCAGTGGAAAATTAAATTCCTCATAAAATATTTTAACTTGTGCAAAAAAAAAAATTTCAGCGGAAATTAGCGGGAAAAATGGAAAAATCAGCAAAAAAAAGCGGAAATCCGCGGAAGAATCTCATCCCTGACATGTGAATGTTTGATGAATAACGAGTGCTGATGAGCTTGGGATGACCTTCAATAGTCTTATAATTAAAATGTTCTAGAAGAATTTCAAACTTTCAACTAAGGCTCCCTGAAGAGGGGAAAAAGCAAAGTGTGTGAGAATTTTTAGACAGGGATAAAAGACCGTCCTAGGCGGAGTCAGTTTTAAAAAAATATCTAATTTGTGACGCGAAAATAGGGGGAGGAAATGCTAAATATAGAAACTTGCTAGAGAGATTTTTTTTACAATGCTCATATTTCTGTCTGATTTCGATCATCTTCCTCAGCTTATTTTTTTTATTGTTTTATCTTCAATTCTGATGCGTTTTTGTTTTATTAATATTTTTCTTCCGTTAATATTTTTGTTTCGTTTCTACTATTTTAGTTTTGTTTTAACATAACTAGTATTTAAGTTATTCATTTTAAATACCTCCTATTAAGAGGAAAAATTATACCACTGCGTTTAAGCTGTCAACAATTAAAAGAAAAAGAAGCCGTGATACATGGCTTCAAAAAAGCGGAAATCATCCCGAGACAAAACAAAACCGAAATTGAGGCTGAAAGTGTTAGTGACGGAAATGAACCAGAAATAAACAATGAACTAGTAAACCTAATTTTATCTGGTACAGAGAGTTCTGATTTTGAAGAATTTTTTAAGAGCAGTGATATAAATATATAGTGATAGGTGATATCTAAATAAATCATTCTTAAGTTTTTTTTTTTTAAACAAAATTTGTTTACATTTATCATTTATTTCTAAAACAAGATTCTGGATTTTATTTTTAAAAATTTTCATGCATATTTTAATAATTTTTGATATATTATTTTATTTATATTTTATTGGTCACTTCACTTTGCAATTAGAAAATGCTTAATTTTACTTAGAAAGTTATTGGAAATCTATTATAAAATAGGATTATTTCTATTTTTTTGTATATTCAATATCCTTCTATTGGTTTTTATTTAATTATTTAAATTATATACATATGCGTATTTAGAGCACGCGTTAAGTTTTTAATCAGTACCTGCGTTAAGTTAAAAATTCGTTAATTGTTAAAAATTCGTCGGGGCCTGTACGATAGTGCTGCGTGTCCGGTAAAAACCTTTTTTATTTCAGCCGATTTTTGAGAGAGGCGTTTCTCCGCGAAATTACGGTACTAGTTCAGACATTATCTTATTGATAAAATGTTTAATTTGGTCCCAGTTCAACCATCTTAAATAAGCGTACCCCAAATACCTTTCTCCAATCTCAGCTACTGCTAGACTTAGACTAAGTA
This sequence comes from Parasteatoda tepidariorum, assembly GCF_982258835.1. NCBI lineage: Eukaryota > Metazoa > Arthropoda > Arachnida > Araneae > Theridiidae > Parasteatoda > Parasteatoda tepidariorum. The sequence continues at coordinate 27,734,648 of NC_141755.1, forward strand.
ATCACAAATGCAACAGTTTTATTCATTAAGCACAAATATAAAAAATGAAACATCTTACCTTTCATGTGTGATTTCAGAGCAGATTCTCCCATTTTTGCAATATCGATCTCCTTCATGCATAATCGGCACTTGGCTCTGAACTTGTTTTCGGGCACCGATAAAATCCATTCTTTATAAGCTGGATTATCTATCCATTGGGGATTAAAATAGCACTTCCCAGGCATAACTAGTCTAAACTACATAACACAAATACGAAGCCGTTTCTTGTATAATACGTTTTACAACTAAAAGTTAGGAAATGACGCCAACGGAAGGACAAGTGTCGATGGTAAAAGGGAAAATTTATGGAAAACTACAAGGTATATATTGTTACGAAATTCGAGAGTAATCGAGTTTCGATTAGAGAAAAGAATGATTTAAGCATATGCGACAGAAAATGAAGTGGAGTTTCGCCCCGGACGCGTTGATTGGCTGCTGTGCTCCGCGCGCTTTGCCAGACACCAAGATGTTAGGCCCCGCTAGAAATGGTGGTGCCAAAAACCACGTGAGAGAGCTCGGGAACAAAACAGAAAGAACGAGAAAAATACGGGGGTGTTTTATAAAAAGGGCCACCAGCAATATTGGATGAATTCAAGGACCTATCAAGTTTTTCAAGGACCTAAGATGTTTTTCCAGGACTTTCAAGTACCTAAATTTGGCGAAAAAAAATTCAAGGACTTTCAAGGACTCTCAAGGACCGTGGGAACCCTGTCTGTTGATATACAACTACATTAGATTGGCAAGGTTTTCAATGATGAGGAATGACAATGCATACTCGCGAATAAGTCAGATATTTTCAAGAAAATTAATGAAATAAGTTTTTCTGTAAAAAAGAATAACAATATTATTTACGAAATGTTTTTTTAATTTATTTTCAACCATATACGGCTATAATAACCAATACATGAATGGCTTAACTCAAGAATATACAAGACAATTAGATAGCACAAACTTGAGAAGGGCGACGCAAAGAAATGATTGCAGCTGATTCTAACCCACTGTCACTACACTTTTGAGCATTTTTCGATATAGTTTAGTCACCAAATACCCCATCTAATGTTAATTTTCATTGTGATATTATAATATATAATTCTCAATGTGACTAATTTATGATTCTTGAATCAAATACAATCATTCAATTATTTGAATGATTGCGTTCAAGACTGAATATTGTTCCAAATGAATCTAATTGATTCTATTGAAACTATTCCTAAATTTTTAAAAATATCTAATTTCACTTGATTTTTATTTTTAAAACAGCAAGTGATTTAAATCATCATTTTTTTATAAACATACATACTTTTAGGGTTATGATATTGTTTTAAGTTTAATTTTTTAGTTAATTAATTTAATTGATAACTGGAGGTGCTATCCAGAGAATAAAGTGAGGGGATAACATGTAGTTAGTATATTCAAATAATAAAGAAAGACTTGTTCTGTCGGCATTAAGAATAATTTATTTATTTTAATGTTTTCTTATCTAATTTTCTTTTAAATTATCAAACAGACAAATAGGCTCCCTTTCATTAAAATTCAAAAGGGTGTTGAGCTTGAATAAAAATAACCTTGATTTTATCTATTCAAAGATTAGCTTGTAATAATTAATTGTTAATAGCAATATTTTTACTTGGGGGTTATGACTATACTCTTAACAACTTTTACAGCAGAGGGCTCAATTAATAGTCTCGTGACAGATTTTCAGAATGTACCATAAATTTATCAGATTGACTTATTAAAAATCATTCAAAACAAAAAGATAACAAAAATAAATTATATGCATAAACTTACTGAAGTAGTTCTTCTTTAACTTGACCCATTTTAGTTTGAGTTGACCCAAGAAAACAGGCAGATATATTAGCTACACTGGAAGACATTGATAAGGAAAAAAGAATTTTTAATCATAGTATCTCAAAGAAAATGATACACTTTTATAATTAAAAATTACAAAGCAAAGTACGATATGACATACATTTTGATTCAAGAAGAATAAAATTCGTATTAACATTGAAACTAATATAAGTTCTTACATTTACTGACTTACAGTTTCTATAAAATTACAATCAATTCATAATTTAAAAAGTAATGTTTTTTTTTCACAGCTGGAAATTCAAGGTTGTTTTATAATTATATAGCAAAGTTTATATTTTAATTCAAACAAAATAGCAATTTTAAACAGATAAATTTTTGCAATGTAATAAAAAATTATGTACAGTAGGGAACCGATTATCCGGAACGATCGGGACCATCGCTATTCCGGATAACTGATTTTCGCTACAAAAAGCCGTTTTTTTATTGTTAAACCAAACTAAAAAATTTTTTTTTTGTGGAAATAATCTTAAAAAGAAGAAAAAACGATGGAGTAATACACTAATGATTATTTCCAAAATGATGGTAAGGTAAACATCTTTCAAAAAAGAAAGAAAAATATTAAAATCCTATGAGGAAAAAATTTTTTTTTTAAAAAATGGCAGGAAAATTTATTGAATTTCGTTCCGTTGTTTGGTTTTCCGATTTTTGGATAACGGGTTCTGTACTGTATTTTGAGTTTAATATAAATTTCAAAAAGAAATTCTTGATATCAACCCAATGAAAGCTTACATTTTTATTGTTTAAAAAAAAATTAGTATTGCTTAGTTCAAAAAAATTTCGTGGGTGATAATATATACTTAAATTTATTCAAAAATTTACCTTAATGACATGACTTGATCTTCCATTAATGATATTAAAGGTGAAACAACAACTACAGGTTTGTCAGAATACACACCAGGATATTGGTAGCATAAACTTTTACCATAGCCTTGGATAAAATAAAAAGTAAAATTAGAAACAAAAATCTTTAAAATATAATCACAAAATGAAAATAAATCTAAGTGAATATTTGCGTTCCACATAAAACACTATAAATCACTATAAAACACTATAAAATGTACTTGCCGGTAGCCATAACTGCGCTCACATCTTTATGCTCTACCAGCACACTATGAATTATTTTCCACTGCATTCTAAAACAATAATATAAAGCAGTAATAAGTTACAAAAGTTTGAAATAATATTTATTGAAATAATTTTTTGTGAACACACATGGAAAAATAAAAGTAAAAATAGTTAATAATAAAAAAAATAATCAGAAAGTAAAATAATTGTTATTCTGTCTTTGTTCCTTAAGGACAATAATAGATTGGAAAAATTGCCGTCTCAGTAACTCACAGGTGGGTCAGTGTTAAAATTTTTTACAGAAATGAGTAAAAACTTCATAAACTCATCAACTTAAAAAATTAATAAGGAAGGAAAATAAGTATAACAGCGATATTGATAGCGGAGAGCTGCCTACACGCAGTGTTGCAGAACAAAGACTGTCGACTAAAACAGTGATGCCAGAACTTAAAAAGTTGCAAATGGGAGCTCCAAAAGTAGCGGATTCGAATATTTTGTAGCCCCTCCCCCAAAATAACTTTATATATATACTAAATTTTAAAAAAATAAGTAAAATTTAAACGAATTACGTTAAAAATTTCGTCAAATTCAATACTTTGTTATAAATCAGATTAAAGGTCACGTGACTTTTTTTTCCAAAAGATAAATGGTTAATAATGGTTAGAGCTAAAGATTTTTTTCCCTATCACACTCGCCATGCATTTTTCCATACATATCTTATCAAACATAGATATGGAAAGCATTTGAAACAGAGATATGGAAAGATTATAGACTATGAGCAGCAAAACAAATAAAGAATCCAAAACTAAAGAAAATTGGTTTTTAAAAAGAAAAAAACAAGTAAAGAAACTGCATACTTTTTGGAATCATTTTAGTATGTGGGGAAAAAATTTTGGATGGGAATTTCAATGGGAAAAAAATTTTTAAAAAGAAAAATATTTTCTGTTGCGCATTTTTAAGATTTGTAGCGTTCGAAAATAATGAGTGGGTAGCCCAAATTTTATTTTCAGTAGCAGAGACTTTTAAAAGTAGCTCAATCTGGCAACACTGGACTAAAATCATATACTTCCAAAGAAAATAAGTCAATTATTAATTCGGGATTTTTTCCATTCCGACACTCTGGCATCATGGATTCCGGGACTTTTCCCTTGTAGACAGTCTGGCACCTACCAACAGGGAAGGGTTCGAGGATAACAACAAATTGTGAATTGATCTAATAAAGAATAATCTAAAATCATATTTTTTACTATACAATATCAGAAATTGTTTTTACACATGTTTGTTAAATTAACAATTCACAACTTGTTAATTTATGTTCTGAAAGACAAATGAAATTTGAAGAATTGAAACTAGATTACTTTACACAACCATGAGTTTTGTAATGCTGCTTTGTTTTCCTTAATTATATTCAGGCAAACTAATTTCATTGTTTTTTCAACACTTTATGTTTAAAAAATTGAGAACTTTTTTTTTATTTGTATCATTTTTGCTTGTTTTTCTGTATTAACAATAATGCAGCATTTTAATGGAGTGTTTCTAATATACTTTATTTTTTTATTGCCACTTTTTTTCTGTACAGTAAGACAGTAACATAGAAAACTGTGTTTGTTTGTGAAAACTGTGCCTGTTATATTTTTTTCAGAAAATATTATTTTCAGCCTTTCAGTTTTTATTTTGAGAATCAAGTCATTTTATTATTGATATTTTTTTACAATCTTTATTATTTTAAACATTTTTATTAAAGTTTTTTTCTCCTTACCCCATACCAATAATACAGCTAATACTTAATTAATTTTAAATAATGATTTAAAAATTCTTTTTGCTAATAGCCGCCAAATCACTATTCATTGCATTCCTAAAAGCAATACAAAATAAAAAAGATCATACGGTCTAAAGGAAGGATGTCCAAAAAATTGTTTGAGAATCCTAAAATGTTCTTCTGATGGAGGATCACATTCTAGAAAGGAAGATAAAAATAATACTAATAAGCAAAATATTGTCAGTTAAAATTAGAGTAATTAAAACAATTTATCAAAATAGAAATGAAATATTAATTACTCACTATAAAAACACGTAGTTTACAAAATATTTTAAATAAGAAACTTTTATTTACCGTCTTTTTATGTATATTTTGTTGTACAAATGATGAATATTTTTTTTTTTTAACAAAAGAGAATTTTGAAATCTATATTTTTTAAATTATGCATTACTTTTTAACAATAAAATCGCTATTTTTAAAAATCCAAGTATCATACAGAAACTAGATAACCAAGTATACATAGATACATATTTAAAACTAGCAAAATGAAAAATTTAAACTACTACTCTTTTTAAGCAGAGGTGGACGAACCGTGGTGTGTCAGTCAGTTCAGATATTACTCAATGCAACTATTCATTTAAAGTTATTATTAACTTTTAACATTCCATCCATTGGCAAGATTATAATGATTAAATTTCTTTCCCTCATTATCTTTTTATGCAAGAGATCACTCATGAGTATTGTAGATAGATGTTCTATTTAAGCTGGTGTAAAATAATTAGTTTAATTGTGTGATTAAGGTATCCTTTTCCAGCTCTAAGCAATTTAGATTCCTTCAGTCTTTATCATGATTTATCATTCTCTCATTATGAACATAAAACAATAAAAGTGTTAAGAGTGTTGTGTTTCATATGGCTTTATTAGGAATTCAATCCAGAAAATTTGACAGCTCATTGCATCTCAAAGGAGCAGAAAAATAACAAAGAAACAATTCAACAATTTAGGTAAAGTGAACAAAAAAGAACGATAAACATTTGAATCAATAAACATTTCAACAATATAAAATTTTAAACATTAACATGAAAAAGGAAAGGTTATTGACAATTCATGAGAGTTCTTGCTTCCCAATACAATTTAGTGACATTCCCACTTTTCTGGGAGTTCCTATCTAGTCCCTTACACAATAAGAGGTGATCAGAGTTTAATACACCTGTGTCACAAATTGGGCATGCTTTGCTGGGAAGAATTTTAATGTTATATAAATGTTCTGATAAGCAATCGTGGCCTGTTTTAAACCGAAAATGGGTAATTGCTTCCTTATGTGGTTGGTAACAGAGTAATTTCAAACTGTCTTGAATATTTTCCCATATTTTGCCTTTTGATTTTATAGTTAAATCATAAGTATTTATTTCGTTGAGTTTTTTTTTCATAACATATTTTTAAGAGTATCAGGTGTGACGGTTGTTATTTCTTGGGGCATAGTTAACAGTTAAGAGTCACATTAAAGTGTTAAGAGTCACATACAAATCTGAACACGTCTGCCAAAAAATTGGGGCATGACATGCAAAAGGTTGATCAGCTTTGATTTAAAGGGCAAAATAAATTTAAACTTTTTGATGAAAACAATAACTTACCAAACTGTTCTTCTTTTGATGGAAGTATCACTGAATCTTCAACATCAGAATCACAGCCATTAACAAGATTTCCATTTTCTTCTGGTACTTCTGTAGTTCCTTCGGTAGAGTTGAAACTATTTTCAGCATCTTCACAAGCCTTAAAAAAGATATATAATACTTAATATATCTTTTACATATATATCCTTATATATTTTTTACATATATCTAATACATATATAATACTTTAACAGGGATTCCTAAACTTAAATGAATGATAATCTACATTAAGCAATTACATTTTCGTGACTTATCTACCAAAACTATTTAAGAGAAAAAATAAATATATGAATGCAAGAAAGTTTCCAGCCAAAATAATTATGTCTAGGTTTTACTTTTATTACTTTAAAATTGAAACAATATTGATGTATAAAGTTTAAATGAATATTGTTGTTTCTCTTTTTTTTTTATCAACAACTGCTCTGCTTTTATTTTCAAAAAGTTGCATAGCTGTAGTTTTATCAACAGTTAGATATTTTAAGAATTATTTGTTGAGGGTTATAAATGCTAACAGAATTCCTATGCATTTTTTCCCATCATGTAATTCAATTATACTTATTTTTCAAAATCAATTTTACATGTAATAATAATAACAATAATTTAAGTAAAAATTTAAAAACGTTACTCACCAAAAAAAAGTTTTCAATTAAATCAAATATTTCAGAATATACCTCAGCTAATTTAAAAGATGCAACATTATCAGGAAACGGATTTATTTTTTACTTTTTTTAGAAATATTTTCATCTAAATTGATCTAAACAAATTCATAATACAAACAATAAAATTTGAAATCCAATTCCAAAATCGTAAGATTTATTCATTTCCCTTCCTTTAATTATGCATTACTTGTGAAAGTCAGTACTAATGGAGAGAGGTTTTTAAAATTAATTTTACAAACAATCCCCCCCCCTCCTTGAAGGATATGCTTTCTTGGTTTATTTTTTTCTTAATTTAAAATGTCTTATTTTAGGAAAAGGAAAGAGTTAATTCAACTTAATTATGGTTGCGCTGTTGCTAAATTGCTGTGTTTAATTTACAAATAAAAGTTCTGATGAAATATTAATCCAAATAAAAGAAAAACTATGCTGTATACACATAATGTTAATATACATTATTTGTAGTTTTTACTTTGTTTTAACTTTATTTTTAGCTACCGTGGCAATTTTTTTAAATTAGAGTTAGAAACACTATTGAATAATAGTTTTATGACTTAAGTCACAAGACCTTCAAAGCAATAATAAAATATTCTATGGATTTAATCATTTTATGACAGGTTAATAAACAATAAATTACCAAACTATACACAAAAAAAGTTAATTTGGAGAAAGTAAAATTTTCTATGGAAAAACTCTATGGACAGACATTGAAAAAATTTATGCTCGATTCACAATACCGATGATGGTACTAAAAAATTCTTCAAACAAAAGCGATCCTAAACGAATAAGAATAAAGAAGAAAATTTAAGAAATAAGTTCGGGTGAAAAATAATTTGAAACAATAAAATTGCTTTAATTCAAAGATAATCAAGGTGACTTAAATGTTTCTTAAACTGATCTTGAGCTTGTCTGATGTGAGGCACCTTTGCTTTAGTAGTTGAAATAATAAAATTGTTTTAATTCAAAGATAATTAAGATGACTTAAATGTTTCTTAAACTGATCTTGGGCTTGTCTGATGTGAAGCACCTTTGCTTTAGTAGTTGAAACAATAAAATTGTTTTAATTCAAAGATAATTAAGGTGACTCAAATGTTTCTCAAACTGATCTTTTTGTTTGAGCTTGTCTAATGTAAGGCATCTCTGCATCAGTAGTTGAAACAATAAAATTGTTTTAATTCAAGGATAATTAAGGTGATTTGAATGTTACTCAAACTGATCTTTTTGTTTGAGCTTGTCTGACGTAAGGCATCTCTGTTTTAGTAATTGAAACAATAAAATTGTTTTAATTCAAAGATAATTAAGGTGACTTAAATGTTTCTCAAACTGATCTTTTTGTTTGAGCTTGTCGGACGTAAGGCATCTCTGCTTTAGTACCATTTTGTGCCAAATGCTCCAATTATTTCTAGTTCCATTTTTTTGGATTGTCTGCTTTGCTTATGAAGTCTGGCAATTCCATAACAAAGCTGAGGTGTAGCTCCTTGAGATGGAGAGTGCCTTAAGTAGTAAATCATGTAATGGCAAGTGCATCACGCTCATATAAAATGTGATATGCTCATTCCACATCCTTCTAGTTTCCTGCATATTGATTCCTGTTAAAAAAGTCCCATTCCATGAAGGTGTTTCCTGACACGTTGATGCTCAGTGATGAAGTCCACAATTGTTTGTAACTTCAATCTTGGGAGTTTCTTAAACTCTGATAGCTCAAGAAATACTCCAACTTTTTTTTTTATCGCTAATTATCGTAATAAAAAAATTTAACTACAAAATAAATCGATAATGGAGGAAATACTCTCAGCATTTTTTAAAATTTCTTTTATCATTAAATAGTGTTTATAGATGCTACTAAGCTATTTGCAATATTTTCTTAAGTAATGAGTAGAAATTTAAATCATAGCTTATCTAAACGTCACAAAAATAGTGTTATTGCCAATCCTTTGAGTGAGCTAGAATTTTCTTCAACATTAACGATGTCATGTATGGCAATATTGCCTTTCTTTTGCTTTTCATCAATGCAACTGAGATCAATAAATTCTGATAGTTTATACTTAATGCATTACATAATGTGTATAAAATTATAATACCCTACCACTTGGTAGATATTATAGTAGGTACGCAAAGTACAGCTGATGCAAAGTATTGCCTCAAACTACTTCTTCAAATATTCATCTACAAAACTTAAATATTTAATTTTAAACAAGTCTTATTTACGAACAAAAAATTTAAAAATGCATTGAAAAATTTACAATAGAGCATTAGATTTTTATTATGATATACTTTTTAGCTAAATGTGTTACATATCAACCATTGCTATTCATATTGAAAATAAGAAAGATAATGATAAATAAAATGTTACTTTTTGATAAGATTAAAGGGGCCTATTTAAAGCTTTTTGCTGTGTTTTATTCTTAGAGACATGGGAGAAAAATGCTTTGAAAAATTGTTATAAATAAATGCTATAATATTCTATTTACTAAATAAATTACAAAAAAGCATTTATATTATTTACTGAGGTTTTTTTTTTTTCCCTTTTTTTTTTGATTGGCACTTTTATCAACAGCCAAAAATGGTCAAAGATTCATAAACTATTTTTTATAAATAAACTCCTTAAAGATGTTTTTCGACATATTTAATAGTCAGATAACTAAACTTTCACCACAGTTGTAATTTTATTTTGTAACTTCCATTATTTCAGATCAGATTAAACAGATGAGAAAAATACTTAAAACTGGATTAATCCAATATGATTTTGATTTCACAATAAATTTTAAAAATAATTTCAAAACTATCAAATGAGTTTTTTTTTTCTTTTTTCCATCTCATCCTTTCTATAAACATAAATGAAGAAACAGGAATTTAAACTTTTTATTATTTGATTGTGATCTATATTTCAACTGCTTTAAGAAGTGTTAAATCAAATGCTTTGTCACGGATTTTAAATAAAACAATCCTGAAATGATTCATATGTCCAAACATATAATTAATAATATAAATCAAAGAACAGACATGCTTACAATTAAAATGATCGGCAGAGGAGAAATTTATGGTGATGACTCTGGCCACAATTAAAGAATTATAAGTGGTCTCCCAGAACAGCAATCAATGGAAAAGAATGATATACTGTTTAGGTTATTTGATTTTGTTTCATGCTTTGCTCTTTGTTATTGTCACAAAATGGCATTTTTCATTATAATTGTAAACATCTTAAATTCTTTGTATTGTAATTTTCATTTAAAGTCACTTTAAGAGAAGCAGGTAAAAGGAGCAGTGAAAATGTGCATGGACTAGTTACATCTTTTCAGTTACTGATCCTCTGGACCAGTGACTAAATTTACTCCAATATCTACCTATGATGATATATTAATTAAAAAATTTTCATGATATTGACTTTTTAAAAAGGAGCAACATTTATATTAATAATACCAAATATTCCTATTAGGCTGATGATTGATTATAATTATTATTTTAATGATTCAGTGAGCAGTTAAGTGTCTTATGTTTTGTGTAATGAACATCCAACATAAGAAAAGGGATGGTTGATGTTAGAATAATTACAAACAAATTATTAGGCCAGATATCTTTTTTTTTTATTTCAATTAAAATATTCTAAGGAAAAACTGCTTAAACTATACATTTTCAGACTCTAAAATTGGAATCTTTTCAAAATATTAAAATTTTATAAGACTAATGAAGGAAATCCAAATACTTTAGATAATCATATTATGAAACTGATTCGGTTCCACACCGCAGTTATTTTTTGGCAGTGGTTTTTCAATCAACCAGTGGTTTGAATGGCACATTTTTATTGATGCCACCTATGTCACAATTAAAAAATGCAAACAAATATTGACATCCCACTACATGCAAAATTAATTTTGTTAATGAAATAGATATTTTTTAACACGGCCAAATATAGGCGTGCTTTTTTAAGAATGTTTTTTTTATTTATTTATCTATGTTTTTTTTTTTTTTTTTTCATTTACATTTTAATTTATTTATCATACATTACAGAAATAAAAAAAAAATGAAAAATTTAGATTTGGTACCGCTCTGCCTCAAATTTTATAAAAAATATAGCAATGTACGTACACAAAACTATTATTTATTAATGCTAAAAATAAATTTCCTAAATAATAATAAAAAAAATTATAATAGATCTATATCAAATGTATTTCCCAAAATCTAAATAAGTAAAAATAACTTATTTATAAACAAGGTAACTAAATGACATATATGGTACAAAGTCTCATATTTGGATGAAAGTTTTTTTGCACACTTTCTAAATAAAAAACGCTTTTCCCTTTTTTAATTTTTTTTTCTACACTTGCGGCTTGTTAAAAATTAGTATGCATAATGAGATATCACCATAAAAAAAATTTTTAAAAATTTATCTCACAATTTAAAATATTCATCTTACTTTTTTTTTACATTTCTGTGATGACAGTAAAAAAATACTACATTATAATCAATTAATGCTGAACTTAGAAATAAAAAATAACTGCCAAAAATTAGCTGCAAAGCGGCATCAAAACTATTCGTAAATTATTTTGATTTAAGACAATACAGTATAGACCCATAGACAAAGAAATTAAAGGATGATAATGTAAATACATTCAATTTAGGAAGAGAAAAAAATTCTTCAAAGATTATTAAAATAAATAAAAAATTTATTAAAAAAACTGGGAATACAATATATTATTATACTCAAAAAAGAACGTTATAAATAATTAAAAATAATGTAATGAAGATAAAAACTTTTATCATGTCGCCCAAATCTTCCTCTTCCAAACCATAAGATTCTTCAAAATCACTGAATTCGTCAATAGTAATTTCCTCCTAAAAGATTTCAAAATAGTTTAAAATTATGAGTAGGATAACAAGTCTTAAACCTATAGATGCTAAATAATTCAACACTTAGAATTATAGATAAATATTACTCTTAATTTTAATGGTTGATAAGTTCATTATTTAGGTTTATGATAAGAAAGTGATGAGAAAAAAAATACACAACTGCTCAAGCAAACCGTCACCATTTCACCTGTGGAAAAACTGAAACATTCTCAAGAGAAAACAGAACTCATTTATTAATGAACTTCTTATTTTAAAAATTCATAGTACAAATTGTAACAGTTCTGGCTTATTTTTTATCAGAAATGGCATGAACTATACTCTGTTCAGTGAGGATCGATAAGGGAAAGAAAATAAAGGTTTGCTGCCAGTTTATATATTATCTGTTATACATATCATCTGCTGGTTCCTCGCTGAGTTGGTATTTTATTTCTCACTTTTTATTTTATTTTATAACCGTCAATGAACAGCCGACCCAACCCCATAGCTTTGTAATTTTGAACCCAATCCAGAAGAGAAGGGAACTCCTGGTTCAAGTATTGGGAGAAATTTGCCTTCGTGGAGGACTGCTCCGATGGATCTATTGGCATTTGTGTTACATGGGGAGGAAGACCACGAAAAACTCCTATGGTTAGCGAACTAGGCAAGAGAGCTAGGTTACTGAATACACTTTTCTCATTCCTGTAATTTACAACATTATACTATTTTTTTTAACGCTGTTTTAATAAAGATGCTATGTTTTACTAATATTTTGATTATGTTATGTGAATTAATTTTTATTTATGTAATTATTTTTTACATTTATTTTGCTTATAATATTTAATGATATAGAATTCAAAACAAATGTTCCCAGTAACAAGAATTAGATGTTCATGAATTACATATCCATGTTAGGTTCATAAAACGGTCAGGAATAGAAGTTGAAAAATTCTTAAGGCTCAAAATTTTAAAATAAAAAGCTCTGCTTTTAAAATGAGCCCTTCTTTTGTTAAAATATATTTAAAAATCCAATAAATAAAAAAAGTCCTTTGGTTGAAATAGTTAAGTAAATAAAAAAGCAAACTTAATCTTTATAATTAAAATAAAAAAAAAGAAAAAAAAAAAAGAATTTTGCTTGAAAATTAGTCATAAAATCTGATTAAAAATAGGAGATATAAATGATTGAATTGAAGACTTATGATTGATCATGAAATAAAATTAAAACAAACAACCTCACTTTATTTGAAAAGCGTTAGCTTTTCATCATTCGATAACCTAATAAATATGTAAAGCAAATTTTAATGAAAAAAAAAAAAACTGTTTATCTGAGCTTCGATCAGATTTAATTTTTTAAAAAAATATTTTGATTCTGGTGAATGGCTTAAATAAAAAAGTTATTTCTGCAGTTATTTTGCTCAATTAAATAGCAACATGCTTCATGAAATGTAAGAAAAAAAGACAAAATTAAAGGTCAAGACTCAGTATAATTTATTAATTTTACTAAGTATTTTTTTCAATCCATCTTAAATAATTTTTTTTTTAACTGACTCAATTTTCTGAAAAAATTATTTTATTATTAGAAGATTACTGGCAGTTATATATGGATAGAAAATAGAATCTCCATATAAATATAATGCCTCTAACACTAATTTGCATCATAAGCATATTACGGATTGTATGGCAGGTATAACTGGAATTTCTGATGATTACTTCGAGTTAAGGACTTTCGCCAATCATTTACAGAGGGTTAGTTTAACAGCAAGAAAATTGAAGAAAACTTATTTCAAACATAGAAACTAGTATAAAACTGTAAAATTTGCTTATTAATTTATAATAAATCATAATTTTTAAATAAAAAACTACAAATTACCTTAGAGTAATCTTGTATAATACAAATATCATTTAAAGCAGTAGTAGCTACTCGAATTTTCGACATAATTTGATCTAAGTTTTCCTTCTTCACCGTTCCTTTTCTCAAGGAATCGGTAACATTTTGCAAACATGTCTCCAAATAGGATATTTCTTTATCTAAGCTCATCTTTAGCATACAAACCTCTAAAATAACGCAAGATATTGAATTGAAAGACATAGCTTAAAATAAAATCAGATAACACAAGGCAAAATATTAAAATACAGTAAACCTTACTTTTTAGTAAGGTAAGGTTTAATAAGCTAGTCTTTTTAAAATCTATCTTTCTGTAGTTAAAATACTGAAATTGGTCATGAGAAATTTTTGTTAATTAAAATTTTAATAAATTAATTAAATTAACAAAGCTAGAAAAACCAACAAATGTTTCCTAGGTACTTTACAATTAGCAAGCGAAAGGTCAATAAAAATTTTGATAAAAAAAGTAGATAAATTTTGTTTCATTGATTTTGTAAACACATAAAATCAAATAAACTAAAATAAAAATATTTGAATTTTCTTGTGCCTAGTTAAACGAAAAGTACTGTTTCTTGACAAGTCTGTAGAGTGTTTAGGAATACTTCCATGAATGTCTACCTATGCAAAAATAAGCATCAAGTTTTGACTACTTCTAGGCAGTGGCATGAGAGAAACTAAAAACAGGGGTTATTTCCTTATTATGATTTGTTGAGTCAACTACAATCGCCAAGATGACAAACAGATTTTAAACTAATTAAAAAAAAATTTATAAAACAAACATGTAGATGTTTGCCGGAGGTGGCTACAAGTTATACCTTTCAAGTTGGTCCCTTTCTGTGATGTTTTTTTAGTTATTCACAGGCCGCTGCTAGGAAGTTGCCAATGGCGATTATTCTACCACAGATCAAGATATGGAAATCTTCCCTAGAAGTACAATGGAAGATGTTCTGCGATACTGTGTTCTGCGATAGAACGTCAAGCTTCAGCAACTGTCAGCCAGTGAACCGCGAGAAACTAAAAGAACTATCACAAGAGAGAACAAACTCGAAAGGTACAAATTGTAACCACCCCGGGCAAAACACAGCATATTTTTTATTATTTTCTTTTGTTCGTTTAAAATATAGTTGGGCTTAGGGACAATTGGATAGCTAATTAGACTAACCTGATCACAATACAAAATTAATCCAAAATAAAACACAAAAAAGAGAAAACTCACAACTCGTATCTACCTCAGGTAGGAGCGTCAATCTCTCAACAAAAAATAAGCACTTTTTAATCACTCAATTAACATATTTAAGTACTATATACATTAAAAAAAAAATAATTTTCAAAGACTAAACATGGTTATGATAAAATGCAGACTCCCAAGTAATTCATCAAATATGTAACATGATTGGCACTATCATACATTACGGACCAACGGTACGCCGAAATGGATTGTGGTTGAATGAATTGTGAAAGCATTGAATAGAACAATGTGAAAATCACGCTTTTTGCATAATACGCAGCGAAAATTGATATGGTAAAAAAAGAAAATCTCATTTTCGAAAAAGGAAAATTCAGCACTTTTTAAAAACACCCCATGAAAAAAGCACCTATAAAGGCTCTTAAAAAATGAAAGTAAGCACTTTTAAAAAACACTATGCACCATGTCAGGCAAGGCAACATATATCTTTTATTTTGAAGTATTTCCATATCAGTACCTCTTCTCACAACCTGCAGTCACCAAGGAGATTTTAAATTTACATACATTTAAGAAGAAAAAAAATATTTAAACTTCACCCAAGGGATGGTTACCATCACCCAAACCTTGGTGATTATTTTGGCACAGGTTCCAGCATGGAAATCATCTCTTTTATTAAATTATTCCATATTAAAAAACTGGGCATCTCAATTGGCGCGAACAGGTATTAATATGGAAAACATCTCTTGTATTTATAGAAATTGTTATATAAACATGAAGGAATGGAAGTTGAAACCTGACAGTAGCTAAGTTATATAAATACAATATAACCATAAATCTCCAGCCATTGTTTGAGGCTGATTTTAAACAACGGAATTAAAATAATAAGTTAAACAAAAATTGTCAAAGGCAAAACATATATAATTTTTTTACAAGATTTAAAAGAGTTCAGGCGTGCTATTCTGTAAGTGAAGTTAAAGTGTTCTGTAGATAAAATATCAAAAAGCATTGACAGAATAAATATCAAGTGAGATTTTTCACAAACTCAAAATTTATTCCCAGAAAAATAATATTAATTCTAATTTTTTTTTTAATGTTAAACTTAAAATATGAATAAATAAAATGTATAGTTACAAGTTTTAGGAGGAAAAATTAACTTAATTGAAAAGATATCAAAACAAACATTATT
Source organism: Parasteatoda tepidariorum (assembly GCF_982258835.1). NCBI lineage: Eukaryota > Metazoa > Arthropoda > Arachnida > Araneae > Theridiidae > Parasteatoda > Parasteatoda tepidariorum. The sequence continues at coordinate 27,750,790 of NC_141755.1, forward strand.
GGAAAAGCGCCATTAATTTAAACTTTTCATTGCCATTTATTTCAAGTAAAAATTTCACGCATGTCTAAAATCTGATTAAACTTAAAGCATTTATACCGTTTAAAAAGTTTTATCGAGTAAAGAGAAATCTATAGAAAATTAGTGCAAAACTAGTGAGTTTTCAATCGTAAACGTTTGAAATTTTTCAGAATGTAATAATTAATAATGTACTAAAAAATACATGTATGTGTCTGATTAATATCTAAAATTACATTTATTAACTTACTTACATTATCAAAACTCATATTTATCAGGAAAGGAAATCGTAATGTACTGCAGATAGAAGATATGATACCTCTCAACTCCATTGTTATGATTTGTTCCAAGAGAAAATCGTTTTTCGATTTTTATTTATTTTCCACTTTTCTCTTTTTATTGAATTTGAGTTAGACTTATAATTCAAAAATGAATTTAAAAAAGAAACCTGATAAAAATGTAACGTCTGCCACTGGAAGTAAGCATCCCAAGGTTTCTGAGATGGTCTTATTAGCCATTGCTATGTTGAATGAGCGAAACGGTTCTTCTGTCCAAGCGATTAAGAAATATATCTCGCAGTTTTTTAATATCGAAATAAAAAACTTATCATTACACGTAAAGAAGTATTTGATCTTTGCCGTAGCGTCTGGAACGCTCGTACAAACTAAAGGAAAAGGAGCTGCTGGTTCTTTTCGACTTGGGGGCAGTATGAAGTTTAAAATGAGCGAACTTTTGGCCAGGTATCCAAACCAAAGTAAAACCGAAGTTTCTGATTCAAAATCTAATAGTGAGCCGGCTTCTGCTGAAATGAAGAAGAAGAAAGCACCCAAAAAGAAATCAAGACGAGCTGTGTGAAATTTTGAGTGTAAACAAACTCAGATCAACTGAGTGACTTGCATACGACTTTCATGGGAATAAAATTCACCAAGACGTCTTTACATTCACTGTTTTCATCGCAAAATATCCTTTTTATTAATAATTGTACACTTATTTCAAACTATTAATTTCAAGCTTTCCAATGGCTTGTTTTGTGCTTGGGTATTTAAAACTCAATATTTGCATTTTTATTCACAAATTTTATATTTAACACTTTAATAACTGTTTTTTAGAATTCGTGCATTATCTATTTATAATAAACTATACTGGGGATTTCATTACAAATAAGGGGAGATTTCCTTCACAAGTTTTGACAATTACGGGAGCGGCCTGCGAGAAACTAAAGAAAACATCACAGGAAGGAACAAACTTGAAGGATATGAATCATAGCCCCTCTGGGCAAACCTCTATGTTTTAAAATTTTTTTTCTCGCAATTGAAATCAATTTTAAGCCTTTCCGATTGTAGTGGCAGATCACGCTATCCCCACAAATGAAATCAGTTTTTGGGAATATTATGATAACGGTACCTGTTTATGCCAACTCCTCTAACTAAGATGCCAAACTTGAAAAAAAATTAAAAGAAGTTTTTGTGGGGACAAGTATGAGTTATATCTCTTAAGTTAGTTTCTACCTGAGTTGTTTTTTTAGTCTCTCGTGGGCCACAGCTCGGAAGTCACAAAACTTGGTGATTTCGTTAGTGTAAGTGTAGACACAGAAATCTTTCCCCTTTTTTTTTCTCCAATTATCAAAATGTTTAATTTTTTCATGTTTTTAAGTAATGACTATTAATATTTCATCATTAAAAATAATAAACGTACAGGGGTCTGTTTAGAAGAAATTTGGGTCCATTAACGGACCCTTCACAAAATATTTTAACTTAAAAACGGATCCTTCACAAAATGATTTTTCTTTTATTCGGACCCTTCACAAATTTGTTTATCTTCATTATTGTTTTGTTAATTGAATAAACCCTTTCCAAGGGCGAAAACAAGAAAGATGGATGTAAATGAATTAAGTTTTATTTTCAGCAGACGCTTCTTCCATTATTCGTTCAAAATGAATATTCTGCGTTCAGCAGTGTAGGCTAAATACCAAATATTTGTATGTTGCATCTCAAATTTTGAAGTAGCAATTGCTGTTTATTTTTGAAAATTTATTTTTGTCATAATTTTACAGTGCTGAGCATCATCTGGTATCTATTTACAATTTAAAAACTCCTTGAAAAAGTTTTATGCAATATCCGGACCCTATTTGCACTTATTTAATTCATGAAAGCTGAACCCTGGTTGAAAGAATGTGACTTAACGTTTAATTTATATTCACAAATTACGAGTAATTTTTCCAAAATTTTACAAAAACCGGACCTTTAACAAAATGTCTGGACAGACCCCTGACGTATATTACTTAATCTCCTTTTTTTTGTTATTGGATTAGTTCCACGATACAAAACTTTAGGAGGGAGCTCTAAATTATTTCAACTTATAAAAAGTAAATCATTTAACAGTCGACTTTTCAACCTATCTAATTCATAGTTTTCTTGTGACATCATTATTCTTTATTTAACAATAATTATTTTATCAATATTTTGTACAATCTGTCCTAAAAATTAAAACAATTAATAAGTTTAGATCTTAAAGAAATGAAATATAATTCATGATTCTTAGAAAAATAGGGAATGTTCCCATCTGGTTAAATCATTCTGCTTCAAATGCACTAATCAAATTTTTAATTTCTAAATATATATTTCTTATGAATTTTTATTTTGATGAAAACATTACAATAAGAAATACTGTTTTTAGTTTAGCGTTGGAAAATATTTTATATTAACATTTGTACCCATTCTAGTTATAGTTAACATTTGTACCCATTCTACTTCAATTTCACTAATACACTAATCAAATTTTAAATTTCTAAATGTATATTTCATTTGAATTTTTATTTCGATGAAGAAGTTACAATGAGAAATACCGTTGGTTGGTGTTGCATTGGAAAATATTTTGTATTAAAATTTGTTTGTTTTCAAAAGTTTTTATTGTTGTAATACCTTGAGGAGAGCTCCAAAAACTTCAAGTAAAAGTACTGACCTGATGTATCTACACTTTCAAAACCCTTTAAAAATATCTGAATAATTGAACTTTGTTAAAATCTAAATTGTTTAGGCGTAAAAGTTAAGTTGCAAGTTTGCCATCTCTGTCAAAAATAAATTTAAGTTATGATTTTTATAAAAGAAATTTAAAAGTATTTTAACATGAGATTAAAAGCAATTGTTTTTAAAACTATATAAACTTCAGTAAATGTTGTTAAAATGCAATTAGGTAACCTTTCTGCACTCTATAAAAGTGTTCAAATTGAAAAATCATTTGTGTATTTTAAATGTGAACTTTTAACTCATTCTTTTGAAATGTGTAGTAATCTTTAAATAAGATCAGTTATCAATGTTAGTAAGTACAATTTATAACAATTTAGTTTTGGATTCTATAATAATTTAAAAATGTAAAATATTTTGAAGTCATAAATTAAATATTTTGCATTTTTTATGATTATGTTATTGGTGATTGAATTTTCTTAATGAGGGAACTTTTTGTTAGAAACCTAATTTCTTAATTTATCTTCCTTATGATCAAATAAATTGATGATTTTTCTATTACTAATTCAAATGTGAAATGGTTAATGTGTACTTAAAAAATGTTTTAGATTAAAACTTTTAGAAGGTATTTCAATGAAACATTTATTTAGAATAAATATGTACTAGATAGCCACATTATATTGCTATTCTTCTATTTAATCCTCCTAAAAAGTTTTTTTAAACCTATTTATTTTTGTCAATTAGTTTAGATAATTCTTTTTTAAAAATCTGATTTGCGTGATCATGTCAATTGACGAGGTATGAGCTTAGAAGTGTTTAAGTAGATGTTATCTGCTTATTCTAAAGTTTTTAAAAAAAGGAGAAAGATAAATAAATAATGCAGTCAAACCCTGCTATAGTGAACACGGTTTATAGTGAACTCCTGGATGTAGAGAATGAAATGTTAGGTCCCGTACCTTGCTATACTCGTATAATGTTATTTTTTGTGGATATAGTGAACTAAAAAAATGAGAAAGCTGGATATTTTCTGTCTTTGACTGATTTTTTTTCTTCATTTTTTTAAATAATGTTTAAATGTCTACTTCAATATAAATACTTATACTGATTTTTAAAACCATCTATAAAGTGGAATGTAGTGATAAGCATTTTCTCTTGTTTGCTTCTTTTATCACACTTTTCCATACCTAAAGAAAGGTCTACCCAGGCAGATGTATGGACAAATTTTTCCCTGCATCAGCTAAAGATTGCTAATTTTTTTTGTACACAAGACAAAGAGTAATAAAAAATAAAAGCAAGTTAGCACATTATTTGTTACTATCAGGGCCGGATTAACCTATAGGCACCTAGGGCCTACGAAATTCAGGGGCCTACGAAAAACTTGGGAGAAAAAATTTTTTTAAAAAAATCAGACGTAGTGGAATCAGAAAAACAGTTTTGTTTTTCTGATTCCACTACGTTTGATTTTTTTTTCTTTTCACAATAAATTTCGCACTCAATAAATTCTTTTTATTCATAAATTTTATCATTAGGTTTTTTTTTTTTTTAAATTCCGTTGATCTTGCCTTGTTCCGGGTTGTAATATTTATGCTAGTGTCTTTTTTAACTATCGTTTCGGTTCGATAGTTTTCAAGTGTTTTGATTTAGATTAATAAGTTTTCCTTTTATTTTATTGTTTCCCTCCCATTTAATTAGGTATGAAATATACTGCGTTATTTAATCATTGGTTTTGTTTATATAAGTTAATTTAGGAATTGTAATTATTTTTAAAAAATAAATATGAGAATTTTGTATTTTTTAAACTTGTTTTTCTTGTCTAAACTTGTAAATTTTTTTATTCTTTTAAATGTTATATTTCTACCATTTTTTTTTCTCTTTAAAGTTAGGAGTACCTTTCTTTTTTCTCTTACTTTATGCATTACACTTGTCGGTATTGCAGATAAAGTTCGATAAACAAATTCGTAAATTAAAATCCATATTAATAAAAATATTTTTAAAAAAATATGCAAGAAAATTTTAGCATATATTTTGAAAAGAGGGGAGGAGTTGGGGAAGGAGGGGAGGGCCCAAAAACGGCTATGCCTAGGGCCTACGAAAGATATAATCCGGCTCTGTGCCTAGGGCCTACGAAAGGTATAATCCGGCTCTGGTTACTATGTATTATGTATTTCATTTTATTGGTTATTTATTTAAATAATGTATAAAAAAAAGGAGGTGTTCGGAACCATTAGTTAAAATTGTTTGGGGAACGGATATAGTGAACCGAAATTTCAATCTCTCGAAGGTTCACTATAGCGGGGTTTGACTGTAATAACATTGAGTATATTCATATCTTTGATAAATTATCTGTGATTTTTGAGCTTGCTTCTTATAATTCCTAACTTGATATGTCTTTTATATAAAAATTATTTTAAAAGAGCTATTTATATCTTAGTATTATGACTGATTACAACTTCATGTTTTATTAGTTATGATAGAATTCCTTAATCTTCTAATACATGTTGCCCTAAAATATTAATAACATAACATTATTGACAAAGTGTGATTACCTATTTACTTATTACCATTAATTAATGTTTCTGTGTATTTTATTTTGTTGTTAATACGTCAGTTAATTTTTATAATTTAAAAATATTTCATATTGTCTATGCTTGGTCATTCGTTCAAATTAATCAATTTCTTTCCTTTTTAATAATAATTTTTTTTCTTTTGAAATTGAATGCATCTATATGTATTATTGTTCTTTTAAGCATCTTATTGTGTATTTCAGAAATTTTTTTTTTAATAAATAATGTAAATTTTAAAATCACATATAAATTTAAAAAATTGCACAATATCACAGTTTATCTTGAAATCTAGATGTTAGTAATTTGAATCTTTTATTATCAATTCTGAGAATTCATTCTATCTAATGTTTAAAAATCACGTTCATTCTTTATATTTTTATTTTTTATCATCTTTATTTATGAAAAATAATTGTTTTTAAATGTAAGGCAAATTTTTAGCCTATCGACGTAAAGTTTTGTATTTTTAAAGCTAATGAAAAGAATTTAGAGGAGAGAGTTTAATCTAAACTAGACAGTTGTAAAGTTTTGCACAAATTTTATTGTACGGGTGAGGATATTTTGCAAGTTATAGTGTGATAATTTATTGATCATTTGAAATTGATATTGCTAATGCAATGTTATTATAAAGGGAGCAATCCTTTTCTATTTCAGATTTCTTACTAAAGTGAAGATGTGGAAGTTGTTGTTATCTTATTAACTTATTATTTTCCTTGTTAGTGCAATTGTTCATTTTGATTAAAATTTAATTTTTAGAAGTAATTTCTAAATTTTCTCTTTTTTCATTATCTTTCCTTTTTGTATTACTTTAAGTTTTTCAACATAATTTTTGTATTTATTTTCGTAATTTTTTGCATTTAATTATTTCACCTTCCAAGAATTATGTTGCATTTCAAATGGTATTTAGATATTTTAAATAGTCTATGCTTTATAAGTTATTTCGTTTTAGAAATGAAAAATTATTTTGTTTATTTATTTGCATCAGAATCTTATTTTTATTTTATTTTTTTTAGCAATGTTTGGTTTTTCGGCATTTGTTTTCATCCTGAAATGTTTAATTTAGATTTTAAGACAAAGACGTGGATACATTATTAAAATTGCCCTAGACAAAATTATTAAAAATTTAATTTTAATAATGCCCAATAAATTAAAAATATATATTTTTAAATATGTTTACCTTGTATGTTGTTACAAGTTACAACGCTGTAACTGCGTGTACATATCTCATTTATTATGATCAAAACAAGCTTGACAAAGCTAACAATTTTAAAAATAGAAAAAATCATGTATATTTAGTTTAAATCAAATATTTTTTTTTTGCAATATCCAACCAAAGCATCTGGTAAAATGTATTGCAGGGTACCCGCACACCTGGAAAGCCATGATTTTAACTATTTTTTTAAGAAAAATTCATGGAAAGTCATGAATTTAAAAATCTAATTTTTAAAATGAAATTTACCCTTCCCCCAATTTCATGGTGTTCTGAATATCTGAATTTGTAACAAAATCCCCCTCCCAGTCATATTTTATTAAAGTATAAAATGTTTTTGTCATTTTCTTTAAAAATTATGGTGTTCTTTAAAAAAAATGAAGGAAAGGGCATCATTTTTAGAGCGAATTATCTTTTAGCTTCTGTGATTTCAAAATTTTTGTTGTTATTAATTTTTTTATTTTATCAATTTAAAATTCTAGCTGAAGCAAGCCAGTCATTGGCAAATTTTTTTATAATCCGAAATGAGAACAGAAGAATCAGGAGTATTTCTTTCCTTTCCGATTAACAAGAAAAGAATCTTTAGAATATAATTCTGCAGATGAAAAGAAAAATATTTGCTTATGCATTTTATTCAGCTATTTTATTGCCTCAACTCTTTCTTTACCCTGTTTTTTTAATTTAAAATCTGCAAATATGAGGATGCAGAGTATAACAGTTCTGGTTATACCTATCATTTCAATTAATGTTATGATGCTTTTTTAAATTTATTGTTGTGTTTGTCGGAGAAAATAGTAACTTCGTTAAGTCATGAAAAATTCTTGGAATTAGTCATGGAAAGTCATGAATTTGAAAATCTAAAATGTAGCAGATACCCTGGTATTAATAATGCTTAACATTATATAAAAACAATATCATAACTTAAATTGAAAATTTGCTTGAAAATATTACCTAATTATTATAAAATGATCACAGCTTAAATAAAAAAGCAATTTTTTGTTTGAGCTCTGATTCTAATGAATTTTAAAGATTGGGTGGCAATATGGGAAATTCATATCCATTGAAGAGCAAAATAGTTTATAGTTTGAAAAAATAAAAAAATAACAATCAAGTTAAGTTAAGGCCTGGTTTCTTAGGACAGGACGCCGTCAGCTGGAAATCAGCGCTAACCTCTGATTGGTCCATTTGTGAGTTTGATAGTATACGTCATCGAACGCTCATCTTGAACTACAATTGCCGACCAACTCAACTGCAGTTGGATTACAACGTGACGTTAACCACAGCAGCAATGGCGGACAACATCCTACAGCACATTGAAATCAGCCAAAATTTTGATTTTGACATTAAACATAGCTTCTTCATTAAACACAGCACTCTTCATTTAGCTCAGCTATAATGTGTTTTTTCTTGGACAAAGTCATTATTTTTTCTCTAAAACACTGGTCGACAATAACAAACTCAATACGAATTCAAAATAAATATTTGTTTACGTTATTAACGCATGCGCAATGAGAGATAATGTCTGCGTTGGACCGACTGCTCACGCTGAGCTAACAAAAAAGTATTTTTTTGGCGTCAGCTCTATGTCAACTTTCCGCTGACGCCCAGATAAGGCGCTAGTTCTGAGAAACCAGGCCTTGAGCTAACAAACCAGTATTTTGTTGGCGTCAGCAGGACGTTGTCGTCCCGCTGACGCCCAGATAAGGCGCTTGTCCTAAGAAACCAGACCTTTAGTCTGGATAGTAATAATCTTTCTTTATCACTGATATACATGAACAACATTTTTAAAAGTTTCATTACCACCCTTATACACTTTTTGTCTCCTTTTGTTTTATAGTCTATTTTGAAATATATAATAATGTACATGCACCTCTCCTTTCATAATTCCTTACAGAAATTTTTAAAAAAAGCTTCCTACAATGAAATTAAACTTATAAAAACAATCACACTCTAAAGAATATACAGGGTTATTCATAATTCCCTCCGGGGTTTCGAAGCGTTATAGCAAAAAAAAAAAAAAAAGAAACACGTCCGAAACTATTCAAGTTTTACTTACATACATTCTATGTGTGAACCCTTGGTCACGCGGCATACATCAATGTGACAGTCCAGTTCCTACCCAGAGGGAATTATGAATAACCCTGTATTTATTTATTGATTAAAAATTTTCTAATTTTATTTTTAAAAAATTCAGTTTGTTTAATGTAATGATTTGAAAAAATTCCTTTTGATTTTTATTGTGCCTGTATCAAAATAGTGGAAAATGGGCCTCCTGCATGGACTGTCTATAGAATGTTGAATCAAAATACCTGTTAGCAAAAGATTAACTATTATTTCATGTTAAACAATTATTGACGCCAGGTGGTTTAGTTGTGGTGCTTCATGCTCCTGTGCCACAGGTCTGAGGTTCTATCTTCGAACCTTGCAAGGTTGACTCAATCTTTCATCCCTTCAGTGAGTCCATAAAATTAGTTCCAAGCACGCTTGGGGACTAAGCACTAGGGGTACCGCTTTTGGTTGACCACTCAATTAGCACATCTGCTCCAGTGCCCAAGTTCAAGGAAACTAGGATGAGCTTGGGCTGTTATGCCACTTAATTTAGTGTTTTTAGTATAACTAGTACTTGACAACTATTTGACCCAAAATTGCTACATTTGGTGTAATTATGTGTGAATTCCAATTGTTTGCAACCAGAAGTTATGAAATTGAGCTTAGAAAGTTGAGAAATGTTGGGATATATTTAAATGACAAGAAAAATTTTGCTTGAATAAAACACTAGCATTTAAATTTTTAAGTTGGAGTTTTTGTAGATTTATCTAAGATCTACTATATTTCCTTTTCTTTTTAAAAGTATATTTCTAAATTATTAAAATTTGATTATGATATTTATATATCGTAGTATTGTTTTAAAATGAATACCGACTATTAAAAGGAAAAAAAAAAGTTTAATGTACTTTTGAAGTGCGTAGTAAAGAATATATATTTTTTTCCTTCTATTTTCATAAAACTATGAGAAATTCACTCAAATGATCCTTTACAATGAAGTTTTTTTTTTTACATTACTACTTTTTTTTCTCTTCAAAGTTTTAAAATTTTCACTAATGTCTAATATCATCACATTAACTTTTTGTCAACCATAAAGAGTAATAATTTTTAGAACAATGTTTAAAAGATTAATTATTTTTCTTTAACTTTTCAAAATGACTACACAATTTTTCACAAATAAATTGCAATTAAAAATTTTATCACATTTTTCTTGGATCGAATGTTGTAAATAGTCATCAATATTACATTCTATTCACTCTTTCCTAAGTGCACTTGGAATGTATAAAAGAGTTACCTATCATTTATAAATAAGAGAGAATGCTAAGAACTTTACGAACCTTCTTACTCCAGTTTCAGCACATTTTTCTATTCATTATAATCTGAATTATTGAAAAAGGGAAAAAAATTGTACTGAAAATATTAATTTTGTGTTTGAATAAATTTTTTTTCCTTTGAATTTTATATATTTTTTCGAAATATTTATGCTATTCTTGTGATCAAATTTTCTGTGATTATTATTATTTATTTATTGCTTTGTGGTAACATTAGTTGGTTGTTTTATTTTTTTTATTATTTCAATAGAATGCAACGCAAGTGTGCATTTTTATGAAATCTTAGTGTGTCTTTTGATATGTCATTGTATTTAATCCGGAATTGAATTTTTGTTTGTGTTATATTTTTTATTATATTTTGTTTTGAGAGTATTGCAATTTCAAATGAAGAAGAAAAAAAAGACGAAGAAATGAATAATTTGTATTTGAAAAAAGATTTTGTAGTAAATAAAATGTTTTTCCTGTGATAGGAATTTTTTCTTTAATCAGTTTTAGTTCATATAATGGTTTCTGCGTGTAGTTTTATTTAGCTCCCATTTTCAAACTTTTAATGTGTGCTATTTTTCCCATGCATTGGCATGGAAAATTTAGTGTAAATAATCCCAATTAACATTTTAAAACAGAAATTTGTGAAACAACACATAATTTGGTGAAATTTTTTATTATAGGATTCACACTGGTTAGGGGGTGCAACGAAAGCTTAAAACTGCCTGGAAATTTGATTTTTACTCTGAAAGTCAGGTGAAATTGCACTAAGGATCAACCCTAGATTTGTCCTGAACGAAAATCAGCTGTTGAGATAAATTCAAGTAAAAAAAAAAATTTTTTTGACATCTATTAAAATTATTTCTAATAAACACTCTACATTTCAATAAAATTTTTAAAAAACCTCATTTAGTGATATTTTGTTCCTGATAAAATTTAATTTTGAACACATCAAACAAAAAAAAATCTGTTTTTCTCATAGAAAATTAGTTAATAAATAAAATATAAAATGTAGGAACATTGTCTAGAACTATGTTGATTTTTTTTTCTGAAATAATTGGAAAAATCAAATTTTATTTTTTGAAATTAAGCACGTGGGGACATTGTTATTACTTCTATAATTTGTTCAAATATTCATATAAGTTTGTGTGCCAGTACATAGAACCCCCCCCCCCCCAAAAAAAAAAAAATTAATATTTTGCAATAAAAAACATCCATAAATGAACCTGAAATATAAATGATCATTAAAATTGTTAGTAACCATAAACAGCAAATGAGGTTCTATATTAATATTTTTTTAACGATTTCTTCTAGAAATTCCGCTAAAACTTAGTTAAATTTATTGTTTAATGCAGGTTTACGCAAAAATAAATAAAAATTTCTTTTTTTTAATATTTTTTTTAGATGCAACCATGTTTGTAGATTTGCAATACCATTCACTCACTTAGCTTGTTAAAATTGAGTTTACAATAAAAAATTTTTTGTTATTGTATTACTTATCATTTTTATCATCGAATGCTTTATCATTTATGCACCTATATATTATAAAATACATAAGTTAATTTCCAATGTATTCTGTTTCTAACAGAATATAATATATAGAATATTTTTCTTCTCAAACATGCTTCACTTCAAGTTGAATTTGTGGGGAGAGGAGTTATCAACTATGCCATCCTTCATATATCAATAGGTACCTCGAAATAAAATCAGCTAAACACGTCTTATATACTAGTGAATTGGAATAGATTATAGTAGTGGTAGTTACACTACATTACTCCCCCACCAGAAGTTTATCTGGGTTAGAATGGATATCACTAGTTGATTCATTGTCAATTTTTTGCAAAAGACTGGGAGAGCTGTGTTCACCGGGGTTTTTTAATGCTGGTTGGTTGTGAGAGCTGTATTAAGTTCACAGTTGTGTACATGGTCGCTCCTGTGTTGCTAGTATTAGCAGTCTAGTGTGTACGAGATCCATTGGTGTGTGATCAAGATTGAGTAGTAACAATGCAAGGAGAACAATATCGCCCTCACAAATAGCAGGTCAAATGTTCAATGTGTAACATCCAGATCACGTCCAAAAGTCACCAATGTGGGGGAGAGGAGTTATAAACAGTCGTCTATCTAAAGGTACCTCAAGATAGAATTGAGTTAGCACGTCTTATATACTAGTGAATTGGAATAGATTATAGTAGTGGTAGTTAAACTACAAATTTGAAGGGGAAAAAAGTGTTTAGATATGTTCTCAGGGTTTAAGTTTCTGTGACTTAAAATTGTTTAGGACAGGACAGATGAGATCACCTTTCTCAACCTGCCCGAAGGTGTAGTAAAAATTCAAAAACCTATCATTCTTAAAATAATTTTAAAAAAAGTTCCAATTGTACTGTGGGGGGGGGGGTGGAGTAATCGACCATGTCAACCTTCATGTCCGTCTACTGAGCTGGGTTCGGTGAGATTGTTGCACTCTCATGTGCAACTCTGCTGCATTCTCAATTTCGGGCTTCTTTTTTCACCCTCTGATATCGAACCGAAAAATCTCTTGGAACATTTTATAATGGCTAATATAATCAAGAAAATAGTTCTTTGTCAGAAATTATTTATTTTATCATGATCATGTAAAGTCTTTGAAAATTATTTTGCATTTTGTTATTGTATATAGTGCTTAAAAGTATTTTGGAGTGCTTAAAAAATCCTTAAAAGGTGCTTATTTTTTGTTGAAAGATTTGGCTACGCACCCTGTATTTATTTACTACTTTCTTTTAGTTTGCCCTTTGAACTGATTGAACTTCTTTGGTTTTTTTTTTTTTTAATTGGAAGAGTTATTTGTTAAAAAAATAATTTTACTCAAAAATTATGCCAACATATTTCAGAAATGATGTATAATTTTATTGCAATATTACATACATACACATATTTTCAAACTATGAACTACAAAAGAAGTTAATGATATATTTCATAACAACAATTCATAAATGTGATAATGCAACTATACAATTTTAACAGTTTTTGTAGGTTCAATTTTAAAATCATTAGATTGATTCTGGCAGATTGTCAATGCTATCATAAAAAGCATTTTAAAGAGATAATTTTGTTTATGAAATTTTGTATTCTAAATTTTGATCAAGATTTAAACAATCCATTGTACTTCAATAGCTTTAATGTAATGCATTATTAAAATTGCAAATATCAATTATTGTATATATATATATATATTTATTTATATACTTACAGTAAGCTCATTTTTTTTCAGCTTGTGCTTAAACCCAGTTAAACATCAAAATTTGTAATAAACCATAATAATTTTGTCATTTTTTTTTTAAAAATCACATAACAATATTTTACAAATCGTGCACTTGAAAGAAATATGCATTTACAATTAAATTGGTCCAGCCAATTGGAGTCACTAGAATATATTGAGTTGGCACAAATAATTTAACATATAAATAAGTACAAAGCAGATGCTAAATGTGCGCTAGCAACAATTAATGAAAACATAGATGTTTCACAGGCAAAAGTATTAAAAAACAATCGCTCTTAATCAAATAAAATTTTCTCTCTTCCTGTCTGGATGCGTTGTTTGATAAGCTCATATCTGTAAGGCTCCCTATAATATACGTCAGTTAAGTTAAATGTGGGTGCGCAATCATAGACAAATTGAGAGTATACTCTTTATTTCTCACAATTGCAATCTATTTCACAATAATTGTTGAAAAAATCCCATTTGTTTAACCTGTCTTGTTATATTAATGTATCTTTTTTCTCTTCCACAACTAAAATGGGTGCAACGTAATAACTTTCCAAAAGCACATTTATTTGAAGAATATTAACTGCCAAATTAAGAGATCTAACTAAAATCTTTTAAAAAGATTTTAGTTAATAAACAGATTCAACTAAACTGTTTAGTGTATTAAACGTTAAAAATACTATTGAAACAGAACATGAGGATGAATTTTAAAAATTCACAAATCCTTCATACCTAATTCCGAATTTAGGAAATTTCCCTCTTACCAAAAAAAGAAAACGAGAGAAGAGCAGCAAATATTTAACAGGTCGAAGAGAATCATATTGATCATTTTATTTTTTAAGTAGATTAGTTAACAAATTTTTTAAGTTTGTAGTTATATGATTTTACAATTTTGTAGTATTGGGCAACATTTAACAAAATATGAGAGTTTAGCTTAACTCATAAACCGTTGGTTTCATATACTAAGAAAAATGCAATCCTTTTAATATTAGGAAATCAACAATATTGATTGCATAAAAGAGAATAAATATGTCTTGAGAATAGGAAATTTAAATAGATCTAGACTTGACCATCACTGAATCCTAAACAATCTGCACCATTTGCTTGCCTATAATTTTATATAAAGAATTTTTTAGCTTTAAGAAGGTACTTGTTTTCAAATATGAGCATATTCACAGCACCAGAGTTGAGCACTTCTAATCTTAGTTGACATAATTTGTTACATAGAATCTGAATGTTTCACCACAGCGGTGATTTATTCTCTGCTCTTTTAGGTGGGGGTGGAGGTGGATGTTTTTTAGAATGCTTTGCTTCTGCTTTGGGTTTTTCAGCACCAGACTTAGACTGAGAATTAGACCTCCTGTGGTTTTTATCTGCGTGTGTCGGTAAAGGAGGGGGTGAAGAAGGTGACCTCTGTAAAGGACGAATTTCTTCGGGCATGGGCAGACAATTTGGATCCCTAAATCCTAAAATTTGGTGAGGTGCTTCTGAGTTGTCGGAAGATAATTGCTGCGCAACTTTCCATTTTTTGACCATTACTTTTTGAAGGTTACGCAGAAAAGATTCTGGCGGATATTCCTCTTGATCGTAGGGTGCTGCAGAGGCTGAAGCAGACCTCCTCTGTGGAGCAGTGAAAGCTGACGAAAGCTTAGTATTTTCACTTCTTTTGGGAGGCGACGGTTTGAATTGAGATCTAGATTTCCTGTCAGAAGCCATTGGTTTGGATGGTTCGTCTGATGGAGATATTATAGAATGTATCTGTAACTGAGCCGGCACACAGGGGGCACTAGTTCGTCTACTTCGTGAGGATGCACGGGGTTTCGGATTGTCTGCATAAGAAGTCCTTCTACAAGGCGGAGAGCCTGGTGTCGAAGCATCGGTCCATTCACCACAATCGTAGACGGATAACTCCAAGTTCATATTCTGTCTAGAAGGTTTTGGTTTCACTACAATGAGTCCGTTATGGTGCTGAGAAAGACGCGGTGGTGTGCCGTGGGCATCACTCTCCGACTGCCTGCGTCGGACGCCTTTCCTGGGCTTTGGTGGCACAGCTGGTGATAACTTTTTAGAGTTTTTCTCGGGGCTAGAAGTTTTGTCAAAAGTATCATTTTGTAATGATAGTGGAGGAGGAAGAGCACTGATACTAGATTCATTTAACCAGTTAACATCTGTATCATCGTCGGGCAATGGTGGCGGTGGTGGTAAAGAGTCTAAGCGGAGAGTATCGGTACGAAAAGCTTCTGGTGGAGGTGGTGGAAGTGTGTCAAAATTCATACAATCTGACCCATTTGGCATTTCAAGTGGTGGAGGTGGTAAAGGCAAATCTTCACGCATCAAAGTAGAAGGTGGTGTGTCCTACAAAACAAACAATAAATTTAAAATGTTATGTATGATGATTATAATTTGTTAATTCTTCATTAGAAATAGTTGACAAATTTTTTTTTTTAAATTTCCCAAAGGTTTAAAAAACAATTGTATTAACTTAGCTTAGTTACTTGTGTAGTAAATTGTAGTTGTAAGTAGTAAGTGTAGTTGTAAGTTTTAGTAACTTGAGTTTGTAAGTTACTTTGTAACTTGTTGTTGTGCGACTCGAATAAATTTAAATAAGGGACAAAATACAGTTTCATCAAATGAATGAAGGTAAGTATTTTGTTGTAAGATGGTATCTTTAAATATGTAATGAAAAGCTTCTGTCTGATTGCAAATACACTCAAACTAAATGCAACACAATATGTTATTTTGAGTTAAAAACTTTAATTTTTATCTAAAAAAGGTAGAGGAATTCTTTACAATTAAAGTAAAAGCTTCTGAAATTTAATTAAATTCTGTGGGATGCCCTTGTTAAACAAAATCATGAAAAAAACATAGTATTTTATTTTTGATTAACCTCTCCAATTTTTTGAAATATATAAACATTGAGCAGAATTTTTCAGTATAATTCTTGCAGGTCTTTTAAATTTGGGTTCAATTTTTCTGCCCTGTTATAACTTAAACATTTAAATGCAAATTCCATTTTTCAAAAAGCCAGAACTAAAAAATTTGCCGTCAAATAAATCACCTCTACGACTAAGTTAATAGTTTATAACTTATTTATTAACAAGACAAATTATTTATCATTTTAAGCAAACAAGCCGCATAAGTAAATTTGGGAAGTTTTTTAATCTTTTATTATAAATTTTTGCTAAAATTAAAATATACTTCGGACTCATTTAGACAGTATATTAAGGTCTGCATAATTTAGACAGTTTTCATTAATCTCGATAGTCAGCTACAAAGGGTACTGGAGGAAACCTTTACACCAGCCTAATAGATAAAATAAAATAAAAAATTCATACTTGAAAGCTTTGTTTTGGTGATCTTCGAGACAGGCTGCCAAAAGATATGCGATCATCAGTCTTTGATCTTCTCAAACTGAAGCGCCCACATGTTGATCTTCCTAGACTTCCATTTAAGCTACCATTGCAGCTGCTGCCACCACTTCCACTCCCATTGCTCATGCCATCCAAGTGAGATGTTTCTTCACCTGATTGTTTGGCTAGATTACGTGTCGTACTTGTCAGGGGTATTTTAGGAGTCATACTTGGTTTTCTTTTGATTGTACCTGCAAGCAATAAGTGATTTTGAGTTTTCATTTTGGCTATGAAGATACAAGAAATTTTTTAAATGATTACTACAGTCATTTTAAAATGCATTTTTAAGTAGAGATCTTTTTTTTTTTACTACTGGTATTTAATTTTTGTTTTAGCAATTTGCTTACAGTTGGTACAACTGGTAAACCAGAAAAACAGGCTTTAGCGTGTTAAGTGCCATAATCAAAAGGCAAAGTAGAGATCTAATTAAAATTACTATTCCAAATGATGCTACCTAGTTGCATGAAAATTTATAAATACCTTGCTTAATAATGCTTGAGTCACATGTAAATGCACTGGCACTGGTAAATGCATCTATTGTTTTTTAAAAATATGTAAATGCATCTACTAAAAACACTCATTTTTTATTAAAAAATTAAGTGCACTTATAAATTTTTATAATTATATATTTTTTTATTTTTATATTTTTTTTTAATTTAATTTTTTATGTCATAACTTCTTATTTATTTTTCACAATGAGAATTAAATTTATTATTAACATTCTTTTCATTATATTTTTGATGTGAAATGGGTCAGATAAAGTATTCATGATTGCAACACAAAATTGTTTTAATATTAACAGCATCAAATCAATTTTAGGTATGTGAAGATGGGTTTAAAAAGATGTTAACAGTGAATGATACAAATATATTATCAGTAAGAGTCATCAGAATACTACCTGGTTATTCTGTTGTCTGATTCAAATTAAAACAAGTGGGTCAGATAAAATATATATGGTTGCAATACAAGTTTGTGTAAACATTAACAGGTATCAAAAGGTTTTAGATACATGAAGATGGGTTTAAATAGATATCAGTAATGAATAATCAATGAATTAGTAAAAATATTAGTAGTTATTCTGTTGTCTATTCAAGTAAAATAATTTTATCTACAGTTTGTTTTTTCTCTAGATTTTTAAAGAAAATCAGAATTTTTTAAATTATTTAAATCAGATCTTGGTAGAGAAATTGTTTTTCTCCATAATAATTATTAAAATTTCATTATCTTTAGCATACAGTCAAGGGCGCCGGCAGCGGGGTACAAGGGGGTGCACTTGCACCCCTCTGTCTTTTTTTTTAAACAATTAAAGAGATACAAAAAACAATTTTGTTATAAAAGTTTTTAAATTCATCAAATTAATTTCATTTAATAAAATATAAGTAATACTATATTTTCTGTTAGTTATTTAATTTAACGAAGGTGTATAACACAAACTGACTTCTCAAAACTGTAAAACTTCATCAACACAATAAATACCAATGTTAAGCGTGCACAAACACGTTAGTATACAAAACAACTGTTTGTAGTCATTTGTGTTTCAAAGTCAGTAGCTATGCCAGCGCCTTCAGTACAGTTTCTCGTGGCAAAATTTGCAAGTACAAGAAATTCGTACTTCTTTTTAAATATCTTGTTAACAATGAAGAAATGTATCTTGAAAAAATTAACGGATGAAAGTATATGTAATAGCAAAACAAAATGTAATAACAGAATATTTTTAATTTTTTTTCGGGGGGGGGGTAGTTTGTTAGAGGGTTGCACCCCCTTTTATATTATTCTGCCGGCGCCCTTGCATACAGTGAAGAGTTGTGAAACACTGACTTAGTGACAATGATGAAATCTGTACTTTTATGATCAGATAAGCCTTTTTCACAATAAATATTTGTTCTTGTATATATTTTGATCATAGCATGATGCTTTTGTTTACACTCAACATCTTATGATATAAATTTCTTGTATAAATGATACATTTTAAAAAAGATGCAATTTTTTTAAAATTGTCTTCATTGTTTCAAATTCTATATTGTCTTAATTCCATGAAAGAGATTTAGAAATGTAAAATTAGAGATGTCTAAAATAACAGTTACTAACAAAATAGTACAAATACACATGCCTAGAAATGCTAAATATCGAGTCCTAACTAACTCATTAGTTAAAAAAACTTTATCTGATGAGCATTTTAATTTTTTTACAAATGAGCTTTCAAATTTTTGATTACGCAAATGTACTCTTTGATTATCCAGATTGCAAATTAAGTTCTGTGCAACCTCTTAAATTCTTCACAAACCAAAAAACATGCTACTTATGATGCCTTTTAATGTCATAATAAATTTCTAAGTTTATAACGGGAGTATAAAAAAAAAACGATTTTGTAAACTTTTTGTCCACATCTAATTTTTTCTAAACATCACAATTATATTTCATGTATGATTCAACTTTGTATGCAACATACTATACTGCTACTTTAATTGGTGGTGATACACTTCAGAAAATAGTTATAACTTAGTAAATAGTAGCCGTAGCAGTAGAAAATATAGATTAGTAATGGCTTAGAAAATAGTAATAGTAATGAAAGAAACAAAAAGTTAAAAGATTAAGTTTATTCTAATTCAGACAATCTTAAAAAATATAGCCATGCATTTTCTCTATATATAATTTTTCAATTCAAGCATCTATCATATCACAGTTGTTTCTTTAACGAAAGCTGATTCAATTACCCATTGGGAAATCCGTATCAAACACTAAATGATCAGTTGTGGGTGTGCCACTTGATCTTTCAGATGGGCAACCACTGCTGCTGCTGGCGTTTGATTTACTAGATTTGCTAGACTTGATGGAGTCTTGGCGGCTGATCACCCGAAGCTTATGGAATCTCTCTAAAGTAGTGGGCAGCTCATCCTCTAGTTGATCAATGTCTGTGTTCTTCTCTGATGTCTGAGAATTGTAGCCAGAACTGTCTGTTATGTCAGAGTTTGCAGCTGTGCTCTTGGCAACAGAAGTGATGGAAAAACTTCTCGCATTTGCCAAATTCTCTAGATCTTCTTCAGCCATCTCTCTCAAAAGCATGTCGTAGTTTTCTTTCAGTTGAAGACCATACTGCAAAGTTAAAATCAGTCATAAATATATATGCCCAATTACAAATTAATGTGTATAGTTTGTTTTTATTAAGATTGCTTAAATGAAAAATGGACATGTGTGAATCAAGTACACTTCCTACACTTTCTTTTAATAAAAACAAATCTGCAAGATTTGAGTCAGTAACATCAGATAAAACAATTTGTATCAAAATTTGTTAGAAACTTTCTCAGATATTTGCATCAGTAGTTTAAAATTTCTCTGTTCTTGACAAAAAAAATTTTTTTTTTTCCAGTTGGAGATTTTAAAATAAATTTCGAATGATATCAATCAAAATCAAGTAATGATTAAACTGAAATAAATTCTTTTAATATAAATTTTTCTATAAAATTTTTTTTAAGACACTTCATATCATAAAACTAATATCTACAGATGCTTAGGATTTACAACAAAATACTTACTTTAGCAATACGAATACCCATCACCCACTGTTTAAGAGATTTTTCATCTTCTGCACACATGTATTTGATGTATTTTGAAGATTTTGTCTGTATTTGCGGATGCTGAAAAAAAAAAAAAATAGAAAATATCAGTACTATGCATATCATAGTCATCATATCATAGTATTAAATACATTCAAATTTTAAACTTAAATAATATTTACACATAAATATTGTTCTGACAATATGAACAAAAATATTTTAAATGTAAATATTTTTTTCAGCAAGTTTTGCTTAAAATATTAATAAGAAACAAATTTTGTAACACAATTACATAGTTGTTTCAGTTAAACGTATAAAAGTCTGGTTAAAATGTTAGTTTAAGAAAAATTCACATAGCACTGTTTTAAAGGCATAAATATTCTCTTGCAATTTAACAAAACAATTAATTTTAAACAGCTTACGAAAATCTTAACGCCTATATGAAGATATCAAATAAATTTAACAATATTGTCTCAATTCCTTAATAGTTTCATTCATAATCAGCTTTAGTGTATTTTCAATTAATTTGTCGTAATTGAAAAAAATTTAATATGTTAAGTGACTATTTTTTAAAACACTCAGATTCTGAATGGATGTGGTCTACTGTTAGTTAAGACTATTCTACCCATTTTAATTTATTCTAAAAAGTTTTGAAATAATTCTGTTTTTTTAAGGTAAAAAATTGTATTTTATAAATATTTAGTGCTCCACCCTCCCAAAAAAGGTGAACAGTTTAAAATAAAATGCAAAGTAGATATTTTTCTAACCAAACTTCAAATTTAGGTACTAAGGTTTCAGATGGTGCTGTTAACAGAGGAAAACTAAAACAATGCTTTCAAAATTATAGTTTGCAGCAATAACATTTTGCTGCTTGAGGATAAATTTAACAGATGCCTGAACAAATATTTCATTTGGAATAGTATGACATGCAGCAGAAGAAAACATTTTGATAATTTTTCCAATCAACAACATCAGTTGACACATTTTGTAAATATTTTTGAAATTTTAAAATAGAACAAAGCAGACCATATATAGCTTTCCATTTTTTTAAAAATAGATTTTTCAAACGTTTGGGATCCTTGGTAGTTTTCTTATGAGTCTATTCATTTTAAAGTTAAACTTAGTTTCAAGTTCATGAAAAAGTGACTTTATTCATACACTAAGTTCTTAATTTAGACTTAACTTTCTACAATCATTGAAAAATGTGCTGTCTCTTTATGTGTAATTTTAAGAAATTTGAATGAAATTGATTATATAAATATTTTTATTTTTACTCAGGGCATGATTTGTGGAAGAAACGAATAACCACATCTATTATGTAGAAAATTTAAAGATAAAGCATTTTTTTATTTAAAGAGCACGATAATTTTTTAAGAGTTTAATGTTTGAGGTAATAGTGTTAGCTGCTGATATATATAAATATTTAAAAAAAAAAATTGCTTTTAAACTCTTCACCTCACATTGTTGTGGGTTGTTACTATTCTTTTAAACCCTTTACTGTGTTAAAAATATAGAACATCACTTTTTCTGAATTGAGCTACTGCAGAGAGTTTCAATTTCTAATTAGTAAAAATGAGGCAAAGACAAACTCAAAAAACATCTTATTCTGAAAATAAAAAAAAACTTTCTGAAAGGAATTTTCTAAAAGGTTTTTTGAAAATGCCAAAAAATATATTTGTAGTTAGGTATATAATTATATTTTGAATTGTGATAAAAGTGTGAAACATTTGTTTATACAAAGTTTGTTACACAAAGAATAATGAGGTAGTATATATGTTTTCAGTTATAACCCTGATGTCTTTAAAACATATTTTGTGTATAATAATTATAAATTAAATAATTAAAAATTTTTATTTATAAATAAAATTGTAATAATTTTCCATTTAAATTTATATGGGATGCATTTTTGACTAAAAGATTATTAACTGTGAATCCTTACTTTAATAGCAAATCCATAATCTGTGGGAGACTTGTATTTTTTCTTCCATCCAAACCCTAAGTAAACATTGTTCATGTCAAAGGTTGTCAGGCAAAGTAAATCTTTCGAGAGCTAAAAAAGAAGGAAAGAAAAAAATTACATCTTTCACAAACCTAGCTTATACATATCTTACATTCAAGAAAAGTAGTATTTTTCTTTCAATCAAATGTGTACATACTTTTGATTTTCCTTTAGGACAATAATAAAGCCCAGATGCTCGTAAAACAAAGAAATGTTTCTTCCAAGCTTTCTTTCCTTCACTTTTTAAATAAAGAGAACCTTCTACTTCAGGAACTCCAATGTTTGACATAGAAAAATATTCCTAAAATGTTGAAATAACAATTTAGAAGAGCATTCAATCATAATGATTAACTGCCAGAATTCAATGCATAATATATCAGTCGATTGCCAAAGTTTGTGCTCCATTTAAAAGTTAACATCAAATGAAATACAAAATATTTTCATAAAAAATGTTTTTTTTTTCTTCCATCAATTACGTTTCGAAGCCAAAAAAAAAAAAGATTTTGATTTCTTCCATGAAAAAGGTTTTTTTTTTACCATTAAAATTATTTTATAGTGAACAGAAAATTTGAAATTCTGAATGGACAAGGTTAGGCAAATCTGGTAGATATTTTCTTTTAACGACCTTACTTTTGCCGTTTTTGTGAGAAAAAAATGGGCTTTTTTTCATTTATGATATGTTGACATTTTGTTTGAATAAAAAAATTACAGCTTAATACATGACCCTCAACATTTTGTTTATGGTTGGTCACATATTTCTGCATTCTTACTAATGCTCGTAACATTTATAATTTTTTTAAATTTATTTTAAGCAGTTTGGATCCAGTCTGAGTTATAGCAATCCTCTATCATATGAATATTTAAATATAGAAATGTTCAGAATAGTTTAAAAACTATGTCGAGATTATTATAACGAAAACATTTCCATGAGAGCATTGCAATCACCACATTATGAATACCAACATATTAACGCAAATCAAGATTAGTTAGAAATTGAAATTTCCATTTAAGTTTTTTTTTTTTTTTACTATTAAACAATGTAAGGAAAGTCTTAAAATATCCTTACATTAATGGGCAGATATTTGAAAGATTCTAGAATAAATATTCACATTGGTTTAATAAAAACTCTGTGTAAATTTAATAGTGGATCTTGTTTTGATTAGAATATATTAACTATTACATTAATTAAAGAGTTGTATTATTTTTTTTAAAAAAAAACTTATAAAATCAAAATTATAAATCATTAAAATGCCTTTTTATTAAAGGAAAAAAACTAAACTATTATGAAAAATTGACTAACTTTCAAGATAAAAATTAGTAAATATAAAAATTGTAACGGAGAATTTGTGCAAAGCAAAGTTAATATAATGGGGTATTTCATAAAACTTAAGACTATTTACTTTTATTTTTTATTCCTTTATTTTATTAAAATATATTTTTTTTACAAGGGCATATATTTTAGATGTTTTAACAGAATTTTTTCTTGGTCTATAGTTTATTGGTTTTGTTTAGTAAGTTTCTGATACTTAGTTTATCTAACAATATTTTAAAATTATGCAAGAAATCTTATTAACTTACATCTAATAGGCAAGTTTTCGCATCATCGTCTAATTCTACATTCTTTTCTGAAGAGCTACACCCTAAGAGGTAATTCTGTAAAATAAAAATGTAAAAGAGATGTTTAAATACGGATAATATTTTGTGAATACAAATGAAGGAAAACAAAAATGATTAGTAAGAAATATATTATAGTTATAAAATTTTTTTAATGATAAATAAAAATTTTAATAAAAGGACTTAAAATGTTTCAAAATTTTTTAAATAAAATTTTAAGTAAATGAGATATTTAGAAAAAAAAAATTATAAGGCTATTTATAATAACATTCAGGAATTCGTTATTCAAATAAAAAAAATTCCTTAAACAGCAGAATTTTAATAGTTTTTTGTTACAAATAGTAACTAATGAAACAAAAAAAATCTTTTAAATTATTATGAAAAACTTGCTTTAATCTTGAATGTAGAAAAGAAGGGGAAAAAAGCAGGATGCAGTAAATCGTACTTTTCAATTCTTTGATTTTCGTTTTTCTTTGATTTTTTTTAAATAATTAGTAATTTTGGGGACATCAAGTATATATTAATAAAAACATCGATAATACATTAGTAAAAATTGAAAAAACATGACAATCAAAGCTGACGTTATCAGGGGGTACCAGCTAGTACCCCCTGATGACGTCAGCTTCAATTGTCATGTTTTTTCAACTTTTACTAATTTTCTTCATTGTCTCATTTGTTTAATGCCTCTTTGCTGCTAAGTGCATTTTTTCCATTTGGATGTTTTATTTTTATTAATTTTTTGCATTAATATTTGAATTCTTTTCTTTATCGATAATACATTGTTTCTTTCTCGTATTTATGACCTTATATAACAAATCTTATAAAAACTGAAATGAATAGTTTAGTGGAAGGATATGTTAAGTAAATGTTTAAAAAATTAGATATAGAAACATATTTATAAAACACATTTTCCATTAAAACGGTCTTATTTAAAGACCTGAAACTTTATAATAAAGCCATTTAACTAGAATAAATTATTACTTTATACTTATGATTGGTTCAAACTTGATTTTTAAACTAATGAAGAGTTTTCAAACGATTTCTTTGCATACTCTTCCACCACTAAGTATTAATGTATTTAAAGTAAACAAACCTGTGGATTCAAAAAGAGATCATATTTTTCTTTTCTTTCAAGAAAAAACAGACGATTACAAGAGTCTCTTGTCCATAAGAGCAAATTTTCAACCACATGTTCATGATCTTCATAAACCCGCTCTAAAATAATAATAAAATAAATTTTAAGCATATGTTTTTTTTTACATTAAAAAGAGTTATTTTGTGATCCTTCTGGAGTTTTTGGAAAATATTAAACTTATATTACTTATGCTTTTAAAAAATACGAGTTTATAGCCAGTGAGTTCGTGAAAGTAAAAAAAATATATGGAAGTTCTGGACTATACATTAAATATTATTCACTAAAAATATTATAACTATGATTAGGAAAGTTAAGTATTAGGAGAATAAAAAGTGATAAATAAAATTTAGATAGTTTGGTGTGGTACTCTTTGTGAATTACTTCTATCAAATCAAATTCATTTCTATTTCTTTCCTTGATAAATTTCATGGAACAAAGTATAATGCATAGCAATGAACATAATAAATTTTTGCTTGGTAACTTAAAAAAAAGAAGAAAAAAAACATATCAATAGGTACATTTATGTTTATGATATGACTTTGATTGCATGTAAATGTTTTTCTGTGCAATCTTGATATTCCTGAGAGTTTCACCTTGCTTGTGCTTCCTGATGAAAGTTATAATCTTTCATTCATTAGTATTGATTCATGGGTTCCAGTTTTTATTTTCACACTGTGCATTATATACCAAATGACTGAATAATTAACAGATATATCAAATAATTGTTTAGGATTAATTTTTCCAAACAGAAATTTGTCCTACTATGAACTGATCGGTTTCAAGTGAATCACAGAAGTCAAGCACCACTACCAGTGAGCGGGTGGGTGACCGCTTTGATCAGCCTGCGAAAGTATCGAGGGTGTGAGGCGTCGGTCCTCTTTAAACTGTTCTACCCTAAAGGGCTCGACTTCGTGCTCAGTTTCCTAGGCGGGCATCCTGTCTGCAAAGGATCAAAATTGTTACATGTCTTCGGATCATCCTCAGGTATGTTTCCTAGACCTATCGACAATAGTCGATTGTGCAGCTTTAGCTTGACGTAAATAAAGTAATAATACTACACTAACAGAGTTTTTTTTGAAAATTATAATTAATTAATAAATATTTGAAATAGATCATAAAAGCATACCTATATATAACTCTGGTATCTGTTCCACCAGTGCCCATTTAGGATCCATGGAAACATGGTTCTTTTCTACTAGCAGTTTGCAAACATGGCCCACTGTCATGCGCTCGTCTATAAGTAGACTCTTAGCGCTGTTATCAGCACTAAATGCTTTTATAAACAGCTGAAAACGAATAATAAAATGTATTATAAATACTGTGAAATTAATTAAGAATTATTAGAGACACAATTGATAATTAAATAATTTATAATTAAGTAATTTTACTCAGTCTTTATTTATTCTAGTAAGATTTCATACAGGTTTTAAGCATAAGTTTCTCTCTCCTTTTTTTTAAAATTTTTTTTTTAATTTCTTTTTTTTACAACAAGCATTTTTTAAACTTTTAAAATTTTTTCATCGGTTGGAAAACTTTAAACACAAGAAATTTAAGTTCCAAATTAATATCACCAATAAATATTATGGCAGTAGTTTAAACATATTTTGCGTTGTATTTAAATTATGTAAAATTACTTTTCATACTTATAAAACGAAGTTAGATATGAACTAAATTATTGTGCAAAAATATTGTACACATTTCTTGTGCTGTGATTGTGTAAATCAACACATCTGGGTTTCGAAACGTAAAATATTAAAACAATTCAATTTTTTAAAGTTATTAGTAATGGTTGTTCAAAGTAATTTGAATTATTTTTTAAAATATATGTAGTTAACACATATCATTCAATAATCATTTTAATCAAAAATTAATTAAAAAGCAAGAATATTGCACACATAAATATTAGTTGTGAAGCTGTAAGGTAATTAGCAAAAAAATTATTTAAAGAAAAATTTACCTTTTTAATACTTGCTTCTTTCATCTTTTCCAAAGCTATTTTAATTTTTTCAGCTTTTAAGCGAGCAGCTTGTTCAACCTGTAAAAGTAAAATACTCATCATAAATTAATTGGTCATTGTTTACATAAATATGTTTTTTTAAATATAATTTTAACATTTTGATTAGGATCTATTCGATGTTAACTGGTCACGATTATTCCGATTTCATACGCACCATTCTCTTGTTTTCTTTTAGTACTGGATATACTGAATCATGCTTTATAATGTTCATATCGAATCATGTTTTATAATGAGCTTTCAAAAATTTTCCATTCGCTTTTATTTTAAATAAATAATTCATATCTTCACATTTAACTCAAATCTAGAAAACATGTTTGAATTTTTGAAGAAAAAAAAAAAGAAAAGTTTTATGATAGGATTTCTGAAATTATTTTTTCTGGCACATGAAAATAATGATATAATTAATGATGTGAACTTCATTTATTGTGTAAAAAAATTGCCGTAGTTGCATAATCATTACCGCTTTCATAGCGCTGTTTTTTTATTGTACCATTGAATTTTGAACTTTGCAACATTTATCTTTGCAGAAAGGTTGCATTCGCAGTGTTTTAATTTTTTCGAAAATAGTGACTGAATAATAAGAGTATTTAACATGTAAAGGCTGATTTACAAATTAGTAAAATATTTTTTTAAATAATAATATAATTATTTATGTAAATTATAATTTAAATGGTAAAATATTTTTATTAGTAAAATATTTAAAAATGGGACACAATTCAAACATAAATTCATGTCTCACGAACATAATAAAAAAATAAACATCACTAACATTAAAACCCTGTATTTTAAATCACATTTTTATTTTCTTTACCAACTTCGAAATAATAAAAATAAAATACAGCTTTATCCCCTCTCCCATCAATAAGAAATTATTTTTTTATTTTCAAAAATGTACTGAAGGTGCTTTAGCAGAAGATCCTATAATTAGACAAAAGGGGATTACCTGAGTGGGGGAGGAGGCGAGAGACATACAGCTGCTTTGCGAGGACATGCTTCTACTGGAGTGTCCTCCTTCACCCCTTACCCCTCCTGAGGATGCTGAAGATTCGGAGGATAACATGGAGACGTTGTCGGAGAAGGCAGAATCATTGTCAGGGCTTTCTGTTCTAAGACTCAAGTCACTTTTTTGAGCTCGAAGGAACTCTTCCGAATACATATCCACCTGAACCATTAAAAAAAATAAATGTATTTTAAACATTACTCAAACATAAAGGTTTGCTTACGTAAAACAATCCTTTTATCGAAATCAACATTTATGTTCTGAGCTTAGAATTGCGCGAGTTCTTAATATTTTATTTCGCGAACTTTAAACATAAGCGAGTTAATTTTTGTAATCAAATCTTAAAAGAAATAGGCAGTCAATAAGTTATTAAATTTATGATTTATTCTGTAAATAACACATTGGGGATTTCAAATCTAAAATTAGGTTTGCTGCTACAGATTTTTTTAATGGAATTTTTAGACCAATTTTTGCAAGAAGTTTAAAAACATTATACCTAAAAGAGGGCACATAAATGTTGCGACACACTTCTATAGGAGTTACGGCACATCATCAAGATTAAAATTGCATAGAGACCCAAGCCTGGAAATATTCTCGTAGGCGAATTGGGGCGTCGTCCTATTATGACCTGTTCAGAAGCATACAAAGAGCCAGATCATAATAGAGAAGTACTCCAAGCGGCGTATGATGATATTTCCGAGCATGCGTTTTTATACAATTTTGCCTGCCCTAGAAATCGGTTTTATTAATCAAAAGATGTTTAAATTGTTAAAAGCTTGCTTGAAATACAGATCCACTGGTTTATAATAATACTAGGTTGAGTAACCAGTATATTAATTCAACCTCACTCTATATACAAGCGAATGAAGCCTCTTAAACTGACATATTATGGATTCGGTTTTATAATGAAGAACATTCGTTATTGTCAAAAACAATTCTTTGTGCTTTCCTTCAAAAACTAAATATTGCTTTCGAACAAGAAATTAGATCGACGAATTGTTTATTATCAGGGTAAAAACCCTTCTAACTGCTCCTAGTTTAAAATATATTTAACTGAAAAATGAAAAAGGAGGAAAAGTTTTATAATGAATCTGGTCAAATATTTGGCACAAGATGGATAATTTAAGTAAATTTTTCAAAATGTGTAGTTAGTAGGCCTTTGCAATAAGTGCAAAGTAAGACAAATTACCTGTAGACCTCCAATTTCAAATTTAGGTCTTGTTCCACCCCCTGAATTGGACCTGCTGTGTCCAGAGCTAATTTTGGACTCTATCTGATTCCTAGTGTTGCTCTGACTGGGAACATTACCGCTCGGCTGTCTGGAATTGGCCCACGCGTTGCTTAAGGCTTGATTGGCAGACTGGCTCTTAGGCATCATTTCTCGATCCAGCTTGTCTTCCAAAGCACATAATTCGCCTAAAATGGCGTCTAGCTCCACGTCTTGGCTATCTGTTTAGGAAGAAGGTTAGGATAAATTAGCTAAGGAGAAGCGATACCCGAGTGAAAAAGTATCATTTTTTGGTAATAGGGAAAAAAATTTACCTTCCATATTGGCCATTGAAAATCGGTATGTGTCCATTCTTGGGGTTGGAATAGTTAACTTTTGAGAACATAATTTGCTGCCGCTGGGAACATTTTCAAGACCCTGGAATAAAAAGTACAATTTAGTTATCTTTGCAATTATGGAAAACTAGATAAGGGGGAAAAAGATTAGTAAAATGTAAATATAGATAAAAACAAATCCACTATCGATCATAGTTTAAATATCAACCAAATATTTTTAAAGCATAATAATCGTGAGAAGTAATTCTAGATTGGAAACTGTATTAATATTATTTTTAATATTTAAGGTTGCATTGCCTGTCTTTTAACATAAACCTAAACTTCTTTTGAAATGAATCGTTTTTAAATTATAGAAGTAACTAGTTATTGTATTATTTTGCATAAAATTTGATGTGATAAGCAATGTTGATAAGATCTGAAATTTACTTGGAGTCACCAGGAATGAATAGTGCAGGTACGATATCCGGGTTTTGGAAAGACCCAAAACTGAAGCACCAATTGATTGCAGTATACAAGAACAATTGATAAATTCTACAACAATTTTAACCTGATTTGATTCACAACCTTATAATTAATGATTTTCATAAGTTTCTTTGTTACTTCATGACTTGGAGCAACGGCAAATGATTTCAAAAGACTTAAATTCTCTTACAATTCCCACGTTTAATACAAGGTGGTTCAAAATTATTGCGCACATTTCATGTTTAAAATTAAATTAAACAAATTGAAATGCGTGTATGTTCATTGTTTTATTGGTAAAACAACAAAATCCATTAGCCACATTTAAACATGAAATGTGGACAATAATTTAGGATTATCAAGTATTATAACACCACATTAAACTGACCAAAAACACTAAAATTAACGGTATTCTGTTACATATTCTAGTATTAATCATTACGAAGATTTGTTTGCATTTACGCTATTTGATGGAAAAGAATAAATTTTGTATTGATTCATCTGTTTAATGACCTTCAAAAGCATTAAACTTAAGGAGATGTGATTTTTTTTATAAGAATTATCAACTTTTCAAGTAAATTTATTGATGGTATATTAAGTATAAACAAAGGCATTTATTTTTATACTATTCTATACATTATGAACTAATAAAATAATTATAATAAAACAATTCTATGAAACTGAATTTGGCAGTTTCAAAGGTTCATAACAATGCCCAAAATAATTTTTCTCTACAGAAAAAAAACTAAACTTAACCAAAAAATAACAGATATTAATCAATTCACCCCTATAATTTAAAAGAAATTCAAAACGGTGTTTAATTAAAAAAAATGCTAGTAATACTAAATCTATTGCAGTTAAATTTTATACAAACGTAAATAAATACCATAACTAATTTCCCGTTTAAATACTTCCTTTTTTGAAAAAATAACCACTTAAAATTGTTTTGTAAATGACAGAATGCATTATCGAATTTCAAGAACATTTAATTAACTAACGAACTTTCCGAAAAAAAGGGATAATGAACCTTTTTTTTTTAAAATACCTACATTTTTCAAAAAATATCACTTACTTTTTGAAATGACAAAATGAATTATCGAATTTCTTAAAAAAGACTCACCTCCTCGGTTCAAAAAAAGCTATAATTAATTTCTATTTAAATATTCACTTATTAATTTTCTTTAAAAAAAAATTATTATTCATGAGATACTTTGCATGCATAGCTTGAAACTCCAAATGCTAAATAAAAAAGTTCTTTTCAAACAAAATAAGTAAATAAAATATTTGAGAAACAAAAGAGGACGATAAAAAGATTCTTGGAGTGGAGGGAAACATTTTTCTGGATGCTTTTAAAAGCCCGAAGATAAGGCAAGAAAAAGCTTTATCGCGTTCAATAACAATGACAGGGAACCCGTAAATGGATTTTCGAATCTTCTGCATTTCCCCCCACACATTCTGTTTCGACAATTTCTATCTAAAATCCATCTACCAGAGAAGAGCATTATTTGAGATTTTCTGATGCTACTAGGCTCTACAATCATTTATGATATTTCACTTTTTTTTTCGTTTTTATTATTCGTTTTACGGATGTAGTATTGATCGAGGAATGACGTGAGCAAGAAGTTTTAAGTTTGTTTGTGTGTGGAAATATTCAAAATAGAAAGAAAAAAAAAGAAACCAAAATAAATAGAAGACGAAAACCGGAAGTAAATGTTGACTTTTTTCATTCATGTTTCTCGTTTAGAATTCTGAAAATAACTTTTGAGGTAAAGAGTGGATTTATCTTGCTTTGCCACCCTTCCTTTTACATTATATATATATATATATATGTATATATATATATATATATATATATATATATATATATATATATATATATATATATATATATATATATATATATATATATATATATATATATATACAGTGGAGCATCGTTTATACGACGCCGAAGGGACCACCGGAAAACGTCGTATAAACGATAACGTCGTATAATCGATTTTTACTTCTAAAACTAAAACTAACTCTGTTTTCAGTTAATTTTAATGTTTAACGTGTTGATTTACATACATTTCTAAATTAGACAAAGCAAAACAAACAAATAACCAAAGAAGAAAAATTGCAGTGCGCAATTTGAATGCATGTTACCTTTAATTATATTTTCTTGCTATTGGTCTCTACAATGCTTTGAATAGCGAGTTGAACTTACTGCTTTCTATGACGCAATTTAAATTTCTAATCACGGCCAAATCTAATGGCTGAAGCGCACTTGTGCAATTTGCAGGAAAAAAGAGAGCTTTTACATTTTCCAAAATAATTAGTATCGATGGGTACGCTGGACATAGGTCGATAAATAGCAAAATTTTACGCTTTTGCCTCTTCATAATATTGTCTAGTTTTTTTTTCAGTCATCTAGTAAAAATTACGGTCGTCATCCAAGAATTCTTGTTGTCACCCTTTTCTGTATCATTCATGTTGGCAAATTCCACCCTTTTTTAAAATACACAAGAAAAAATCCAAAATTAAATAAACGTGAATAAAATCTAAAAACCGACGTATAACCGATTCTGTGCGTCGTATAAACGATATATTTTTACATTAAAATGAATAGGAATGATTTGGGAACACACTAAAACGTCGTATAAATGTAAACGTCGTATAAGTGATCGTCGTATAAACGATGCTCCACTGTATATATATATATATGTTCAAAATGAAAATTACAGAACAATGAAAAAAGGGGGAGAGAGAAAAATAATAAAAAAATAAAAACAACAAGAAACGGGAAGAAAAAAAGGGAGAAAAAAATTTATAAAAATCTGGAAAATAAAAAATATAATCTTTTCATCAGCTCACACGATTATATCCGCAAAAAGGAGTGCTTTCTAACATTGTATCAATATAGCCAAAGCAAAATATATCAATACAATAGAGTGAGGACCCCCTTTTTTCATTGTTCTATATTTTTTCCATGTTTTCTCTACATTTTGAACTTATTTAATGAGTTCTATTTACTTGCAGATTATGAGCAGTAAATAAAACTTATTGCTTTTCCTGATTTTCTTCATGTTTTTTTAATTTTTTTTCCTTTTGTATTTATTGAAAGAGGAATTTTAAAACCTCTTTGGCAGCTGGTAGATGAAACTTGAACCTACTTTTAAAAATCGCCTTTCAACTACTTCATTTTCACAGACAATCAAATAGATTTTGAAATGTGTCATTATTCTATTCATAACATTTCTAATGCAATTGAATGAGAAATCATTTTAGATTAATAAAATAGTTAAATAAATAAAAATCAATAGCGGTTTTCGCAGAAATAATTGTTTCAACACTTTTCATTCTATTCTCGACTAACAAGGATATTTTATCAAAGATAAGTTCATGACCTTCGTTTTGACGCATTTTTTTTTTCAATGGAGGAAAAAACGTATTTTGTTTGGATTCGATTGAGAATCCGATTGTTATAGTTTACTTCTCCTTCTAGTAAGTGCGCATGCAGGGAAAATACATTTACAGAGAAAAATTCCAATGGGTGTTGAAAGGAAAAAATCATTTTGTAGAAAAATATCGTTTAAAATTATTTATTTAAAAGCTCTAAAAATTTATATAAACATTTAATTAATTTTTGTAAAATTATAATTTTGAAGTAATTTAATGTAAACATTTCAATTTAATTAAAACAGTTAATAAACTAGTAAACAGCTAGTAAAAAAATTTTTTTTTTAATATTTGCTGATCTATCACATGGTAATGAATAATAAATAAAGAGAATTTAATTATTTACATTTTAATAATTATTATTAGAGAAAGATTTTTGTAACTAAATATATGATTCAGAGAAAAATAATGAATATTTTTTAAAAAAAGAAGTATAAACTTTTAAATTTTCGTGACGATTAATTAAGGTTTTCAAAGAAGAAAAATATATAGATGTATATAAGCCTAAACGTATTAGCTTGTTTCAAATTAATTTATACATTATTTCTATTTACATAATTCATTCGTAATTATTTATATGGAAGTTAATAAATTTGTAATCATTTCATGAAACTAAACAAATCTGAATCATTCGAAAACAATTATAATTGTGATAATTTGGGCATATTAATAGCAATTGAACTCTGTGCGTATTTGAAGATTAAAAAAAAAAAGAATTTTTTTTACAAGTTTTCTTTTATATTTATTTGTTCTAGAAACTTTCAAAATTTGAATGGCTATAAAGTATTTTTTTTTTATATATATTATCACTTAAATTGGATGGTTCTCTTAGTTCTAATAATTACAAACAGATAGTAGATAATTCTAATAGTCCTTATAAACTACAAATAGAATTCAGTACAAAAATCTTTTTAAATTATTATCCCACACAGTTTCACATAACTAATGTTTTGATTCATTAATTTTTTTTAAAAAAACAACACATATACACAAAATTATTTTTCAAAAATAAAAGCTTCCAATTTTCTGGAAATACAGAGCAAAAACTAGCAAGAAAGCTTTCCTTCTTTTCTCCCCTTCTTTTATAGTTTGCTTGATTAGGCTGCATAGTTTTACATTTCAGACAAAAGTTTCTTTATATTGATTGGCAACGCAAACATCTGAAGTAAAACGATTCTTTGTTGTTTCGTAGTTCATTATTCTCTGCTGAATTCACACGCATCTTACATTTTTGTTCGCTTTTTTCTTTTAAAGGGGGAAAAAAACTTTCTTTGTGAAACGGAATAATAACACAAAGTTACTGATTCAGAATTTCTAACACAAATTCTTCTGTTTACAAAGAAACCTAATTATGTAAATCACGAAGGCAGTGAAATCTACATTTGATACGAATTAGTTTGAAGTTACAAAACTAGCACCTCACGAATTACTAAGAAAGGCTTATTTACTTATTTTTTTTTTTCAGAATCATTCCTTTAGACTTTTTTTTCTTCAAACTTATATATTTATTGCAACTTGTAAAAAAAACTATTTATAAATTGCAATCCATATTAGAAGATATTTTTTTAGACTCATTATTATCCCACTATTAATTTATTTTCAGACTTAATAAGAAAACGACTTTCTGATGAATTATTTTTAATTTAATAATTATAGTATGTTTACTATAAAAGATTACCAAGATCTGCAAATAAATTTTATGCGAAATTAAACAGGCTTTGTTGTTTTAAAGATAAACATTCCAAAACACTTTTTTTTTCTTTATTTAATAAACTTTTGATGATACTCGGCAGCACCACTGTCTTTCAAAAAAGATGGAATGGGTTGCTTTATTAAATTAGGAGAAATAGAGCTTGATAATTTTTAGAACTTCGATGAAATGTTCCTCAAAATTTTAAAGCAATAAAAATATGAAACTTGTGGTTTTGAATCAGTAGTTTAAAACTACACATTTGGCAGTTTTTAAATTTCAATTTTATAACAGTTTAGGCTGATGAAAACCGACTTGGTTGATTTTTGTAACATAAACTTCACAAAAATATATTTATCAAAAATTTAAAAAAGAAAAATGAATAATATTTAACTACCTACAAGAGAAAACTGATTGCAAAACTGTACTGATATAATTTTGTCAGAAAAAATTAAAAGAGAATTTAAATTACCGCACGCTTTATATCTCAAATTGTGATTCGATGAAGGCCTTGTATTTTGCATACATCGAAAAATATTGCCGAATATTATAAATATCTAATATCTGTTTATGTGTGAAAATTAAAGGAGGATTAAAAGCATATTTAGAATTTTCCCTCTCCATCTCTTCGACAGCTGAGTTCGGTTGAGAAAAGAAAGCTTCTTTAATGAAAATACTGCAATTTCTTGTTTTTATAAAAAAAAAGTTATAAAATTTAATATTTGCAATTCTAGCGTATGTTAAAACATTACGGTAACATCCCAACACGTTCCTAAAATGGTACAATAGTTTAATAGCATTTAAAGTTTCAGTCTATAGTCTAAAGAAAGTAAACGACAAATAAAACTGAAAGTAGCACACGCCCATCTACCTTCCCACTTCCCCACTTGATCCAGTATTAAAGAAGATGAGGTTAAAGCGTGGAAAAAAAACTGCCAAATTCCTAAAGCAATTCCAATGACAGGACTCTTTGTCTTTTTAGCCACTCAAGGCAGAATCAGGAAGCCAAGTTTCTTGTCTCTCACGGGGGTTATCGTGCTCTTAAAAATAAGAAGAAATCCGCCCACGATGACAATGCGTAGTGTTGACAGTGACACTCGCCCTAAATCAATGGATACAAACTACGCCATGGCGACTCGTAAATATGTCACCTTTTCAACACAAAAAACATAAATATGTCAAGCTGTAGTGAGGATACAAAATCTACTTATGCAAAAGTGCCGATATTGTTAAAGATAGCCTATTCTTATAGCGATATATTGGAATTTAAAAAAAGGGGTATATTTTAAGGAAGAAAAAAAAAATCTAAATTGATTTCAAAAATACAAAAGTGTAAAGTGATGATAATTAATTATTTGCTATTACATTTTTAGAGATATCTCCTTCATCTAGTTGGTTTCGAATTTCATATCATGTTTCACATCTCTAGGCGTTCTGAATTTGGCGCGTCATGATAATGAGGAAAATAAATAGGTTGCATAGTGGCGCCTGTTATCGTTTCATACTAAATAAATAAATAAATATCGAGGGAAAAAAGTGGATTTCGTGACACCAAAGTAATTTTCCACAATTTCTAAACAAAGTTAATAAACGCAATTAGATAATTATGAAATTATACATATGCTTATTTCACCTTGATCAAAATGGAAAATATCACACCACCTATTTGTTCTCTTTTACTTTTAAAAGTAAATTTTTTTAAAATTAAAATGGCAAGTTGCCATGACTAAAATAAATTATAATTATCATCAAATAATGAAGTATAAATAATGTATATTATAAATGTCTGTCATTCCGAGTTGGAATGAAAACGTAGCATAAATTTGTCTTTAAAATGCGTGCGAATAAAGGATGTTTTTCCGTAGTAGCAGAGCTCGTTTTATTGGTAGCACATAATTTCGCCAATTACTTTCCGTTATATTAAAATTAAACATTTAACCGATATTCTAGAAGATAATTTTTTCAAACATTAAAGTCGATCCAAAGTATTCAATTGCATAAAGTATATTAAAAATTGTTTAGGATCAAAGTAACTTAAATATTTCTGAAGAAATAAAAAAAAAATTGTTCATTTGGAAAAGAGATTGTCTCTTAACTTCAAGAGGTTAACAATCAGAAACCGTTCGCAATTGAAATAAAAAACATGAAATAAAATTGAGACGTAAAAAAAAAAAAAAACGTGACACAGAAATATTTTAATTTACAAAAACTTTTTCTAATTTTGTATAAAGTACCTAAGCCTGCAAGTAAAACTCGTTGACTAAAGTAGCAATCTTAGCTGACCGTTTTTGGTTGCTGTATTTGAGAAACTAAAGCACTTCTTAAATTTACCCTTTCCCCGTAAAAAAGAAGAAGAAAAACATAGTGAAGATAAAATCTAGACGTCAAAAATTGGTGATAAATGTAAAATAAAATAATTAAAACACATTTATTTTGTAAAATTCATTTTTCAAATTGAACTAAAAAAAAATTACGTCTGTCAAAAATTATAACAATCACTAAAATAATAAAATCGCTAATAATTGTTTAGTTAAAATTGCAAAATTAAAAAAGAAATTATTTTATTACATTATCTAAAAAATATAAATACCATCCATAACAGAATTAAAAACACCTTTAAAACATCAAATGGCTTCAGGTTCTAAAGATAGCGGGGAATAAAAACTGAAAGTACAATTACAGAAATTTGTAAATGCATACATAAAAAACCCCGAAGCAAATGATTAAATTTAACCATTTCCCCCGAAAACGCAGTTCAACTCGTAAGAAGAACAAATTAAATTTCCTGCAAGAACAAAGAAGTACATATTTACGACAAGAAAATGTTTGAAATCAATTTGTGCTAGTGTTTGGATAAAAATTTACTTAAAGGAAGGGCTAAAAAAAACGGAGGGATGTTTCAAGATTTGATATTTAAACACACTTCATTTACACTTAAAACATATAGAAACAGAACACAAATGGAACAAACCCTTAAACAAAATAACAAAAAAAGAAGAAAAAAAAGAAAGAAAAAAGAAAAGAAAAGTGGTTCTTCGATTATTTGGCAGAACAGCAAGATTTTTATAAATGAAGTGTGAAATTTTATGGCATTTTTCACTACATTAACTTAAAAATAACATTTTAGACTTGAAACAACTAAACCAGAAAGTAAAAACAAAATTCTAAATCTAATACAATTTATTTAATAAACGATAAAAGCATTTAAATCGTGGTGGCAAAAAAAAAAGATTTAATTAAAGAAAGATTGCTGTTTTGCTTAAGGGACCAGAGATGAAAAAAAGTTAGGCAAGCATTTTATTTTGTTTAAAATTTTTATAAGAAAGCTAATTTCGGATTTTTTAAAATTATTTTGAAATTTAAAAGCCAGTTTTAGTTTTTCTCTAGTTTGTATTTAGTTGAAATTTATTTAATAGTTTTTATGTTCGATCATTTCGATTACATTAAATTGATAATTCATCCACAACTCAAATGAAATTTGGCTTTCCAAATTTTTTTATCCCGATTTACGAACTTGAAATATGAATTTTCATAAATTAAAGAAAAGAAGATAACAAATTTTAAGCTATTAAATAGAACTAAAAGAATCATTATTATTATTATCAATATGTAAATGTAAATAAAAATTCTTTGAACTTTATTTATACAATTTATATCAGAAACATAGTTGAAAAGAAATAACAGTACAGCATAGTAATCTCTAAAAATAATGATTTTACTATTGGTTCGTGATAGATACACAAAAGCTGATATTTTATAATTTGGAAAAACTATCTTCGGATAAAATAGTGGGAGCTGATATATATATATA
The DNA here is from genome assembly GCF_982258835.1 of Parasteatoda tepidariorum. Lineage (NCBI taxonomy): Eukaryota > Metazoa > Arthropoda > Arachnida > Araneae > Theridiidae > Parasteatoda > Parasteatoda tepidariorum. The sequence continues at coordinate 27,789,835 of NC_141755.1, forward strand.
TATATATATATATATATATATATATATATATATATATATATATATATATATATATATATATATATATATATATATATATATATATATATATATATATATATATCCTAATTCGGAGAAATTTTGTACCCTGTCCTGACAATTTAATATATCCTGTTCGCTTTCAGGGGTTAAAATATATCATAATTTGCAAAAATCATTTTTAATGGCCTTTGGTCAATGCAAAAAGATATTTATCATCACCATAAGTATTAAAGAAAAGGAGTCATTATCCTGGTAAATACTGGGTTCGAAATGTCGCGAGAAACATGGAATACTTGGAATAAAATATCGTGGTTAAAAGAAAAATTTGTGCGAATAAATATCCAGGAAAAGAATTACAGGTAGAAAAAAAAATTATCGTATAGAATATAGCATGGAAATATCATGAAATAGTTAACAGCGGGTGTAATAATAATAATAAAAACTTTAATGTGCTATGTAGACAAACAAAGCACTGTTTCGGATGGGATTTTCAAGACCGAATCGAATGAGATCGAAGGCGGAACAATAGGACTAATAGAGAAGTCAGAAGGATTTTATGTTCAAAAAAGAATATTTGTACTGGAGATCAATTATTCTATCTAGTAATACTTTCTAAACAATCCTACAGATGGCTGGTCGAGACAAGTTCTGCATCCGGCTTGCACCAACTACAGTGCTGATGTGAAATATCCTCAGTTATAAAAGGATCAGGGGTTTTGTTTTCTTATGCATTTTTCAGAATGAATCAATTGGTACCTAACATCGTTATGACGATTTAAAAAAAAATATCGATGTTTCACGATATCCTTGAATGACATAGCTCCACTGAAAATAATTATCAGCATAATACAGGAATTATATAGCAAAAAAAAATTTGCCAAGTTCTCTAAAATGGGCTATAAATTTTTTCTTTACTCGTAAGAAATAACAAGCACAAGAACAAAATAACGCGCGAACACAAACACATTGCATTGAATACGAGAAATAAATTTTTATTTGAAATCGTGAAGTATATCCATACACCAGAAGCAGAACAATATCGATTCATTTTCAAATAAGAAGTACTCTGAAATAAAGACGACAAGGACGTGACACCCCCATTTGTTTCCACAGAGATCAAAACTATGTATCAAAAGGAAATACTGTCACAGTATCAGTGAAGAGATGCCTGATACTTATGCGGAAATAGAATGGGGTTGTCATAGCAACGCATCATCCCAGTTTGTCATAGAACACCAAACCAAAGGCTTGACGAGACCAATGAACTTTTAAATCTTCGTCCTCAAAGAGATGGTAAATGTCATGTTATAGACAGCAGGTTTGAGAATTTTCAACAAAAGAATAAAAATTCTTCCTTCTACTCTTTAGCTTTAGAATAAAGAAGAAAAAATAGGGATGAAGCGCAGAAACTGGAAAATTGAATTATAGCTTTTCCCATTTTCGAAGTTTTTAATTAGTTAGAGATTTGCTCCTTCGATAATGAGTCGTTTGATTAATCTAGTGCTTAATTGGATGAAGGTATTTGAGTAAAAGATTTTTAAGTCATTTCTTTAATTAATAAAATTTGATGAAATGGTTTCTTAGTTATTAATTATAAACACTGTTAACTATGTACTATGTTTAAAATAGCATGAAATTAAATGGCACGTGAGCTTCAAACTTAAGAGAAATGATTGAAAAAGCGAAAAAAGTTTTAGTTTAATGGAGAAAGAAAATTAATTAAAAAAGGGTAATAGTATTCGATGCGTAATATGAATTTAAGAAAAGCTATATCTGCGCAATAATCTTATTATTATTTTTTTTTTAAAGATGAGCCACCTCAAGTCTAAAAATATCATTCATTTCAACAAGAATATTTAGCTTAAAACATAATTTTTATGCTGAGATAAGTTCAAAATATCATAGTGATGAATTCAATGCAAAAATATGTTGTTGGATCAGGGAAGTTTCCAAGGCTCATTAATATTTCATAATGAAAGAAAAATAAGAAATAATTAACGATTTTGCTCTTATTTTTTATGAGTTAAATATTACACACAATATTTATTGTCTTCTACCTAAAAATATTTAAACCGATTGTCTAAACACTATTTTTTAAAACGCGTACATTTTCAATTTTAAAAATAGAAATTATTTTAAAGAATCTCAAGAATAAATATGAATTAATTTGAGAATAAATATGAAGAATCAATATGAATTAATTTGAGAATAAATATGAAGAATAAATATGAAAAGAATAAATATGAATTAATTTGAAACGAGAATCTTTCGTTCTAGATTAATCAATACTAAATCTTGTCTTTCTTTTTAATATTACTTCCTCAGTAAAAATAATAATTTCCGTTTTCTTTCTTTCTTTTAAATTTATTTTAGGCTATTTGAGAATAATTTATAAAGTTTTAGAGCATTATATCCTTTACTTTTGAACAAAATATTACGATGTAAAATATATAGCTTAAGAATAATACAAAATGCTTTTAGGCTATTTGAGAACAGTTTACAAAGTCTTGGGGCAGTATATCTTTTACTTTTACACGAAATATTCTTTTTACATTTAAACTATGCAGCTTTAGAATAATATAAAAGGTTTTAAGGTTACTTGAAAAGAGTTAAAGAAGTCTTAGAGCATTATATTTTTTACTTTTGAACAAAATATTTTTAAATATACAAGTTAAATATACATCTTCAGAATAACATAAAATGTTCGTTTATATTTAATAAATACAGCAGTGGGTAAAAATCAGCAAAAAAGAAATTTTTTTTTTCTTCAAATTTAATATTGGTGTTTTGTATTGATCGGCGAGTAAAAAATTTAGATTAAATCTTTTCAGTTCAATTTTTATTTTCAATATTTTTTTTTCCAACCTACACCTGGATGTTCCATGGACAATTTTCACTGATCCCCTGGGGGGAGGGGGTATGGTGCATGACACGTCATCTGTCGTTGCTATGGCGGTTGCTAGGTTTCATCAAGTGCACATGATTCACTGGGACACCACCCCCGCCTTTAACACCCCTGAGGGGGGTTATTTTCAATTTTTGCAACGGCAAGCTCAGCTTTTATCCTCCATACATTGCCCATACCTCTATCGGTTTTCAGTATAAGATAACGGAGATTGTTGATATGGGGGCTTATAAACGAGTATACGGAATGCAAATGGAAATCGTTATGAAGCGAACGTTTTTAAAAAACGATAGAATAAATTTGGGTAACACTCGTTGGTATTAAACGATGTGACTGAAATGAATAACAGCTGAAAATCATTTCCATTTATGAGATTTTTAAAGATAAGAATGAGGAATAAATTCGGTATTTTACTGTAAATATTGGAAAAAATGAAAATTCAAACGGCAGATATAAAGGGAAATTACCATAATACTTTAGGAGTTTATACATACTTGGCGACTTTTAAAAACTAGCATCAGTTAAACTTTTCTCGAAGAATTTAGTGAATCTTATTCGAATTATTTTATAAGTAATACAGCCTTACGCGTGCATTATAAGAAATGATAAAAAAAGTTATTAAAATACGAAGCAACTTAAATAAAATTCTGTTTATAGAAAATGTAGATAATTATATAAAAAATATCAAAATCATCTGGCATATCAATCGTTTCAATTTTAATAACATAATATCGATTTTGTTACCTCAGAATATCAGTAATGAATTTTGCACAAAAAAATGGGAGCTTGATGAGTTATGTCATATGCTAGCAATAATATCATCTTCACTCTAATTAACCTACGTACTTTATGTTAATCATGCATCTCATATCAAGATTTATTTATTATAATATTTTTTTTTTTACTTACCTACAAAGCCTGTGTCAAACTGTACCTAATCTTTCTTTTCAGGTAAAGGTCATAATAAGGACAATGGGTAAAGAAATATTAAGCCTATTCACAAGCAATAAAAATCATGAGTGACATGTGCCGTCAGAATAGTGTCACATACCTAAAACCCACATCCTAATTTGAGTGTTATATTATTCCGGAGAAATTCATCACAGATTTTGTTATTTTATTACCTGGCTATAGAATATGGATGGAATTCTATTTTGTAATATAAATAATATTTGAGCGTTTTTCTGTTGTTATATGCTAGTTAAATGTAAATAGAACGCATTAATTTTAAAGTAATTACTTAATTAATTAACTTTTTTTTCACATTAAAATTGGATTTTATCTCTTCAGATCCAGCCTTCGATCTGAAGAATTTGGATAGGTTTATTTAGTACTGCTGAATCGTTTCTATTCTTAGGGAAAAAACATTAAAAAAATCGGACTCTTTGAAATCTCTTTTGGAAGACTAAACCCTTAATTACCAGAAAATATAACAGTATAATCCCATTATAATAAACCCGGTAGCGATTTTCCAATCCAGCGGCGTTTAACGACTCGCTCTTTTGTTTGTCATTTTCTTAAATAAAAAAAAATTCTGCTTGATTCTTGAATTTTTATTTTAGTTTGGGTAACACATTTTAATAGAAATAAAAGCCAGCATTATAACTGCGATCAACTACAACCACGAGAAAAGTCTCCCAAAAGGAGAACGAGTCAATAAACATCGCTGGATTGTAAATTAGCAACCCGGTAAATAATGATCACTCGGTTGTAGTAAACGTTTTTAGTAGCCCCAATCGAATTGTTATTTAACTAATGTTATTTCATACGTGAACAGTTAAGAAATCGGTTATTCGTTTACGGTTGATTAAAATTTGCATTTGGCAGGTATTTAGATAAATAAACAAAATGTTTAGTCAGTGTGATAATTTAAAAAGTATACAATTATGACTTTTAATTTATAATGAAGGAATACACAATGAAAATGAGTGCTTAAAATGAGTCATTTCGCTGGAATGAATAATGAGAATGGTTCCAAAAACAGGCTCATATGAGAGCGAACCAGTTACTCAGAAATTACAAACAGGCTCATAAGAGAACGAATCAAGAGAGCGAATCGGTTGACACAGAAAAATCATACAGGCTCATAAGAGAGCGAATCGGTTGACACAGAAAAATCAAACAGGCTCATGAGAGAGCGAATCGGTTGACACAGAAAAATCATACAGGCTCATAAGAGAGCGAATCGTTTGACACAGAAAAATCAAACAGGCTCATGAGAGAGTGAATCAGTTGCAGAGGAATTACAACTTTCATCAAAAATTACACAAAAAAGTTTAACATCAAAGCCCAAAAATGAAGAATATTTTGAATGCTATTTAACGTTCAGATTAAAAAATTTCGTTATAAAGATTATCGAAGGAATTATATCGAAAATTTCCAGAAGAGAAACTTCATAGTATTTCGTGAGTTAATAATTAATAAAGCGAAACTATATACTATTGCAATCACTTTTTCCAACAATACTACAGCAGTATGCTAAGTAATTTTTTTCTTCAAAGACTTTGGAAATAGTGAACTATCTTTTATAATGGACTTCACTAAAGCACCACAGACTGTTCACTATAGCGAGATAAAAAAAAAAAGAAAAGAAAATACGATTAGAGTACTCGAACTTTTTTTTAATATAGAAGTAACTTTTAACGGCTATTTTTAAAATAACAACAACCTCAACTAGACAACTACGTCAAATACTATTTTAGCATTTTGATAATTGAATAAATTCGAGTCCAGTACTGATAAATAACGGAATGAAATATCTGATAGGAGGCGGACCAAGCTATCAAAATGTTCGTTAGTGACGTCAACTGAGAATGATTGATTACAATTACACAAACTGTTTACATGATGTTGTTTACTTTGATAGACCCGCATTCCATACATTCAGCTGAATGTCACGTTGCATCCGATGAATAAATTACATACAGCATCGTTCTACAAGTAAAATAAGTATCTCAATTCACAAAAGTAATATAAAAGAGAAATGTGGACTAATATTTAAAAGAATGGAAATACAAGTCTTATTGTGTGCTTGCAAATTCCGCTTATACTCCTATTACTTCTCTTTTAAATCAAAAATAGAAGACATTTACAATTTGAGAAACAAAAGGTTCCATTACGGAAATTTTCCGTTCTTAACTGTAACTGTAGTTAAAAATGTTGTTAAAGAAACGTAACACAAATATGACAATTTAAATTTTGAAGGAATATATTATTTTTATATTTGTAGCGTAGTTTGTTGTAAACAGTACGATATAAATTTATTTTATTTCATAATTTTTAATTATTCTTGGAACATGTATCACAATTCGGTAGGAATATACTACTACTATCTATAATTTTCAAATATAAAAAAAAGTAATTATTACGTTTTTAAAGAGATCCAAGATTTTATTCTAGCTCTAAGAAAAAGATATTTGTTATATTTTTCAAATATATCATATTTAAAACTGATAAGTTATGCACAATATGTGCTTAAAGCAACATAGTGACAAGCCATACTTTTTCCAAAGGTGACATTTTACATAAACTGATCCTAAATATATTTTCCAAATTAGTATTTTAGAGGTTTCCAGAATTTCTATATAACAGCCCTAAACATAGAAGCATCTAGTTTTCCACATGAAAAACATGTTTTTTCCCCAAAAGACCCTCCCGAACAATTTAAAAATGTGGTTTGGCATTATATTATCCCAATTCCTTTATGCAGAACCCAACCACATTTTTTATGAACTGATATAAAGTAAAAAGGGTTGTGCTTCAAGATATCCAAATAATTATTGTTGACGAAACATCCTGCAAAACCATTCATATTCTATAAAGAGTTCACAAAGAGAGTTCTGAAAACAGACGTTTGGGAAACATTCTGTCGGGGTAAATATGGATGGATTTTTAAACAGGCCTTTATGGATGCGAAGGAATGTATTCTTAACCTCCCACCCCCTCTACTTTTAAAGCCCTATTTTTGTCTCTCGTTTTCTGACAACAAGGGTAGGAAGCTGTAAAGTGCCCGAGAAGACATCCCCGGCTTTTGGAGTCACGCGACCGCTACCTAAATAACTTTTTTTTTCTCCACACCCCGGGAGGCCTTCGGGGAGGATGGAAGAGGAAAGGAAAGATTCTCTTTATGCGATTTCGAATGATATTTTAGCTGTGAAGCGTGCATTTAACGCATTTTAACGACAGTTTTGTGTTCTTAAACTTTTTTTATTTAATTAATTAGTGCCTTGAGTAAGACGTTGGAAGTTGAGAAAATTCTAAAATATCCCCCCTCCCCTCAGAGTAATATTGAATAAAATCATTTTATTCTTTTGACGTGATAAATAAACATAGTATTTTTGAAATTTTTTTTTATCAAAAATAATGAAGAAATATATGCAGACTAAAGGTAAATAATTTAGAAATATGAAAATGTATTTAATTGATTCAATAATGCATTATCTAAAAAAATCGTTTTCTGCTAAAATTTAATTTTTTTTTTTTTTTTTTTTTTTTTTTTTTACCTTATTGAGTTATTAATGTAGAATTCGGAATTAAATTTCAGTTTAAAAATTAAATAAAGTATTTCAGGAATTTATAGGTAAAAATCCTGAGTTACTTCAAGATTCAGAACTTTATTCAGAATTAAGTAAAACTGAGAAATCATATTAAAACATAAAGCAGGAAAGAAATTATGCATATATCAGTGATTATTCTAAAAGAAAACAAAACTGTTCAAAAAGTGTTCTCAAAATTCTAATACTATTTTCTGTTATCAATGTTATTATACTGAAGCTGATGAGGTTTCGAATATATTCTAGCACTATTTTCTATTATCAATGTTATTATAGTGAAGCTGATGAGGTTTCGAATATATTATAGCACTATTTTCTATTATCAATGTTATTATACTGAAGCTGATGAGGTTTCGAATATATTCCAGTACTATTTTCTATTATCAATGTTATTATACTGAAGCTGATGAGGTTTCGAATAAATTTTACTCTGAACAAATCTTTGGAACGAATTCTTCTTGAAATGAAAAAAAAAATAATAATAATAATAATTCTGCTTAATAAAACCAAAATGTAAGATATTTAAACCATTCATTGGGTACTTTTCCGTCCATATGAAAATGATTTACCGAAAATTCTGGTTTTCAAAATTATAGTTCTTATTACCCCACATCTGTAAAAAATACAAAACTAAAAAGTAAATTTAACCTGAATAAATAGTTTTTAAGTCATGCTCTAAGGTATCATGATAAAATTACCAAATTTTACAAGTATTAACAAATTTTATTACAGTTTATAGAATCCCATTTTGTCAATTTTACCAAAATCATTATCGAAGCACTTCGGTAAAAATTACAGAGCCAGAAACATGCTAAATTTTACCATATTCCGGTCGTTTTTACCACACTTATTTTCTCAGAGTATATAGCTCTCATAAAGACAACATCAATGTTTCGAAAATTTCTGAAAAATTCAATTGGAAATTCTGATAACTCAAACAAACCATGGAAAATTAATTAAATCAGTGTTGCCAATCGAGACAATACTAATAAAAGCTTAAAGAATGCCAAGTTATTTGTGACGAGACTAGGGGGATATCCGCTTGTTTCTAGATTCATTCTATCACTTCCATCAAGTTCCGAGAGATAAACTAAAGTTTCCGCTTTTATTTTCGGCAAAACATCAGAGAATGCATAAAATAAACAAGAGGGTTTGAGTAGGGGGGGGGAGAACGAGAGAAGGGTGATCGGTCACGAGCGGGGCGCGTGCCGGACGTGTTTTAACATGACGTCACAGTTTCCTCTGCACCCCGTTTTGAGTAATGAGTGCCAAGTCCCACAGGATCTGTTGCTGTGCGGAAAAGTTTCCGATACAGGAAGTAGTTACCGGGAATATCTCTATTGATGGGGAATATTGGAAACGTGCTGTTTAGTGATGATCTGGCGAAGTGATAATGCTCAACTAAAAATAGATAGCAGAATTTGGGAGTGAAATTCCGGGATTAGCATTTTTAGACGAAGGAAAGCAACAACGAGAATTTATAATGAGTCGCTGAAGCAACAGAGTGAAAAGCTCTAATCGTCCTAATCACCAATAATGTTCCAATGTAATTTAAAACATGCGTGGATTTCAAGTGCAATGTTAAAAAGGATTTTAAAAGCGGCCAAGTACTATAATTTATAACTGAAATTTGAATTTATTTCTAGAAAAACTACAGAAAAAAAGTTAACAAATAGGTTTTAATTACAATACATTAGCATTCAGACAGTCCATAATTTTGTAGAAATTATATAATTTTAATTTTTTGGGGAAAATTGATAATGTTTAGTATTCGGTTTCGTATATGCTTTTTATTGGTGTTTTGATAAAACATAGATCAGCAATATTTAAATTGTTTTGGAAAAAATAGTTTTAGTTTGAAGAGGCAGCTTTATACTCGTAAAACAGTAGTTTTATTTTTCCTGGAATCATTAATAAGAAATAAATTTTTTTTTAAAGTAAACAGAGCAGAAACTATTTATGTCGGAAACAAAATTAAAATTACAACTTTTCTCTACTTTAACAACACAATTTTTTTTATTGGAAAGAGCCTAATTAATTCTATTAAAAAAAAAAAAAAAGCTTATTTTTAACGAAAGTTTGAGTATAAAGATATAAAGAAAAAATTTTAGGAACAGATACAATAAATTAAAGTAAGATATTAATATAATAATTAAAATTCTACTTTTTGATTAAATACTATTGAAATAATATACGACTAGAGTTAAAATGTGATTATATAGAAATGTTAACTTTGACCAGATATTCCATAAGCCAGATATTTTCATAAATATGTCTTATTTTGATATAGAATAAATCTAAAAAAAAATTTAATATTAACTGTCCAAATAAATGTACATTAATTGGAGCATAAATATTCTTTGACAGCCGCATCATAATATTTTTTTTCTTAAATTACAAGTAAATTCTGTGAGTTTAAATATAAGACTAGTTAAGTTACTAATAAATATAAGATTGAATACTTATTTAGTGACACTTAAAAAAATGACTTTGAATTACAAATTTTGTTAATATAAATTGTGTAGCAATAAATGCATGCACGTAGCATAACTTACTACATTTTGAAAAAAATAAAATGAACTTACGAGGTGAATTATTAGAAAATCGAAATATACAGTGGCCTACAAAAATCTTCGCCCAGCATATTTTTAAAAACATGTTTTAGAATTTTAATGTTTAATGAGGGAAAAAAATAGTATTTTTTTCTATCATTATAATGAAGTTCTCATCATTTCTCATTTATTATTATATGTATAAACAACATGCAAACATAACTGTAATATTTTCGTGTTCAAAAGTCTAAAACCAGATTATAATTTTAATTTAACGAATTTTTTGGGGATAATTTTCGCGGAAAAAATTAATATAAAGACTTGTAATACTTTTAATGCTTTTTAGCCATGCCTTTTGCAGCAATCACATCACAAAGTTGTGGTAATCGATATCAATAAGGTTATCGATATGCACAGCTGGAAATTGATCCTATTCTGATTGCGAAGTTGGGAATAATAGAATATTGATGTTTTCTTACACGTCCTTTAGCTCTCCCCATAAATGATACATTAAATTTAGGTCTGGAGATTAAATTGATCTCTGTAGAACCTCAATATTGATTAATACAAATCATTCCTTTACAAGCTTTGAGGAGTAACAATTGCTGATATGTTCAATTTGTGGCATCAATTAGTTTGCATACGCTACAAGATTGTTTTGTAGAATATACCATCCAAAATGTCACCCATTTACACTAATGGTCCACAAACCATAACATCGCCAATATCATATATTTGCTAATAGGGATATGATATTCATTTTTTAATTGATATAGGTAGGTAATTTATTAATGTCGCACTAGAGCTTCACAATGGGCTATTGGCGACGATCTGGGAAACATCCCTGAGGATGATCTATTATCAACTTTTTCTTCGTGTAATTTCCGGGCATGGGTTTTTATGCAATTTTAATCTTGATGATGTGCCATAACTCCCTTAGAAATTTGACGGAGCATTCACCCTACGTCCTGTTACATATGATGTTTTTAAACTTGCACGTTTCGACAAAAAAATGTCATTTTAAAAAGAATTGTAGCTTTAGGAGACACTAATTTCAGATTTAAAATCTCCCCCCTCGAATCAGGCAAGATTAAGTATTTGTATAAAGGTTACAATAAATTTGTTCCCCAGTATAATAACTAAAATGAAAATTATTTGCTTTTCATTGACTTAAACAGTCATAGATTGAAAAAAGTTACTGTAAAAGACAATTACTTAAGACAAACAATTAAAAGACAATTAAAATTTACAATTAAAAGACAGTTACTTAAAAGACAATTTACACACAGAAAATTGCCTTTTAAAAACTGTAAATCTCTTTTAAAAGTTATTAAACACTCTTCATTAATTTCATGCTCATAATGTACAAATATTTCTTAATTTTTTGAAGGAAAAACATACATATTTTCTATTGAAAACAAGGTATTAAGTTTCGCAAGTTAATTGATTTTTTAAATACAAATAAATAAATAAAAAACAGCACTCTCAGGAAAAGAAAACATTCATAGAGAATTGGGTTTTTTTCCCATTATCAAAAAGCGAAGCAAGATTATTTTTATCCCACGAGTGCTTAAGAACAAGCTATTATTTTTCTTTTCGTTTTCACCAACAGAAAATTGTCTTAGGACAACAATAGTTGTAAAATGACAAGAGGGGGGAATAGCCACAAAAATTCCAGAAATAACGAAAATTCTTTTAGAAAGAAAACGTTTTCTTTGCTTATAGTAGCCTTCAATTCAGCGTGAGCGATAACGTTTTTCTTTTTGAAATGGCAACACTAAAATAACAAACAACGCATAATGCTTGTATTTTTTCCAATTCTTAATCCGGATTAACTTCGATATAAACACAGAATTTTATTTGTTAAAAACATAAAAGTCTGTATGCAATACGATTTAAAACATAATTTCTCTTGTATAAGTAATTTGTTCTATTTTTAAACAGTCATACCATATTATAAAGTATATTATAATATGCTACACTAAGTATATTATAATATGCTAAGTCATAGCATATTATAAAGTGGGGCGGGAAGCGTTTTCCGGAAATGGAAATCTTAATTTATATTAAATTTGGTGTTAAGTTTTAAAGTAATTAATTTAGTTATGAGAACTTTTTATATTGTTTTATAGCTCTGGAAAAAATCAGTTAGAAGTTCAAAAGCTATTTAATATAGCGAACCCGTACAAATATTACAGAAATAAAATTTTGGAGGAATTTGAAGAAATTTTAATTTGATGTAATTGGGTATAATATGAAAAAAACACAACTACTTCGATTTAGTAGGAACAACATATGACGCAATGCTAAACGAATGGAATTTAGTTGTTGTTTATTTAGTTATTGTTATTAGTAGTTGTTGTTATTTGTTTTAGTTGTTGTTGTTTATTTATTTGTATTTAGTTTCAATAACTTTTCTTTATAATGCAATCAAATCTGGCTAGCAGCTATTTAAACGATCGAACACTTCGTTTGTTTATTTGTGGCTTGAAGTTAGGCTCGCAGAAAATGTAGTTCATGGGTTAAATTTAGTAGGAACAACACAACCTGTGACGTAGGCTATATTATGCCCAATTTCATGCCATTCTCATCACGCCACTGAGCAGGCGTCACTAGATCTTATTCCTGCTTGAGGCTCTCTAAGCCCAATCGCGCTAAACCATTTATTGTTGGATTTTAATTTCTTTGGTGGTGTGCAGTTTAGTGGTCTTTTGGTTTTTCCCTGTTAGTCTTTGAGGATATGCTACAAGAAAAAAGTTGCAATGGACGAACAGAAACAAATAATTTAAAAATTTAGCAACATAAGATTAAATACATATAACTAACTATAAAATAATTTACTACGAACTGGACGCTATTATCATTTAGAATTTATGAAAATAGACCAAAGCATATTATATTTGTTACGAATTTCAACGAAACTAAATTTCCATGGTCATAGAAATAGGTGGATATGATGTCCTACTGCGTCCTTCACATGGCGGATTTTTTTTAAAAGTAGAACCAATACATAATTAACAAATTAGTAAAAAGTGTGCGTCTGTCTGATTACAGCATTCAAAAATAAAATCAATTGTGTTAAAAAATAGAAAAAAACTCCTAAATAATAGTACAAAGCATTAATGAAAGAAAATTCCATTTGTTATCATTTAATAGCAATTTTAAAAATCTATTCCTTCATAAAATAGTATTCAATTATAATAACTTCCTTCGAACAATCACAAGTGAATCAAGAATCCTCTTTTTCAAATTTAATAAGAGTGTGAGATATATAGAAATGACTTAATCAAAATATAGAACATCGTTTTCAAAATAAAACAAATTGTTTTGTGACAATATCAACTATTCCATTCAAGTTTAATGATATGAAATATTCTATCGTTATTTCTTTCAGTGTAACAAGAAAGAGATATATTTTATTCAATTCTCTTACGGAACAACACCGGAATAAATATGCCTTCACGAACCTATTCTTTGCTTATTCGTTACAGCTTAGGCTTTCGCCTCTATCGATTCTTCCAATAATCCAGCGCTACAAACAGAGCCTCTGACTATATACAAGAAAATCGTCTGCTCCCATCCCAATTATTTGCTAAAGCTAGGAACAGCTATTCGGTCGACAAGGCGGGGGATTAACAAAAGATCTTTACTTAATGCCCTGGGGGAGATTCATATAAAGTGAGACTAATAGAAAGACTATGCTCAATAGGTCGAAGAATTTTTTTTAGTATTTTTCTCCCCCAATCTCTGCTTCAGCTCGCAGACGATAATAAATTCTAAAGAATGAAGGGAAAGTGCGGATATTTAATATAATGATATGTTGTCAGGAAGAATTTCCCAGAAATAGAGAACAGACATTTAAGTACTATAATCTGCAGTTCAAACACACTTATACGCCAAGTGAAGGGATGATAATGACATGGAGTATAGGATAAGACAACATTTTATGGACTCAGTAAAAGAGTTCATTTGTTTACGGAAATGTGTTGAGCTTGATGGAGAAATTAAATTTTAACTCCTCACCCCATTTCACCAACAATTAAACTTCTTTTTGCTAGGGTAAACCCCAGCTATAATTTTATGGTTTGTAAGAAGAATTTTACAGTAACGCTGCAAGAGGAAGGGAGTTTTGAAACTTAAGTAAATTAAAACATTAAGAGGAGGGGGGTAAAATTTAAAGTTCAGAGGTTGTTGCAGCAGCTTGCTTTATGCTTGCATGTAATCATTACATTATTTACAAACCATTAACTGCACACACCTTAAAATATTTAAGCAATCTTCTTTTTTTCTTGTAGCGTATTAAAATATTTCTTTACTCAACAAAAAATACTTCGCAGCATCTAAGTACCAAATTTTGCAATTTTTTCTAATGAGTTTCCTCCTAATTAAACAGGAAATACCTCTTCCAATTAATAGCATTAACGCTCCTTTTAAATAAATTAGTATAAAATATGTAAGCTAATAAAATGAAGCCGGTAGAAAAAGTAGATTTTTTAGTAGAAAAAAACAGCAACATAAATAATTTAATAAAATTATTTTGAAAAGAATGGAGGAAGAAAGGAAGTGGATTGCTGAATCTACTAATCGGGGAATTGCTTAATAAATAACAAAATTTAAAAACAACTTATGTTCCATGTTGAAATTTCAACTTGCATATTGTTCCAAAAAAGTTTTACTCATTTTTCTTGCGAGTCTGACATATTCAGCTACTAAATTCCATTGCTTTTAACGCAGTAATTTATATGTGATAATACTAGAACAGTCCATATTATTTTTACATCATGTTGCCTATTACAGCTGTTTTCAAATGGTGCTTCGCGGAACCTTGGGGTTCCGTGGAAGGCTTCCGTGAGTTTACATTTTTTAAACCAGTGCTGATTCTTGTAACCTGTCATTATATTTTTATCAAAACTACATTGATATTTTGATATTTGAATTGATTAATGAAATGATTTAAAAGAAATAACAATAAAAGGTAGAATTAGAAAAATATTTTTTAAAAAACATGTCTTCCAACAACAATACATTGAATTAATTATAAAAAGGATATACATTTATTAAAATGTGGATTATTATTTCTCTTCAAACTTTTTAATTTCAATATAAAATCATCAAATCCTCGAATAAAGAATTATGTTTCTGTTTCTCTCAACGTTTATAGTAGTTCTTTTTCTGAAACTTTCTTTCCAGCGTATTATATTCATTTTCAGCTCATGCATACACCAAAAACAAACTCAGGACTAGTCTAGAACCTACTCCAGGCCCGTGAATATTTAACTGTTTAATATAAAACTTGTAATTTTAAGTCTATTATTGATAAAACAACGACTGACGAAATTTCATTATTAACAATAAATACATTAAAAATAATTTATAGTTTATTATTATCTTGATTAGTATATCCATAGCTACTAATTTTATTTATTAATTTAGGCTATCGCCTAAAGATGTTCGTTCATTTGGGGTTCCGTAGCCGTAAAAAAATGGGAACTATTGATCTATTTATTACATATACTATATATTTTAGAAATAAGTTATTTACAATTGAATAAAAATCGTAAATTTTTAATATATTTTATAAAAAAAGGGAGCGTTAAGACAAAAAAATTAAAAGCATCATTCTATCTTACAACATCCACTTAATTTTTTAAATGAAAAGAAAGAAACCTCAGAGGAAACTTTTTTTTTCTTCTTCTGCATCTTACATGGTTAAATGCGTCGATGTGAGGCTATAGCGAGTTAATCGCTTTAAAAGTTGCATAAAAGGCGATATTTTTCTTTGCTGAAAATTCTTTTTTTCTATGCTTCAAAACACACGTGTGCTGGGAGAGAAATACAAAAGTAATAGAACCAGAGCGAAAAAAAAATGTTCCTTTTTTGTATATTTCTTTTGCAAAAAAAAATACGATTTTCTACTTGGAAGAACGATACTGCGAATATGAAGATAGAATAGCGGTGAAAAAAATTATTTTTTGTTCACTGATTTTTGCAGTAAAAAAATGATAGATAAAAAAAAGCCGCCTAACACACAGTGAAAGAAACTGAAAGATGGGGAAAATATTCTATTAGCATCAGCCAAGCGTTGATCGAGTAAATGAAAAGAATTTGAAATAGACTCTTCAAACAATTTATGAAAAATGAGTATTTCTGTTCTAAAGAAGGGAGAAAAATCACCGCGGGGAGTGATGTACGGTGTATTTAAATAAGTTTTTCTTTAACAAACTTTAATCTAATATAATACACACTTCTTCAAAATATAAATAAGGTTAAATATTCGAAACAATGTTTAAAAGAAAATCACTTGGAAATGTTAAAAAATGTTTTAGCGGCTGAAATTGATACATAAAGCATTTTTTATTATTTATTTCTTATTATTTTTCGCGATTTTTTTTCAAAATTTTTCTGTTGCGAGCAAAGAACGATACGAGCTCTCTCACACAAGTACAACAACAAACGTGATAAATTTTAAACTATAATTTGCATATTTCAGTATAATTATAAACTTAAAGATTTCAGAAATATTTTTCATGATTCTATATGTATTCATGGAAAATTTGCATTAAACATAAAGTTTGGAGGAAGTTAAAGGCTTAGTTAGTTTAACAATAATAACGCATCTATAAAAGCTCATTCTTATTAGTAAATAATTATTCGTTCAATAAACGCATTTCTTTGGCCTTACACAAAATATCAATTTGCTATAACAATTTTTTTATATAAATTAAAATTAAGGTGTCATTTCTTATACCGTAATGAATAAAAAAAGAAATGCAGTCATAAAAAGGGACATTTTTTCTTGATTTTTAAATTTGCAAGAATCTTAACTTGAGGAAATGAAATGGTGGGCTATATAGTTGAATAAATTTAATAAAATAATAAATATTGACAGCTAAAATTTAATAAAATATTGACAGCTAGTTATACGGTTTAAAATAGCTTTCATTGATAGTTTCACAAGGGCATTAGATAAAACTTAAGAGGTAAAAATATTTGAATTAAACAATAAAAATTATAGTTAGTAGGAGTTATTAAAGAGGAGCAATATTTTTAAGATATCATTTTTCAATATTTTTTTTAGAAAATGGAGGAACGGAACTGATTGAATATAGTTAAAAATTTTTTTAATGTTTATCGCTAGTTAAACAGGTTACAGCAATTCACTGGTTACAGTTATACAACTTGTTTACATTACTTCCTATTTTAGTAGTTAACGGTAATTTATTAGGTTAACAGGCTCTACTTAGCAAGAAAAACTTACTGTTTAAAAAAAAAATGATATCTAACAATACGAATTTTAAACAGTAGAGTTGTTAGAGAAGGAATCTAGAAAAATTCGAAGTTAAACTGCTAGAAGGAACTCGTTCATATATTTATAGCAGTGTGATTAAGTTTGCATGAATTCCAGGATAGGAAAAAAAAAAGCAGAATGTTCGACATGAAAGAAATATTTTTCCGAAGTAATAAAGATGCGCCAGTTACACACTGTAAGAAGATAGCTGGAGGTCACATCTGCAAACTTGCAAGAAATCCCAAAAAAATAAACAGAAATAAAAAGACACGAATATTTGTATGTGGTAGGGCGTTGTCGTGTTGAGCGCGGGAGAGCGAGGGCGTAAAACACGACGCACAGGGGAAAAAAAAGATTCACCGAACAGATGAAGTGAAAAAAAATGGCTAAAAAGGTTATGATGATGATTGTGGCGCCAGAAACTGTCACTTAGAACGTTACAACAGTTTAGTGCTAGGCGTGGAGCATAACGAGAAAATCCAAGAAGGAAAAAAATACTATCTTTATAATGTTTGTAAGCAATTAATATTGAAAATATTTAATACAGGAATGAAAGATAAATAGAGAAGTTTAAAATCCTCTTTTTTATTTATTTATTTTTTAAAAAGTATTCTACTAATCATATCAAAAATACTTACAATACGTTAAGAATTTTCGATTAACAATATATTCTTATGAATGGCCATTCTAATTAAAAATCGTAAATAGTTCGTATAGTAAATTTTTACAATACTCTAGTTTTATGGCTATAAATTTATTTTTATGAGAAAATATAATTGTTTTCTGCATGAAATAATAATTTAGTTTATTTATTACACCATTATCACACGTAGCCGTAAACTCTTTCACCTTTGTTAAACAATGATACAGATTTCACATAGATCTAAGTTAATATAAATAATTCTTTGTTTTCTTAAAATAAATACATTTCATTATACTAATATTTTTAGGATTATAACATATTTAATATTTTCAATTTAGGATATTTTTAGTTTTATATTTTTAATAATTGATATTGTATCTAGTATGTACCAATCTATTCTTAACGGAAGCAGCCTTGAGCAAACTTTGATACAGTATCACAATACTTAATTAGCATTTAGTAGGCCTGTAGCCTAAGGTAGGCAGTTGGGGCTGATCCCCACCTAACACCGTCATTTGCCCTTCTCTTAAAAGATTTTCAAAAAAGATTAAATTTCATTAAATAAAGTTAATATTATTTATACTTATCAGTATATTTATTTATACTAATATTTAATAAAGTATAGACAATACATCAAATATATAAGTCTAGACCAAATAGTTATTGAATAAAAAATATGTGATGACCTCACCTCCACTTATGGTTGACCTGCAAAGAGAGATTGCCCTCCAAAATTGAATAAATAACTACAGGCCTGACGTTCAAAAAAAAAAATTTTATTATAAAGATTTCAGTCAGAAATAATCTATCTAATGTCTTCCTTAACTTTAATGACAATAACGACGATGATAATATTTGACATACATTACTTTAAATACATTCTCAATTCAAATGCAATAGGTTGATTACGACGACTTATTTAACTTTAATACAATAATGCTTTAAGAAATCAGAGTTAAAAGAGATTATTTTGAATGTTTATATCAAACAACATAAGCAATGAAATCTCTATAACTGTCACCTTAAATATTTTACTGTCTGCTAATTAATTAAGTTATTTAAATTTTGTGTCACAAACGATATTTTTTTAAACAAATAATTAAATCAAATTCTGGTAAAAATCTGATAAAGAATTCCTAAATGCATGATAAAGAATTTTCTAAGAAAATGTGCTAAGGAATTTACGAAAAATTAAAATAACACTTTCAACTTTCGAGACCCCTAGATATAATTTTACTTTAAACAGGCGGGAGTATTCTCAAACAACAAAAGATTATCTATTTATTTTCTTTTAGCATTTCCTAACATTCCAAGGAAATGAAAATGGTAATATGATATGCCCCGTTTCTTTTCCATACATAAAAAAAAAGTTTTATAATAAAAAAAAAAAAATTTTTTTTAAAGAATAACTAACACACTTTCCATTTTTCTTCCTTTTATTCCAAAACGATTTCTTCCACAAAGAGGCGGTTAGGAGACGCCATTTTTTTTCTTTAAAATTTTAAGAGAAGCTCCAGATTTTCAAGTTTGGCATTAATAATCATCACTTAAAGAAAGTCTTTTAATTTGTATTCAGGCCATGAGAAGGGTCGAGCAGATGTTGATCCTGAAGTCGAGGTCAAAGATGAGGAAAATCCATCCCGCTGTCTGGTGGTAAATGAGGCGTAAATCACGTTTTTATCAAGAGCATATTTTGCTAGACATAGCTCATAACAGTTATTGTTAAAGAATAACGTTCCAAAAACCAAGCAACAGTTTCAACAACAGTTACAGTTAATCAATTATTTGATAGTAAACGGGCATGTCTTATTTATCAGTAAGCCTGAGAGGCCTATATTATCCCCTTAATAATGTTTCCTCCCCTTTAGAATGGTCTTCAAGAACATTCCTTATTTTTGTGGAACCCTAACTAAACAAACTTCTTTTGGCGGAACTTTGAGACTTAATGAATAAAATTCACTAGCAATTGTGAACATATTAACGAAAAACTCTTAATTATTTTAAGACTTAATACTTAAGTATTACTTAATATACTTAAATATGTTCTGATCAAAATTTCTTTAATCACTTTGAATGCATTTTGTGAATGAAAGTAGAATATTTTTTTTTTCTTTTAATTTTTTAGCACTTTAGATAAGATCTTAGGTTCTGCCTAACATCTTTAAAAAAAAAGCTAAGTAGACGTGTTTTATAAAATATTAAGAATTCTACGTTACAATTTTAAAAAAAAAAAAAACTCCCTCAAAATTGATACAAAATCAGTTTATTTTATGATAATTCGTTACTATAAAACAACAAGGGGAACGGAACAAACTTACACACTTATTGAAGTTTAAATCATTGTCGTTCAATGAACAAAATGATATTGATTTTTCGAAAGACGCAGGCGCAGCAATAGTTAAAAAATAAACCTTCTGTTTCATTCAAAGACAATTCTTTTAGGATAAAGTAGAAAGAGAAAAAAAAAAAAAGGAAAGTGAAATAATTTTCCAAACATAAAAAAGACGAATGAAAAATTCTCATACAAATCCCACCTGAGAGTATCATTTATCATAACGGATTTATAATGGATTTACAAAAAACTCCAGAAATCTCGCCAAAGGAGAAAAATCCCGATCAGCAAAATGATCCTGCGGGACACCTTAAGGAAATTGAGGGGTGAAGGATGAGGGGGAAAGCTAAATAAACGATATTTTCATCATTATTTTTATTTTTTTCCTTTCCCGAAGTTGGTTCATAATTCATTTCCGATATAAGAGCCCTTTCTCTGAAATAATTGTGCAGAAGGAATCCGATAAAAAGTTTTGCCAGAAGAGGCACGACATATGGCCATTTTGTCTTTCCCCTTTTATGTCCGCAATTCTTATCGAGAAAGGGGAAAGTTTATTTATGACAAAAATCCCTTGTCTTGAAAGGACTTCTTGCCCCCCTACTGCGAATTCCTTTGACGTTACAGCATATTCTTACAGTTAGGCAAAGCAATTCAAATTAATACGATTCAGGTCATAAATTTGAATCAGGAATCGAATAAATTGATTTGAAACTTTGAATTAAATAAACAATAGATAGTAAATACTCACTCAGAATCAGTATCAAACTGGTTCAACGAATTATAATTAATGATTAGGACCGTAAAATCCATTCGTAAACATTGCGTATTCTGATATATAATTCAAAAAGAATCATTCAAACGATTCTAGATGCCTTGATTGCAATCAGAATTCTGAATCAAGATCAAATATATTGACTTAAAACTTTCAATCAATAGATAAACAGATTATAAGTTTTGACGAGAATCAGAGTCAAACTGGTTCAACGAATTGCAATTCCTTATTCGGACCAAAACTGACTCAAATGAACACATATTAAGCTGAAATATTTCGAATAAACTGATTTAAGTTGAGCCAGCGTTAAAAAGATGATCCGAATTGAGTCAGCAAATTAAAGTCAACATATTCGAATGAATTGTTTCGAATTACTTATTCACATCAGTGCTAAAATGATGATAAATCGAATCATTTTAATTTGTGGAAAATTGATTACTTAAATCAACGGTTTAAAAACTAATTCTAGTAGTCACTAAGGCATATACTGATTAGAGAATTCGAAGCATGTAATGAAAAAAAATTGATTGTTAATAACATCCTATTGATATCCATTGATATGAGAGACACAAATGCATGTCGTGACACGCGTATCAACTTCATGCACATGGGCGACGCAAGCATCCAATTTTTGAGAGGAATTAAATTGAAGTACGCAGTCATTCAATTCCACACACAAAAAATATCTCTTCCTTGATTTTACCTTTAATGAGTATAAATCGATGATAATTCATGAAAGAACGCTTTAAGAACGCCCAAGTTCATATCGTTAACACTCATCGAGTACATTATTCATGTTACAATTAAAAAATCGGTTTATTGGCATTATAAAAAAATACTGACAAATGTTGTGGTTGAATTATTGCCATACCTTTTCTTCTCCAAAAAGCATTTCATAAAATAGGAAACTGACAGACAACCGAATCGCATTAAATTGGCTACTCAAGGCATTGGCTACTCAAGCGTCATATACCTGACTTTCTGATAAATGGATTTTTGTAGCAATTATTTTCTGTGTGCTTAGTTTGAATCTGAAAATAATTAAAGGTGACTCATACCTTTCCACTAACCATTAAAATCAGAAGGTCCAAGATATCATTCGCTACAGTAAACGAGTAAACTCATTACGGAGTACCAAAGTGTGAAGGAAAGAAAGTTAAATGCCGAATTAGGCATTCAACTGTATCATACGATACAGCAAAACTATGCAATGTAATTTAGGTTTTAATCATTAAAAATATGGGAAGTTGAAAAACTTAGGAAAAATATTATTCTATAACCAAGAATAGAAATTTTTTAAAAGGGAAATTTTTTATAGCATCATTCACAGTTGTAATTACGCTCGTAAAGTGGAAAAATCTAATTACCATGAATAACTCTTGATCTAATGATCCGAATTTTATTCTCGTGCCATAAGAGACAAAGGGATGATTTTTTAAAACTGTAGTTGTAGTTAACACCAGAGAATATCCAGAACATTTATAGATTTTTTACCATTTTTTTAGTATCAAAACATCACTTTTAGTGGCTTATCTTTATTTCGCCTATATACGTTCAGGTTTGCTAAAGGATTCATGCAAAGTTTTGTTATTTTGGACAGGTGTACTAACAGTGTCTCGCATTTTTTTTAATGCAATAGGCATTAAAACATGTGAAACACAAATCGAAAATTATTGACCATAAAAGTACTTAATGGTAACTTATTTCACATACTTTTCCTCTTATTAAAAAATTATCAATATTCACAAATTGTTTGATTTTAAAAGTTTCACACCCTAGTTAAAATAACCAAAATAAAAATAAAAAGGGAAGAAAATGTTTTACTTTTCCGCCGAAAACAAAACGTGCTACCGACTTCGGTAGTGTTAACAATAAATCACGGCTTTTATCTTTAATAGTCGAAGATAAATACTAGATTACGCTTCCGAAAATCTGGCACTTTCTTAACTGAAAGCCTCAACACTCGAGAAGAAGGGGAAGAAGAAGTATCCCAAGTATTTTCAGTGCCGCCGTAAGTGCTTTCAATCTTTTGGAACAGTAAAATACAAGAGTGGGTTTTTATCTATCGAAAAATAGTTGGAAAAAAATATGTTTTCTCGACACTTCAGAATATTATTTTTTCTTCTTCAAAGCTCTACGTTCTCGGTGTAGGTTGTGAGATATTCAGTTGGTAATATTCAGTGCATCACACTGCACTATTAGTTTGTCCCAAAAGACGTATATCTTAACAACCTTGCTGGTTAAAATAGTAAAAAGTAATGTATTGACCAACAGGATCAAGGAGGTTAAAATTCTACAATTTTGTGATCAATAGTATAATCGAACAAACCTTAAACCAGAAAAGATTGGACAAGCTTTAGAATGGCTATTAGCAAACTTCTATTTAAAATCCGTAGCTAATTACCAACACACACTTTCATAAAACAGGTATTTCTATTTATATAAAATTCGAAATCTTAATGACGTCATTTGTGTTAGATATTAAGTTTTCAACGACTCAACAGCAACCACTATAATTTATTCTACCAGATTGTATTGTTCTGATAGTAGGGCGTCTAAAGGATAAATGTTCCCGAAAAAGTAATCAAGAAATAAAAGTCCCTCTAATCAGAAGAAGAGGAAGAAAGATAATCTTTCTTTCATTGCAATCAATTAGCGAAGTAGGAGTAATGTCTAAATCAGTTAATGGCGACAGATGGTATCGGCAGGGAGAAGATATTTAACCGCTCTCAAGAGAAACTTGTCTTGAAACGAGAGAACAAATGCTGAAAAATAGATTGTACTAGCAATAAAGATAGACAGAAGATATTTTTGAAAGCTGTATGTACAGTCCCTGGCCAAATTATTCGACGCACTATAAGATTCTGCTGCATCTTTCCTTTCGTTTCAGGCTCAATTCGTCCCCTGGCTCAATTTTCTTCTTCATGTGTCGTACGCTAGCTTCTGAAACCTTCAATCTTCGGGATAGTTTGCTGTTAGAAAATATTTTAGCATTCACGAGGGCCTTTACTTCAACTTTTTTACATGGTGAAAGATCGCCTTTTTTTACCCATGATTAAAATGTTCTAATTGATTATTTATACACTGCAGACAAAATAAACAAATAACTGTGTAGTATAAAACTGCGAAACAAATGACTGCGTAGTATAAAGCCACAGAAACACGTCCACAACTGACGCACGCGACAACGCTACTGAAACCGGTTTGCACTTGTATACGTTCGTGTATCAATTGGTTAACATTGTAATGCAATACGCTTAAAATAAATACAAATAGGAAGTATATAAAAAGTCTCCTGAATAAAACCCATTACATTTATGTCTAAATATAAAAGTAATGCATATAAACTCGTGCATAGATGTAATTATTAAAAAACTACTTCCAACTACAGTAAGTCTAATTATTTGGCCATGGACTGTATATAAGTTATCAGCTAAGTTGGAAGTCCTGCTTTGTTATACAATACCGAAACTCGACCAACAAATTATGAAATGATTACATAACCTAAGCATTGTGTACAATACGAAATAACAAGTTGGAAAAGTATGAAATACATACTTTTATTACATACTTGAAGTATTATGTACTTTTACATACGAAATGACAATAGAAAGCAACGCTGAATTTACAAGAATACCCGAAAGTTGATTAAATATCTGTTGATTCAATTGAATTTAAGAAAAAACTACTAAATGAAATTACGCGAAGAAGAATTTGAGTATTTCCGAAATTACATATATGTCAATGTTATTTATTAAAATTGAAGCATTTTAGAACCAAAAAATCAATGTAAGGACATATCCACAAAAATTGTCCAAAAATAAATCAATTTCACTTACTTTCATAAACGTGAATCTGTTTATGTCTGGCAAAAAAATTTCCGAATATGGGGAAAACGAAATCAATTTGAATAAATCTGTCTTTTTTTTTGACAGAAAAGAAATTTATGACCAGGAAATTCCAACTTCCTCATCTAAATCGCTTAATACCGAGTAGACATAAACCCATAAACTCACTATTTAGAATAATAGACCTTGGTTTTTTTTAACAGTTGCAAGGAAGAAATGTCACCAAGTGTGGTAAAAAAAAATTTTTAAAAATCATAAATTTACAGAAAAAGGAAGAATATAAAACTTTATTTTTGTGTAAAAAAGTTGAACATAAAATATTCAATGAAAAGAAGATATTTATGCCCATGAGTCCCAAAGGAAGTATGAAATCGTGTTCTAAAATAAAACGAAGAAAGGGACGTAGAAATATGAAAGAAAGAAGTGTTATGTATAAACGACAATATTGGTATTTATATCTATATTTACAGGTATTGAAGTAATAATAAAATAATAATAATAAAGTTTAATAGAAGCTAAAATAAAAATATTAATATTTTTCAAAAACTTATCGTGGTCTTATAACCATTTTATTATTATTATTCTGAACCATAAAACAACGTTTATTATAGACATAATAATAGTGAATACTTAAAAAAGTATGAGCTCAAACTATAAGAATTTGAAAACTGATTTTCTTTAATGAAAAATTGTAATTAAATATTACACAATATTTTTAAAGTGCTTTACTTTTTATCGAATTTTTCTGAAAATGCAATGGAAAAATTTCAGAAAATTTATCGAAAATATGGTTTTTATTTTTTTGGCCAAATCATTACTACGTCTCTTCAAATGTATGCTACATATCAGCGTTTAAATTGACTCAAGTCTTTTAAGTTCTGTGAATTTAGCCCAAGTTAAGGCGAAAAATACTCGATTGTCTTGATGATTTAAACGATGCCTAATTACTAGATGAAGCACTCTTGGCAACGAGCCTGGATAGTGCAAAAGCAGGTTCGGTGTAATGAGGAAAAAATAGAGTTCCGAAGTTTTCTGTCGACATTTCTAACAACCATTCTGTCCTGTTAGAACGAAAGTAATGCTGATTTTCTAAGAAAAAAAAGATGGCTTCACCGGGAAAACAAAAATAAAAAAAAAGGAAAAGAGCTAATGACTTTTAAAAAAAGCATATTTCATTGGAAAGTCCTGTTCTGCTATCCTCTACACATATTCGGCTTTTAAATCAGATAAAAATATCCAGAACTCGCATTAATAATCTCCCTCTGGAAACGAAAGTTTCTGCAATTTTTTTCTAACTCAGACAAGAAAAGATTAAACATAACAAAAAGAACTCGTTGCAGTCACAGTTAAAGAACACATTACCAAACGATTTTATTAGTCCTGGCCAGTTATTTAATCATTTTCCTTTTTATCGCTTGGTCGGCTCCAAGGCAGTCGTTAGAAACTAATTAAAGACTAACAGGTTTTTTTTTAAAAATCTTAATTGAAATAAGTAAAACACTGATACATTGCCTAACAAAAAGCAATAGTTACACAAACAATAAGCACGTAGGAATTGTTTTAAAATTAGACACGCAACTAGCGGCAAAACTTGTAACGGATTACATAATTATGTTTAATTTGATGCAGAAGAATAGTTCCAAATTAGCGTGATTCTTTCCATTACGTTTGATGCTACAATAAAGAAGAACAATTATCATTATCAAAACAGTAGCATACAAAGGATATCGTTTGATCATATTCATGCACGAAATGTTCTATAAATAACTTTTGAATTTTAATGATTACAAAATGAAGTAAAAGTATTTGCTCGCTTACACACAATATATTTTTGGCTCTCTTTATAACTACGTTTCATTTGTCATTTTTTCTGACTATACTTAAAATTGGGTAAATCAAATGTTTTTTAGACACTTGCCAATTACTTTCACTAAAATTTTCCACTATTATTTAAGACTACAAATTTTTAACATCAATTTAACTGTTTCATGCAGTATTTTAACGTCAACTTATTAAAAGTTCTTTTAGGGTTACTTTACAGGTGTATTGAAAACTTAGTACATTATAATACAGATAGAAAATTTAGACTAACTGGGACAGGATTCTGACATAAAAAGAATTTCATGCCCGGAATTTCCTTATTTGTTTAGAAACTAATAAATATTTCTGAATAATTTTGTTTCTATCTATTTACTGAAATGTGATCTATTAAACTTGGTTAAAGAATTTTAAATTTGATTGTTGTAAGTACTTTTAAAACTTTTTCTGAGTTCAAAGAGTATAAAAATTTAAGTTTCAAAAATACCTAAAACCTTAAAACTTGAAGTTCATTAACAAAGTTCAATCGAGCACATTTAAATGGAAAGAATGGAACAAAAATTATTAAGAAATACTAATTAGTTACGAAATAAATAAGGAAATTCTAGACACATTATTTTCCGTAGGTTAACATAGAGGAAGTAAAATCCTTTTTCTGTCTGATGGGGACCCTTGACCATTAAAATTGGTAGAAAAATTTCAACAAGCTCAACTGGCTGCTTAAGATAATTTTAATAGCATACACGAATAATATTTTAATAATATTTACATCCCTTTTTTGTGTTTCCTTTAAAAAAAAATATTCACAAAACGCATCCTCGTTTAGGTGCCACCCTTAACATCTTGAAATGACTGAATGATAATAATAAAAAATGATTTTGTGGGATTTATGATTTCAGTCGGTACTAAATGCTGGACAGAATTTTAAAAAAAAAATAGTTTTATGAGTAAAAGATGCAAAGTAAATTGCTACATTCTGCATTTTTAATGATCAGATGTAATTATCTGCTCAAGAAAATGACTGCTCGCAATTAATGTAACCTTCTAAATATAGCTTCGTAATATGATAACACTCCACATACCAGAAAAGAAAAAAAAAGGTTTGAAGACATAAAGACGTCCGGTCCATAGCCCAAATGATATGATGTCAAGGTCTTGAGACTGCGATGACAGGGGAAAAAAAAGGGAAAAGAAAGCAACTAAACAAAAGTTAAAGGGTATTTCCCAACTATCATGAACATCAACCAGAAGATAGATGATCTTGACGATAAAAGATTACAGTCTCGTGAACAGAAATTCTTTTATGTTTTATCGAACAAGTAATAGATATCAGAGACGCCATGCTTCAGTTACCCGATTTGTCAGAAAATCGAATATAGAACCCAGATAGATACTTAAGGGATTATGCAGGAATACGAGAGAATAAAAAGGACTGTCTTTAGATCGAATAGAACGTTTGTACCATCATTTTTCACAAGGAATGTCAAATCCATGTTGACAGCATTTCAGTACGTGAGCAATAACCCTGAACTAATAAGCATAAATTCCATGCTTTTCCAAGAATGAATTTAGTAAATGGTGATTTGAAATGATGAAGCAGGGGTCTGTCCAGACATTTTGTGAAAGGTCCGTTTTTCGTGAAATTGTGAAAAAATTACTCACATTCTTTCAACCAGGGTCCGCCTTTATAAATTTGTGCAAATAGGGTCCGTTATCCCAAGACAAAAAATCAAGATGGTTTTCCATTGATGGACCAACTTAAATATGATGGTAACCAACTTGAATTCCCAACAAAAACCATCATACAGCTTGATGTGACCATCAAACTTTCCCAACATCCCAAGGTAGGAATTGGCCGCTTTTCAAGTTGGACCAACATAGCATTCCCATCATGGCATGATGGATTTTTATAATGGGCCAACATAGCATTCCCATCATAGTGCAATGGTTTTTTATGTTGGGCCAACATAGCATACCCATCATGGCATGATGGATTTACATAATGGGCCAACATAGCATTTCTATCATGACATGATGGGTTTTTATAATGGGACAGCATAGCATTCCCATCAAGGCTTGATGGATTTTTATAATGGGCCAACATAGCATTCCCATCATAGTATGCTGGATTTTCATAATGGGCCAACATAGCATGCCCATCATAGTATAATGGATTTACATAATGGGCCAACATAGCATTTCTATCATGACATGATGGATTTTTATAATGGGGCAGCATAGCATTCCCATCAAGGCTTGATGGATTTTTATAATGGGCCAACATAGCATTCTCATCATAGTGCAATGGTTTTTTTATGTTTGGCCAACATAGCATACCCATTATAGTATGCTGGATGTTTATACTGGGCCCACATAGCATGCCCATCATAGTATAATGGATTTTTAGAGGAACATAAAAAAACCTAATAACAAAAATAGGTGTACACTTGTTTATTGAAATTTACTACTCTCTTGGTGATATTTTATAATGATCTTAGTCGGCAAACATATTAAACAACACAAATTATCTAATTTTTTAAGGTATCCGACTACCTTCGGGACAAAATTTTTGAAAAATAAATATTTTCCACAACATTTTCACAATTTATATTGTATATTAATTTAAATAAACATATTTAATAGAGAAAATTTTAATATACAGGAAATTTTTTGTTTAAAGAGTATTTTTTGGATAATTTTAATGAAAATAACTCATTAACGGAAAACACTCTACACAAAAAACCATTGTACATACAGCTATCAAACTTTTTGAGCCGTTTCGTATAACCCTCTGAAGTGTTATGAACCTCAACTTAAATGATATCATGAAATTAAAAAAATTTATGGAGTGTTATGCATATTTTTCCAGTTTTTTTCACATTTTCTTCACATTATCTACTGCAAAATATCTCATAAAACAAAAAATAATATAGTTATCTGAATTCTGGAGGTCTGTTACATAACCACCAATACAAGAAACAATCTCTGAAAGTTTGAAGACAAATTTATAATAATTAGTTGAGTTATCTTGTTTTCCGTAGACAAAAAACAGTAAAATTTTCATTTTGAGAAAAACACAATTAAAGTTTATAATTACATTTTTTCTAAAAACTATGAATGTTTGTCAGTAGGAAGTTATTATATTTTATAGGGGGCACATTCCTTCACACATTTTCTTAGTTTTATTTAACGTAGCGATATTTTAACGTATTATTTAGCGATATTTTAAAGTATTTAGTGAATAACATCAAAAGTCTACTACTTATAAAGCATTTAACGCAGGAACAATTTTTTATTAAACAACCATCTTACTGTATTTTCACACTTTAATATATATGTCTAAATATAGTTTTTATTAATAATTAGAAGTAAAAAATATTTTTTATAATATTTATAATAGCTCAAATCTAGAATTTTCTTCTAAGTGCTATTTGTTATCATAGCAAACCGGACAACATAATGAAGCTAATATTATCATCAGGATCTCAATATCAATTATTCGATTGCCACACAGATTGTTTTTATCCAAAGGCATCAGTTCTTTATTGACATCCATAGAAATCGATAATTTTGAAGAGGTTGAAGTAATAGATTCATCTGCTTTACACAATTTTGAATAAATGGTATAATCAACTTTATTCAAATCATCGCTTTTGGTGGCATGTTGATTACCATAATATTTACGTTTCTTAGATCGAGAAGTATGTCCTTTACCCATTTCAATAAATTTATCAAAATAAATAACAAATTTTTTTGAAAGAAATCAATAAATTTCTTCAAAATAAATCAAAATCAAGATATAGAAAGTACGCTTCAAATGTAAACAAACTATCAGAAAATATGCTAACTTTTCATGTTACCCACAAACAGTAACCGCGAAACGTAAAATCTAATTAAAATATAATTCAGATTATTAGCCGTGAGTTTAAGAGCTTTTAAAAATTAAATATCTAAGAAAAAGAAACACACAAATAGAAATGGAACCGAAACTATTACCTACTACCGGCTTCATTTTTGTAATTTCCGGTAAGTTGGACAGCTGTCATCTGTTACTAAAATAGCTATAACTAAAGTTCTGCTTGACGTGCATTCAAAAACAAAACAGTTTTGAAAACTAGAAAAATTGGGCATTATTATAAAGCAATAAAATAAAAAAGTGATTTTTTGTGAAAATCCTCTTTTTTAAGGTAGTCGGATACCTTAAGTTACATACAATTTAAATCTCAGTGAAAGGAATTACATTGTTTGTTTTTTTTTTAAATTTTTGCTTAATATTATCATAATTTTTTCTAAAAAAGCAATAATTTCATATATTAAGGACCTTTAGATTTCTTTAAAAAAATATCAATTAAAAAAGCCTCATTTAAATAAATTTAAAATAGGGTGCATAGCCAAATTTTTCAACAAAAAATAAACACTTTTCACAAGCACTCAAAAAATATTTGTAAGCACTTCGAAAAATATTATAATTAGGCAGGGTTGGCAAGTTTTTGACAGTTGATCGTATAATCCGGTTTTATTTACAATGACGAAGACGAGTGCGCGTCACAAACGATGAAATTAACAAGAGAAATGAAATTTTCTATAGCTAATAGAGGAAAAAAAAGTGACAATGTTCAGTTGGTCTCCGTAATCAGCAAAAGTTCGTGAGATTTTTCGATTACATTACAGAGAGCAGAAAATGAAGTCTGAAATTGAGAATCTCTTGCAAAATGCAGCATTGTTTCACACGAGAATCAAAAATCCTTACCTCTGAATCCACTTCAGTATACGCAAGTGCGGACCCGCAAGTATTTCATCAAACATGTAAAACAAATGGTGTTTTCATACACTACACAGACCGGCGGTACGCCAAATAGATAGGGGTTGAATTAATTGTGAAAACGTTGAGTAGGACAATGTCTTTTTGCATAATTTGTGGCGAAAATCAACATGGTGAAGAAAAATATCACATTTCGGAAAAGGGAAAATTAAGCACTTTTTGAAAACACCCAATGTAAAAAGGACATTTAAGAGCTTTTAAAAAACAAAATCGAAAATAAGCACCTTTAAGCATTTTTTAAAAACGCTACACAGCCTGTAAAATAATCTGTACAATTTCCATACCTAACAGCAGCTAGGTTCAGAAAAAGGTGCTTATTGGCAAATTAGCATTAAGATGAAAAATATGTTACCTAAAAGTTTAAGATTTCTCCGTCTCTTTTTACGGAATAATTAAGAAATCATAAAGTAGAATAGAATACCTACATTTTAAACGCAGATGTTAAATCAATTTACAAAACACAATTTATTTTTTGCAATAAATCGACAAGAAAAAAAATTCAAAATAATTTATTAACAAAATAATTTATAAAGTTTTTTCAATACGTTTAGGTTTATTAAAGTCGCATATCTTTTCTGACAGAAATCTGCTTCTTTCAATAAGGCTCATGGATTTTGATTCCATGTATAGTCTCATTTGAGCTGTAATAAAAATAAAACAAAATTAGTATTTAAAATTTATTATGTATATGTCGACAAATCATTGTTTTTGTTTATTTTTTTTAATATTACACATTGGTAAATGTATTAAATAGTGCAAAGCTATATATATGTGTGTGTGCATGGATACATGAATGCACACACACCACCGTCAGCAAGTCTGAACTAAAATAAAGTTTTTGATAATTCATAATAATTTAGTCAACAGCTTTGACATTCTATCTGCTATAGACAAAAACAATAGTTTGTACGAATTGAATTTGCAGCCTGTTTCTAAAGAATCAATATTTACAGTAATCTCAAAATGTTTCTAAACATTAGCTAAATTTCATAATTAAAGGAGAAAATATGCTTTTTTTTTACTATATTTTCACTTTGTCTTATGGACCTACTTTTATCTCCTTTACTTGTAATAAAATATATTTTAAAATTGCAAAGCTAATAGTAACTTCAAGAAGCAAATCAATAATATACTTGAAAACTGTATTACTGTAAAACTATAATGAGTACTGAAAATAACTGTAATAACTGCTAAAAATGCATTAAAAACTAAGAATAGCTAAATAACTATGGAGAAAATGGGCTATAAAATGGAGTAAATTGAGGATAAGGTGATAACTAAATTCGAACATCGGGTGTTGCACTATTATCAGAATTCAACAAAAATAATTTGAAAAATCATACCGTGATAACAAAAAAATAAATGGTAATAAGTTACTATTGAACAATTATTGGCAAAAAATAATACTTAAAGATGGAATTGTCAATAATCGAGGGCCACTAATTCTAAATTTCCCGATTGTAACACATTAAAAATATTCAAACTGAAAAAAAAAAATTCGTTGAAAACTATATTTACCATCTTTATTACTTTCATATCATTATGAAAATGAATTGATCAATAGCATTGTCGTTTTATGTTCAATGAAAGAATGATATTCCAAAACCTTAAAATAATTTAAATTATTGCATATAAAACGTCACTACTAAAAGTGAAATCCATTTTCAATCTTGTGGAGCATAATTTCAAGCCATTAGAGTGTAATATCGATAGTAACTTAGTTACTACTATATTAACTAATTTTTTTTAACATATAGCTGGGTACACTTATTATAAATACATTGGTTACATATATTATAAAAATAAATATTTGTTAGACCAAAATTAGAAGTAAGTTGGAAAATACCAGATAGTTGACATTCCTTTCTGGAACTCATAGAAAACCAATTAGAAATATGAATATAAGGAAATACTTACATGGGTTTTGTTCCCTTTATTTCTCTTTTTTTCCTTTTATTCTTCAGTTGAGGATGAAGATCCGTTTTTATTAGTGACTTGAAAGGGTTTAAGAGGGATCGATGGCCTTTTTTGGCTTACACTACTTATCAAGTCTTCAAGAGTAGCTAAAAAAAAATATTAAAAAATTTAAACAGGAAGAGATCATTTGGCATTTCTTAAAATAACAAGGTTAATTATTATTATGCAAGGTTAATTATTTATTACACCTCTTGCTCCTGCACAATGATAGAATTTTTTATTGGTTACAAATTACATTAAAATGACAATATAATTAAGATGTAAATAATGTAGGATGCAAAATGTGGAGTTACAATTTATTTTGA
Organism: Parasteatoda tepidariorum; assembly: GCF_982258835.1. NCBI lineage: Eukaryota > Metazoa > Arthropoda > Arachnida > Araneae > Theridiidae > Parasteatoda > Parasteatoda tepidariorum. The sequence continues at coordinate 27,823,671 of NC_141755.1, forward strand.
AACTAACCACATTTTTAGGCACCTGTTGCGCTTACATAGAAATATTTCAATAAATAATTTGAAATGATTTTATTTCAATTAGAATAAATGCAGCTAAAAACATGAATCGAATTACAGGTTGAAAATAGAAACTTACATAAAAGTAGAGCTTAGATAAATTTCAATTCATCAATAGTAAATTTTTAAATATTTAAGTATCGTTATTATTTCTGTAGGGCTACTAGCAAATTGCTAATTTTGTTATAAAAAAAATGGGCATAGAAAATAAATTTTTATTCGAAAAAATATCTCGTATTCTCATAATTTGATTTCGATTTAATTCACTGACAATTTAATAATAAGAAGAAAGACTAACTCACCTTCTAGGCGCAATACATCAGCACTGTAGTAGGATGTTCCTTTAAGTCTGTCCCATGAGTCTTTAGGCGGCACTACCATTTTCTTAAGATTTTCAACTTCCTCTTGATTAACAAGAAGATCCGGACACCAAAAGACCTTTTGGTCTTCTTGAAATCTTTTGTCGATTTGGGGAATAGGTTTTTTATAAAGTTAATGGGGACGTAGTACCTTTTCCCTCACTGATCATGATAATTCACGTAAGCGAACATTTCAAAAAATTATCCACAAAGTATCAACAAAATAGTTAATGTATGGAAGAGCGAATTAATTAAGAAACAAAATTTCCCACATGCAAGAATTCTACATTTCTCTCGAGACAGTTGTGAAATATTATGTGCTTATGCGCACCGAATTTTTTGTTAAATAATTTACTTATTATATATCAGTTTATAGAAGATAACGAGAAGATTTTTGCGGTTGCCATGGTAATAGCTTGGAATGTAAATAGTTTTTGAGTGAGTGTAAGATTTTAAGATTGTAGTAGTTTGCAACCGATTTCCTAAATGATCTAACAAGGGAAACTAGGGAAGTGTGACTCGCCAATTTTGAAATAAACTAGTGGGATGTATGCCTTATGAGGAATAATTTTAGGGGGCAACATTCGTTTCGGCCCATAGAGGGTCCTATGAGAGATAAAAAATAATTAAGTATGTAGAAAAATTGGTATTTCATTACTTCAATGCAGACTATTAGTTATTGTAATTATCTTATACTCCAATTAATTTTATGGTACTTTCACGTACTATATAATGCATATTTATTGTCAAAATTGATTTCGAAAATTTCATATATCTGTAGTTTTTCAGGAAAAAAAAAATTGGCATTTTTAAAAAAAAAAAAATTGGCATCGAATTTTTTAAATTTTTTTTTTCAAAAAATTTTCCAATATTAAAACTAGTAAACAGTAATAAATTTCATTTATATGAGAGTCGAAATATAATACGCATTTTCCCAAACTGATGAAATTTTTTCATATTTAATGTGTATCCAAAAATGTGATTTATAAAAAAAAATTTTTTTATATATTTTTAAGTCTTGCAAAAAAATCTGAAATAATTTATGTGATTGCATACGTGATGCAATTAAATTGCATTTATAAAAATGTTTTCAAATTTGTTTGAACTTAAAAAAATATTTCAGTTTTCAATGATTTTCTTTTTTTCTTGAAAGGTCAACCGTACTATATAAACAAAATTTGTAAGTATTTGTCGCTTTAATAGACACATTTTTTTTCTTAATTTTTTTTATTGCACAACTGGAAAAAAAAATGAAGAAAAAAAAAGTTTCAAAAAAGTTTAAATTTTTTGCCAAAAAATTAACATATTATAAAAAAAAAATTGTCCTGTGAATTGTTCAATATTTTGTCAAAACATTGCTATTTTTGAAATATTACTCATACAATTATCTTTATACCTGATATCCTAGCTAATGCCAACTTTTAAAAATAAATATTTCAAAAATTAGCTAGGATATCAGATATAAAAGTAATATTATAAAGATAGCAATGCTTTGACAAAATATTGAACAATTCACAGGACATAGATATCAACGGATTTTCCACTTAAAAGTGACATATCACTTCAAATTTTGTGTATACAGTACAGTTGATCTTTTATGAAAAAAATCCAATTGAAATATTAAACATTTTAAGTTCAAATTTCCCGCCAAACAAATTTGAAAACATTTTTATAAATGCAATTTAATTTTATGCAATCACATAAATTATTTCAGATTTTTTTGCAAGATCTAACAATATGAAAAAAAGTTTTCTTTTGTAAATCACATTTTTGGATGTTACATAAGCTATACTGACCAAAAATTCCATCAGTTTGGGAAAATGCGTATTATATTTCGATTTTCATATAAATAAAGTTTATTACTGTTTACTAGTTTTAATATTGGAAATTTTTTTTAAAAAAAAAATTTAAAAAATTTGATGCCAAATTTTTTTTAAAAAAAAATGCCAATTTCTTTTAATTTTTTTTTCTGAAAAACTACAGATATATAAATTTTTCGAAATCAATTTTGACAATAAATATGCATTATATAGTACGTGAAAGTAGCACAAAATTAATTGGAGTATGAGATAATTACAATAACTAATAGTCTGCATTGAAGTAATGAAATACCGATTTTTCTACATATTTAATTATTTTTTATCTCTCATAGGACCCTCTATGGGCCGAAACGAATGTTGCCCCCTAAAATTATTCTTCATAAAGCATACATCCTGCTAGTTTATTTCAAAATTGACGAGTCACACTTCCCTAGTTTCCCTTGTAAGCAATTTTTTAGGCGTGCTACTTCGAATTTTCTTTTGCTATTTAAATTTTAGGAAAAAAAAGTTATTTTCAGAACTACACCTTTGTTATTTACTCCTTTTTGTGTTTTTATTTTGTTTTATTAAGCTAAATATTCTGTTTTTTCATTATTTTGTTTTGTTTAGTTAATTATTTATTTACTTATTTGTTATTTTTTTCGTTGTTTTATTCCGTTAAATTTGATTAACCAGAGCATTTAGATAATAGAAAAAAAAGAATAGCTGGATACAAACGATATTTAGATAAAACTTCTGATTCTTCCTGGAGTTACCTTGTCTTCTGGATTGGGTTCAAAACTACAAGGTACGGAGATGAGCATTAATAGTCGTAAACTCAGAATTGTGTCGGTTGTTCAAAGTCCGTTTTAAAATATAAAACGCAATGAGTCTGTGATATATATCGATAGGTTACCTATGTGAATCGGTTAATAGTAATCGGTTACTAATACTTAATAGGTTCCAATGATAAATCAATACGTCCGTGTTGGTTTACTAAAAATAAAAATTTTTTGATGGTTGAAAGTCATTAAAGCAGAATTTTTCATCATGAGATGATGATGGCCCAAGAATTTTAAAAATAACAAGTTGGTCCACCAACATATAATAAAATATATCATCTTCCAACATGACATGTTGGAACTTGTTGGCCCAAGAATTTCAAACATAACAAGTTGGTTCACCAGCATATAGTAAAATATATCATCTTCCAACATGACATGTTGGAACTTGTTTGCCCAAGAATTTCAAACATAACAAGTTGGTCCACCAACATATAATAAAATATATCATCTTCCAACATGACATGTTGGAACTTGTTTGCCCAAGAATTTCAAACATAACAAGTTGGTCCACCAACATATAATAAAATATATCATCTTCCAACATGACATGTTGGAAGTGGTTGGCCCAAGAATTTCAAACATAACAAGTTGGTCCACCAACATATAGTAAAATATATCATCTTCCAACATGACATGTTGGAAGTTGTTGGCCCAAGAATTTCAAACTTAACAAGTTGGTTCACCAACATATAGTAAAATATCATCTTCCAACATGACATGTTGGAAGTTAGTTGGCCCATCAAAATCCATTATCGCATAATGGGAATTATTGGATGTTGGTTCCCATCAAGTAGTGTTGGGCCAACAAGAAACCAACATAAACCATCAAAATATTTTGATGGTCCCATCAAGAATTTTGTCTTGGGATTGCAAAAAAAAAATTTTCAAGGAGTTTTTAAATTGTATAGACATACAAGATTATGCTCAACACTGTAAAATTGTAATTAAAAAAATTAAATTTTAAAAAATAAACAACAATTGCTGCTTCTAAATTAGAGATGCAACATACAAATATTTGGTATTTAGCCTATACTGCTGAACGCAAAATATTAATTTCGGACGAATAATGGAAGAATCGTCTGCCGAAGACAAAACTTAATTCGTTTACATCCATCTTTCTTGTTTTCTGCCCTGGAAAGAGTTTGTTCGATTAACAAAATAACAATGAAGATAAAAAAATTTGTGAAGGGTCCGATTAAAAGAAAAATCATTTTGTTAAGGGTCCGTTTTTAAGTTAAAATATTTTGTGAAGGGTCCGTTTTTATGAAAAGATATTTTGTGAAGGGTCCGTTAACGGACCCAAATTTCTTCTAAACAGACCCCTGTGAAGAGTGATTTTTGCAAAATATTTTAATATTTATAATGTTCGCAAAGTCAGCTAAAACGTTTTTTTTCCTTCTTCTTTATCGATTTTATTAAATAAAAGAAAAAAACGTATTTCAAAATCAAATTTGCCTCCATGAGATGGATAATTTACAACATAACATATAATTTACAACACAATTTTGTTTTCATGAACTAATACATATTTTAAAATCTTATTTAACTTTTACGACTTCATTATTCAAAACATTTTACTAGTGTTTGATGAATAAATTACAATGTAAAGTGACTTATATTTGGACGGTGCAAAGTATCAATCACACTGTAAAATATTCTGGATGAAATTACCTTAAAAAATATCAGCATTCAGTTCGCTGGTACTTAACATGATTATCCATACTTTTAAAAACTTTATGACATAAGAAAAAAATAATTCTCATATGTACTCGGTAAAATATGTCACTGTACTGTACTTAGTAGCAGGAATGTATTCGCAATATTTTTTTAGCAAGTTTGCATAACACGTTCTACAGCTCTTCTGTGATGTTTATTGAGTTGATTTTCTGGATTTTTTGCACAGCAAACAATGCCAGTCATTCCTCAAACGGTAAATACTTTTCGAATTTATTTTGCATGCAGATCCCATAATCTAATTTAAACTACTACTACACTGTCAGAAATTTTGATCGAGTTGAACCGTATATATCTTTCAAATTTGGTAAACGGAGAAAAAATTCTGGCAAAATGATCCAAACTGTATTGTAATGACCTTTTTAGTAAAAAAAAAAAAAAAAAACATTTCTAGTTAATTAAACTAAAATATACGATATTTAAACTATTAATTTAGTATTTTTTCCGTTTGTATGGTGACGACTTACTGGAAATCACCACACATTTAGAACAAAGTATAAATCTGAAGAATAAATTTAACCGAATAGGTTTTTATGCCATTTTTTATTTTATTATTTTAAGTTATCATGATAAAATTAATAATTTTAGCACATTTTCCCAAATTTTATCACATATTATAAAACCAAACATCATTGTTCCTTTTACCAAAATCATTACTAAAGCACTAAGGTAAAAATTACCGAGATTTTTTGTGTTCCCATAGAGCCAGAAAGACTGCGAATTTTACCATATTCAAATAGTTTTAACCATAGTTTTTTTTCTTAGTGTACAGCCTTCATAAAGCGGTAGTTTGAAACATATTATTTTATATTTTAAACTTAATTACGCACTACAGTCCGTATGAAGGTGCCAGATTCAACTTCGAACTTATTTTTATGAGAGAGGTTGAAATAGGGTAGCCTTCTTTGTTGATTATTCTCCATTTATAGAAGTATAAAAGTTGAACTTATATTTTGATTGTCTTACATTATCCTCAATCTCGAGCTATCTTGAATTACAGAGCGCAAATAAACAGCAGAAAAGTTAACAATCTACAAAAGAAAAAGCCAACTCGACACTTCTTGCAATGAAACAAATACTGATGGCATACAATTGTTTTACTTAAACTAACACGTTTGCACTATCGATGGATGCAAGGAGATGGAACCATAGTGAATGGGAGAGATAAGAATAAAAACTTCCCCCTAACAGTTTTCTTTCCAGCAATTCTCATTCCACTAATGATACCTAACACACTTCCTTTTATTTCGGACTCTATTGAAAAGAGGTAAGAAATAAATACACTTCGCTTCGGAATGCATCTCATCAGGGACCTATTCGTTCTCTCTCACGCCATTTTGTAAAGAAAAGGTTGCCAGATAAGAAACTGGCGAAATGTCGCCATTAAGGTTTAGATTTCACCGTTACGTTCTCACTTCTTCACAACGCGAGTACACGTAAAATATATATAAAACAATCGTATAAAATTTAGAGAAAAAAACTACGTTTTTCCAGTAAACTAAAAATGTGAAAATAATATTATTTTTTCCAGATTTAAAAAAGAAAAACGTAGATGGCATCACTATTTCGAGAAACGTAAAGGGAATTTTTCTGTAGCAACTTATGGCACGTTTTATATTTACAGTGTAAAAACTTACAAGAGTAAAATTTTGGTTTAAAAAAATGGTTTTATTTAATTATTTTCATTTTTTCTTCTTTCTTAGTTGTAAGCATTAATATTATTTATACCGGAAAATGTGCAAAATTTCGCTTGGTGGTAAATTTTTCTGGTGCCAATTAAAAATAAATAATAATTATAGTTCGCTAATATAATTATAGTTAATTAATATATATTATAGTTAATTAATATATATTATAGTATAGAAATAATAATTATAGTTTTTAGTAATATAATAGAATTATTTACAAAACTACTTGTAGGTTTTTCTTTTGATTAATTCAAGTTTAATTATTTTTAAGTTTTATTCAATTAAATGTTAACTTTAATAAATGGATAAAAATTTATTTCAGATAAGGTTAAAAAAAAATGTTGAATGATAAGTTTCAGAAAACTGCGAAAATTTAGAAAAATTGCTTTTCAGTATAGTCTTGAATAATCATTTGGTAAATATTATATTTTTGCATTTTAATTAACTAAAAATGCAGCAATTATTCTATGACGTATTCCAGATTTGATTCGGGATTTTTAAATTAAGCATTTTAGCGTATCGCACCCCGGCAAGAAAAGTGACACAAGTCAAAATGGTCAGTAAAAAATTGGTATGAGGTTATGTCAATGAAAATTTGGTATGAGGTTATGTCAATGAAAACTTGGTATGAGATTATGTCAATAAAAAATTGGTATGAGGTTATGTCAATGAAAAATTGGTATGAGGTTATGTCAATAAAAAATAAGTATGAAGTGCTCCACCAAGCTCAAAAGATGTCTCATCTCTAGATTGTTCCATTTCAGAATAAGTTTTATAATATTCTTTATAAGTCGATTTTTCTCAAATGCTGTTTCTTGACTTCTGTCACTTCTCTTGCCGGGGTGCGATATATACAACAAAATATGTACATAAATATTATATTATTACGCTTCAGAAAAATCCCTAGGAGAATTAAATAAGACAATTAATATCATTTTAAAATAATCAGTGATATTTAAGCGTAGGGTTAATAAGATTTCTTTAGAAGAGAATTTCGCAGAAAAAGCTAAAAAGGATAAAATTACGCCAAATACGTTCTTTTATAAAAGAGAAATATTTCCTGTTAGGAGAATAAAATCTGTCATTGGTATCTATGGAAGAGAGAAGTGATGGAAAATATCTTGAAGAGAGTTACTTCAAGAAGTTTAAGCTCGATAATTTAATTAAGAAAGGATGGCTCAAAGATTCGAATGAGGGATTATCTTTTCAAGTATTTCCTCAAACAACTCTCAAGTGAAGAAGAAGAATTTCAATTAAGACGACCGTAAATCGATTTCTGTTTGATAAAGGGGAAAAAATGAGATAAATTAGTCGCATCTAATTTCGTTCCCTGTCAGTGGAGTACATTTTAGTAAAGAGAAAACCGAACTACATATTCTTGTTACGTTTTTAAAACTGACAAATTTCGACGTATTTGAGGCTTTTGTAGCTTAATTTTAACCCGTCAGAACAGTTTACAATTAAATTATGGAAGCCTCAATTTTCGACCTAGATCTTTTTAAATTCCTAAGCCTATATCGCCAAGACTAGTCACTCACACTTAAATTTCTTCTCCAACAATACACAAAATATTTTAAGGCAAAACGAATAATAAAAATGTAAAATTGGTCACGAAAGGCACTTGGCAATTTATATATAAAATCGGTCTTGTTTACCCTGCAATCGAATACCTCAAAGTGACGTCAAAGTAGGTAAGTCATGGTATTTTTCGATTCAGAAGCCAATCAGGTTCGACGCAGGCATGACGTCGCTTACTGGTATCCGATTAAATCTGATTTAAATCACATGGTTAGGTATAATCACTTCACTTCTTCTCGAGTTGCAAGTATCCAAGTTTAAAAAAAAAATATCTAATGACGATCGACGAATATCGACAATTTAAGCATGGGAACATTGCAGTGAAAATAGCTTATTTAAAAAAAAAATTTCATTAAATAAACAAGAAAAATTCTCTGTAATATTAACTGATTGATTATTTGTCAGAGGATAGTTTAAAAAGCGAATTTTCACATGTCTAAATTTACATATATGGAGACACCTACTTCAGCGACAACAGGTCTAAACAACGTTTTTTCAAGATGATCAATGAAATTTGAAGTCATGAAATTTTTATTGTAAAAAAAAAGTTAAATATTATTATTCTGAATTTAATTAGTTTATCAAAAAAAAAAGGTACAGTGCTTAGTATTGTCATAAAAAGAAAACTCAATAAGATTAACAGCCATATTTTTAACAAAACAAAATACACAATTTTGTTGTTCTGAAGACACGTGTAATGTATTGTGTTTAAATAATTTTGATAAAATGCTAACATGTTGCGGGAACAACGTAATGAAAATTTGGCAATACATCATCGATTCAATCAGAATCTCACTAAAAAAAGCTGTAGACATGTAACAAATCTCAATCGATTCTTTTTAAGAAACTATAAAAAAAATTAAGCATTGTTTACAAGTTTTAAATAAAAATACATAAAAAACAGAATTGTTCAGTGACGTATAATTTTAATGACATTCCGTAATTTCTTTGTTAAAGTTAAAAAACTGTAGAAACTAGACGATATCAGTAATATTTTGCATTTTTGCAGAAAAAAATATGCTTCAACCTTGATACTTTTTCAATGGATGAACAGTATTGTATTTACAGCCAAGGAAAAAAATGTACACCTCATATTAATTTTGCAAAGATGTTGGTTAAGCCATATAAAAATTTCTTTTCATATCCTATCCTATTCTAAGATAGAAAAAAAAAAGCCTATTAAGGTTCTGAAAATTTAGGGGAATGATATTTCACCATAATTTCATTCAAAATGCGTTTTTCTATGCGAAATAGCCCACCATTTCATTCATATTTACTATCCTGTTAGCTATTGGTAGCGAAATCAGAACAAATTTATATTAATGTATATAAACTGAAAGAAAAAAATCAATTCTCTAAGAAACGTGATAAGTTAGTGTTACTATCACATATAAGACAAATGACTGTGAAGCCAAACCTATTTTATCAGGAGTTACATCACAAGGTTGTGGTTCATATCACGCGCGAGACTTATGATAAAGGTAAAGGGTATCGTGATAGAAGCGGTATCGACCCAACGATCTAGTGGTCAGAAAGCATCTTCTTTTTCCTTTTTGGGTCATTAAAATATCTCTTTTAGTTATGAGAAGATAGTACCTAATCTTAAGAAGAAAAAAAATATGTGTAGATAAAGCGCCAAAAGAGTCCCTTAACCTCCGCGGTATGAAAAAGAACCTATATTCCTGGTCGAACAAAAATCTAAAAATTTATTATTTAAAAATTATTTAAAGTAAAGATAAATAAATATTAAATCAAAAAAATATTCAATATTTTCAGTTATTCAATAAAATTACTAAATATAAAAATGATTTAAAGTGGAAAAAAACACATTTCGAAGAATTTCTCCCGGAGTTTAGCATCCACTTTGCCCCAAATCTAATTATATAGACCAATTTAAGATCATATAATAGACCAATTTAAAACTATATAAAAGACCAAAATGTATGAAATATTTCAAACCAAATTATATAGACTAGCTTATACAGACTTAACGAAAATACTTCAAATCAAACTATGTAGACCAACTAATATAGACTTATACGAGAGTGTTTCAAATCAAATAACTTAAAGCAACTTGTAACTTTTATAGACTTATAAGAAAGTGTCCCAAATCAAATTAATTAGACCAACTTGTAACTTATATAGACTTAGACGAAAGTGTCTCAAAAATTATATAAACCAAACTTGTGATGACATAGAAGACTAGCTTATATGAAAGTGCCCCGATTTCTTACTAAAATTTCATTTCCGAACTACGCCGTTTTATTATTTTTTCCATAATTCATTTAAGAATTATATTTTTATATATACTAGGATTAAAATGACAATGGCTTAGTAAAAGAAACAATTATAGCGTAAAACTACTACGTACACCTTCTCTTTCTACTTCGTCCATATACGCAATTTAAAAATTTAATAAATAATTCTCATTCGCAAGTGATTAAACTACAATAAAATAACAAAAAGAAGCAAATGATAGTCAGTTTAGAGACACAAAATTAATAGCTTCATATTGAAAGTAGTCTAAAAATTCTAAGATGAACCCGAAAGGTGAAATTAAAAAAAAAGTATTCAGCAACATTGACAGTGATTATAAATACTGTTTGTCAGTTAGCAAGAAGCCATCTACATTGTAGCAGCATTGAGGATTAAAATTCCGCAGTCTCATCTGCATTGACACTCACTCCGCTCCTATTCATCATCCAGAAAGAAGAGCAAGAGATACTCACCTCTTCATCCTCCACATCAATCCCCGCATCCGAGAGCAAATCCTCATCACTGGTCGTTGGATCGTCCATGGATGACTTGCACCAACGGCGTCGCCGGCAGGACGGCGACCAAACAACCTTCCCCGCCATCTGGGACATTATCTACACTACCGGACACACGCAAAAATACACAACACTCAAAATAAAAAATAACACACAGAGAAAAGAAACACGCGGAGGAAAGAAACGATCATTCCATCAGATCGAAGATGATCCACAATTTTTCTTTTTCTTCTTCAAAGTAACAAAAAGAAAGAAGACGAAATAAAAGCTGTGTGAAACTCGCCAACCGACTTCGTCGGATGAACTATCGTCTTTGTGGTGGAAAAGATAATGTGGATGAAAAGGATGAGAGTTGTTCATCATAGAGGGCGCTGAAGCAGCGTTTCAAAGAACAGAGAACACTGATAATAAAGATGTATACCAGAGGTTCATTAATATTTTGCATCTCATTTCGCCAAATTCTGGTGTTTGTTAATTTACAGAATACTTTTTGTTGATAAGCTAGTCTTACACGCATTAAAGTTACGTAATATAATATTTTATATATAACGTAAATAATTACGTAAAAACGTAAATATAATATTTTATATATCAGAAATACATTATGAGAAATGGTAAGAAAATATAATCTTATAAAACACTACTCTTCTAGAATCATATAATCTTTCTTTCTTTTTTCTTAATTAATGTATACGTAATAATTATATACTAATCTATGTAACTGTATCATTATTACACATATAATTGCATTATAAAATACCTAAAAAAATTTAAAATTTATATAAATTTTTATTAATAACTTGACTTAGCCAAAAAGATAATGATAAAGTTCAATTTCAACCACAACAGTTAAAATGCTAAGTTTTAATTTATATATATTACTGATACAAGAACGGCTTTAAATTTAGAGAAAAACATATTCATTGGAATTGGAATACTACATTTTAAAATATGCTCTCAATACCAATATCTGTGAGACCTTCCATAATATTTGTAAATTGATACTGTTTATTATTACAGAAATTATGCATTATTATTACTAGTATTATTAAAAAAAAAAGCTTTAGTTTATGAATAAAGTATGGCATATCAATAAATATCCTTTCAAAATGATAAATAAATGTGCAAGTTGCATAAAATTCCTAAAGAATATGAACTAAGAGGTTAATGTTTATTTGAGAAAGGTTATGAGTATTCATTAAAATTATGAAAATTAATTTAATATTATTGTTATTCATATGTTTAATTTATCCATACGTATTAAGATTTTTGTATAAATAATAACATGATAAATAGACAATTCTAAATATTTATTACTGTTTTAAGTTATTATGAAGTTAAAAAGAATTTTAAACATTGCAGTTAAATTAATTAACTTTTTAAAATCTTTTTAATTTAATATACAAATTAAGTAATGATAAAAGACAGTTTTAAATTTAATCTACGACTTAAAACTTCAAAATAGAAAATTCTGAAAAAATACCCCTTGAATTGTGACTTGTGAATTTTTCTTGTTTTTGAACTTTATGAACTGATTTTTTTTTTTTTTTTTTTGGTTAGATTATAAAACAGGCTGAAAATTTAGTTTTAATGTTATTAAGAGTGTAGAACTACAAAAAAAAAAATATTTTTCATCATTGATTATAACTTTTTTCAATATTGAATTCAATGCAGTACTATAAAAACAAGTATTATCACAGGAATTATTAGCAAAGTATGTTCCAAATATTAGTAGTCTTATATAGCTACCTCAAATTTAATCTGATATAAATGTTTTGTTTTCTATGAAAATAGGGAACTTGACTGGATAACTAGAATTTAATTTTTTCCCAAACAACTATTAAAGGATTTCGACACATTTAATTTAAAAACATTTTAGTAATTAATTACTAATAGTTATTTATTATTAAAAACTAAAATTATCACTTAGTGAAGCATAATAAAGCTTAACATAGTTCGTATTCTAATATTTTTTTTCCTTTTACAATTTCTTATTAATAAAAATATAACTGCAAATAAACCTTAAAATTATAATACACAGGTGGCAATAATTTATCATAATTTCCAAAGATAATGACAGCAAGCTTTCTACTATAATCAGAAATGAGTGTTCAAATATTTTAAAAAATTCGCCTAATTAAGGCTTTTAAAACCTCTTCCAGGTATTTACTTTGCTTTGAAAAAAAAAAAACACGAAAACAAAACACACAAAACATTTCCTGTCTAGATGCAGAAATTTACTATCAAAATAAAGAACCATTTTACGCTGCTGTATTTTTCTTCAAATGAGATATAAAAAAAAATAATCTTAAAACAAATGCAGCCATTAAGCAGAGAGAAGGGAAGGGTAATTAGGAAAAGGAATAAAAAGAGGAGGAATTTAATGAAGAAAAATATTTGTATTTGTTTTCGATTAGATTTAATATTTTTCAAAAAGCTGAATCCCTAGCATTAATCAACGATAAAAACCAACTTTTTTTTGGTTTGTTTATTCATTCAATAATTGCAAGAATTTTTCGGTTTTTTACAATCGTTTGTTTACCTTTGTTTCGAATATTAGTCCACATTTTCAGATTAAAAAGGAAGGATGAAAAATGTCGGCATTTTATGTATGTATAAAAAAGTAAAATTCTGATAAATATACTTTTATTTATTTTTACATCATTATTTTTTAATTATCTTTGAAAAAGGAAGACAAATGATAAATAAAATATAATTTTTTTCTTATAAGAACGATTATACAGTACTGTGTTGTGTTCGAAAAGTAATGACTTGATAAATGGGAATGATTGAATAAAGGTGTGTGTGTAATGCTGGCATTCTGAGTACTTTTTGAACACTACTGCATTCAAGATGTGCTCAGAATGGTGGAATAAAACAAAAGGTATCAAAGAATCAATTTATTCGTCAAAATTTATTTGTTTATTCCTTATTTTTTCCAAGCATCAAAAATGTTCTAAAACGGTCTTAGAAAATGCCCTTTAGAGTTCTAGAATTTTCTAGTATTAAAATTAATGGACTCAAAATAATGACCACAAAGAGGAAATTTCCTTCATAAGCAAAATGAGAAAAAGCAAATGGTGCCATATCAGGAAAATAAGGTGCTTATATAAAGTTGCATTATTTTACCTTTAAAGCAGGGAAAAAAATGGTGTTTCATGATGTATTTCATAACCACAAATTATTAAAATGCTAAATATATGCTAATTTCATTTATTTTGGCCCAACTGAGTACAAAATAATGAAAAAAGAATACAAAATATCTTTATAAAAAATTCAGCATCAAAGGGTTAAGGAAACTTTAAAATGATTTTTTCCACAAAAATGCATAAAAAAATTAAGCTTTTAAGAATTTTAAACAACCTAATAAATATTTATGTGACTGTACAATATTATTAGTTTAATGATTTTTTTATGTCAAAAGTTAATTCAAAACTTTTTATGTTAAACTGGACATACAATGACACGTATCGATTTTTGCACAGAAAATTTTAAAATCTAGCCAAAATATTTCAAAGCGAACTATTTCAAAATTAGAATTCAAAGTTTTGAAAACTTGCGATCTATCAACCTTGACTAGCTATGACTGTAAAATAATTTCTCATTCATTAATTCTTTTTTACGTAAATTGCTTCCTAGCTTTCGTATTTGAATAAAATCTGTTACACCGAGACACGTTTTGAGTTAGGTACAAAAATTTGATCACAATTTGAAAACTAATTTCAATCTATTTCTTACTTCAAATGCGAATTTCTAGGTCTCTAAAGTTTCATATTGGGGTACAAAAGACTTGAAAACCTTGAATGAAGATAAAAATAAGGAAGTCGAAACAAAGCTAGCTGTACAAAAATGAATGGCAAAAGTCCAAGCTTAACTTCTTTAAGTTTTATCACCAACTTCAAAGACCTACTTCAGTGATCCTTTCATTTTTGTACAGGTGTTTAATAACGGAAGAAAACATTGCAAGAGAAATAGCAATTTCTGGAGAGGAGCCCATTGAGTTGCAATTATTATTTAGATAACGGAATCGTTCCAACTTAATCTTTTTTCATTGTGTGACTACTCTAATATTTATTTCATAGACAGTTTAATTTTTTACAGCAAATAAATTGGCACTGTTATTAAATTTTCCATTTTTTTAACCCAATGTACCATTAATTAATTAACTTTAATTCAAATAAAAAAAATTAATTTAAAAAAATAACTAACATTGATTATGAATTAAATACAGCATGAATTTATTTTTTAAAAAAAGCAGAGGTATTAGGAAAAAAATGGGGAAAATTTTCCAACTAAGAAATATTCATATTTTCTCAATCTTTTGTTTTCTTTTTTTTCTCAACTTAGAGATGAAAATACTTTTTTTCATTGTGTACATGTGAGGGTGGAATCATACAATCGAAATTTCGATCACTTCCCGGCTAGTAAGAGCACTCAAATCTTTACAGGAGTTCCGTTCTTGGTGACACTACAAGTTTCAGACGTTTCCTGACCGTTAAAAGCAGAATTTATCGCTCCTATTCCCGTAAATAGAATTTTTTGACAGTAAAAATTTCGACCACTTTCTGTTTGAAATTCAACCGGAGTCTTAAGTCTTTATGACCATTTAAGTTTTAATCATTTTTTAATCAGTACAGCCAGAATTAATAACCTTATGATCAACAAAGGAGATAGACAACCTAGCGAATTTTCAACCATCGTCTAACTACCTAGGTTGCTTAAATTCCAATCTGAATCTATGTCTGAGGGCAATGCAAATTTCAAACGTTTCCTCACAAGAAGATATTGAAAAATGTAATTTTTCGTCATTCATAATGTTAACCATTTTCCTACTAATTAAAATGATTTATTTGTCATTTGGGATTTGTGCTACGTGTCAATCATTTCGAAAAAGCTACAAGCAGGATTTAAATGTATTTTATCCCAATGTCCGGAGAGCACGTTGGTCAATCCACTCGTATGATTCCTTACTCCAAAAGTAAATCATTCACCAAGTTAGCGCGATGTGGCCTGCAATTGTCTTCCATTAACATGACGTCATCTGCAATTGCTGCAGCTTAAAGGACTACAATAGGAATCTCATCCTATTGTAGTCCTTCAAGCTGCCTCAGGATCTCATCCCTGCATCAGCGACCGGTCAGAGCTCCGTTTCGAATGATATGGTGATCGGTGTGCCCATCAATTGAGATCATCCCTCACAGCTAAATCGTATACTTTCGAGCACGAACGTAAAACCAAAAGTAAATCATTCACCAAGTTAGCGCGATGTGGCCTGCAATTGTCTTCCATTAACATGACGTCATTTCCAATTGCTGCAGCTTAAAGGACAACAATAGGAATCTCATCCTATTGTAGTCCTTCAAGCTGCCTCAGGATCTCATCCCTGTATCAGCGACCGGTCAGAGCTCCGTTTCGAATGATATGGTGATCGGTGTGCCCATCAATGGAGATCATCCCTCACCGTTAAATCGTATACTTTCGAGCACGAACGTAAAACCAAAAGTAAATCATTCACCAAGTTAGCGCGATGTGGCCTGCAATTGTCTTCCATTAACATGACGTCATTTCCAATTGCTGCAGCTTAAAGGACTACAATAGGAATCTCATCCTATTGTAGTCCTTCAAGCTGCCTCAGGATCTCATCCCTGCATCAGCGACCGGTCAGAGCTCCGTTTCGAATGATATGGTGATCGGTGTGCCCATCAGTGGAGATCATCCCCCATCGCTAAATCGTATACTTTCGAGCACGAACGTAGGATTGTTTCTAGTACCACGTTTCCCCCAGATGAAAATACCCTTATTATCAGGATGAACAGAAAAACGGGACTCGTAAGAACAGAGAAAAGAATATTGTGCCATTCATTTCTCATCCAGTTCACATGCTCTGTTGCCGCGAAGGTGCTTTGCCGTTAACGTGATACACATCATTGATCGGCGAGTGTACAGACGTACAGGGGGAAGTCGGTTTCGGCCACTTTGTGACGAAACTGTAGTGCCAGTAGCCGAACGAAGGTGTTGTTGAATAAGAGTTACATTCATATTTCGGTGTCTTCGAACCGTTAGCGTTACATAACGGCCTTCTTTGGGCGTTGTTACACGTCTACGCCCTTGCCCTGATTTAAGGTCTTTGTGAAACTCCAATGGCTTCTGCTAATTCGGCTTATGTTTGGCCTACCTCTAACCGACCAACAACTCTCCAAGCTTCTGATTCGGTTTTAAATGACTTCGTCAAGCCATCGCACTCATCGAAACAACGCGATTACTGAATGTCGACCGTTTTTTTTCCTCTTCGTCTTACATTAAGTTGAAAGCCAAATCAAATTCGCTGCCGCTAAACCGTCGCCTTCGACATCATACTCAAAATTTGCATACTGCGAAATTTGAAAATAAGAAAAATTTGCATTAGTGACTCTCTTCTTCCATTTTATGCAACAACAGAAAAAATGCCAATACCGTTATTTTATACAAGACCTACAGTATCCTTTAATTGTTTTGAGCACTGTATTTTATAATCTGTTGTAAAATTAAATAATTGAGCTACTCATCACTATCGCCTGTTTGGAAAATTGACAAATAAGACTAAAATAAAAAGGAAAAAATCTTTACATAAGATTGGAAAGGGAAGGAACAAAAGGTTATGCTAAGTCGTGAGATCGTGTTAGTCATTTGAAAGAAAAATGGAAAAACAAAAACCACAACGCGACATTCGCGACTTTCAAAGAAAGCTTTGTTTGAATGACCGCCGCGGTAGATCTAAAGAAAGTGTCAAGACATTATTCTCCTAGCAGCCCTATTTTTTTACACAAAAAAAGAAAAAATAATAAGTTCGATGTACCCATTTTGTCACCAGTTTCACACACTTGTTTCAATTTCCTTTTGTTAGAAATATTTTTCAAAGGAAAAAAATGCAATGAACAATGACCAAATTCTTTTAAAATATTTCTATGCAATGCAATGCTTAATCATTTGCACCATTATATAGTGTGGTGGAAATTTGCTACATACACCGAGGAAAAAAAAAGTATGATCAAAATTACCAGAATGTGGTAACATTTACCATGTTTCTAGACCAATGGGAACACCAAAAGTAAAATTTTTTATCGGAGCACTGTGATTAGGATTTTGGTAAAATTAGCAGTAACATTTGGTTTCATAGTATGTGATAATATTTGGAAAATGTGATAATGCTTGGTAATATTATTACGATACCTTAGAGCATAGCAAAATGACCATTTATTCGGTTAAATTTACTTTTCAGTTTTGTATTTTTACTAAATATGTAGTAATAAGAACTAAAATTACGAGGACCCGAATTTCGGGCAAACCAATACCCATACAAATGGAAAAATTACCAAATTAATGGTTTAAATACCGTATATTTTGGTCTGTAATGTCTTCTTTTTTTTCTTTATCGAAACCGTCATTACCGTACAGTACGTTAATTTCACCAGACCTTTTTTTCTCCGTGTACAAGGTAGAAAATTAGATTAATATTACGGTTCAACTATATGCTGATTGAAACTGATAATATGGCGATATGATGCTGATTTATAATACTTCTTAATCTTGATAACAATATAGTATGGTACAACTTGAACAGAAAAATGGTTCAATTGAACACCCTATTGAGGTTGCAGCATGTTTGAACCATATTATGGTTCAACGTTGTACCTATTTTTTCTGAGAATGTATGCGCTCCAACAAGAGCGAAAAATGCAAACTCTAAAAAAAATGCGATTTTTACTCATATCAAGATTTTTATTTCATAAAATAGACTTGTACGTGCACTAGAGAAAAGAATTGATTCGGCACGGAAAGTATGGTGAATGTATATGACAAAAAAAGTTGACTTGGCCACCCTTTGCTCAAACAGTCAAGATTTATCTTTCACAAAATTCCTCTTTTGCAAAGTACTCTCTTTCAACTTTTATAAGGATCAAAAAGATCTAGAAAGATTTCCTAGAAAACTGGAGAGTTTCTTGGAATCGGAACTCTCGAAAAATCGATAGTCTAGAGAGGCAGCTTTTCCTTATTCTCGGTTAAGACTGCTGGAGCTCTAATATTTAAACGACGAGCTAAAACCTCATCCACATAAATAGCTATCAACTCACATTAACCATTTCTGAAATATGCAGATCATAAAATCCTGAAATTCTATCATTAATCATAACCTATAACCATGCGCGTTAATTCCATCTATTTAAACCATCGTGTTCCGGTAACGATTTTCTTGATCATTTATATTAAATGCACCTGCCGAACACCACCTCTCTGAAGCAGCTTGTTTTAATTGCTTTGCCTGATAATTAGGAGTTAATTTATGTTACGTTTAAATCGATCTCTGTTTGATATAAATGTCTTTTCTCCTCAATTTCCAAAGACTGAAGGAACAGTAAAGAGTTCTGGAACTTAATGATAGTTAAAATTAGTTTGTATTGGATAAAATTAGTCATAATATCTGCTATGAAAAACCTGATTATCACAAACAAAAGAGCAAATTTGAAGAAATGCATCACTTTTAAAAGATAAACATTTTTTATACAGTTTATTTTTAATCTACTTTTTAATATGATATTAGATATGATAATGAGATAACTTTTAATATGGTAATAAGATACTAGTTTTCAAAAAATTGTTTTTAATCATTTTGTTAAATTTTATACCTTAGTCTTATTATGCAATAATGTGATTCAAAAATAGCTGATTTTTTTTCATAGGATTTAAAAAACAATATTAATGCATTTATATTTACTAATATGTATTATTTTTTAGTTACTAAAGCTTTGATATAATTTCAAAAACATTATGAATGTATTTATATTTGCGTATAAACATTAAAATTTTTTTATAAGTATGTTTTTTAAGCTAATATTAAAAAAAATCGAACATAATTTTAGCTAGTTGCTTTTTTTTAATGAAGTATCGCTCCATCTCAAAAAGTAAGGTGGTACTGTTACTTTCATCGACAATAATTAAGAAAAGCCAATAGTTTATATTAAAATCACAAATTATAATTATTATTTGAATTCAGATGTATAGTAAAATATTCTTGAATATTAAAAATTATTTTAAAGTAATCACGTAGCACGTAGCCTAATTCTAATGTCTGAGTTTATTCCTAACTAAAAAAAAACACAATAAAAATAAGAAACAAAATTCGATATTAAAAAATGAAACAATTAAAGAATTTTTTCACATCTTTTCATGCATTAGAATGTTATTTTTGAATAAATGATTTCTAAGTAAATGTTTTTTGTTTTTAAATTAATTTATAGATATGAAATACAATTTTCTGTGTGATAAAAAAAAAGTATTTTCATTTTATACAATAGCAAAAATTCTTTTTTGGGATTTTGTATTATTTATACAATTGTACTGGTTTTAAAGTTATTAAATTCCATTTTAGTTTATTTTTCTTACTTTTTCTTGATGAATTTAAAAATTCGCATGGGATTTTTCGCTACTGAAAAAGCAAGCAAATTTTATTTAACGCTAGTAATTTTCAACCAAAAATGGAACTACCTTTTAGCCACTAAGAGGCTACAAAGTCAGTATTAGTGGCAACTTACATTAATTTGAAATTAACTTTTTCGAGCATTAGTATAAACGATACATAAACAAAAAATTTATACTTCAAGTTCAAAATTTAATGCACTTTTCCTGTGCATTAAATTTAATGCAAAATTTAATGCACAGGAAAGAATATAAAATAATAAAAAATTATATTTTAATATCTCAATTTAACAAATTAATAAACAATATTTTAATATCACACTTTAACAATTTAATAAACAATATTTTAATATCACAATTTTAAAATAACTTAACGCATATAACATAATTTCATCCCTTAAATTTATTTATTTCTAAAATTTGGATTAGCTTGTTTCAAAATGTATATAAGAAAAATACCAATTTTTTTAGCTACTACTATTAGAGTCCCCATAAATTATATAAGTTGTTGATAAGCAACAATTTTTCACTATTTCGATAGCTTCATAATATTGATTCCATCTTAATAGAAAAAAAAAATTTACATCAAAACAGAAATAATTTTTTTATTTCAATTCATAAATATAATTTCGAAGACTATTTTAAGAGCATAATGTAATTTCTTTTTCTTATTAAAGGAAGAAAAAAATTCTTGTATATTTGAACAGATTGGTACGAGCGAAATGAGTCTGTGTTTGGTTTCTAAATTAATATTTATTAAATGAAAAATTTAATCTAAATTGCTAGTTATTACTTATAGTCTAAATTAGAGTTTAATCTATTATCTTGAAAGATTATGAAAGAACTTTTCACAATATGCTATGAAATGAAATAAACAAAGCTTTTATATGAAATGAAGTTTTCCAATATGCAAAAATATTGCACAAAAAACACTAAAAAATTTAAAATATTTTACGTTCAGCATTTATGTTCTTTTCTTTATGTTTAAAAGTAAATATCAAATTGTACGATTACCAAAAATATGCGATGAAATATTTACACCCAATTATAAACCAACCGCCATAATCTGAAAGCCAAGATTTAAAAAAAAAGAATTAGTAGTGGAATTTGTATTGTGATATCTGCTCTCGAAATTAGATGCTTTTATTCACATTTTTAGTCCAGTTTAGTTCCAATTACTATTTCTTAAACTTATCCCATAGCAGAAACCTCTCATTTTGGTAATAACTACAATGGTCATTTTTTTTGGAGAGAAAATAAGGTGAGAAGCGTGCCAAAACATCTGCCAAGAAAATGCAGAGGCAGGTGTTGATTAGCGCCAAGTGTCACACGTCAAAACAGGTCCCACCAGGTGAATGATAGTCTTCCTTATAACCCTTTTTGCAGCATGAGCCCTTATTGCGGGCACCTGCTCCACGAAAAAAAGTTCTGGAGACAATTATATTTAGAGATGACGTCTAATTGATGTGGCGTAGCATTCAAATGTGCTGATTGAGTCCGGAAGCGATTGATTAAAAAGGTACTAAGTTTAGTTTTGCGATCTGATGCGTAGAAGTTTTTGTTTCAGTATTTATTGAAATGCAGCTGGTGAAAGCAGAACTTTCAAAGACTGCTTTAAAGATTTTAAGTCGCCAACTGATTATACTAAACTATCGATTGCAACTCGTGGAGAATAATTTCTGGAGGGGAAAAAAATAAAAGATCACAATGCAAAACTGAAACCTTGAGTAATGATGTGAAGTTCATTTTAAAAGTTACGACTAATTTGACGATCGTTTCGGTTCGGGTCGTTGAGCTCGAATTTAATGTAATGAAACTTTTATATGGATGTAATGAGATATTTTTGTAAAAGTTAATGTTAAAAGTTATACGAGGAATAATTTGAAGCATACAGAAAGGAGCTTTGCTTAATTTGAAGTAGACAGAAAGGAACTTTGAATATTTTGTCCAAAGCTCGAATTTAATGTAATGGAACTTTAATTTGTAGGTTATTTGGTATTTTTATGAAAATTAATATAATATACAAGGAATAATTTGAAGTATACAGAAAGGAACTTTGAATATTTTGTCCAAAGCCCGAATTTAATGTAATGGAACTTTAATTTGAAGGTTATTTGGTATTTTTATGAAAATTAATATAATATAGAAGGAATAATTTGAACTATACAGAAAGGAACTTTGAATATTTCGTCCCAAGCCCGAATTTAATGTAATGGAACTTTAATTTGAAGGTTAATTGGTATTTTTATGAAAATTAATATAATATACAAGGAATAATTTGAAGTATACAGAAATAAACTTCGAATATTTTGTCCCAAGCCCGAATTTAATGTGATGGAACTTTAATTTGAAGGTTATTTGGTATTTTTATGAAAATTAATATAATATAGAAGGAATAATTTGAATTAAATAGAATGGAACTTTGAATATTTTATCCTGAGCCTGAATTTAATGTAAGGAAGCTTTTCATTTGGATGTAATTAGGTGTTTTTATGCGAATAGCAGAAATAAATTAAAGAATACCGAACGGAACTTTAATTTGGATGTAATTAGATATTTAAGAAAATTAATGTTGAAGAATACAGATCGGAACTTCGAATATTTTACGCGTTTTATAACGTATAGTGGTATTATAATATGTAATGTATTAATTATTGTCTTGTTAGAGGTTAAACTTGTGATGTATTAAAAATAACAAAAAGATATGACACGCTTCATTTTAATACAATTAAATGAACACTCGTTGAAAAAGTATTATTTGTATCGATTATTATGACACAATAAGCTAAGTGTATTGGAATTAATAAAAAAAAATCTTCTTGAGTCCTAATTATTTACTTTAAAAATATAAAATGTTAAAAGATCCTTTGCACAAGCTTCTAATTATTCCATGCATATTTAACTTAAATTTTAAAATAACCTAGTAACTAGATTTGAATTCTGTTTACTTTAAATCGAATTCGAGATCAGTTTTGAATTGCGATCCCAAAGTTCTTTTTTTTTCCGGCGCTTGATTTTTTCTGGGTAAGAGGTCTTTCTTAAGACAGAGTAAACAAATTTGAAAAGTAAAAAAAAAACATGTATTGTAAAATATTTTTAAAGCTACTCCAAAAAAATAAATCTGTGAAAAGCGAAGAAAACTGGCAGTTCATGACAAGAATTTCTCCGTTTTATAAATTCAAAATGCCCATTTTCAACAAAGATTTGCCATTTTTTCCAGTAAAGGTTCAGCAAATATATCTGCTTCTTATGAAATTTAGGTTCAAAATCTTATTTTCCTCAAATACATATTTTCTCATCTTAACTATATTTTTTTTCTTTATTTCTTTTTAACTGAGATTTTTCTAGTATGTTCAGTGACTAATCAAATATTGAATTTCAGATCAGAATCAATTTACATAAATTGAGAAATATTTAGGGAAACACAAAGAAAAAGACGTGAATAAATGGATACTTTTAAAAAAATGTTTTCAATATTTAATAAATTTTCTCTTTTTCATTAAGAATTATCTCTCTACAATTCCACAACTGAAAATAATGAATTCAGTAAAAATGTTCCTTTTAGAAAAGAATCCAAATTTTTTTCCTTTCAAGCTTTAGAAGTTTGCTTAAAAACCCGCTTTAGAATTTTAGAATCTAAAAGTTTATGAGTGCGAGAAATGCAGTTAAGATTTGTGCTAAACACAATAAAATAATATTTAATATCTTATCTTCTAAACTAAAATTTATTTTCAAATATATAGTAGAGTAAAAACAATAAAACTGTATAGAGTATCACCTGATAATAAGGATTTTACATAGAATCTTACAGTGAGTCTAATAATTTGGCCAGGGACTGTATAGGTCCGTCAAGGGTTAAAATAATGAAGAGAAAGAATGCTAGAGTTCAATACGCTTCGAATATACGGGCCTCACTATTCAGTGGTGTTTCTTTTAATGACCGATACTAAACTTGCCTTTCCCATCACGTCGAAAATGTGTAAGAAACAAAAGCTTATAAGGCCTCTCTTGTAACCTTTTTCTACGGTAGTTCCAGAGAAAATAATAAAATTTATCTCGTCGGATTCTAGCATAAAGGGGCACTCCATACATATTTTTTTTTATCTCTTTTAGTTAAAGGGATAGGGGAAGATTGGGCTTTTCGATAGATATCACTTTATCTCTGCTATCAATCTTTTGCCCTACACAAATATTAACTCACTAGTGTCTTGCAGAGGAGATAATCAATCTGTTCTAACCCCACTTCAAGCAAAAGTGAAAAAAAAATTTTTTTTCATTTTCAAATTTATAAAATATATAAATAATTTCCTACTTAGTGCATTGAAATCAACAGAAAAGAAGAGCACCGATTAGAAACTATTTTTTGCTTCTTCAGATAAATATACACGAAGCTCGTTAGTTCAAAATTCATAAATGAAAAGGTACTTCAATTTCACATTGAACGTCACGTGTGTTAAGTTAATAATTGCATCAAACAAAAATATTTATCAAATCAAATAAAACAAAAATAAGCAGATATTAAACTTAAGAACAAGTGCCTAGAAAATATTTTTAGTTATAAACAATGTATTGTTTATAATTGTTTAGTTAAAAACAATTCAAATGAAAACATTTCAAAGGAAACATTTTAAGTTTATTAATTAATCGGCACAAATAATAATTTAAATTGAAAATAAAGCACAATTAATAATAGTTCGGATTTCCGACATTCGAAATATAGAGGTTTGCTATCATTTTTTGCAACTAATAATAATTTCAATTATTGACTATTTTTTAAGATTTATTTCTAAATATTTTTGAATAGTAAAGCTTAGTAAAATTTTACATCCTAAATTACATTTATTTAAAATGACAAAATTCAAAACTAAAATGAAACAGGTTGAATGGTCAAGAAATTAAAATTTAAAAAAAAAAAAGTCTGATAATTAAGTTTTTATTTCTCATAAACTGTCCAATCAATTTTATTTAAAATTTAAATTTTGGGAGCTAAAATTACATTTTTTAGAAGAAGTTAAAATGTTTATATCTTATGATTTAAATATTTTTACGGTTATTATTAAATATTTATCATTAAAAATTATTACACACTTTTGTTTATATACATTATAAGTAAATGTTAAAATTTAAATTATTTAAGTTTTAAAAATGCAAATGTTTTTTACGAAAAAAAAAGGAAAATAAACATTATGTTAACAGCAAAAGGCATCCCGAAATTATTCCATTTACAAAAAATTGCTTAAAACCAAGCGAGATGAACGCGTAAAAAACAACAATACCTAATGAATACGAAAATCTTTCTTTTTAATTAATAAATAAAAAAAAACTTGGAAGAAAAATAAATGAAACAAGAAAGGAAATAAAGTTACGTTACAATTATGCCAATTATAAAATTAAAAAAAAAAATCAATTAAATAAGTTAAGGGCATAAAAAAGCGAGAGCATTTATCTTAATAATTACCATTTTCAACAAGCAACATTCTTCCATTTTCATCACAGTTTTTGTTACATTTTAAAACAAACTATTTAAAAATAGTAATTTATCTTATTTAATTAAAGTATTTTATCGACCATTTTCTCGAAAACTATTCATTGATAAAAAAATTTCAATTTACCTGTTGCCACAATTGACAAAAGCCTCTTGAATTATTTATGCCGATGACAGTGTGTGTTTTAAGCCCATTTTTTATTCCAAAACCTATAATTATCGTTTGCGACGGCGGTGGCCGTGAAACTCCCAAGCTGATCAACCAAAACCAAAATCGGCTCTTTTAATAGGATAAATAGAAAAATGATGAATTAATGGTAATCTTCTATTTCTTATAAATTTGAGTGCAGAAAGTAATATTATTTTCAACTAGATCTGATTTGAGAAATCACGTGAGGCAGGTGTTAAAAAATAAATGCTGCCATCAAAGCAGGTGGGCAAACCCGCAGGGGTAGTACGACAACTGTCTCTTATTACTTGAGGGAATGCCATTTTATTTGTTTATTTATTTTTCTATTTTGTTTGGCTTGATTCTGCTGCTTTCGGGCTACCTTCTATGTCAGGACTGGCAGCTGTTTTGCATGTTGCATAAAACTATCATTCATATTATGGTTTCTCTGAATATATTATTTTAGTTTCAAATTTCAAATGAATCGATTCCCTAATCTCAGCCTCTCTATAATGAAACCATTTAAAAAAAAATCTATATATTGTTACATAGCTGAACAGCAAATTTAAGAGAGAAGTTTCGAAGCTTTCTGATCTGGCATCACTATTTTAATATTTTTCCCTTTCATTGTCAAGGAATGAGTTTGGTCATGCCAAGGTATTTAGTCTTAAATTTGTTCAAACTCGTGTGTCGGTTTTAGAAAGGTTACGAAAAAAACATGATATTAAAATGAGAAATATGATTCTTTTGTGTGCCGGGCAATGAAATTTTTTTTTTCCTAAATTATATTATAAAATCATATACTTTGTTGGAAATTTCTGGGAAAAATGGTTAAAGAAACAATTTATTTTATTGTTATTTAACCATATTTAAGCAAAATTTCAAAATGAAAATGTTATTCAAACAGTTTACAGTGAGAAAAATAGTTTATTGACTGTAGTCACCTGATGTGGTTAAGCAACCAGAGTTGTATTCGCTATTTATTTATAAACTAGGCTTTCAGTGAAAGCTGTAAGCTAAGCCATGTATGTGATAACGAATTAAGAGTTTTATTTTCCATCATCGAATGCTTAACATAATTAGCATATGCGTTTGTAACAGTAATAAATGTGTGGTGAAAACCTTATGAAGCCACTTAGTTCCTTGCTGCTGGGTACATATTTAGCGAGAGGGTCAATTAGTTAATCTCATGACATGCTGAACGGATCTTTGAATCCCAGCGTTGACACCGCAATATCTCCTCAATTCTTTTAACACATCAATAGTTTCCAGTGTCCTGCACTCCTCAATTGGTGATCCCGCACTATTGCAATACGAAATTCGCATTCACACATATATGTCAGCACCATAGAGCTGCATTATACAAAAAGTCTAGTATTTCGCCTCTTTTACGATAGATGGCTCCACTTTATGAACTAACGAAGCTACATTTTACGGTTAATTCGACTGCAACCTAACTCTATGTCCAACCGAACGAAAAGGCTAACATAACCTAACTTCAATGTTCAGTTAAATTTCAATTTTACAGTTTTGAAACTATGTTAATAGTAAATGCTAGCAAAATTGCATAGTTCTGCATTCATGAGTTTTTAACCGTACCATTTGTAAATGGTCTCAAACCTGTAAAGAAATGATCCATAAACTTATCGGTTAAGTGGATGAACCGATTGCTGCTTTTTTTTTTACCGTAATTGTAGAATGATAAGTCTAACATTGTATGATTTAGTTATATTTTACTTTAATTAGTGAAGATAATGAAAAAAGTATGAAAGGGGATAGAATAATTTCTAAAGATTAGTTTTCCGCTGACAATAAAAATATGTTTCAGCATTCAGTAACTACATTACGTAAGTGAATTTAGTAACTAAAAAACAATAAATAAAAATGTATCCAAGACCATAAGTTACAAGTCTATAAATTTATTTCTTAAAAAACCCTTTATCAATGTACTGTACATAAAAAAAAAATATTTCTCTGAAATTTCAGAAAAAAAATTACTCATAACATCCGAATCAGAACTTTTTTCTTCTTCTAGAGGCTAACAACCATTACTCATGTTGGCCGCGCCCTTTCGTTCATCTCGTGTTCCATTTCGCACCTATTTTTTTCGCTGAGAATAATCTCACTATTAACCTTTGCTCACTCCCCCAACCCCCTCTTTTTATGAAATTTCAAAAAACATTACCCTGCTTTTTCGAACGTTTCGCTAGTTTTTCACTAGTTCGTCCATTCAGAGAAATCTTTTCCCATTATGAGTTCGTGATGATAATGGTGAAAGTTTGTTATCCTGAAAGTGAAGGAGAGCGGCGATTTCTCCATCTTTTCAAAAAGAAAAAATTAATGGAAAGTTTTGAAGACTTTCCTTTTTTGGAGCCTCCATTTTTTAAGAGATCATATTTTCTTTCTTGCTTTTCAATTTAAATTCAAATTATTTTAATTTCGTAAATGTGTATTTTTTTTTCCGATTGCTTCTTTTCCGCAGATTTTGTTTTTATTTCCATTTTGTCCATAAATAGCGATATTTATAGTAGCATAAAATATTATTTCATAGCCGGCTGAATCGTACAAACTTGTGTTTAAAAGATTACGTACAGTAATGAATACAAAACATGATTTAAAAACATATTTCTTATTACAAAATTAATTTTATTATATTTAACATCAAGTAAAAGTTTACTTATCAGAAAAATGTTGTATAAAGTAATAGTCGAAAAAAAAATTGAATTGTAAGGTATAAAATTTTTATATCATTTTAAGGAATGTAATTTTATATACCAAAATACAAAATTTGAGCAAAATCGGTCGAATAGAAAGTTTGATATTTAAAATTCGCTTTCTCAGGAACTATTCGACCTATTTTGCTCAAATTTGGAATTTTTCTACACAAAATTACATTCTTTAAAGCGATGCAAAAAATTTTGTACCTCACAATTCAAACTTTTTTCGACCCTTCTTAAATAAAATAATAAATTTTTGCAAAAAGTTATATTTTGCATGAAATTATCTTTGGATAAACGAATTTTATAATTGTGTGTAAAAATTTTTCAATTCGCTTGAAAAAATCTCGAGATATTGCAAAATACGCAAAAAGTAAAATTAACATTAAAGGAGTCCAAACTTTGGATCGCTCTCTTCACCAAACTAGTGAGGATTATATTTCTCATATTGCGGCTACCCCCTCCACTATATTTTGGGAGTCAGAAATTCGAATCTTTCTAAAAAAATTTATGTTTATTCAGAGACAGTACGTTTTTGTGTCTGATTTCGTAACTTCAAATGCAGTCTGCTCTAATCAATTAGCATATTTGAGGTCACCCCCTCGAACCATTAAGATTGAGTCCTAGAACGTAAAGATCCGACCATTAGATCAAAAGCTACAAAGTTATTTAGGGTGGTCCGTTTTTCATTTTGAGCACTGTACATTAACCCTTTGACGTAAAATTATATTTGTACTAAGATGTAAAATCCAAAATAGGTCCGTTTAAAATTCTTTTTTCGTTCATATTCAAAAATTTATCAATAATTCATTTTGAAAACTAAAGTGATTTTAATGATGAATATCTTTTTCTCTTAGATCTGAGGGACAACAATTAAATGCATATTTGGAAAATTATTGTTTAGATGTGAGTCGTGTTTGGAAGATATTTACCTTTAAGCAGAAAAATACACCGGTGTTTCAATGCTGTGCTTCATAACCATAAATTATTAAAACGCTAAATATAAAATTTTACACTTATTTAGACCTAAATTAAAACAAAATAAGGAAAAAGAATAAAAAATGTGTTGAATAAAAATTTAGCATCAAAGGGACAAGCAAGAGAATGACGATGGATGTATTTATTTTTGAAAATTATTTTTTGTATTTAGAAATCTCTTTTAATTAGAACATTTCGCAAGCATGTAACTCTCTTATACTATCTTACATCATTATTTGTTTTCTTATTTACTATTTCCTTTAAAAAAATTTCAACGACCCTTTTGCTTGCCATTTTATATCTGCCTTTAATCCAGGAATCTGGTATAAAAGCGATTAAAATATCCCAACCCCATAAAATACAAAACCACCCCGCAATCATCAGTAACTTAAGTATGGCATCCAATAAAAGATATCAAAATTAAATCCTCCTACCCTTAAAAAAAACATCTGGCTAAGTTCCGAAAAATGATCAGGAGATGTAAGGGGTCAATCAAATTCATCCACCTACCCTATGGTACTAAGAGCCAAAGTAGGACTCATGGGCGCCATTTGCGGGGGAGGGAGGCAGGTTGGCATATGTTCCCTCAATAATTAGAAATCTACAAAAGGTCTCTCCAATATTTCTGACAAATAAAGAAAATTTGCGTGAATTATCATCAAATTAAATTGCTTACACTTAAAAACAAGATAAAAGAATTTGATTTTTTGCAGATATTTAGTGTACTGCAGAATTTCTTTTTTTTTTTTTTTTTTTTTTTTTTGTGAGTGAAAGTTTGAAAATTCTTGTGGGTAATTTAATTTCGTCCCTCTCAAAAATTATGACCCCCCTGCTAGCCTATGATAGAACTAGCTGTCTTTTAAATCAAAGAAACCTCTATCTGAACTGCACTATTTCAAAAACAAGGAAATCATTTGAGTAAAATTTAATAAGACGATATAATATTTAATGAGATAAAATTCAATACGATAATATTTAATAAGATAATATTTAATAAGATAATATTTAATAAAATGATATCTCAACAATTTGAATCGTTATCGAAACAACTGCCTTACTACATAATATAAGAAACTCATTCACTGATTCATTCATATTCTCATTTATTCTCACGAAGATTAATCCAACATTAAAATAATGTATCGGTTTGTTCCAGATTTTGTACAAAATGTAATGTTTGAACACAAATTTACCAATACATCGTTTCATTTCAGTTTTATCTCTAGGAAGTTCGTATAAGCAACATTTTTGCATGAATATGCATAAAGCCCTAACAGAGCTATGCGCGAGATTAATTGAAGTGGTGTAAATACAATTTCACACCTGGTTCCTTATGATACGACTTTGGCTTCCTACTTTAAGATTGACAATGCAAAAGGAGTCAGAAATTATTGCTGCAACAGCCGAATTGGAGATATTCGAGCCATTCAAACGTGCTTGGAATTAAACAATAGTTTATGTATGCAAATATATCTTCTGGAAAATTCAAATTTTATTCTGAGTGTGTGGCTGATTTGATACCTTTAGCTTCGATCGAGTGGCAGATGTGACAACTGTATGTTAAGTCGTTAAAATGTTGTTCGATTAGTAGTATAATTATAGGCATTAAAAGTTGTCTGGACAAACTTTTTTGACAGGACGAGTTATTCGTATGGAGTTTCGTTATTTACTAACGTTGTATTTTTAATACTGTATAAAAATGGAATAGATTTTAATTTAGTGTAATAGGTACTTTTTTTCAAGATATTACAATTTTTGAATTTAAATATTTAAAATATTTAGGAGAAATAAGATGGCATAATAACTGTAATGATTTCATAAAAAAAAAATAGAAAAAAAGATTTGAAACAAATTCAGCTTAAAGTACTTACTTCCTTAAGTAAAATAAAAATTTTTTTCCTTCATAAAATGACGATAAAAATTCGAATTGTTTCCGTTTAACATGAATGTTACAAAATTTTGTTTCACTAAAAATTCGATCTGATACTGTTCAACTTAAGCGTTACAAAATAGTGTTTCGATAAAAATTCGAACTGACACCGTTCAAAATAAGCGTTACAAAATTTTGTTTCGTTGCACAAGCTGTTTTCATGTTAAAATAAAAGAAATATCTGCATTCTTAATTTTAACGAAAAATACCTAAAAAGGCTTAAATTAAGCTTAACTAACAAAACTAACCTGTCACCCAAAACAATGTCTTGTCGTATTTTATTGAAGAAAAACGATAAAGACAAAAATTTAGAAAACGATTCTGAATATCCCCTATTTATCGAATTATTTCCTCAAAAATAAATTTTTCATTTTGTTAGCAAAATGTTACCTTAAAAAAAGTATTTTTTTTTATTATTATTATTAAAATAAGGGCATGTCAATTGGAGCTACTACAATGTCAACAATATTAGGTTTCTTTTTCTTTTTTTTTTTGTTGTTGAAATTAACAGATTTAGAGAGTGAAACAAAATAATAAATTTTCGATTTTTAAATTTCAGGATTTTGTCCTCGATTGTATATGCGTTCTCTATAAGCTAATCACGCAAAAGTTGATTGTTTTACAATCAAAATTAAAATAATTTTCAAGATAAACATCCCAGAAATTGTTTTGCAAGTTACCAAAATGTTATGTTTCAAAAGATTATCATAGAAATGTGAAAGTTTCATAACCGTGGAAAAATTTGTGAGAGCATACAAAGATTCTTATTCGTTTTGTTTTGAAAAATATATATTGAATACCAGTAAAGAGTCACAATTCTGGTAAACAAGGTTTTTTATGTCAACTACACGCAAAAAGTCAAAATAGTTTTCGTTCATAAATAACTTGGCGAAAATTTTTT
This sequence comes from Parasteatoda tepidariorum, assembly GCF_982258835.1. NCBI lineage: Eukaryota > Metazoa > Arthropoda > Arachnida > Araneae > Theridiidae > Parasteatoda > Parasteatoda tepidariorum. The sequence continues at coordinate 27,856,135 of NC_141755.1, forward strand.
TATTACGATCTACGCCAAAACTAACACAAATGAAGGAGATACGAGACAGAAGTAAAATGAAGTGCTTCCGCATCAACTAATTTATTCGTCTGAAATGATGACGGTTTTTCTGAATGAAATAGTTACTAGGAGAGGGGTTACGCACGATTTTAAGGGCCCACTTAAGAAAAAATGTTATTTGTGGAAGTGATGATTTCCATTCTGACGTCATGAAAGGATTTTGAATTCTATTTTTGGTGATGTCGAGGCGCATAAACAGACCGAACTAAATCTCTTAATGAAGACAGAATGGCCGGCTACGTGAAAAATGGCGTAATTCAAATGGGCAAGCCTAAAGCTGATTCGTGACGTTTACTGCAGGCTCCCGAATACTAGATTTTTCGAAATATCTGGTTGTCCAAAAACTTCTCGACTTACGCATAAAAACTTATAAGAGAAGGATGCTTCTGACTTAAGCTGAAAAATCTGGAAAATTTTTCGTTCTAAAATTCTGGAAATGGTATTTATGGAAGTGATAATTTCCGGTCGGACGTCAAGAAAGCAGTTTGAATTCTATTTTTGGAGGTGTCGGGGCACTTGAGCAAATGGAACAAAATCTCTTAATAAAGACAAAATGGACGGACATAATTCAAGTCAACAGCTGATTCATGACGTTTACAGTAGGCTCCTACATATACGACACTCGATTTATCGCCATGACTGGATATCTAAAAATTTTTCGATTTACGCATTAAAACTTAACAAAAAAAGATAAGCTGCTTATGATTTTTATTCAAAATTTATATAAAAAAAAATCCATTATATTTTTATAATAATCAAATATACATAAAGACAAAAAACTATTTAAACAAAAAAAAATTATTTCTATTTTTTTGTTTTTTGTTTTTTTTTTGTTGTTAAAATTCTCATTCCTTACACTGTATTGCTGTGAGATTTCGTGACGCTTACTGTTTTGATTCACATAATCGAGATTAAACTGATAGCAAGCGATTCCTGTAAAGTGTAAAGATAAATCTTAAAAGCAGTTCTCAAACAATTAAGTTTCAATTTAATTCAGGGGAAAAATTTTAGAGCAAATAAAATTGGGTACCTGCAACTCGAAAGGAACCGAAGTGAATATGCATAACTATGTGATTTAAATCAGATTTCATTGGATACTTTTAAGCGACGTTACACACGTTAAGCGTAACGTTGCTTTAAAGAATCTAATTAAATCAGAGTAAAATTTCAGTAATAAGTTGCTTCAGAATGATGTCAAACTCCTAACGTAATTGTGACGTATTTAGCATTAAAAAATTTTAACATCTGCCTAGAAAATAGGCTCATTAGCTTTTGAGCGAGAACAAAAAAGTACAGAATGCTGAGACCGATTAACCTGCATTTCTTTTTGTTTAGATACGTGGAACGAGTTCCGCGAAAAAAAGTTAAACTTTATAGATAATCATAACTCTCACCAAAACATCATAAAAAGAAATTATCTACCTTTTCTAATTCTTGCAGCTGTCCTAACCAGGCTCCCAATAATTTGTTCGGGTCATCGTCAACATCAACGGTCTCTCTGTCTGTATCGTATTCTTCTCCTTCGCTTGTACTGCTGTATGTACTGTCATCTAGGTTAAAAGACGACCTGCAACAAGAAAAAGAAATTATGCATCTCTATTATCAGACATGTGTGTGAAAATTGTCTTAGTTGAACAGTCGGACCCCGATTTAACGAATTCATAGGAACCAAAAATATTATTCGTTAAATCGAGGATAATTCGTAATATCGGGGACAAAAGTCAAAAAAATTGACTAATCTTGATTGAATATCCGAACATCTCTAATAGACAAATACACAAAACTCGGTATATTCTTACACTTTTTATTCAGGGTTTTAAAATACAGCGAATGATTACGCGCTGTTTAATTTGAAATTTAAAAGCATTTCGTGAGTAAGGTTTGCTTATTTCCTTGATTTCTTACTTAGAAAAGTTCTTTTTCGACGCTATGAAGCGAAGAAAATACTCCTTCATTTACATCTTGCTGCATTAGGTAAGTTTTCACTGTTTCTAAACCAAGCAAAGCATCAGAAAGAGTAACAGTTTTCACTGGAGATTCACTATCATTGATTTCTGCGTCAGAGTCGCTATTCATTGTTTCCTATAAATCTACTTCATAAAATTCGTTAAATCGCGAAAATCGTTAAATAGGGGTTCATTAAACCGGGGTACGACTATATTAATTGTATTCTCATTGAGAGAAATGCATTGGCCAATAATTTATAATAGTAAAAGAAAAGATTTGTGTGACTTTCTTTTCACACCATAAATGTTTGTCTTAAACGCTGACAGCAGGATTAAGTTGCAACTTTAGCCATCTATTCCTAAAAATTGCGACAAAAAATGTTTTTTTCACGATTTTTTAGGAATAAAGATCCTAAAAATCCTTAAAACACTGAGAAAAAAGTATGGTCAAAACTAAAAGAATACGGTAAAAGTTATCATTTTTCTGGCTCTATGGGAAAGGTTTTGGTGAAATTAACAATAAAATATGGTTTTATAATGTGTGATAAAATTTGATAAATATGGTAAACTTCAGTAATTTAGTACTTTACAGTGAGGCATAGAAACCATTTATTCGATAAAATTTACTTTTCAGTTTTGTATTTTTTACTAATTCTGGGGTAACGAAAATTGTAATTTTAAAAACCAGAACTTCCGGTAAACTGTTATTATATGAACGGAAAAATCATCAAATGAAGGGTTTTAATACCGCATACATTTGTTTTTAATACCAGAGTGTTTTTGTTTATCCGTAAATGACATTACCATACAGTATAGCATAATTGTACCAGAATCCTTTTCTCTGTGTGATCGTTTAAGAATGGAGATTTTAGGTATAGAGGTCCTCTATTTTTTAAAATAGGAATAAAGGTCTCTTTTTCTATTTTTAGGACTAGAGATTTTTAGATTAGTCTGTCTGTTCGAGAGGGATAAAGGGGAGAAAAAAAATTTCACATACAATGAGCATTAAGAATTGTTGCATTTTTAATTGCACACGATTCCTTTTGATTATTTTTTCTAAAAGATAACGTCAGTTTTGCTTTTTACAACTCTATTTAATTAAAAATAAACTTCACTGGAAGTTAATTGCATGTTCTTTAAAAATGCGTCGTATTTCATTCTTTATGTGAGGTAAATCAAGGTAGATGACATATGGGATCGTTACAAATAAAATCAAGGTAGAAGGCATGTGGGATCAACGCTACCGAATCCCATTTTGCAAAGACCTGAAACCATAATGTAATTCTTTTATTTATAGACAGACTTTTGACGCGTGTTTCTATAAACCTAAATAAAGCAAAATAAAATAATAATAATAAGTTACATAAAGTGCTAATGCATAAAAAAATTGCCTTATTGTGGTAAACTTGACTATCAATTGTAAGACGAGATCAATAGCATTAATTTTAGTGCCGAACTAGTAAATCTTTCAAATTGATCTTTTAAATTAGTTCAAACATAGTTAACATCTCTTTATATCATATAATATTTTTAAAGTATGTTTTGTTGACGTAATAACATAAAGTCACCGGAAAGGACAACAAAAAATAATGAAAAAAATTTAATTATTTAAATTTTTTTAATTTTGTTGGCATATGTAATCAGTTTTATGCATGATTATAAAGTGTTTCATTATACCGATTTATTGATTATTAAACCACTTTTTTTTAAAAATCCAGTGGGAAGACTGGGTATTCTAATAGTAATGTAAAAATAGACAATATGTAATCCTAAAATAATTACAATTTTTCTATCAAATTCGCTTATTTTATTCAACACTTTACAAGCGTAAAATGATTTTGACGATTTTTTCAGAGCATCGTAACGATCTATAAATTTGGATAAAGTGACATGATGAATAATCTGATGAAAAGGTAATAAACTTCTATATAGCCATGTAAAATTATATATAGTAAGTGTTATATAATAAAATTATACACGGCCTTCTATATAGCCTATGTAGACATCTTAAAATCTTTACGAATTCTTGAGTTTTTGATATAAATAGTCTTTGAGAAGAACTACCCAACACAAAAATCTCACCTAAGATTCTAACACATCATTCATTCGTCTGCTATAATAGATATTTTGTCTCAACATCATGATCATGACAAGCCGATCCTGGCAGTAGTTGGCAAATCTGCTTGCCATGGTTCGGATTCGAGCCTGTTTCTGAAGCGATCATTTAAAAATAGTTAATAGTTAAATATATACACCCATAATTTAAAAATAGTTAAGAAATTACATTTGATCTCTTAAGTTATTATTCTGACGTATTAGTTAAACATAGCAGCCAATAAAATCCAGTAAAATTTTATAATAATATCAATTTCGTAATAGGGAATTTTAGGATATTCATAATAGGGAATTTAAGGGATTTTTATTGCCATCAAAATACAAAACTTTATTACTGTAAATGGCTTGCAATATTTTCCATTTATGATTGACATTAAATAAACTTGAATTTGAAATGTTTTTATTACGTCAACTCATAATTTTCAAAAACAAAAGAGAAGAAATTTATTACTGAGAGTTTAAAAGATTTTTCATTAATTTAAGTTTAGAATACAAATAAACTGAAAATTTTAATAAAAAAAAGAAAGAAAAAAAAAAAAAAGAACCGATTATTATAAATGAAGCTCACCCCAATATGCATTAGTAATGCATATTTAAATATTAAAGCAAGCAATAAATTATGGAAAAAAAATCGATTTCAAAAGGGATTTTTTTTTAGGGAACATACTCAATTTTAGGGGATTTTCTAAAATGTACAAAAACATGGATAATTTTTATCAAACCAGTAGACTAGGAGAAACTGGCAAAATCCAGTAGTCTACTTGTTAATTCAATAGAGTTGGCAGCTGTGGTTAAACCTATAAAACAAAACAACGAATTGTACTTATTCACTGCTGGAAAAACAATAAATTTTTTTGCAACAATCTCTCCTTGGATTACTCTAACTACCGAATAAATTATGCATGCATATCCCTAAAAATCTTTTCCATCGTAACTACTTAATGATACAATAAAAGTCATGTTCATTTATTTGAGCGCACTTTAAGAGACAATTCTCACAAATTCCCCCTTTATTTCATCGCCTTCATTTGGAACAAAAATCACATTCTTTTCGGTTGGAAAGCCATTTTCGAAGACAATGAAGTCCTGAGACAAAGCGGTCGCCGTAAAAACGTCGTTTAAGACAACCCGCAATCACTTCAAAACCCCAGAGACTTCAATAAATTAACGTCTAATAGGCTCATATGACTCCCGAAAGATAAAGTAACGCCAAATACTCTCCCGCTACCATGACAGAAGACAAAAAAAAAAGGAAAGAAATATCCTTTTTTAGTTAGATCATAATAATCCCCGGAGTGGTACAAACGAGTATTAAGGAAAAAAGCCGGCACAATATTGATGATGAAGGAGCTAAAATAGTATCGCCATAAAAACCGCCAAAAGCTTTGTTTTCTTTTTCACTTTTTGTGTGGTGTCATCGTGGTTTGAAACGACCGAACGGGGCGTTAATATAAAAAGAGATTACCGTAATAACTTTTGATATAATGATCGGATTTTCACTTACTGGGACTCATTTTTAATGGTCTCCTAGGATTCTCGGGAGCCCATGTGCAAATAATTTTATTTTAAGTTAAGTTACGAAATCGGACACAAAAACGTACCCTCTCTGAATAAATATAAAAAGTTTTTTTTTTTTTGATACAGTTTTAAATCTCAAAATATGGGAAAGGGCCCCAATCTGGGGTTTATAGTCTAATACAGAGAGTCTAATATTCAATTTCTCAATTTTTAATTTACCTTTCTGCGTATTTCGCCTTATTTCTAGATATTATAAAGTGAATAAAAAGATTTTTCCATGCAATTATAATAAAATTTGTTAATCCAAAAGATAGTTCCTCGTGAAAAATTATTTTTTTTCTAAGTATTTATTGTTATTTAATTTACTGATCGTCGAAAAAGTTTCTGAATAAAGCAAACAAATTCTTACACCAGATTAATCGACGTTATCTTAAATGACGAAATCCAAAATTAGAAAGGAATCGATAGAATTGTTCTTGGTGAATGGGGTGGGATTCTTCTTTAAAATATTGTTAAATACGCAATAACCACTCTGCTATTAACCGCAATCCCAAACTATTAACCACTTTTTTGCCTTAACTATATGGACCATATTTTCCAGATTACGGCTATTACTTTGAGGATCAAGAATCCAATTTTGTCACACAAAAAATTTGTTTACTCAGAAAAAGTTTTATTTTATTTTTTTTTAATTCCGTAACTTTAATATATTGTTCGAACTAATTGATTGAGAATCAATTAAGAAATGGCTTAAACAATGTTTTTAGAGGTTTTCTGTAACTTAAAACGATTTCAAATTTAGCTTCATGATTTTTTATCTATGAAACAATTTTTTCCCCTTGTATTTACACAAACATTGCCTCCATTTTTTTAATGATAATAGTGATAAAGCTTTATGGGTTGAAAAGTTTTCTACATTATTTTAATCACAAATTTTCGAATTACCGTAAAAAAAACAATGACTTTTTATAAATTACTCATACAGCTCTAATTTTTAAAAAAGGACACTTAAAAAAATTAAGTTAAATTATGAATAAAATGCAATGGCTAGCAAAATACTACTAAGAAAAGAAAAAGTGCGAAAACATTTAGTTTTTTAATATATTGTAAAGACCGACTGTTTAACAATTCTAGTTTTGCCAAGTTTTTTAATAACGTAGGTTTCAATAGAAGCAGATGTTGTAACATATGTCTATTTATTTTAAAGCTGATTTTCATAAATTGATCTTACTTAAACACAATGTAACTTGTTTCTTCCATTAACTATGCAATTACAAAAATAATTTTACCAGTCTAAATGCAAGTTTTAGTTATTCCAAAAGACATTTTATCAGTGGACCTAGTAAGAGACTGATTTTTTGCTTAAAGTTTTATTTTTTATTAAAAAACTGATGAGCTGTATTGTATAAATAGTATTTGTCAAAGAAAAGAAGACACGGTAAGTGATTAGGGCGTGGTGCAGGGCGGTCCTAGTAGATATCAAATTAAAAGTTGTCCATTTATGGCAAAAAAAATAATTTCCAAAGAACAAAAAACGTTAAAATAATAATTTTTTTATCGAAAAATTGTGTTTTTATCAGCTGGTTTCTAAAAGACACACCTCATAGGTATACTACCTAACGTGAATAATGATAAAGTGAAAAAAAGAACCTATTTAAGAACCACCAATCGTGTCAAAAATAAAATAAGCCATTAAAACTAGAGTTGCAAACGAAAATTTTGGAAACCTGAAAATAATGAGCACATAGCTTAATAAACATAACGCACTTAAAATGGTTTTTGAATCAATGTTGTACGCAGTTCAGTTCAAACCGCAAATTAAGCATTCAAAAAGAAAGAAAAAAACTTGTTTGTAAAGAGGGAGTTTATGAACACTGCTCTTCTATGGCGCCAACACAGTTATTATTGGACTTCATACTGTTTTTTGTCGGGAAATTCCGTCTAGCCGACTTTCTTTAATGCCAAAAATTTCTACTATTTATTTAGCTTTATTTATTTATTTTAATTTATCAAAATATGGAAGAATAAAGGAATTTTTTAAATAATGAATAGCTTGGTAGAAAAATCTGAAAATTGCCAAGAAATCTGAGAATTGCTTGTCTCGTCTCAATATGGTATCTCCATTGATTTATAGAGGGAAGTAAATAAACAAAACAAAAATGGCAAGGATCTAAGCTAGATTTGTAGTTAAGTTTTATTAAACACTTAGAAACGTCTGTTAAATTCTTTTTATAGTATTCATTTTTTTTATTTTTAAGTCTTGTGCTGTGGTAGAAAATAGGGAATCGGGGAAAAAGGAAGAAAATTTTTTTTTAAATAATTTTCTTAAAAAAGAGCAACACTTTTTGTTAATTTATTACCCTAACGTATGGTGTATGCTGTAGACTAATTGGAAAATCTGTCTCTTTGCAAACTGCCGACGTCGTTTGTTAGGGTATTGCAGAGAGCCTTGTAGTTGCAGTGCAAAATGACGTCGGCAGTTAGTAAAGAGTCGGACTTTCCAATTAGCCTACGTACGACATGTATACAAATCATTTTCGCCAAGAGTATTTAAGAGGAAGATAATTTCCGTCAAAACAAACGTGTCTTTAAATGAATTTAATTAAAATACTTAATTGAGAAATTTTGTTACAGCACCTACAATTTACTGGTAGGGTGTTTGATATTTACTTAAATGCGATGCTACAGAGGGTAACATAATAAAGACAAAAAGAAAAAAAGAGAAAAGGGAGAATAACGAAGAAACATTATAAAAATAAATATTTTAAAAAATATTTAAGAATTTTATTTAAAAAAATTAAAACGTTTGAAAGCAAAATAATGAAAAGATATAATTTCCTCATCAGCTCACACGATTATATCCGCAAAAAAAGAGTGCATTCTAATATTGCATTAATAGAGCCAAAGAAAAATATATCAATAAAATTGTGTAAGGATAACTCAAAAAATTAAAAAAAAAAGAAGAACATATTAAGTAAAAAATACAAAATAAAACATATCAAGCAAAAAATAGAAAATAAAAAGCAATATATATTAATAAATAACATAATAATAATAGAGAAAATAGAAAGCAATGTTTGCAAAGAAAATATACTACAAAGAATAACAATATCTTTATTGCATAAAATAATTATGAAAATATAATAAAATATTGTATTATGAGCGAAAATATAATTATTATTATTCTATTCATATTTGTTTCCATGCCGATAAGAATATCAGATAGCAAATTAAAAATTTTTTCTAATAAACCAGAATAAAGCAACTTTTAACAACTACAACAATAAAACTACTACAAAAGAATAGCTTAGACACATACTTAATTAAAGGAAATAATTTTTGAAAATTGAAGAATTGATGAAACATTAATTTCTTTTAACATTATAAGAATTAATTTTTGAAACATTTTCTCCCAAATGATATCATATAGCTAATACGCTTTCATTATGTAACCAAGCATGCGATTTCTGGAGCGAAAAAAAATTGATTATAAGTTAAAACTTTCATTTAACTAAAACTAAACTTTCCACCGATGCAAAAATTAGAAAAATTGCAAAACTTTTCAAGATTGTTTTACCAAAATCATCGGTGGTTTATTTCTTCTTCCATTTCAATCTTAAGAAGACACTCTACCGCAGAAGAAACTCTTCAGGGCAAATTCTCTTTCAACTTCATTAGTAATTCAAAGTATAGAAACAATTAAAAGTACTGAAGAAATGGGTTTAGGTAAACCTAGACTAAACCCTGAAGTTTCAAAAGCTGGAAACATTTCTTTTTTCAAAATATCAAAATGTAAACAAATTATGGAACACAATGGGAAAGTAATTTCCTCATAATATGTTTGCATTTTGAAAACATTTTTTCAGCATTTAAAACTTCATTGTTTTCACAAGGTTTTTTCACTCTAAATTTCAAAATGAATATGATGGTAAAACAGAATTTGCCATTAAAAATCTCTCCCGTGGCACAGCGTCCTCAAACGGCGCACATGATTGAAAAAAAAAATGGCAAAAAAAGAACATGCACCACCTATTGCTGAAACCTACTGAAACCGCAAGATTTTTGGCAACTTAAGCATTTGCTTGCACAAAAACCTAATCATTTTGTCTCCACCGCAGAAGCCCCTCACAGGGCGTGATGCCAGAATAAAAAGCTAGTAGGGTGCAGGTTGTATGATTCACTCGGTCACGACCCAAACGATTTTTTTAGAACAAAAAAAATATTAAACTTGTCTGTTCGGCAAATGAAAAGAAGATGGAGAATCTTCCTGAAATGATCACCTTGTCATAAGCGGTCGCGTGCGTATTGGTTTTATTTATTTTCTTTTTTTTTATACATCCCACGGAATCAGCTGGTGGCGATCTAAGGTAGTTAAGTTTACCCTCGACCGGGTCTTAAATTTCCATGATAATATGAGAATATGTGGGTGCTGAAGGAGGATTCGATCGGTGTTCTTGGATTTTTCAGGCCCACCCTTGTGAGGGAGAAAGGGAATCGTGTAAGGTGGGTGGTTTGGGCAAGCGATACGGGAGCAAGAACTCATCTTGATATCTCTTCGAAGAATTTAAAAATAGGTTGCAGAAATGTGTTAAGTGCTCAGAATGAAAACGAAATAGCTAAACGACTTTTGATCTTAATGTTTAGATTTCCAAGATGCAATTTTAATTATTCGAAATGATAGTTTAAAGTATGCTAATTAATTAGTGCAGACAATATTTTTTCATTATAAGCGAGTATAAACTTCAATTGTCAACATCGAAAAGTAATCAATACTTCGCCATATTTTTTTTTACTGTTGATTATGCCTAGGATAAGAACAGCTGGTCCTGTCAGCTTTCTTCATTTATAGAAAATTCAACATGTTTCACATTTATCAAACGGTAACATTAAAAAAAAAAATATTGGTTTAAGAAATCTTCTTTTTTGAATTTGAACTCGATTGTTTCATTAATGAAAAAATTTTTGTTCTAAAAGCGCAAAAATGTTTAACACCTCCTTTTGGTGTTTTCTTAGAATTAAAAAATATTAAACAAAATTTGGCTCACTATATTGGAATGAATGGTTCAGCTTGGACATTCTAATAGGCTTAAATTAACCCTGAGCCTATGGAATAACAAACGGTACTTTTTGTTTATCGATCGTTAAAATGGAAGGGGGGGGTCATAGTAGCGGAAGAGTTGTAAGAGATCATAGACTGTATATTCTGTTTGATTGATCGAAATTTCCGAAGTGAGATGATACCTTTGCCGCATTTTTCATCTATTGAAAACGTCACACGTTATGGGATATTACAATATTTACGTTATTTTAAATCATGAGAAACTTAATTGCGTTCTGACATGAAGAGATCGTAAATTAGTTTTGACTGAACCATCTTCCTAACGTGTACATCCTAGTTTTCCTAGTTTTTTTTTTCTCTCTCTGTCCAATGCCTACCTGGAGAATGACCTTTCGTCATGCAGGCATCTGAAGGGCAGATTTGTTGTTTGTTGACCACTCTGTTAAGGGGGCCATATTAGGTGGGCCAACATTGCTCCCACAGTAAGGACAGTACAGAGAAGGAACGAACATCAATGTCTTGCCCAGGATTCGAACCTAGAACCTTTCTGAGGCAAGGCCAGTTCCCTGACCGCTACACAGGCCGGTCGCTTGTTTTCATAAATAAAGCTCCTTTGTTGTTAAGCTAGGTTAAAATATTGCAACATAATGGAAAGATGCAGCATGCATTAGTATTAACAAACATGAGTTAAAAAACAAAATAAAAAATGATTTTCAAAATAACGAAGTTATTTTAAACAGTTTGTGACGATGAATACTTTAGCACAAGTTAGTTAAAAGCATGAAAACAAGATGTAAACATGTTGTTCTATGCTTGATCACGATGTTTACTAAAAGGAACGTCAAATGCACAATAATTTTTAAAAAGCTTTATTTGCGTTACGTTAACCTTGGCAAATATTTGCGGTCTCGCCTGATATTAAGGCGAATTAATTCACTTCAAATAAAATAGATTAACACGCTGAATGCCACGTTAATTTTACGTGGATTGCCAGTCTGGGCAAAATTATTTTCTCAGTATATATTGCATTAATTTCTTCAAACCATTTTAGTAACGATAATAATATTAAAAAAATTAAAAGCATTAAAAATTTACTCGAATTATGTGTTTCAAATAATCTTTGCTTCGCCTGTCACCGGTGACCCCCGTGGCTGTACGAAACAAACTCAATGCAGGTCATCGGTGACCCCCATGGCATTCAACGAGTTAAAATACATTTCTCTAGCACTAGATTCAAAAGATTGATACTTTCTTTTCTGATTTGAGTTCAGAAATTTCGGATCAAAAGTAAAAAATTTTCGAAAATAAACATCAGTAGGATCACGTAAACAACCGATGCTTAACAAACATACAACTTAAGTTTTCCCTTAAAAAATTATTAAAGAAAAAAAAAAGAAAGTGCTTTTGTTTTATAAAAAATATACTCCACGTATGTTTAAGAATTTTTAAAAAAATAAAATACAAAACCGCGACCCAAATGAATTTCTTTCGAAGTTTTTTTTTGTTTCCCGATCAATCTGAAAGATACTTTTTCTTTTGCTAATCCAACAAACAGTAGCTCGCTGATTCCCACGTCTTTTCAAACATGTTTTTCGTGACTAAACTACTGCTAGTTTGTTTTCCGTGATCTTTCACTTATCAAAGCCGAAGACGCGTGAAGGCTGGATAAAATGTTTTTTTTTCTTCTCATCAAAAACAGAACAAGGCTGTCCCTTTCATCACACAATGCACATCTGTTTTTCATTCCCCCATAACATTTTTGTTTTTGTTTTTCACGCAGCTACTTTAATTAACAATGTATGAAAAAGGCTTAGTAATCCATATGGACAACAGAACTGCACAACATGCATAATTAAACAAAGGGAAAAAATGCTAACTTGTTGGTCATGAATTAATTAAATCAGTAACGCTTTCAAAAAATTATGAAAATTACTTTTGAAAGAAATTAAATATTTTTTTCCCATCAAATTTCACTTTAATCCGATTAGGACTATGATCATACAAACGTAATCGCGAGAAGAAAAAAACCAACAACAACGTAATTTTGATAATAAAACTAAAATATATGGCATTTAAACCATTCATTTGGTAAATTTTCCACTGGCATGGTTTACCGGAAATTCTGGTTTTCAAAATTCTTACTACATTTAGTAAAAATGCAAAACTGAAAAGTAAATTTAACTGACTAAATGGTTTTTATACCATGATCTAAGGTTTCATGATAAAATTACCAAATTTTACCACCATTACTGCCAAACATCACAGTAATAAAACAATATCTTCGGTAAAAAGTGCCGAGCATTTTGATGTTTCCACAGAGCCAAAAATACAGTAAATTTTACCATATTCTGGTAGTTTTGATCTTACTTTTTTTTTCAGTGTGAAAGGGTTAAAAAAAGTTGGACAATCTGTTGCGGGATGATCTATTCATTTTGAAAATATATTGGGGGAAAATAAAAATAATTTAATAAAAATATATTTCTTCTTTTTAAGTGTTGATTATATATTTAAGTACCCCAGATATCAGAGCCGTGACGGCCACAGAGGTTAAAGCACTGAGCTGTCATTGTGTAGGACCGGGGTTCTATCTCCCGTGGCGGCTCGAAACCTACGGCTAATCTTAAATCGCTTAATTTATAATGAATTATAAAACACACAAATAGTTTTATTTATTTTCTGCTCAGTTAAATGTGTAAAATAAAATGTATATGAAACGAAATTATTCTGTAAAGTTCCAACGAAAAATAAGTCTTACAATAGCAAAAGTAATTGCAATACTCTGATTTTTAATAATAAAGTGAAAAGGTGATGGAAAAAAATTCTGTTAGATTTTATATTCTTTTAAACTGCGAATCTATATAAGCAAATGGTTTAGGTTCCTTTATGTAAAATTAATGTTTTCTTACTAACCCTCTGATAATGTGATTCGAGAAAAAAGAAACGGTGTATAGGGGAAAAATATTCTCCCAAAATTGGCCCATTTGCGAAACTGGCAGGAGGTACTAATGTCAAATTAATGAGAAAACTTTGCATTTATATAAGAAATATAATAAAATGAGATTTCAAATCTAGCCCAATTTTTTATCGATTGCTTTATAATAATTTGTTCATCAGAAAATATCTTTATGCCAAATACTGTAAGAAAGTGGGAAAAGTAATAATTTTTTTTAAAAATGTTTTAATAAAGAGTTCGAAATCTTTTTTTTTTAAATTAAAATTTTAAAACACTTTTGTCGTAAAAACTAAGAATGATTAAAAAAACGTTTAGACTAAAAATTGTATTAAGTGTGCTAAATTTATATCTTAACATATCTATTGTAAGCTGTTTTAACTTTGGTGCATCATCCATAAAATCAATTTTTCCATAGAATATTCTACCGTAATTTTTACAGTAATCTTTATTTGATTAGAGTGATTCAAAAGTATTGACACACCGAGTGCCGGCACTTTTCACTGTAATATGATCCGGAATTTTTTGCAGTGTAAAGAAATTAAAAAAATCTATTTAAATTAAAATTATCTTGCACATTTAGAAATTTTAGTGCGTATTGAACCAAAATATGGTTCAAATATGCTTGCAACGTTGGTGAACAAGTTTGGTGCAAAGCTGAATTACATTATACTATTTCTAAAATTTGATTACATTATACTATGGTTTAAATGGAACAGAAACAAGATTAAATTGAACACCCTATAAATGTTATAGTGATTCGAATTTGCACAGTATTATGATTTAAGGTACCCATAATATGGTTCAACGTTGAAACAATCGTTAAGAATTTTTATGATTTCAATTTTTAAACTTTTATGATTTGAATATTTACATTTTTGAATTTTCATGATTTCAATTCTTAAGATTTTAATTTATGGAATTTATTTATTTCAATTTTTATGAGTATACTAACAGCATTAGAAAAAAAATTCTTATTAAATGAAAGAAAAAAGAGAAAATTACAAAGGCACCGATTTAAATAATTTTCCCCAATACAATAACAAACTTTTATTCCCATCGTAATTTAAATATAATTTCATCACACACAGAATACAGTTATTTATCGTAGACATAACTCAAGCAAATGTGGCGTCCTTGAGGATTGTAACGGTACCTACATCCAGCGTAGGTTCGAACATACTTTAAATAGGATGTAAAGAAATTTATTATCCATTTATTATCAGTACCGGTGATTTGTTATCAGACATCCTGAATGATTAATTTTTCCGCATTATTGGTACTTCGAATAAAATGCATATTGATATTTCTAGCCGCAAAAGAGGATGTCAATTTGGGAATAACCATATTTTCTACGCTTTATATGTGTTTAAAAAAAGATAACTAAAAATATGATTTTAATAAAGCAATGAAGTTATTTTTTAACTAATAAAAATAACAATTATTTTTTTTAATTTTTTAATATTATTAGAAATAATAATTTTCTTTTATTACGTGAATTTAATTAAGTTATTACTGAGAATTGAATCATTAAAATTTCTCACAATGCAGACATTTAAAGATAACATTAATGCTTATCTTAGGAATCATGCTGATATCCATGTTCAGGAACTAATTTATCATAAGGACGGAGCGACCCGAGCCTAGGGCCCACTGAATTACAAATTATGAGTTAAAAGAAAATTGAAATGAATATAAACTTAAATTTACTAATATATATCATAATTTAGTTAAGCGATAAATAAGTTAAAAGTTTTTTTTTAATAAACAACATATTTGGTTTAAATTTTCGACCAATGGGACTCCGGCAGTTTTATATATATTACCATATCAACCATATCAACAGCCTTTGGATTTTTAAATCAAGCCCTGCCTATGCTGCCCAGTTGGTTCATTGCGAATCTAGAGTAACATTGGTAAATACTATTTCAAGATATCCCTAGGAAAAACATGTCTTCAAAAAAGAACTTGGGCCACTAATATGTAAAGGATAAATGCGGCTACATGTATACAAGAAAATACGTACATTTCATGGTTCAAAGTAACCAATTACGCAAAATTTACCAAACATATTTTTACGAAAGTAACAACATGGTGATGGGAAAATAAAATTATACCAAAATACGTTTATTTGATACGCCAAAATTAGAACTGGTTTAAGCGAGGTTGGCAATTCCGGAAAATCCACGTACCAATGATCAAAATACAACAACTTTATCAATACACCTACTCGTTAAAACGTTAGTTCTAAGCCATGAATGGAACTACCTTATATGCCGCATCTTAGTAGGTTCAAAGAACTTTTTGATCTATTACTACGAAATGGAAACTAATAATACGCATCAAGATTTCCTAACTTAGAAGTGGCATCAAAAGGAAAACAAATGACGTGGTTAAATGACGTAGATCAGGCCTACTCTTTGAACAAAACAAATCACCTACATTTTTTTTCTTCAAACTTCACGTTCTCCTTCGCAAATTTAAGAATGATAAATTGAAGTTCGCTTAAAAATAAAAAAATAAAAATATTTAAGTCATCAGAACAAAGTTTTGCTTTTATCAACGTAGGAGTTGCAAGTTGAGTTGGCGTGTGTAAAAATAAAAATCGTCAGGATGTTCTTCGGTCGAAATTAAGTTGGGGTCGTTATCTCTGGAACGATTGAAAGGGAGTGTCCACAATATGGGTCAAATCTCAGTAATACAACGGAAATGAAGAATAGACACGTGACCTAAAGTCAAAAAAACATATGATATTGTTCCAGAATAAGCAGTGCCGTTCTTTTTCTAGAAAGATGTCATACGAATTCGTTCCTAAAATACAGATAAGAAAAAAAAAGGATAAAAAAGAAGGAAAAATGAGAAAAAGTTTATTTTTAAAAAATATTTAAAAGGACATTTTTATTTATAAAAAAACATGAAGACAACAGTCACGATCGTTTGGTGGGTCGTAAGACCTTTAAAGTCACCCATATACATTTAGCGAACTAACAATCACAGTCATCTGTTTCAAAAAATCTCGGAGGGAAAAACATCACTGGGAAATAGCTATAAATAATAATTTCCAGCTAAGTATATTTTCAAAGTCGTATATATATATACACACACACATATTATCTACCAATAAGTATTTGGACACGTGTGATTGAAAAGAAAAACAAACTTTATTCATAATCAATAGTTGGTAGAGCCTTCATGAGAGGCAATTACAGCGTGAATCCTCCGGGGCATACTTTCCACAAATCCTTGTGTGACGGCTAGTGGTATTTTCTTCCACTCGGCTAGGAGAAAACATGTAAGTCCCTTCACCGATTTTGGACGATTAGTACACCCCTTAATTCAGCGATCCAACTCGTCCCAGAGGTTCTCGATAGGATTCAGGTCTGGGCTCTGGTCAGGCCAATCCATTCGATTAACACCATTGGCATCATACCAAGCCTTGGTGACCCTCGCAACATAACAGCTGGCATTGTCGTCCTGGAATTAACATGGATCCACCCCGTAAAACTGCCACAACGTAGGAAGCACATTGTTGTCATCCAAAAGAGTGCAGTAGGCACCTTGCATGGCACTAATGCCGATGTTGTTCCCTGCACGATATATACCGGGGGAGGGCGTGACGTATCTCAGGACCGCAGATATATTGATTTGCATAGGTGTCCAAATACTTATTGGTAGATAGTGTATTATAATTATTATATTATAACCGATTATTATACTATAACAGCCAACCCAATTCTGAGTTTACGACTATCAATGTTCAACTCCGTTGTTTCGTAATTTTGAACCAATTAGAAGACAAGGGAACTTCAGGATTATGCTTAGGGACAAATTAGTTTTTGTGGATGACTTTTTGATTTAATTAACCCGCTTTTGCGTTACATGAAAAGGAAAACCACGAAAAACCCCTACGGTTAGCCTGACGGTTCAGGAACTCTAACCCACAATCCGTCTACCACTGAGGATTTTTAATGTCAGCTCTGTGGTCGGAGTGAGCTGGGAGTAGGATTCGTATCAACCAGACAAGACATTCGTATTAAAAAAAAATTTAGAAAAAACTCCACATCATACGTTTAACGGTTAAATTTACAACCACAGTACGTAAATTTACAACCACAGTACGTACACGCTAGGACAAAAACCGTAGCCCTTTTTTCAACACTTTAAAAATGAAACACTACTTTTTTACATGGTTTACCATCTAACTGGGAACTCTTAAATACTTATATTTAACTAGTATATTATAAAATTATTAATTTTATAATATTTTTTTTAATTTTATTTCCCATGAGCTGCACAATCAGTCTTTCCGATGAGCAGATCTAGTGCGTTCTCCAGAAGTGGTATCCACTCTTTCAGGACCACCACAATGGGTGAGATACCGTTGGCCATGTTAATTTGGACGTCTAATTTCTGCCACACTAGATGGTAGCCCTTGACTCTATTTGGATGCTAAAGTGAACTAGCAATTTTTTTTTTTTAATTTTGCCGGAAATGCCGAGAGCAAATGAGGCACTCCAGGGTTTGAATTGAATTGAATTGAATGTAAGTTTTAATGGCGCAAGGTCCAGAGGAGGCACTCCAGGGATCTTTTACATGCCGCATAATCATACGACATGACCGCTGAGGATTTTCTGCATCCCGAAAAGCCGGTGACTGGGCCGGGGATCGAACCCACAGACTTGGGCTCAGAAGACCGATGATAAACCAACTGCACCACCCAGCCACATTTTATAATATACTAGTTTAATTTTATAATATACCATTATTAATTTTTTTATTACTTCCAGTTTCTTTTTCGAGATTTGTCATTTATCGAAATTTGACAAGCTCTTAAAACTACACATAAAAATAGAGCACAAGACGTGGAAATTTGTAAATAAAGAAATAAAATATCTATAAATGAATGTGTTGCCCACAACTTCCGCAGTTAAACACCACACATTTGCCACACACACATATTTGTGTGTGGGTGGGCATACCGAACGAAATCAGTCAAGCGGAAAACTGCGGTTTTTCCGACACTTCAATTTAAATACCACTTTCACCTTCAATCATTTTTAGACACAACTTTCCCATTCATTGCACCATTTAATTTACACATTTTCGAATGATTGAAGTAGAAAAAAAATAAATTCAAATTAAGAAATTAACAGCTGCGATCGTTTTTCAGAAATATTAAAAATGAATTTTGAACATTCAGAAATGAGTAAGTACTTTGACATTTTGAACATTCAGAAATGAGTAAGTACTTTGACATTTTGAACATTCAGAAATGAGTAAGTACTTTGACATTTTGAACATTTAGACATTTTGAAATGAGAAAAAATAAATTAAAATTAAGAAGAATTTGAATTTAGAAATGAGAAAAAATTAGAAATGAGAAGAATTTAGAAATGAAAAAAAAATAAACTCAAATAAACCTTGGCGAACAGCATCCTTTGGCCAAGAAATAAACATTTAGACATTTTGAACATTTAGAAATGAGAAAAAATAAACTCAAATTAAGAACTTAACAGCTACGATCGTTTTTCAGAAATATTAAAAATGAATTTTGAACATTCAGAAATGAGTAAGCATTTTGACATTTTGAACATTTAGACATTTTGAAATGAGAAAAAATAAATTAAAATTAAGAAGAATTTGAATTTAGAAATGAGAAAAAATTAGAAATGAGAAAAAATAAACTCAAATAAACCTTGGCCAAGAAATAAACATTTAGACATTTTGAACATTTAGACATTTAGAAATGAGAAAAAATAAACTCAAATTAAGAACTTAACAGCTACGATCGTTTTTCAGAAATAAAAAAAATGAATTTTGAACATTCAGAAATGAGTTTATGGCAATAACAAAGTTTAAAAAAAAGAAAGAAAGAAAAGAAAAAACTAATAGAAAAAGCATGAACTAAGTACTTTTACGCACAGGTGTCAAGAATAATCAAAAATTAATAAACAGTTGCGTTGGCACACACATAATTTCTCCCAAAAAAAAATAATAATAAACTGAACTCGATCCAAATTTTCTTTTTATAATCATTTTTCTAGATCGCAATTTTCATAATGTATGAAATTCAATTAGGCAAAAAGGATTACTAATTTAAAGTACGTTAACTAACACGTGAGGGACTTTTCAAAAATATCACAATTTCATAAATAGAAATTCCTCGGAGAGCGTCTCCATATTACGATAATTAGAATTAAAAACACAGAGGAATTGTTAGCTAATGATGCATAGGGGTAAAGAGTATTTTTTTAATATTTAAATATAACCACGATTTCATTCTCCTTCATTTTAATAAATTTTTGACCAAAGAAACAGAAAATAAATTAATGTATTAATTCGTTTGTTTAAATGATTTTAATAGAATTTTTTTAAATAACGTTTGTTCCTTCATGTTTTATCAGAACCTCGAAATGTTTGTTAATGCATATTAAGTTCCCTAACAAATGAATATAACATACTATATTACATTCTAGGACTCAATCTTAATGTTTCGAGGCGATGATCTCAAATATGCTAATTAAATAGTGCAGATGATATTTTAAGTTACGAAATCAGACAGAAAAATATATTTTCTCTGAATAAACGTAGCTTTTTTTCGACGTATTATAATATGTATGCATATAAGACATATATTTGTATACATATAATATATATATATACATTTACGAATAATACTTAGACAATGCGGGGGGAAAAAATTTGATTAACTTTTGATTTAATGATCAGATCTTTACGTTCTACGTTTCAATCTTTATGGTCCGAGGGTGTGACCTCAAATATGCTAATTAATTAGTTCAAACGATATTTTAAGTTACGAAATCGAACACTTAAAATTACTTTCTCTGAATAAACATACCTTTTACTGGTATACACACATACAAATAATTTGCTTGATAAATTACGATAGAATAAAAAATAATATAAAAATCTTTAAAACTTTGTTTAATCGCAAATTAATATGTTTAATATCGATTTTCCTAAAATTGTTTATTCTATTTTATTTGATAGATGGCGAAAAATACATAAAAATTGACGTAGTAGTACATCAAAGTCTTTTTGATCCAATCAAAGATAATGCAAGGCAATGCATTATTCAAGATGAATTCTTTTCTTTATCAACATCGAAAAGGCATTTTGATCTGCTAGAAAACTTAAGTCAGATAAACAATATTTTATCAGAGGTTACAAAGCTATTTCAAAAATCTGTCACGAAAAGATATTCCTTTCCTTAAGTGGAATTATATTTCATCCTTAAATCTTTTCTCAAGGCTGACTACATTAGAATATTTCAGATAAAATATTCCTATAAGTGACGCACAAGTGACAGAGTAAGCTGAATAAATAATTAGAGTTGTTTATGCAAATAAAACTCTTGTCCCTTAATATTAATTGCGTAATGGTATTGTATAATGTTTAAAAATAGAAAAACTCAATATTCAAATTTTCTAAATAAAATACAAAAATGCGAATGAAAGTAATAATAAATATATTTCCTATGGAAATTTTCCTACATATTACAGAGATTTCCTTCTAGTGTGTCTTAATACAGCAGTTGCCAAAAAGGGTTCCGGTTCCGTGATAGTGTCAAAAGGGTTCCAAAAGTTAGGACTTTTTATTAATCAATTATGATTTTTCAAAATCGTTAATTAGATTTATATCCAACCATATTACATAATTTATTAAATATTTCGGCTTTTTCTTACGAAATTAAGTAAACGTTAATGAACAGAGAAAAAACAAAAAATAAAAATATTTATATTTAATATAATAACAATGCTAATGCTTTGAATAAATAATGAAAAAAAAATTATTTACAACTTATAAAAAATAAAAAACTGAATTAACATTTTGCACTAAACTTAATGGTTTTTAATGAAATTTATCGACAGAGAAGTAAGTTACACTAAAACTTATATCCATTTTCATTGTTCGACCTTTTTCGTTTACATTTCAACGAAAACCATAATTCGGCTTATTTATTTTCAGATTATACATAAGCCAAAAGTGAGTTCAGACCAAGGCCACGCTCCAAACCAGTGTGTTTAACCGTCTGACGTAAAACCTAAATTTTAAGACTGGTAAGGAAAAAAAAAAGGATGCGATTAAATAATTTCCTAATTCACATTTAATATCCTTCAAATTATTAATAGTTTTTCGTTGATTAATATTTTGACAATGGACTTTATAAAGTCTAGGGGTTCCGCCAAAAGAAGCTTGATCATTCTTGTGGTAAAATAGTCGAAAAAACTTGAAAACCTCTGTTGTAAGCATAGAAAAATTCTGCATTGAATTCAGAGGTAACAAAAGTGTTTTACAACTTCTTTTTTCCAGTTTTGCTCGACTTACAAACTATTTCTGTATAATGATGTGCAACCAAAAGAGCGGTTCGGTTTTTGTGACGGTTTTTGAGATTTTTGCTGTTGACTAAACTAAGACATATTTTTCGGTAACTTTTAATTCCCCAACAATGGATTGTAAGTTGCATAAAATTTGAGAGCTTATTTTCCAAGTCTTTCTTAAGAAAAAAAATTAAAGTTCTTTTCAATATATTTGTTATAAGAAATATGAATGCAAAACAATTATAAAAGTGCAATTAGCATGTCTGTTACATTAAATATGAATAGGAAATATAAAGCTGTTGTATAAATATTGTCTTTCTATATCTCGTACTACTATATTTTAAAGAAAGATTTCGTGATTTTTCTTCTAGCATTTCAACGGCAGTTTTTTTTTTAAATTCTTGTTTAAATTATTAAAAACTTTTATAATTTTGCGGAACAGTTGAAATTTTTTTAAAACTTTTGACTTCAATTTTAAAATTATTGTTATTTTTAAGAAAATAGTATAGTATTCGCACAGCTTTTCAAAACAAATTATTAATGGTCTTCTTTTTTTTAAATCCACGAAATGACTAGAATGCGCGAAAACTGTTCAAAATGTGAGATTTTGTTTTTAATTTTAGTTTTTGACTTACATTTTTAACAGAAATTTGCACTATTCTGAAGTTTTCAAAATTAATAATGCATAACACCTCATTTACTCGAGGACTGAAAACAGGCATCTGAAAGTAGTCTTCCTAGGTCACAAGCCTGAAAAAAGATTTATCAAATTTATATCATTCCTGCAGTTCTGAACTCCATCTTTCAGTGTTAGGCGAAACATTATCATGTGACGTAAGGAGCCAATCATTACGTGCCTGATTAACTGTCAAACTCTTTGTTGTCTTAACCCGACAATACTTGCCAGAAGGGTACAATATTTTGAACCGAAATCGTGCGCATTTTTATAAAAAAATAATATTCCATAGAATTAAAGAGAAATATATGAATTAGACCTTAAACTTGGTTGTATTTTAATTTAAAACTGTGTTTGTTTCACAAAATATATAAATTTCTTGTACGGCTCATTTGAGGAAAAACGGTATTCATAAAAGATTTAATAAAAAAAAAAAAAAAAAAAAAAAAACTGGAATATAAATGTAGTAGAAAATAAATGAATAAAAAAAGGAGAAAATGAAATCGTCTGCTTAACTTAACAATCATTTTATAAAGATAATAGTTTCATGTTAGAACATTCATAATGCGTTTATCGTTCACAATGCGTTACACTATATCACAAAAATGCCAGCAAACATTCTAGTAAAATGCTCTAAAAATATTAAAAAAAGTAAAGTTGCTTCAATTTACAACAATCCGTTCTTTACAATCTCTTGAATGAATATTTTCAACAGACTACTTTAATTTTAAGAATGCATCATTGAGCTCTGTAGTTGTACTAAGCTAGAAAAAATTTATTCTTAGCAAATCTTCAGCAAACGATTTTTCCAATTCATTTATCTGCCTGAGTAAAGTACAGGATGGAATAAAACTAAGTACGAATATATAGATTTACTCTTTTATTTTACTCTAGATTTCAGGAAAAGCCGAGGTCGTATGAATAATTCAGCATTTTCCTTTTTTCTTTGTTCTCCCACATTTTTCTCCAGTTTTTTCCCCGTTCTTATTCAACTTCTTCCATTAGATTGAAGAGGAATGGTAAACGCTTTGCATAATTTTTCTTCCAAAGAATGCTGGACTTAAAACCTTATGCAGAGCAAGGTAAATGTAATTACCCGAAAGTGCCCCGGGCATTATTATATTCCAACAACCTTTCCCTCGTTGTTTCACAAACACTAGAGGATGTTAAAAGTAAAAGAATAAGTAATATCATAAACCCGATTTCCGGTTTTGTGAAATTGCACTGTGCTGGTATATTTTCCAAAAGAAATATTGACCAAGGTTTTCTTCTCGTGTGAAGAGTTCTGTTTGATTTTTTGTTGTTGCAGTTTTAAAATCTGCGAAAGTTTATTATTTTTTCTCTTTGAGTCGACGTTAATAAAAATTTTAGAACTCTTATAACATATTAGTTGAAGTTGAATTTCATGCAAGAAAAACATTTTAGCGTCTGTTTTTAATGCTTAAATGTAACATTAGTTTAGGACAACCAGTATGTATCTTATCGAAAAAATTTATAAAAATTAATGTTTTTCTTTGAATTTTTTTTTCTTTTTTTTTTTTTTTTGTTGAAATTATTGTTTTTTTTTTTTTTTCTAAATTTATGAAAACTGTTAAAGGAGTTTTTCTTCGTTGAAGTTCACAAATTACGTGGTTCTTTTTAAGATTTTGTCGTCATAAGTAATGATGCAGCTTAGTAAAATTGAAATTGCGAGGTCGTGTTAAAATGTACAGGGAATAGAATGGAATAATAAAAAATAATAATAACAGGCGGGTTGTTCCAGAGTTGATGAGTAAGGGAGAATACGACGACGAAATGAAATTTGATATGGGGGATGATTTGAACGGAAATCCTCTCTTCGAATGTATTTTTCAGAAGGAAACTTATTTTCACGGCCACTCTTATTTGTTCTCTGACGGGTGACATAATACCAGCTGTCATTTTATTTCTTTAAGTTATCGTTAAATGTTGGAACGCTCCGAACGTGCCTTTGTTTTCCATTTGATTGGCGTTTTATGTCAATATTTTAACGATCACAGTTTGCGGTTTCGAATAATACGTAGTAAGTTACAAACGTGTTCATTCTTTTTGCAATAGGTTACGTAACATTTCTTTTAATATGAGCGGAAATTACTGTGGAATAGTTAGAGAAATAAAACTTCTTATTTATCGAAAATTCAATTCTATCTGATTATTCACAGGCATGAACTTAGCTTGTAAAAATTATTCCAATTTCATCAACACTAGTTTAGATTCATTTCAAAACTTTTTTTTTTGTCAATGTAAAGATGACTTAAAATTAAAATTTGACAGAAAAGAATTTTTTTGTTAAAAAAATAATAATAAAATAAAAACGAATTTGCTTAGTTTTAGTTGCTTACTGAAAAATTATTTGATGCTGCTTTTCAGTTTGCAGGTTCTTAAAGTTACAGAAATATTTTGTTTAAAACAATATGCAACGTTCAAAGACCAAGAATGTTGAGAGAAAATTAAAAATTGTTTGTTATTTGTAAACATTTTATTAATGAAGCGTCATTAAGTATTTTATATAGCCATTGCAGATTAAAATACAATTTAAAAAATTTTATTATTCATTAGTTTAAATTATTGTACTTGTTATTCAAAATGTTGAAAAGAAACATTTTTTTAATCTTATTTTCATCTTGAATGCAGTTGTTCAACATGTTTTGATTCTGGGGGATAGGGAACGCTGATATCATCGTGGCATCTCGATAGTTGATAAAATGCTTCAAGTTTGAAGATCGGTGATCAGTTCGTTAAAAAGAGCAGATAATGGATAAAAAAAAAAGTGTAGATTAAAAAAATGTGTCCTAGAGCAGATTACTTTTAAAATCAAAACAATTTCGCGATTTCAAAGAAAGGAAAATTCATGCCACTCCCAAAAACACTTAATGCTGAAAGTAAAAGCTAAGCCTAACCTTAGGAGTGGAAATATTGCTAACAGGTATGTGCCAGTGATCTGCCTACTTAAATATGCATATCTCTGATCTACTATCGGTATAACTAAATTTCTAACTTCGAGATATTCCAGTGAAAAGAAAATAAACATATATTTTTGAAGTAAAGATTCCCGAAATTATAAACTAAACGAAGGAAAATATATACAGGGTTATTCATAATTCCCTCCGGGGTTTCGAAGCGTTATTGTAAAAAAACGAAAACGAACATGGCAAGAAAGAACATATGAAATTATTCCGAAAGTATTCAAGTTTTAATTTAAGCAGTTGCCGGTAGATGGCAGTAACATGTACCACTGAAGCCAGTTGTAGTAAACATTTAAGTAAACATAAGGTTATAGTAAACAAAGGGAATTATGAATAACCCTGCATACATAAAAACCTAGTAGAACACCGAAGTCAAGCATCACTGGCTGCGGTCAGTAAACAGGTGGGTGACCACTTAGATCAGTCTGCGTAGGAACCGAGGGTTCACGGTATCAGGCTTCGCTAAGCTGTTCTACCGTAAAGTGCTCGACTTCGAGCTCAGGCCATCGGGCTACCAAAGCAAGGGAGCCATCACCTCTGGAGAGGATCAAAATTGCGATGGCATCATCCTCCGGGATGTTTCCCAGACCGTCACCAATAGCCCATTATGCAGACGTAAAACCTACCAACCTACCTCTCACCCGAACCAATTAATGTAACCTATGTATATCATATTTATTTCTGTGGATTAATTAAATTACAGTTTCTACGAATTCATGTTGTAAAAAGTTAGGGGAGATTTCCGTATCGTGATCTGAGGTGGAATGATCCACAAGTCTTGGAAACTTCCGGGCAGTGGCCAAACATCACAGAAAGGAACCAACTAGAAAGGCATAACTCGTAGCCATCTCCGGGCAAACATCTACATGTTTTTTTAAAAAATTTTTGCAAGTTTAAAATCTATTTGGCACCTTGGCGATTGTAGTTGGCGCGACAGATCACGATACGGAAATATCCCTAAGTTATTTTACAACACAGAAAGTTAACAACTACTTACATTATCGATGAAATTTTTCAATCGCATTCAATATTGCTGTAATAAAAGAATCCTTAAATCGCACACAAATTCAAATAACATTTTTAAAATTATGCATTTCTAAAATAAAATAAAAAATAAGAAAACTTTCTTTGTATTTATTGATACCCCAACGTTCCATGTTGTTCCCAGACTCAGTATTTAAGAGATTTTATATTATTCTTAGATATGACTCTTAAAAAGTCGTTTTTCATCCCCAGCATCCTCATTAATAGATGATATCATTTCAAGCGGAAAATATACATCTTGCGCCATCTAGTGAGCAAAGCACAAATTCAGTAACCGAAGTAGAAAACTCAAATAATAAAGTGTCTGTTTTTTCTTCTTTTTTTTCGCGGGATTCAATGCCAAGGCAATTATTTCATGTTTATTTAGATAGTAAGACTGTAGTTAGGATATCTTGTTCCGCTTTGATTGCAAGTCATTTATTTTATATTTTATTAGTAATAATATTGATTTACGCTTTTTATTTCTTTCGATTGAGGTTATAACAACTTGCGATATGTCACACAACGGTGTCATTTCTTTTTTAATAATACCGGATTTGCTAAAATACATCCACAGAGAAGGAATTAAGAGTTTAGAATTGATTTAATCCTACTTATTTATGGACAGCAAGGTTGATATGTATCTGGAAAAAGATTAGGAGAAAAATAATAGTGACTGGTTTTAAGAACATTTCTATTTTCTTTTCAGGAAAAGTAACAATTTGTGACTAATACTTTTTTTTAGTATTGTAACTTTTATATTCAATAGTAAAGCGCTTTTTGTGCATAATTCTATGTTATATTTGTTAATAAATAGTGCTAACCTTGAATAGTTAACTTGAAATTGTGACAGCACTATCCTGGGATAGGATGACACTGTCACAAGCAGTAATGATTTTATTTATTATTGATTCGAATTATTGTAGCTAATTAAAAATAATGACTTTATAATGAATTTAATGTGTAGATGAGAATTTCCTCGAAGCTTATTTTAAAGAAACAACCACCTCAATTGAATTAAAAAAAAAAAAAAAAGAACTCTTAAAAATCATCAATTTCGAGTTCAACATCATCTTATTGACTCAAAAAATTATTTTATTAAATTTATATAATTACTTGAGTTGAACATGCGATCTATATAGCGAACGTATGAATCTACATGTTCAACTCTAGCTTTAAACGTAACTCAGAAGGTAAGGGAACTACTAGACAAATCTAACTCGCTTTTGTGAAATACTCGCATTTGCATTAAAAAATCTTTTCACAGCTAACCCGTAGTCTCTGGTCGATTCTAACTGTTAAATGTAAACGATTTTACCAACCTTAGGCGAGAATTAGGGAAAAAGAAGAGATATATGTTCTATAAGTCTAAATTTAATTGCGACGCATATTCTTGCCAATATTCAAAATATTTACACAAAATTGGTAAAAATATCTCAATAAATTATCGGTAAAACTGGTACTTGGGAAATATTATCGATCACTGCGCGTTTGGATGAATGTATTTCTAAAAATTTTGTTAAGCTTAAGAAAAACTTTCAGAAAAACATCCTGTTATTTCAGCAATCTTAAAAGATTAAATTGCGGATGGTTTTATTTATTTTATCAATATTTAATCACTTTGACAACAATAATCGATGAAAATCCGGAAATCCGAGAGCTGTAGGCGTAATAAATGGTAAATGTCCAGGGTTTGGCAAGATAAACACATAACTTTCGATTTGATGGATAGCTTATGAGCAGAGATCACAGACTGTGCGACACATTTTCCGAAACGATCCATCATTTTAGTCTTTCTCGCTTTCAATTCATTTACTCGTTGCCATTCGCCCATGAAAAATTTTTCCTCAAAATTAATGATTATCGTTTTGAACCAGTAGTAAATTTTTTTTTATATAAGAGCGCGCATTGCAATAGAACATATATCTTTTTTTACGAGTTAAATTTAAAATATGTTTAAAAAAAATTATGTAGAATTAAAATTCAAAAAATCACTCTGGTAATGAGAACAGTAATGATTAGCGTCACACTTCGCTAAAAAAAAAATTATCGTTCTAATTTTTAAAAAAAGTGACTATTTTTATTTTAGCACTAACAGGCTCTCACAGAAACCTCTATCCTGATCTCGATCCTGATTGGTTGATGAAACGGGACATTTTTTTTACGTTAACAATTGTTCTTTCCATTCTATTTCGAGCAAGCAAAGCCCGTCAAGTATCAATTCTCTTAAGTGACACATTCTATATCCTTTCACAAATATTTCAATTCTTTCACCATATATTTCTTACTTAACACAGTGACAGGCACGAAGCCATGTAGAACATAAACAAACTAATTACGCATCGAAGTTGCCAGGTACACAAAACAAAAATATATCAAGGTTATGATAAAATATATAAATAAATAATAAATCTAAGTTGAGTAAAAGACGCAGACAAAAAAGAATTATATTTCAGTTAATTCGATGCGCGATTCGACGCTGTATTTAATTAATTTCGCGTTAATTAACATTCAAATTTATGGGAGAAACAAAGCTCAACTTTAATGATCAGCTGGCGTTGACATCATAGGTCACATGTGTGGGTATCTGTGATCTTCTTCTTGAAGTGCAAGTACCCAATTGTTGTATTAGATAATGTGAAAAGTACATTTCCTTCAAAAAATATGAGAACTGTAATTATTTCCTATTCTATGAGATTTTACCATTTTCTTATATTTTGAAGCAAATAAATTTTTCATATTATCAAGTGTATCTTTCCGGTTCAGTGTCTTGGGACTATTCATATCAATAATTGTTTTATTATTAAAACTTACTTAAATTTAAAGATAAAAATAGCTTTCACTGTTTCACTAAATGGTTTAAAAAATCTTTCTGTTTACAAAATTAGCTAACACTGAACTGCATTCCTGTTAACCGAAATATTTTTATTTGGAGCGATAATTAAAAAGAAACAAAGCATAGGAAAGTTATAATGACCAAAGGGAAAGTAAAAAAATCGTTATTAAGTTTTAGTAACAGGAGAACAGACTAAAATGATTTTGTATTAACTAATTACAATTCATGTATCAGAAAGAAAGAAAATTAAACCACACTAATAGGTTTACAAAATACAGCTTATTTCTTCAATGGAGAAAAAACTAGATCATATCAATATAACTATAAAAAAAATCAGTTTAAAATAATTGTATTAAAAATATTTAAATACTGGTAATAAACCGTATCAAAAAATTTTATTATACATTAAATTTAGAAGACCTCAAATCAAAAATACGAAATCAGTTATATTAAGGCTAATATCTTCTAACATTAACTAATTCAAGTAAGTTTTAACACTTAATGCTTTCAATAAGACATTAAAATTATTTTCCAATTTTTCACAACTAACGAAATAAAAACTGTTTCTACCAACAATGGGCCATCATAATAGTGTTCTGATATGCCAAATTAAAAAATAGGGTTTGTAAAAGAACACAGTCTTCAAATGCGCTTTTATAGAATCGTTTTCTAATTTTCTTTGTAACACTTGGAAAAGAGCACCATCTTTAACATAAATGGCACCATTTGGAATTGTCTTGTAAATTTTTATTTTAACTTTAATTGCTGAATAAAATAAGGCCAATATCAAGAAATTTTATAGCGTAACTTATTATTATAGAAGAGCAACAGTTTATAAATAAATGGTGCTTTCTCATAATTGTTTTTTAATTTCTGTTTTTGAATAAAATAAGATTTATAAAGGCACTTTTGGATGGGAAATTAATCTTCGGGTGTATTTAGGAAATTGTACGAAATACTAAAACTAATTCTATTAAATTTCTTTTAGAAACTAAATAGTGTTTTTCTTTAGTTTACCTTTAGAAAATATCATTTGTTCAAGTTTAACAAAGCAATTCAATATTCGAGTTCGATAGCATATCTATTTATAAGCAATGCAAACATAATAATCAGAACAAGGAACATCTTATTTTGGAATATATTTAAACCAGTTTCAAGGTTAATCAACGGTTGGCGAGAAGTTAAATATATAATGCGAGATAATTGTTTATCTAGTATTTATCATTAACTCATGCTCCATATATAGCTGTACTCGATTTGAAAAGTCATTTTATGAACAAGGTTAAAATAGAAAACAGATTCTGTTTGAAAGTTGTTCAGTATTTTTGTAGAAAATGCGTTTCAAGTCAATTATTTCTGTTTAAAAAAAATTAACGAATAAGCTGAAATGTTTGAGAGAGATTTAAAATTTTGAGAATGTTTTAATTTAAAACAGCAAAGAAAAACGCTAAAACTGTATAAAAATACTGCTAAAAATGATCTAAAATATTTTTAACCAATTTCGAAATATTAATACTCCGTTCCTTCTTTAGTGTTTCGAGAAAAAAATTTAAAAAGCTTTTTTTTTTTTTTTTTTTTTTTTAGTTTATAAAACTTTGATTAAGAATCACAGTACCATTCAGATTTCTACAAATTATTTAACAGATTCTTACCAAAGAGCCAGAAAAGCGGCAAATTTTACCATACTCAGGTAGTTTTAACCATTTTTTCCCCCTCAGTGTAACTATGAAAAAAAGTCACAAAATGCCAATATTTAAATGCTAATAATTTTTTTTTGTGAAAATAAAAACCGTTCGTGATCTAATTACTTATTGTCTAAAAAGTTACTCTAACATAGATTGCTAACAGACATTGCTTGGACTCATGAAAATTTGCAAAAATTGAGAATTAATAAATGATTTTAATAATTATGATCTTAAGTTGAAAAATCTCGTCTAGTTAGAGATTTTTTTAAAAAAAGTTTGATACTTTCATTTATACATTTAAACTATTCTTTGCTTTGATCGTTGCGTCGATATGATTGCATACAAAACTTAAAGTTATATCGTTGTTTCGATTTTAAGGCACTTAAACGTTAGTGCTTTTTTTATTATTATCCTTAAAGGAAAACCTTATGATTAAAGTTACATAATTTAAAAGAATTTCGTAGTTTTGGATGAATAAAATTAAAGAGTAAGAAAAAAATAATAATGTGTGTGAGGGGCAATTATGCTTTTTCGCTTAAAAATATTGAAAGCGAAACAACGAACTATATTTGGTATGAATTGCCTTAATTCGCCATCCAAAACATTAGATGAAAATGAGAATTTATGGAAACCACAAGAACATTCAAAATAAAAAATAAATCAAGCATATTTTCTTATGTCATATATTTTCTAAGTCACAAAGCTGGAGTCAAGTTAAGAAAATAACATTTTGGGCCCATAGTCCAGTAAAATTAAAATTTCTCGTCCCAAAAATTAATATCAAGACTTTTTTTTCATTAAAAGCTCATTTTTTTCCTTATAAATAATACCTCAAAATTCTCCAACTCTCTCCTTTTTTACAGGGAAATAGGGGAGAATTGAATTTCTTCTAGACAAGCAAGTGAGGCTAGTTTAGAAATTATAAGGGTATTAAGTACAAAAAGTGCAGATTTGTATTTGTATTTATTTATTCATCTTATTTATCTATATAAACAAGTGAGACATTGTTACTTTTTTTTTTTAAGCTGATACGTATGAAAGAGACATTGTTACTTTTTTTTTTTTAAGCTGATACGTATGAAACTATACAGTCAATAGAATCAGTAGTTTAAAAATTTTCATGTATAAAAAGTACTATGTTTGGCATGATTTATGTACACTATTTACTTTGCTATCTAGAAGCTATCTGGACTTATGACATACATTGTAGCGAAATCAGATCAACTTACAAGGACGGGAATTTTTCAAGAATGATTTAAGAATGTTTTCACAGAAAGATTGCCAGATTACAAAATATGAAAACAAAAGCGCAAATTGAGTGTAACAAGAGAGTTTTAAAGTGTCGTTCTTACTGCATTGCTGAAGTGATTTGTTATTCTGTGCATTGATTTGTTAGTTACCAAGGATGGGCCCGAAATGGATGTGCGCAAGGTAATATTATACTGGATAATTTTAAAAATTGACCATAAAAAGTTTTAGAAAATAGATGTTTATTTAAGAAAAAATATAAAATAGAAAAGAGAAACATAAATTGCCTGTTTTTCAAATAGAAAAATTACATAAATTATCAAAGAAAAAAATTTTAATAGATAATTTTAACACGGATTTGCCCGAAATGGATCTGCACATGGAAAAATTAACAAAGAAAAAAATTTTAGTAGATAATTTTAACCACGGATTTGCCCGAAATGGATTTACACATGGAAAAATTGTATAAATTAATAAAGAAATTTTTAGCAAACAATTTTACCCATGGATTTGCCCGAAATGGATTTGCACATGGAAAAATTGTATAGATTAACAAAGGAAATTATTTAGTAAAGGAATTTTCAGTAAATAATTTTAGCCACGGATTTGGCCAAAATGGATTTGCACATGGAAAAATTATACAAATTAACAAAGAAACTATTTAGTAAATAATTTTGGCAATGGATTTTCCCGAAATGGATTTGCACATGGGAAAATTATAAAATTAACAACAAAAAAAAATGTTTAGTAAATATATCAACAAAAATATACGCTTAATTCAATGATTTTATATAAAATTTTATTACTTTAGTTGGGTATCCATTGTTGAAACTCATTGTTTTTCTCTCTCTCTCTCTCTCTCTCTCTCTCTATATATATATATATATATATATATATATATATATATATATATATATATATATATATATATATATATATATATATATATATATATATATATATATAAATTACTGGACTAACATTATGGAACTCTTTAGTATGATAATACATCATTCACCTGATTATACAATTATTTAAATCAGGCGTGAAGGATATTGAATGACTGAATTTCGAGAACATACAGGATGACTTCAGTCAGATGTTATCCGTTCGCCTTTTTTCATTTTCTATTTATTTAATTTTTTTTTCCTTTCCATTATTCTCCCTTTTATGCGTTTTCAGACGTTTCCCTCCATTAACTACATCAGATTGTGTGTACAACATCTGCCGACACGCTCTTGAAAAAAAAAAAAGACAAAAAAACTTTCATAGCTTTTTTAGCCGATTCAGCGGTTCTTTATTTAAACAGGCCAAGAGAAAAATAGCACGCTGAATCTCGAATCCGAACAAAATTGTACTGCGGAAAATCCCAAATTTTGCATAAATCAGTGTTTCCAATTCAATAAAATTTAATACAACCAGGGTGATTTTTTTTCTGTTCCCGAAATTCACATATTTAAAAATTCGGAATAAAAATTAAAACAATCTTTTAAAAGAATTTGCTTATAAACGAAAACAACAAAAAAACTCTGATAAATTCGTACCGGTGACTTACTCAATTATTTTGAAGTTTTAGATATTTCATTGTATTAAATTAACACAATATGGAATCGCAATGAGCTTTTTGAAGAAAAAAAATTTCACTAGTTGTATTATAAAACTCTAGGAGGATTTTACTTTAAAAGATGTAAGGGAAGATAGCTGACTTTTAACAATAAAAACGACAATTGTTAAAATCAATTTGTTGTCTAAAATTATTTTTAAAAAAATAATTAAATAAAAATAAGATGCTTGCTTACAGAGAAGATTTTTTATACAGTATTTAAAAAATAACTGTATTTAAAAAATAACTGTTTTAACAAAAATGGCTAGTTTCAGTGCAGCAATCAGGACAAAATTCAAATCTAGTGGATTTTAAATTACATTAAGCTTTAATAAATTTACCAATAAACAGGTAAATTTTATTTTAAATCAAAAGTTGTAAAAAAATGCATATTTGACTTAAAAATCATTAAAAAAAATCAAAATTTCAGAAAAATTATAAAAAGAAATTTCTTTTACAGAATTGCTTATATCTACATTAATGTATGACCATGGACATTTTTGTCGCTTCTATCATTACAGTGTGGACCCTATTAGTTTCATTGATTGGTTTTATTGATCCATCAAATTAGATGGCTCTCTTCAGTTCATCAAGTTAATAAAATTTGGTATGGTTGCGATTCATTACAGTGTAATAAATAAGAAATGGTTTATATAATGAAAATATCCCTGATTTAAAATGTTTGTTTGGATTGATTATCATTGTTATTCATTAATGTGATGTTCAATAGTATCTTTGTAGAAAGAAAAAAAAACTGTGAAGTTCGAAGGTGGAAAAAATAAAGATTTGCGCACCTCACTAAACATACGACTGGATATAAGATCTGAAAAAGTAACTTCTTATGATAAAAAATATGTGCAAGGTACAACTTTAAGAACGATGACGAAGAAAACAGTGCGGCTGCTGATTACCATGGCTCTGAGTAACTTACGCAGTCGTTGAAATTTTCGGCTGGCGAGTTTTTCCACTAGCTGAAAATGTTCTTTTCTACGCTTCAACAATTCGCATTTCCTGAAATTGAAGAATTTTACGCATATCTTCACAAAAGGCAAATTTCTCCGCCTTCTTTTTTTTTTTCCGAAGGATAAAAAAAAAAAAAAAAAAAAAAAAAAAAAACACCTTCTCGCATGGAAATTGTAGTCACGTAGAAAAAAATTATATTATTTGTCAGGCCTGATTGTAAGAATCGAAAAGTCGTCTGCATTCCTTACAAAATTTATTGTAAACATAAGAGGTTATTAAACTTTCCGACATAATGCAAACAAATATTCCATCTACGTTGTAAAGAATCTAATTAACTTCAGATCAATGTATATTTTAAGAAAGTTTTAAAAGATAAGAAAAGATAAGTAGACGTTGTGGTGCAGAAATATTTTACTATATCTTAAATAAGTAGAGAATAAATGTTAAGTTATTTTAGGATATTTCTACATGAGTAGTTCAGATGCGGCTACTCATTTGCAGACCAGACTGCATCAAAAAAAAAAAAAAAAAAATAGTTAAATATATCATATTTTCGATCAATTTCAAATTATTATTATTGATAATATTTATTAAATTTCGAAAACATGTGATTTATAAGACCTATTAAACTATCGCAAGTGAATTAAACTTTCAATTTATAAAGAAAATTAAATATTTCATATGTAATAATTTAGAAATATTGTACTTATTCTTAAAAAAAATTATTAGTTGTTATGGATTATTTCAATTGTATGAAAAGCAAGTTAATTTATAATATGAAAACGTTTTACAACAAAAGTTTCTTTATAAGACATTAAAAAACCAGTGTTTCGTATTAACTTTAAAACTATTGCAATGAATTAAACTTTTAATTTAAGAAAGAAATTAATTATTTTATTATAAATAATTAGGAAGTATTGGAATTATTACTAGATAAATTAATTAGGTATCTGTTATTTCAATTTCATTTAATATATATATATATATATATATATATATATATATATATATATATATATATATATATATATATATATATATATATATATATATATATATATATATATATATATATATATATATATAGTTAGGATAAGAGAACGAATTTTGAGGAACGTTTCGTTAAGCGTTGAATTAGGGGAAAAGAACTTAAAGAAAAAGCATCGAAAATAAAATCGGAAAAAAAGAGTGCCGGAAAAAAAGTACTACTTTTAAAATTTAATAATTATTTTGATTCAGACGGTCATTAAAAATTCTTGTATTTTAATAAAAAAGTTTTCTAAAAATTAATTTCATTCGAACAATTTTTTTTTACATTACAATACATTTTTATTACATTAAATTAGGGTTCAAAGGCAGGAATAAAATCGAACGTTAAATTTCGTTCTTTTTTTTTTTCTCCAGTGCTCTTTTTTCCATCCACTGACGTTTTAAATATTCACTAAAAGAGCTTAAAGCTCAATCCCTCCTTATCTCAATTATAATACTTTGCGGTCACACCTGCAGTGAACATTCAATCATATAGTATAAACACCTACTTTAAACAAAAACAATTTCAATCTATAAACGAAAATTTAATTCGAGTTACCCTATCAAAAAACTACGGTGAAAAAGAGTTCTTACATTAAAAGCTACTAAGTTCACTTTTGTTACATTCTCTAATAGCCTCCTCAGCGAATGTACTTTATGGATAATTCAAGAACACTAATATTAGATTACCGAAGAACAACATATCGTGTTTTGTTAAACGAAAACCTCCATAATCGATTTACCTTTCAAAACCTGATATATGAATAATTAAAATTACTCTCCTGCACGCGTGACTTCGACATAAATATTACAATTTCCGAAAAATAATAAAAATATATATAAAACCTAAAAAAAAAATGACAATAATAAATTATTTTTAATGACACGAATCGTATTACTGAAAGAGGAGAAAGCAGTGTATTTCATCATCCTTGAAATCATCCCTCATCAATTTCAACGTGATTGATTGTTTGATGTTACAAGGCAACAAAAATGATTTTTTTTCTATCCACCTTCGATTATAAAAATTAGCTTTAGAACCAGGAAGTAAAAAAAAGCCCCGGACTGTTTCATAAAATATTGATTTGTAATATCATATTAACAGCTATTAAATGCGTTCGGAAAAAAGAAAGTAATTCCACAATGGCGTGAAAAGAGCAATCTTTTTGTGTTCTCTTAAAACTGGCGCAATCTACTTTATGACAATCGCTTTCAGACTTACGCTTCCATACTTTTTTTTTTACCATCTATAGCATAGTGACCGATAAAGAGCGGGTAATGGAAAGTACTTTTTCTTCATGCCAAGATAATCTTTGGCTACCATCATGCGTGTAGCGAAACGAAATTATTTATTTCCCTCGGGTACAGTTTGCAACTTATGAATGGAGACACGAAAGGAGACTTAACTTTTTGGTTAAAATTTGCAACAGATGCTTATTTGCGAGAGATTTTCTGACTGAATCTTAAATACACTGGTTATCATAAATTAAGGAAAATTCACAAAAATCGCGATAACTCAAGAAATTACACATGGAATTTTATGAAACTTACCCACAATATACAACACATAGTAAGGTATTAAACAACATAAAAAGAAATTATCAGACATTAATAGTAGTATAGAAATTAGCACATGTATAAAATAAACAAATTGGAAGTATCGGTTTGCAATAGAAAAAGTACCTTTAATATGGAATATGATTGCCTCTAGAAGCAATACAGCACAAACAGCGATGTGTGATGCTTTCAATTATGCGGTCTATCAGTTCAATAGGAAGTGAGAGCCATTGCTCTTGTAAAGCAGTTGCAAGCGTGGCAAGGGTCTGAGGGGGCGGATTGATGGCAGATACACGCCTCCCTAGAGCATCCCAAACGTGCTCGATAGGATTCAAGTCCGGGGATCGAGCTGGCCACTCCATGCGAGTAATTGTTTCCTGTTGAAGATAATCATCAACAATGCGAGCTCTGTGTGGTCTTGCATTATCGTCCTGTAACAGGACGCAATCACCAATTGCCCCGGCATATGGGCGCACATAAGCATCAAGGATGTTGTCTCGATAAACCTGAGCATTCACGGTTCCCCTTGGAAAGACATGGAGGTATGTGCGCCCTCCTAAGGATATGCCTCCCCAAACACAGACACTGCCTCTTCCGTATGCATCTCTTTCACGGATGTTTGATGGATGATAACGGGTCCCAGGTTCTCTCCATATCAAATAACGTCTACTGTCACTTTCTAGACTAAACCTGGACTCATCCGTAAAGAGAACAGGCCTCCATTGATCTGACGTCCAGTGGACATGTTGTCGGGCCCACTGCAAACGGTCTCTCCTATGGCGTGATGTGAGCGGCACGCAAATGGCTGGTCGTCTCGCATACAGACCACCTTCGTGGAGCCTTCTGCGCACAGTTGACGTTGACACCAACCTTCCGGTGGCTGCAGCAAGAGAGGATCTAAGATGTGTCGGAGTAGCGGTTCTATTCCTGCGTGCACTTAATGTCAAATATCGGTCATCGGCACTGGTCGTAACAGTTGGCCGTCCTTGACTGAACCTCCTAGATGCCGAATCTGTGGTTTGAAATTGCCTCCAAAGTCTATGAACCACAGATGGACTCACATTTAGCCATCTGGCCACTTCTGATTGACTCTGCCCTGCCTCTAGTCTCCCGATGGCTCTCCATCGTAGTTCTTCAGGCAAATGATGCCTAGAGGTCATTATTACGAATTGGCTATCTCAGATTTTCAATGTCGCAATCACAGTAAAATTTGTGTGCTTTCTCTCAAACTTGGACTTTTATGCTCCAGGCAGATGACGTAAGCCTAGTGCAGCGCCACTAATTTGCATATTGCAATTTTACTCAGCTACTCTTAGTGGACAACATATGCAAATTTTGCACGGTTTGGCTTACTTTTGAAAGAGTTATCGCTATTTTTGTGATTTTTCCTTAATTTATGATAACCAGTGTAATTCTTGACAAATAAGCATTTTAACGCCAAATTAGAGAGAGATAATATCTGTAAGGCACAGTAAAAAGTAATCATTTTCTCAATAATAATTTATTCGATAAACAGTCAGTTTTATAGGTTTATTGCTCTTGGGTAAGCATTGACGCTCAAATATAAAGTACATCATACATTCTATTAAATCATAAAGCATATAGATATAAATTGAAATCAAATACATATAGATACAGACACCGAGAAGTCAAGCTTCTAATGCGGTAAAGAAAATCCATTAAAGTGGTTTCCATAAAATGAAAACTCAATAAAATTACAAGAGGATGTAGACAGCAAACATTTGGAAATGATTCTGATAGAAAAACAAAAATCTCCAGCAAGATTATCAGATCATCCACAGATTATTTTTTATCTCAGATTTTAAAAAAAGATTATAATAGCTGTTATTATATTTTTCATCTCATATTCAAAAAAAAGAAAGTAAAAAAAGCCTAAAATATGAAACGTTTAAATTTCTCCGAGATATTCCTCTTCTCTGCAGATAGATAAAGAATCTGCAGATATATAAAGAAAAGAAACACGATGGCTTCTCAAACATTTTAAAGAATGTTCTTTTAATTAATTGGAATTCTAAAAGATAAAAGAATTTGAAAGCAAGAAAATTTTAAAAAATGAATTCCTAATTTCCGAAAACTCAAGTTGCTTGTTTATAATTTATGTAGGGACATTTTCCATTTTTTAATTATCAATTATTTTATTCGTTAATTAAAATTATATAAATTTTCTAAACTCAAATAATAAATTTTAATAAAATTTTTGCTATACAATTTTGCCTACCAAATATATGTGTGCTAATTTTACTTAATTTTACACTTAGGCCTAATTTTTACAATAGCAGACTCTCCCTGACTGGGAATTTATGAAGATAGTGCATTTGATTGACTTTGTAAGTTCTGCTACTGCTAGAAGCAAATACTTTTATGCAATGTAATGCTTCGCCAATTCATGTAATATTGCTTGCTACAAATATTTCTTTTTCTTTCAAAATCATATATTTCCCTTGTTCTTTTGCTTGATAGACTGTCGCTTAACAGTATAGCTACACTACACTCGGAACAGCTATAACAGCAACCTTTCAAATGGCGAATATGTAGCAGAGAAATAGATCTTTAAACATTTGTGATACAAAAAAATAAATAAATAAATAAATATCTGCTGTAAAGATATTTACTCAAAAAAGCTTTTTTTATTAATTATTTGCTAATGCGCAGCGATTGGGGGGTAATTTTTTTCTTCTTTTCTTTTTTTAATAAAAATATGCATGGCTTGGGGGCATAAAAAATAGTTATTTTTATTGACAATGAGCTATTTTTATTTCATAAATTCTTATTTAAGGTCAATAATAATTAGGTTTCATCAAATATAATCGATCTTCTTTTTTTTCTCCCCTTCGGTGTTGTTAATTTGCTCCGGCATTGGTGATTTTTGTCAAATTTTAGGGTTTCTTAATCGGTATTTTACGGCTTATCTGTGCTTATTATTTATATACTCAAACGGGCATGTAAAGGTTAAAAAAAATAAAAAGTGTCCAATCGGAACTTTTACATGATGGGCAATATAGTTTTGGAGCCATGATTTAGAACAGACTTTAACAGTCACCTAGAACATTTAAAGAAAAAAAATGCGTTAAAAACTCTTATTGTCTCCTTATTTATTTAGTTTTGATTTAAAAAAAAAACAGTAATAACACAAGTTATTTTCATGCTGTATTTGCAATTGTAAATTTTTCATCGTGTTATCATTCACATGGTTTTTCGAAGCTCAGTCGCCAAAGAAAATAAAAAAGCCACAATATTTATGTACCTTGCACTTGGAGCAAAGCAATGATTTTTAAACACTATATAAATATCATCCCGCCATAAAAAATTACCTGGGCTTCAGAACGGACAAATAACTTAAAATTTAAAAGTTATTAAAACTTTTTTTAAAAAATCCCCAATTTAGCGACATTTTTCCACCTACAGGAAAATTATCAAAATCGCTGCCTTATTCTCTTAAATGTTTATGATACTAGTAAATACAGCGTTGGAGTAAATTTTTAAATATTAAAAAATTAAGTCTATAAACGCTTTTCATCCTCATGAAACTGTGCTTTCCTCCATATTGACGATTCGCGCCATTTTCAAAACAAGCATAGACATTGTTGACTTTAGATAGGCTAAACTTTACCTAACAGTCATAACTAACTATTGCTAACTCCCATCAGTTATGAAAATAGCATACTGTTCGAATAAAAAAAGAATAATTTCATATGACAACCGAGCTTTCGAAGAAGAGCCTCAAACAGGGGATAATTAGAATGAAATACAATTAAAAAAAATGAAATAAACTAAAAAAAATATAATATATTGTTTCTTTAACATGCATAAAAAAAACAGCCCTACCCAAAATATTCCGATGACTCAAGATATTCAAAGCCATATGGGAAAGTAGAATCCTTCTATAAGTGATATACCGAAAACCATATTTATAACCTCGTTCTAGAACATTCTGCGAATAACTTCGCTTTTATCATTCATAAGCTGCGTGTTTTGACTGCATAGCATCCATACAAAGGCACAATACCAACTTTTTTTCCCGTTTAACTTCACATTAGGCTAACGGGATTTTTCGATTGACAGTTAGAGCGCCTTTCAATGTTCCCCCAAATCGTCTTTGTGGTGCGTTTTCTTCGCCAATTTCCCGCACCGCGGCTCAAAGCTTTCCTACTGTCTGTCCAATAAACTAAAACGCTTTACATTTTTTATGAAATTTTTATTAGTCATTCTTCGATCTATACGTGTTTTTTGGTCCCTTCCATCTAACCCTCCGTAAAAGTTGTAAATTCTTAACTGCAAGCTGAGAAAACGATTTTGAACAAGTTTTTTTTTCCTTCTTTTACATGCAGTAAAACGTAATTTTTTTTAGAACAGTTATTATTCAGAAAAGAACAGTTTTTTC
This sequence comes from Parasteatoda tepidariorum, assembly GCF_982258835.1. Lineage (NCBI taxonomy): Eukaryota > Metazoa > Arthropoda > Arachnida > Araneae > Theridiidae > Parasteatoda > Parasteatoda tepidariorum. The sequence goes on from NC_141755.1 coordinate 27,898,131, forward strand.
TTTCCAACGTAAATTATGGCGATATTCCCATTTAAAAAACTTTTTAAGGGGAAAAAAATCATTATCCTGTAAATTATCGATCTGTTTTAGAAAAGGTATGTTCGCAAAACTTTTTCATTGCCTAGTTGTAACTGTTTTTTTTTAAAAAAATTCATTCGAGATTTTAAGGCAAAACTTAAAATAACTACAGTGTTAATATTCTTTTGACACGTTTTGTTTAACAATAACAATTAACAGTTTAACATCATTATAGACGCCAAGTATAAATACAGTTTCATAATTATATAAAATATATATTTGAAAAACGTCATGAGACGAAATTGAAATCAAATTTAGGCAATAGTATTAAAATAACATTTTTGTCCTTCACCAGTATATTATTTTACATATAATATGTAGAAGTTTGAACAACAAAATGAACATCGCCTTTTTTATAAAAGCCACTTAGTCACTGACTTCATTTTAAAAACTTTGTATAAATTTAATAAAAGCTTTTGAATAGAATTTTTTTTCAACACGTTTCTCTTAACAATTAACAGTTTAAAATCATTATAACCATCAAGTTTGAATCGAGTTTAATTATACAAAACTTACTATTGAAAAACGATAGGAACGAAATTGAAATCAAACTTGACAAATAGCATTACAATAAAATTTGTATCGTTCACCAGTACATCATTTTATGTATAACAAGTAGAAGTTTCAACAACAAAATGAACATCACCTTTTCAGCGACGTTAGCAACTTAAACTCAGCAACTTCATTTTCAAAAACTTTGTATAAATTTGACAAAAGATTTCGAATAGAATAACATAAAGTTTTGTTCAATTTTTTTATGTATATACCTATGTAGAACATATCTTTATGAGGAATAATTTTTTGTCGAGTTCATTCCTTTTCACACTAAACTATCACGTTCATCAGATCGAAAAAAGACACTTTATTTTTTACAGCACACTTCCTATTTCAGCAACCATGCATTACCATAACTGCTTTTCTTTTCCTACCATAGATCTCTTAAAATTGCGGTTTCCTTTATAACCCTTGATATTCGAAACCCCTTTTCACCAACATTAATACTGCTCTTTTAACATGCGCCATTTTTTTCTTCTTTCCAACTTCTTTTTTTATTCTACCTTTCCGCAGCAAACGATTTTCTTCCTCACATTTCTGATAACGGAGAGTGGCAACGCGAAAGCATATAACTTCAAAGGCGGGAACATTATCTCCTTGTTAAAACCGTTCAACGAACCTCCCTGTGACACGCTAATTGGACGCCGGGAAAGCGTGAGAGAACAAAAAGTAAAAAAATAAATTCTTAAAAGGTATCATAAGGGGGTGGCCCGCACCTCATACAGATGATGATCATCAAGTGTTAGAAGATGTTTTAATTAAGTATCAGCGCATTACAAGAGTCGGGACAACTCGAAATCTAATGAAGCTCGTAAATTCCGCCTTTTTCCTCCTTATTTCTTGATTCTAATGGAAAATGACTGGTATTTTAATATTTTCTCTTACGAGGTGATCTTTCATCTGAAATTTATTTTTCTTCTCTCGTGGATGATTAATGTTAGTACAAGAGGAAATATAGCACTATATCGTTCGTACCTTACAGATTAAAAAAATTTAAACATTCTGCATGGATGTGTTATTGTAAATTCTAAGTTATTAGTAATATTTCGAATTAGAAAATGAAACACATGCACACTGCCTATTAATCACTGTAATGCAGGCAGACTAGTGCGATATTTTGGTAAAATCATCATCAGCAAATAATAATTAAACTTAATAAACGTTGAGTATTTTCAAGACCCTTTTTCCCCACATAATTTAAATTGTATTATATTGTATTGGAAAATATTGAAGATTTAACATAAAATACAACAAAAATGATATATTTTTTTAAATGTTTAAATAGTTTGAGAAATGCTATCAGCAAAGTCAGATATTCAATATAATACTTAGACAATAAATAAAAACGAATTTATTGATATTATGCACTTTATCTTTGCATTAAATGTAATGTTAAGAGCCATAAAATAAAATGAAATAACGAATAAAGCCTACATATACCAGGCATTAGTAAGTGCTCGTAGTTTTGTGTATATATATCAATCTTTGCATGAACTATAAGGGGTGATAAATAACAGGTGCCGAAATTCATAGTATTTTAATAAATAGAAAAGGAGAACAGGAAGAAGAACTTACAGAGTCAATTTGCAGCACTATCTTAAAAAAATCATTATTATTAATAACTTTAATGCAGTCAAGCAGAAATTATCATTGTGAAATTTAAGCTTAATCAAACAGTTAATATACAGAATTTGCCAACATTAAGTATAATACAGCTATACACAAAAATTATCTCTTTGCGGTTTAAATTTGATTTGAATTTTATCCAATTATAATGTAGTTTAGCCTAAACGGAGATAAAAAGATACTGTCCTTAGGCGAACTAAGTAAAAATATAGCAAAAAGCAATAACAATTTTTTTTAAAAATATTTTATATCTTTTTGCTTTGTTTTGTTGTTGTGATGAATAAATCAGCATGAAGTATTTTAATTATTTAAAAACGCCCATTTTAAATAGATTAAAAATTAAATAGTTAATGTTTTTTTTTATCGACGTACAAAGTAAAAGCATTCTTAAGTTCTCAAAAATTAATAATAATTTATTAAAAAATATTCTAAGTCTTTGATTTGTGGAGAGTAAATCAGCATAAAATAATTTAATTATTCAAAAATATCCGTGTTGTGTTGCTTAAAGTATTTAAGCAGCAGGAGACTAATTCGTATGCAAGTCTTTTTTAATCTCCTTGCCAAACTGTTGACCTGAGCATCTGTTTTTCGTTTCCTTCTTTGTTCTTTGCAAAACAGCTTCTGCCTTTTGTTTTCACCTTTCTCTGATTTATTTGACGCGCTGTGATTTGAATACGAACCATACAGCTTGCAAAACCCTCGCATGCGTGCAAATACATAAACTAACCCACTTTTTGCTTTAGCCCGGCTGACGGGCCTTGAAGTTGGAAAACTTGTCAGATGTTTTGTAGTTTTTTTTTTTTTCTGCGTTGATGGAGAGCTCTTATCTCCTGTTTGATGAATATTAAAGCGCAGAGGGTTAGTTCGAAGAATAATAAAAGAATTTATTTTAAGAAAGAAACTGTTATTTCTTCCGTAGTTGGTTAGGCAAATATAGTCCAGAAAAACTGGGTCAAACTTGTTAAAATTTGGAAACAAGTGAAAAATATTCAAATTAATAATTTGCGCTAAGAACAAAATTATTTCCATCGAGATTCAAATGTTTATTTAATTTTTTGAAAATATTAAGGATATTTTTTATTCTCGATTGTTAAAAAAATTACAGTGGGAAAAAAAAGAACAAGTTATTCAAAACAATTGTGTTTATATGACCAAAGAACTTTCTAATTTGAGAAAAGAACCACTGCTTCAGCATATATATAATGTATATTATTTAAGAATATGCATTGTAAAATATACTAGGAATATCTGTAAATTATTAAATATGCCCTACTTGAAAAATTGTTCACCTTTTCTAGTTGGCAAAACATTATTTTGGTAGCATTCATTAAACATTGCCATTGAGAAAACAAAATACATTTAATCCTTTTTTCATTACTGCGCAGAGCGCCATCTGTTGGATTTTAGAAATTATTATTATTAACATTAAGAAATATTATTAACGCTCCACTCCACTTAGGTAAAATAGGAGAATTTTTAGTAGTTTTTCTCTGCTCTATAATACAAATATGGTGGACTGGAAAAGTTATCCTTATACCGTTTTTAATTTTATCTTCGCCTAAGAATTAATTCCTAATTTAATTTAAATTTTCATAAAACTTAAAAAAGTCCTGTAAATCAGCTAAACAGATCTGTGATCGACCATGATTAATCATATAAAATTGAAATACAATATTGTAAATGTGTCATAAAATTTAAGACTGGATTCGACAATATATAAAATTGAGCTAAAAATTGAACAGCGAAACAAACAATTTGTAATTATAAATGAATTAATAATTTCATAATTACCGTCACATTTTATTACATCTAATATGTATCAACAACGAGTATTGTTGTTATTGTACAAGCCTTGTATTTAAATCAGAAACGCTACAAAATTTTAAACTTTTGGGAAACAAATTAAATTTAAACTTTTTGATCAACCTGTAATTGGATGCTTCACTAAGCAGTCCTAGAAATTTAATTCCAATGAACTTAATAGATTTCTAACAGTAATATATTAAATATGAATTTCTCAAGCAATAATTATTTAAACTATAAAATGAATATTTAAAAAAAATAACTTTTGAATAATAAATGATTTACTTCAAAAGTAAAAGATCTAAAATTTTGTGAAAATTGGATCTATTTTTGTGATTTTGTGAAAAATCTACTCATAACTTTATGAATATAAAATTTGCGTAGAACCGAGATCTTTCTGTTAGGGTTTTATTTTATGGATATGTGAAAATTATGATATGTTTTTGAAAAAAAAAAAAAGGAAACCATGCCTTTCAAGAAATCGTACACTGTTAGAATTTTCATTTTGAAAATACGGTAAAAATAAGCAGTCTGCCCAGCCGATTAACCATATAGTTAATGGTTAGAAATTTTTTTTGCCTTAGTGGTTTTGAAAATCTTTACAATTGCTACGGTAAAAAAACGTGAATAGAAAACTGTGGTTTTGTAACCATTTACAACTAGCATACTTTCTAACCCATAAGAATAAAACTTATCGAACATTGAAGCGCCATTTATGGGTGAATAATAGTTTCATATTCTAATAGTCCAGGGTCACAGATTGGAGAATGCAGGACAGTAGAAATTCTTCGTGTATTGAAGAAATGGGAGAAATATTATAGTATGAACGCTGAGATTCGAACCCTTGTTCAGGTGATCGTGTGATTGACCAATCAGCTCTCTCGGCTACAATATGTATCCAGCTGCATGAAACAAAATAGCGTTATAAAGTTGACCTAGTTGGCGCGGATAGAATTCTGGTTGTTTTACCGAAAAGGGGAAAAAAACAATGAATAAGCGTTTTTTCTCACACTTATTAGTTTGAATATCCTTTTTTTAGGGTTATTCGACTGCTTTGGTTGAATATTGTAAAATGACAATTAAATAAAGTGCTATTTAACCATTTTTGCAGAGAAATTTATAATCGTGAAGTTTCAAAATTATGAATTAAAATAATCCGCTTTCGGAGGGGGGGGGGGGAGGCGGGAATTTTGAGAAGGGTTAATGATTAAAAGAGAAATATCGTGAACAGTCTGTTTCAAAAGTTAAAATATTTTACCAAGGTTTTTTTTTTTTAATAAGATAATTTATTGAGTTGGCAGGATGCTGGAGGGGGGGGGGGGGGAGGCGGGAATTTTGAGAAGTTTGAGTTTAAATCCACCAGGCCAAAGACTCCCCCGTGTAGTAAAATGGTGATTAGAGCACGTTAAATCTATCGGGTCACAAAGTCCTCCATTTTTCCTTACCAAATTATACCTTCGGAGGTACTGAATTGGAAATTAATTGTTTTCTGGTTCAGATCAAAATTACTGTCTGTCGATGAATGAATAGGTCCGCCCTATAAGCGGGTGTGGCAGAAATGAAATTCTTGGTCATAGATGGCGCCACTGGAAAACAAGAACAATCGCACCCCTTGCCTTAATAGCCTACGATAACAACAGTTCGTTTTTACTATAAAGTCACATATTATTTCTCTAAAAATAAATAAACTCTTTACTTATTCATTTTCTGAGATTATTATTCATATATTTTTATGCAGTTAATCATATTGATAAGAGATTCAATGGGAGAAAAAAATTTGAATGCGTAATAGAAAAGCTAAATATTCTTCAGCCAATTAAGAAATGCGACATAAATGGTTTGCATTTAGGGTTGAGCTTTAAAATAAATATGCGCTGTTGTTTGATGAAGGTCAATTTACTTTAGAAGGCAATGACTTCGAAGCTAGCAACTTCAGTAAAGAAAAAAAAATATTTAAGCATTTCCTATTTTGTATGGTCCGATTCGAAACAGCTTTTCCTGTTTTCATACGAACGTGAACTAATCAAATTTTCATTTAAAAAGAAGAATCCCATTACAATTCCATTTTATAGAAGATGGGAAAAAAATGATACCTGCATTTTCAGGCTTGATTCAAATTCCTAAATTAAAGTTTATTCACAAATTTGTTTATTCATAGAATAATCACGATGCAGAAAAATTTTAGTGGTGAAAGATACAAAAAGTTAAAAATCAATTAAAATTCAACTATAAGAAATTTCCGTAAACTTTTATTTTTTTAAAAATTAAAAGACATACCGTAAACCGGGGCGAGTCTACCCATTTTTTCAGTTTGTCAACTTTTAAGTGGTCAAACTTTTGTAAATATTAAAGAAAAAAGGCTTTTAATAGGTGTTTTGGAATCGCTATTTATCCCTCTTTAAAGCTGTGAAATCGATTTTAGAAAATATTAACAGTTACGCTGTTACTGTATATTTTTATAGAACTGCTGACAAATCTCTCGTATGGGGCGAGTCTACCCATTCTACTAAAATGAATGTTAACATTGTAAATAATCAAATTTGACTATTAAATTGTTATTTTAGCTACTATATAAGATATTTATGAAGCAAAATTCATAACTTTATTATATATTCCATTTTTTTATTCATAAAATAACACAAATTGAGTATTTGATCGATTATCACATTTTGATCACAGTTTGGTTTTTATAATCATTAACATTATAAAATAACATTTTTTTCTGATTATTGTTGATAAAAATAAATTAAAATTAATATAAATTTAAAATTAAATAATTAATAAATAATAATAATTAAAGATTATTAACAAAATCGAAATTCAAACATTGGAAATCATGAAAAATCCTTTTCCCATTCTTTTGGGAGGTAATAATAATTTGTAAATAATAATTTATTTAACTTGCATTAAATAAAAAAAGTTAATTTTGTAATATAAAAATTGAAAAAATAGGTAAAATAAACATATTTTATATTTACATTTATATTTAACCTATAAATTTTCTTATTAATGATAAATGTATCAATGCAGAATTAAAATAATATACTCAAATTCATTTAAAATGACTTAATTTTAATATAAACAAAGTTCTAAATTATATTATTATGCTTTATTAAAACTAAATACGAATGGGTAGACTCGCCCCGCGAATTCTGGCTTTTTGTTTACAACAGCAAAACTTACATTCTTTTCGCTTTTTCTCATATAAAATTAATGTAATTTTAGTCTTAGATAAGTTTATCACTTAACCAAAGTGAAAATAGTAATAATAATAATATACTTACGGAGCACCAACTAAAAATTTGCTGATTTTCAATACAAATCTCTCAAAAGACGTTTGAACAGGTCGGTTAAAAAGACACCAAATAAATAAAAACGGATCAAACTACTACAGCGCCATCTTCCTTAGAGTCTGAACTAAGTTCTCCGCCGGTAAAAATTTTTTTATTTGCAATTTAAAATAGTGAAAATTAAATGAAACTAAAATGGGTAGACTCGCCCCTGGATGGGTAGACTCGCCCCGGTTTACGGTACATAACTTATCCAGACTATCAGAAAAACCATTCGAAATACCAGAAAATCTGTATAATGAAAACTTTTGGGATTATAAAACTTGCATATTCAAAAATTTATCAATAATTGATTTCGTAAATTATAGAAATTTCAATAATGAAAAACTGTTTCTGTTAGATCGAAATAACTGCAAATAAATGAAAAATTTGAAAAATTTATTGCTTGGAAGTGAGCAGTGTTAGGAAGATTTCATCTTTAGCGCAGAAAAAGACATCGGTGTTTCATAATGTATTTGATAAATTTAATTAACCCGATAAGTTTAATTAATCCGCAAATTATTAATCTGCTAAATTATATTATTTTTTTTATTTCTTTTGACATAAATTAATACAAAATATCTGAAAAATATATTTAATAAAAACTGTACCTCAAAAGATCTAAACGAAAATAATAAGTATATAAATGACTGTAAGAATCATCAGTCCTATATTCAATTAATCTGAAGGTTAAAGAAGAAAAAAGAAACATATTCGCCAAAAAGACAAATGTAAAAAATTAGTAATCATCATTTCCAGCCAATTCTCAATAATATACAAAATAACTCTCTTGGCAAATAAGTATATTCGTAATCATTGGAGATAACATAATCAAATTTAAGATACTCGCACCACCAACCGAGAGGGAAGATTAACATGTTCATTAGCGGAAAGGGGATTTTCAGAGTGACAGAGGGATAATTAGATGCCACGGAGAACGGAAACTAAAGCAGTTAACCCTAATGAGGAATAGCATCGACCACACAATCGACGGTTCTATTTGTCTTCATTTTAAAGAAAACACAGTCTGTATCTCACCGATTCTACAATTGAAATAGGGAAGTTTTTCTTTCTTCTAAGATTTATCGATAAATTTTAGGACTTGCAATGTAAGTATATATAATCTGGATTTAGGGAATCTGAGAATTTCCATTTGAGAACAAAACTTGGAAATTCGATTGAAAAAAAGGTTAGATCTTTTTAATCGTTTAGGTTTACAATATCTTGAATATCGATTCTTTTCGATAATTTGTGATGAAATGTAAGTGATTCTACAATTGTTCCAACCTAATCACACAATTTGATATTTTGCTTCAAACATCAATGAAATTTCTAAAAAAAAATTAATCATATATTTTAAATATTTTCTGGGGGAATAGGGGAAAACTAAGGGCGTATTTTACCAATCCTTTTATTTTTGATAGGCATACAAAATAATTATTTTGCTTATGGATTAAAATTGTCCACAATTTTATGTATCGCCCAATACATTGCAACTAAATTAAATTCAGCACCAAAAATAGTAATACATATTTATTACTCTCTGAACTTTATTTTACCAATTTCTTTCCCCTTTTTTTTGTATTTTGAAGCCAATCTTGATTTTAATAAAGCAATTTGTTCACAAAATTTAATAATTACATCAATGCAGTTAAAAATCGAAAGGTTTGTAAACGAATAAAAAAAAATTGTTACTGTTAGTATAAATATTGAAAAATAAATAAATGAAAAAAATAAAAAATAAACATGAAAATTTTTTTTCCTGGAAATAAATTAAAGTACAATATTTGAAAAACTAAGTTAGTCTTGTATGGGCTTATTTAATTAGATAAATAGCATCCATCGCACGAGGGTGAGTTTAACTTATTAAGTAGCCTAAAAAAAGATTTATTTAAATTATTTTGTTTTCAACGGCATTTTAATACAGTGCATACATAATTCGAATGCATTTACCTTTTGTTAATAAAATGCAAATTTAAAACTAGTTGTTATGAAACACTGTAGTTGACAGAGCTTTGCTTGTTATTTATGACTCTATCTTCTATCCTATAAACAGTAGCTGTACTACAAGAATTTTCATTAATTTTTGCTACACCCAAGGTAGGATAATTGCTATTAAACCTCGTTATAGTGTTTCTTTTTTACAGTTCCTTTGAAATTCGTTTTTACTTATTTTAAATAGCTGTTTATAGAGTACATGTAAACACGTATTAATTACTATTTTTAATTCAATATGTGTATATTCAAATCTATTAACACTAGAAAGACTGAAACTTAGTATATACCTATATTGCCCAAAAGCAGTCAAAATGACTGGATGGTAAAAGAATAAAGAAATTTTTTTTAAATTTATTTTCAATATTATTTATATTATTTACAGTTATATAACACTTTATTAGTAAATATTAACAATAAAAAAAATTATATGTTGTACAAATTCTAAGAAATTGTGCCATTATATATGTCACGGGCAATATAAATAATTGGGCATTGTTTATAATGCCCGGGCAATTTAAAAAGTGCCCAAAAGGATAAGACAAAATGATAAATTATGTTGCAATTATTACATTGCCCGGTCATTATGTATAATGCTAAAAATCAAGTGGGCAATTTGTGTCACACACAGTCACAGGGTGTCTTGGGATATTCATCCACTTTTAGATGCACCTGGATAATTTTTTTTTAAATTTTTTCCCGCACATGCACTGTATAAAGCAACTACTTCAATTACTCTTATCTGGCACAGTTTTTACTATTTTTTTTTTAAATTTTAAAGCAATAATTTCGGTATCAGTTTAAAATTGATTCAAACGCTTTGTTTAATTTTTTTTAAATATTCAAG